>NC_133575.1:48581358-49206358 GCF_048773025.1 Camelus bactrianus
CTGGAACGCTCAAACTTGGCTAGTGCATGTATAAAATTGTAAAAGTACTTTGGAAACATTGTGTCAGTGTCTTAAAAAGTTAAACATACATTTACAATACAAATTAGCCATTCAACTCCTAGGTATTCACCCATGAAAAAAAAATATGACTACATAAGTACTTGTACAAGAAGGTTCATAGTTTCTTATTCTTACAGCTTAGGTGTCCTTATACCTAGTGAAAACTTGA
Source organism: Camelus bactrianus (assembly GCF_048773025.1). Lineage (NCBI taxonomy): Eukaryota > Metazoa > Chordata > Mammalia > Artiodactyla > Camelidae > Camelus > Camelus bactrianus. Next base: position 48,581,588 of record NC_133575.1, read on the forward strand.
AACAATCTAAATATCCAATAATGGGAATGGATAAATTGTGATATATGATTTGATACTATAAAATAAAAAAGGAACAAATTACCAATATCTGCTTTAGTCTACATAAATTTGAAAAACATAAATGCTGAGTGAAAGAAGCCAGATTCAGTACTATACTATATATGTATGATTCCATTTACATGAGTTCTAAAACAGGCAAAATTAATCTGTGATTAAAAAAAAAAAAGACCAGAAAAGGCACCAGAGGATGGCAGGTAATTGATTATGACTGGAAATCAGGAAACTTTCTGAGATTATGGAAATGTTGATAGTGTTACACAGGTATATGCATTTGTGGGGAGTCAGTGAATTCTACACTGAAGAGCTATGCTTTATAATATATGTAATTATACATTAATAATAATTATATATGATTAGTCATGTCAGGATTTGCAAACATCAAAAACACCTTTACTATACTGAATAGAAGTGGTGAGAGTGGGCATCCTTTTATTGTTCTGGATTTTAGAGGGAAGGCTTTCAACTTTTCACCATGAAGTATTATGCTGGCTATAAGTTTGTCATAAATAGCTTTTATTATATTGAGATATGTTCCCTCCATTCCCACTTTGATTAGAGTTTTTATCATAAATGGGCGTTGACTTTTACCAAATGCTTTTTCTGAATTGATTAAGATAATCACGCGATTTTTGTCCTTTCTCTTGTTGATGTGGTTTATCATGATGATTGACTTGTGTATGTTGAACCATCCTCATGTCCCTGGGATGAACTCAACTTGATCATGGTGTATAATCTTTTTTAAGTGTTGTTGGATTCTATTTGCTAATATTTTGTTGAGGATTTTTGCAAAGCATGAAGCTGGAAGAATAACATCCCTAGACTTCAAACAATGCTACAAAATACAGTAATCAAAACAGCACAGTACAAAACATGGTACAAAAACAGACATATGAATCAATGGAAAAGAATAGAGAGCCCAGAAATAAACCCACAAACTTTTGGTCAATTAATCTTTGACAAAGGAGGTAAGGACATACAATGGATTAAAGACAATCTCTTCAGCAAATGGTGTTAGGAATACTAGACAGCTGCATATAAAGCAATGAAGTTAAAATACTACCTAACACCATACACAGAAATAAACTCAAAATGGCTTAAAGAAGTAAATATAAGACAAGACACTATAAACCTCTTAGAAGAAAACATAGGCAAGACATTATGTGACATAAATCTTAGCAATGTTCTCCTAAGACAGTCTACCCAGGCAATAGGAATAAAAGCAAAATTAAACAAATGGGACCTAATTAAACTTACAAGCTTTTTCACAGCAAAGGAAACCATAAGTAGAACAAAAAAGACAACCTACAGAATGTGAGAAAATATTTGCAAAAGATGAGACTAACAAGGGCTTGATTTCCAGAATATATAAACAGCTCATACGACTTAATAAGAAAAAAACAAACAACCCAATCCAAAAATGAGCAGAAGACCTAAACAAGCAATTATCCAATGAAGACATACAAATGGCTAATAGGCACATGAAAAAATGCTCACTATTGCTTATTATCAGAGAAATACAAATCAAAACTACAATGAGGTATCACCTCACACCAGTCAGAATGGCCATCATTCAAAAGTCCACAAATAGTAAATGCTGGAGAGGCTGTGGAGAAAAGGGAACCCTCCTACACTGTTGGTGGGAATGTAGTTTGGTGCAGCTGTTATGGAAAATAGTATGGAGACTTCTCAAAATACTAAAATTAGACTTATCATATGTTTCAGCAATCTCACTCTTGGGCATGTATCTAGAGAGTATTTTAATCCAAAAATATACATGCACCTCAGTGTTGATAGCAGCACTATTTATAATAGCCAAGACATGGAAACAACCCAAATGTCCAACGACAGATGACTGGATAAAGAAGTTGTGATATATTTGTACAATGGACTACTACTTAGACATAAAAAATGATATAATGCCATTTGCAGCAACATGGATGGATCTGGAAATTGTCATTCTAAGTGAAGTAAGCCAGAAAGAGAAAGAACAATGTCATATGATATCACTTATATGTGGAATCTAAAAAAACAAACAAACAAAAGACAAATGAGCTTATTTACAAAACAGTAGCAGACTCACAGACATAGAAAACAAACTTATAGTTACTGGATGACTGGTGGGTGGGAAGGGATAAATTAGGACTTTGAGATTTGCAGATACTAATTCCTATATATAAAATGGCTAAACAAGTTTACAGCACAGGGACCGATATTCAATATCTCGTAGTAACTTATAATGAAAAAGAATATGAAAACAAATATATGTATGTGTATGTATGGCTGAACTATTTTGCTATACACCAGAAGTTGACATAACATTGAAAACTGACTATACTTCAATTAAAAAAAAATAAAACCTCTTTACTTGCTGTGATTGTTAATTTGAATGTGTCAACTTGACTAGGCTAAGGGAAGCCCAGATATCTCATAAAACATTATTTCTATTGTTTCAATCTATTAAAGTCCTGAATAGAACAAAGAGGAAGAGGATGGGCAAATTTGCTTTCTCTGCCTGAGCTGAGAGGTCCAGCTTCTCCCTATGAGACATTGATGCACCTTGGTTTTTAGGTCTTAAAGCTTGACCTGTGGCTTACATTTCTGACACACTGGTTCTCTGAACTTCAGACTCAAACTGAATGTTACCATTAGTTTTCCTGGATCTCTAAATTGCAGATGACAGATTATGGGACTTCTCGGCCTCCATAATCACCTGAGACAATTCTTATAATAAATAAATAAATAAATAAATAAATAAATAAATAAATAAATAAATAAATAAATAAATAAATAAATAAATAAATAAATAAATAAATAAACAAACAAACAAACAAACAAACAAACAAACAAGCAAGCAAGCAAGCAAACAAACAAATACAGATTTTCCCCTTGGAAATCTCTGAGAAAAATATATTTTGGTACAGATGGTAGCTATAGAAAAACAGAATTTTGAAGTTGAGTTTTCTGAAAATTTTCTGGTTTTACTAGAATTGGCTCTCTAATCTGATTAGATTCTAATAAGCTAATGAGCTAGTGTATATGATGCTTTCAAACATTTTTAGAAAACTGATTGCTCCTAACGTTTTTAACTGAATTGGTGAAAGAGAAAATGAATTCAGGGATTCAAATTTCAGTTCAAGAGGCACTTAATAACCTAAGAGCTTCTACGTGTACCCTGAAGATGTCCCTTATTTCCTGTAGCCACAGGGCTAAAATTGTTGAAGTTTACACATAGAACTTCATCTTGTATTGGTTAAATTACAATGGAAGTTGAACTCCCACCCTTGCAGGTTGTCTACTGTTAAAGTAATGGCATATATTGAAAATGAATGGGGTCTTGTAAATTGGGATTGGGATATGTCAGAAGATTTTGATGAAGTAGGGGACAATGAGCCTTTAAATCTTGATGAGTTTTCATTGCCAGTGGAAGAGGCCTCCCCCTTTTCAGTGGAAGTGGCCTCCTGACCTCTAGTAGAAGGGTCATACCACTCCCTGTGGTATTGACCTCCCCACCAACAGTGGTATAAGTCTTTCTACCTCTATCTGAGGAGATTAACCCTCCATTGCCTGAGGCCTCCCTTGAGATAGTTCCCATGCAAGACAATGCTGATTTTCCTTAGGATCACCTCCATCCTCAGTTTTGCTTCTCGATCTACAACTAGACTCAAGTTCCAGGAGGCTCCTAAAGGTGAGGTACAAATTGTGACCTGTGAGGAAGTGTGCTACACACGACAAGAACCACTTGATTTTTCTAATTTATACAAACAGAAATCATGGGGAAATATATTTGGAAAAGGGTACTATAGGTATAGGATAATGGCGGAAGAAAAATAAAGTGGTATCAGGCCCAATTTATTGATATGGGCTCATTAAGCAGAGACAGCATTTAATGGTGAAGCTTAGGGAATTAGAAAGGGCTTCAACTGTTTGTTGGTTGGTGGGCTGAAATATGGAACAATAAATTCCCCATCATAAGTAAATTGGAAATGATCAATGGTTTAATGTAGAGGAAGAGATTCAGAGGCATAGGGAGATGAAAATGTTAGAATGGGTTTGTCATTTAAAACCTACTCACACACTGCACATCCAAAGGACATCCTTTTCTCTGATACTTTCAGAAGTATATCTGTGAGGAGAACCCCAACATCCTTGAAGAATTTTGTGATCACTCTTCTTTGTAGGCCAGACCTTACACTGAGAACCACAGCTACTCAAATGGAAAACATGAATGTCACTGAGGTTATTGGATTCAGGTTATTGGATTTATGTGTTTATGTTAGGGGCCAAGTGGTAGGACTCAACTTCCAAAACCAAAGTGGACATGATTACCATAATTAACAGCAGAAAAGTTCTAGCTAGGTAAGCAAAACATAACTTGAATCAAAAACAGAGAGTCACAGGTCCTCAATCAATTCTGAGAACTGAGCCAACAAACATACACAGATCCTCTTGAATTAAGGGGAAACTGGGTCCCCTTAAAGGAAGGACCCCAGTACACTACTGAAAATTTATATTGTTAATTTTCCTCAAAGGGATTTCCCCAAAGGAACCTCTGATCTTTTACCGGGGTAATTGTATATTGAAGTAAAGGAAATAATCAGATCATTTGAGGACTGCTGGCCACTCGCTCTGAACTGACACTGATTCCAGGAGACCCAAAACATTACTGTGGCCCTCAAGTCAGAGTTGGGGCTTATGGAGATCATATGAGCAATGGAGTTTTAGTTCAGGTCTGTTTCATAGTGGGTCCGGTGGTTCCATGAACTCATGATTCTTTCCCCAGTTCCAGAATTAAATTATTGGAATAGATAGACTTAGCAGTGAGCAGAATCTCCATACAGGTTTCATGACCTGTGAAGTGAGGAATATAAATGTGGGAAAGGCTACATGGAAGCAATTAGAATTGCCTTTACCTGGGAATCTAGTTAATTAAAAGGAATAGTGCATTCTTGAAAGGATTGCAAAGATTAGTGCCACTATCAAGGACTTGATATGTGCAGGAGTAGTGATACCCACCACATGCCCATTCAACTCTCATAATTGGCCTGTGCAGAAGGCAGATTTTGAAGAATGTCAGTAAATTATCATAAGCTTAAGCAGGTGATGACTTCAGTGAAGCTGGTTTACCAGATGTGGTTTCATTTGAGCAAATTAACATAATCCTTGATATTTCGTATGAAGTTTCCAATCTTACAAATGCTTTTTCCTCCATTCTTGTCCATATGGTCCATCAGAAGTAGTTTAGTTTCAACTGGCAAGGCCAACAGTACACATTCATTGTCCTACCTCAAGGGTATAACAACACACCAACTCTATGTCATAATTTTGTTCACATGATCTTGTTTACCTTTTTCTTCCACAAAAATCACACTAACCCATTACATTAATGACATTATATTGATTGCACCTTGTGATCAAGAAGTAGCAATTTCTCTAGATTCATTAGTAAGATATTTGCATGTCAGAGGGTGGGAAATAAATCCAACTAAAATTCAGGGGCCTTCTATCTCAGAGAAATTTCTGGGGGTTGAGTCAAGGTATTTCTTCTAAAATGAAGGATACTTTGTTGCATCTGGGCTTTCTATAACCAACAAAGAAGTCATGGGACTTCTTGGCCTCCATAATCACCTGAGACAATTCCTACAATGAATGAAAGAATGAATTCTATTGACTTCATTTCTCTGGAGAACCCTGACTATACGCTAATATATCTAAATTCACATGGTAGATATGCATTGCTCTAACACTTTAATGATATTTATCACATTATTTTTACTTTGTTTTGTAGTTTTATACCCATCTTATATCTTTGTTTTTGGTCTGAAGGCTATTGGAATAATAAAAGATCATGTGTTATGAATTGACATGCCAGCATAACCTCTAGAAAAATGTCTTGCACAATTTAAATGTAAAATAAAATAAACAAGTAGTAATCAAAGTAACTACAGCAGAAAGCCTGATTTGTGAGAAGTATGTATGTAGCTTTCTTTTGGGATTATTTAGATGTCTTTAAAAAGGAGCCTATATCCTTTATGGTATGAATACTTATAAAGGAATGAAGGATGGATATGAAAAATATGTGAAGGAAAGAAAACATGAAATCTTTTCATTTTTAAAAACCCTGAATATAGTTTTAAGCAGTCATAAGTAAACTCAGAAACATAGGTAGAATAATCAGCCAGTTTATTTATAGCTTTTTTTTCTATCTTTATAAAAAAGATTTTGTCCAAACAATGGACAATATAGACATTTCACATCTCATTCACATGTTTTGAGTCTGTTCAGATACAGTCTAAAAGAGAAAAAAGGAAGTCATTTTACACCTATATTTACTAATTCAGCCTTTATTTCTGTGTTCTTTCCTTTTAAACTCACTCTCTCAAAATCTTGCCCATTACCACAACTTAACTGTCTGATCTCTACAGATAAATCATAATCCTTGAGGTATTTTCTTATATAGTTAATCAGACAAAAATATTAATTCATCTCCACGATGCCCCTCAATATTCATTTCTTAAGTTTTTAGCTTATAAATTTCTGTCTGAATTGCTTTCGCAACCTCTAAGCTAGAATCCTTCGACCCAATCTCTGACATTTTCGCCATATCATTCAAGAATATATAGTAGAATTTTGGAAGTATGGAAGCTTGAATATTCCTTCTGACTTCATCTCTTTTCAATCTCCTTATCTTAAGAAAGCCAGAAGTCAGAATTAGCAAACTGACAGAGCTAAGGCATGGATACATTAGAGATGGTGGGTTCTCCAGGAATATCAAAGAGGAAAAAGACCTATAGTCCAATGGGGCAAAAGAGACCAAGCAAAAATGAGACCTTATTTGATGATAAAGGAAGTATTTTAAATCAGATCAATTAATGAGTGATACAGGGACAATTATCACATTTTTGTTCAAAACAGGTGACTTTTCATCTCACTCAGATTAAAATCCAAATCCTTGACAGTTGTCCATAAGATTGTACATGGATCTGGCCCCTGACAAACTCTCTGATCTCATTCTCTTTCTTGCTCACTTCCAATATGGCTACACTAGGCTGCTATCACAAACCTCCAGGCACATTCTGTCTTAAGGCATCAGCAACATGGTTTGCACCCTCACTTTATTCAGGTGTTTATTCAAGTCATCTGCTCTGAAAGGACTTCTTTACCACATATATAGAACAGAATGCCCCAAACCTCATGCTGTCCCTTTACTCACTCTGCTTTACTTTTTTCAAAGCAACCATCAAAAACTGATGTATGTATAAAGTGTGTTGGGAGGGAGAAGATGGGAGTCTGTTTCTACCCTGCATGATATAAATTGTAAGCACTATGAGAGCAAGGACTTTGTTTCTGGCAATTTCCTCCTTCTAAAACAGTGCCATAAATATTATTCAGTTCTGCCTCTGATTTAGTGCCAGAATATGAAAGAACTCTGATATCATCATGAAGCACTGTAAGACCTGATTCTAGACTGGTAGTCCAAGAATAAGGGGATGACTGTCTCTTCCAAGTAGAATGTGAGTTTCAAGAGAATAGACTGAAAGTTTTCTTCATTGCCTGGTCAAGGCTGAGCCCCCCTTTAATTCAAAGCAAGCAGATGTGATATAGAATAATCTGAAACTTGGTTCGAGTCCAAGAGCCCAGAAAGTTATGAGTTAAAGGCATAATTGGTGAACACAGAATTCTACATTTATTTTTTTCTACCTTCCTCCCACTAAGACATAGTTCCATATTTTGCTCACAACTGTATTCTTAACCTCTAAAACAGAATTAGAACCAAGGTGAAACCTTGTTCTGTCTGACTAACAAGTTGTGGGATATTCTCACGTCACTATGAGACAATACAAGGCCTAAGGGCCAGGGATATAAAGGTCATAGGTGGCTGCCTTCTGCATCCCATTAGAATATATGTTCTAAGAGAGCAGGGGTTTTGTTTAGATTGTTCACTGTTCTATCTCTAGGTTCTAGTCCAGGGTTAAGCTTCTCTCTTACTTTATGCTAAAAACCCACTGTCATTACAGAATAATATAACGCTTGATTCAGGACTTGGGGCTTAGTGAGAGAGCAGGAACTAGAAAGTATTATGTATCTAAGATGTATATACAGTTATATTTTTGTTGTCTAAAGACAAACTGTATAGTACAGTTTATCACATAGTACACATGCACCCCTAATCCTTTAACTGTTATTTATCACATTCTTTTTATGTTGTTTTATAGTTTTATACCCACCATATATCTTTGTTATTGGTCTTAAGGTTACTTGAAAGATAAAAAAAAAAAGTGTTAAGGAAGCAAGTTTTTTGTTTTGTCCACTGCTATGTCCCAAACTCTTAAAATAGTGACAGGATTAAGGCCAGGTCTAATCCTGAGTGTCAGAAAGTGGGGTAACTCCAATATTATCATAGGAAAATATGCTTATTTCTGGTCTTGAGGTCAAGGGTGGGTGGTGGATATCTGCCTTGCTACATCCAGAATATAATCTCCTTGACAGCTGAACTTTTGTCTTTGTTTCAGGCAATTGCCAGTGTTGTGGCTTGGGGCAAGCCTCCCTGAGTGTCAGAAGTGGTAAAAGTACCTAGAACAGTGACTTGCATTCTAAGGTCAGTGTTATTGGTTGTTTTTGTTGTTGCAACCCATTCCTCAGTTGGAAAAAAGAATCTCTACAACAAAAAGTAAAAGAAATTCCGTGTCTTAAAGTTTAGCATTCATATTGAAATTTTTTAAAAAACACAAAAATTGATACTATTAATTGTGGTTATATTTGCAGTAAATATATAAAACATAGGCAAGATTCACACCAAATTCATGATAGTGTTTGCCTCTGCGGAGGAAAGAAACATTATATTGCAAATATGCCAAAATGTTGACATTTGTTAATTTTTGGTGAAGGTAAACAAATGCTTATTATATCTTTCATACTTCTTGTATTATGTTTAATTTTTCAAAATAAATAAAATACAAAGAGAATTTAAAACAGTTATACATGATGATTTTATCACAATGTTTTCAGAATTGAACATATGTAGGACATAAGCATATGCAACATGCAAAGACAAAGCATCTGAATAATACAATCAAGAAACTTGATAATAGAGAATACTTTAAGTTTCGTATTTCACAGAGAATATATGTTCCTTTTTAATAGAAAGCTTGAATAAACTACCATTGAAAAGATAAGAAAGCTGATTAAAGATCGACTATCAAAATTGTCACCAGGATTAGACTGTTTTTACAGCTCATTACTAGCTAATTTTTAAAGAACAAATAATTCTAATGCCATTTAAACTATTCCATAGCACAGAAAAAGATTGAAAACTCACCAATTCATTTTTAAAGCTAGCACAGTTGTAATAAAAAACTAGAAAAGTACAGTTTCACTTTGGAATGTAAAGCAAATAAAATATTGGTAAATAATATACATCAATGTATCAAATGATTATTACAACATGACCAAGTAGGATTTATTCCAGATGCACAAGTTTGGTTCAACATCAAATATCTACCACTCTAATTCATTATGTCAACAAATTAAAGGGAAAAAAATCATACTATTTTATCAACAGATGCTGAAAAGACATTTGATAAAATTCAGGAGCCACTTGTAGTAATAACACTATGTAAAACAAGAATAGAAGAAACTCCCTAAACATGTTAACATTTAATGACTATTCACTAATAACCAATGGCAAATATCATTTTAATAGGGAATACTAAAGACAATTCCATGAAAATTGAGAACCAGACAGGCATGTCTGCCATAGTCATTATTCAAAACTGTTTTGGAGAATACAGATCATGTAATAATAATTAATATAAACATTATAAGAAATAGAATTATCTCTATTTGCAGGTGAAATGGTTGTATATCTAGAAAGTCTAAAATATTTTATTTTAAAAACCCAGTGCAATTTAGAGGATTTAGAAAGCTGATTAAATAGAAGAAAACATCTGTAGTTTGTCTGTATTGCCAAAAATACAAATGAGGAGGGAAAAAATAAAAAAAATACTCAGTTAAAAATGTGACAAAAACTGTAAAAATATTTAGACATAATTTAATCAGATGTTATGGACTTATATGAAGAAAATTACAAAACCAAAACCAAAAGACTTTAATGATGTACCAAAATTCTTGATATTAATCATTAATAATATCATTAAAATAATCCTTTAAATAGAAATTCAGAAATGTAATACAATTCTAAGACATCACAATTTTTTAAATGTGGAAAGAAGGCTTCCAAATTTTCAATTGAAAGAATGAATGTATAGGACAGGTTATATAAAAGAAGAAAATAAAAAACTAATGAGAGGAGACTTCCTTTACCAAAGTCCAAAATTTATGTTCAGGTCAGTACAGTTAAACTGGCTCAGGAACTTGAAAATACGTACTTTATTTAATAAATCTGATAGCATAATCAGGTATATGAAAAAAGATGTATAGTTGGACCTCTATCTTATATCATATACAAAAATAAATTCCTGATGGATCAGTTAAAGCTCAAAATTAATATTTTTTTTAAAAAAGGAAGGTAAATATTTGTATGCCTTGGAGTGGGGGTATTCAGCTGAAAAAGACAGGAAACTGAAAAGCTAAAAAGGAAATAGCAGTCTAACTAAAACTTAAAAAAAATCTTTAAATATATCAACAATGAAGTCAAGATTAGTGATAGAAGGGAGAAAATCATAATATATAAGGGCTACAACTGATTACTGTGCACCATATAGTAAATATAGTTAGAATTTCTATAAATTTATAAGGAAAAGATCAAAGATTCAATAGATAAATGAGCAAAGGATAAGCATTGGCAAATCACAAAAAGTCCAAATAGTAAAAACAAGCAAATAAAAACTCATTGAGTTTGTCAATTAAAGAAACAATACTATGTAATTTTTCATCGTTCAGATTTGCACACATTAAAGAATGCTGAAAGGATGCTGGAAAATGAACCTTTTCATTTTGGATGATAATTTTGTAGTATCTCATAAAATTAAATATACACCTACCTAGTAGTCCCATCTCTGGGAAGCTATCCTATAAAAATAAAAGCACCAGTATGTATTGTAGGAGTGTTACGGTGAAAAAATGGAAATAACTTAAAAGGCATCCACAATGGAATGGTTCATGAATGGTACCATTTTGGTACATAAACATGTACTTGTATATGCAGCTATTAGAGGGAGGGAGGAATAAAAGGAGAGAAAGAGAGGGAGAGGGGAAATGTGTGATTTATTTAATAAATGTGATGGCACAATCAGTTATCCAATGTGAACAAAATGTATAGTTGGACCTCTATCTTACACAACATACAAAAATAAATTCCAGAGAAAGATGGGGAGAGGGAGGGAGAGGGAGGGAGAGATATCTGTAGCTACTGATTAGAAAGATATGTCAAGTGAGAAAGGCAATTACAAAGAAATGATGTGGCTTGACATTTCTACAGAAACGACTACAACAAACTTTCTGTAGGAGGATGGAAGGATATATATTATGTTCTTAACACTTGTTACCTGGGGAGAAAAAAAAAGGTTAAATAAGGAAATGGCGAGGGGGGCGCCATAGTGTGTGTACACCATTCATTTTTCTTTATCTAGTTTTTCATTGTTCCAAAGTTTACGAACACTTTTCAATCTTCTATTAGCACCTGATTTAAACTTTTGATTACAGAACAAGTTAATATCAAAGTACCAAAGCACACTTGGGGCAAAACTGTGGAACTAGTTAATGTAAGATATGGAGACACAGTAAGTAATAACAAACTCTTTAATTTCTGACACGAAAACTGTTCTCAAAAGTTCTCATGACATATTTTGCATTTAATAGTTCCACAGCTTTTGAAAAGAACACAATGAATTTAGGGGATTTTCACCAAACCATAGACATAAATGTGAATGTCATCATCAAACTTAATGAAGTAGACAGACGGCTTAGCCACCACTTGATGGATGAAAATGCCGGTTCTCTTGGACCCATCATCTTTGGCGTGCTCCACCTGCTTGCCCACGAGGCTGTCAACCACTTCTCCAGGCTCCCGTTCTGCTGTAGGGAAATAGTAGTTGGAATCTGGAATGATGCGCAGGTCACCATCTTTGTAGTCATCCAGCAGAGTGTACATGTAAAGGACTGGATCTTTCTCGTAGGTGATATAAAACCAAGTGTCCATCACCGGGGCTCTTGCCAGGACCATGCCTTTCCATTCATCTTTTGTACCGTGCTCACCCTCAAACACATGACCCACTGCCTTGCCAATCAGGGAATCTGCCAGGCGCGAATCAATGCGAGGAGTTGGCACTCTCTCAGGAAGGATCTCTAGCGCTAAAACTCTCTTATCTCGGTGCAGTTCTAGTCCATACACACTATCTTTGTCATCATATTTGATGATGTAGAGAGTGGGCTTCACGGAAACCTGCTCGAGCACGGTGCCCTTCCACTGCTCCACAGGCTCGTTGCCTTCCTTCCAGCCGTGTTGAATGCGGCAGCCCACGATGTTCCTACGGGTGAGGAAAGTGGGCTTGCGCCGCTGCTTCCTGTGGGTGTGCCTTTTCTTCATCAGGTATGCCGACACGCCATCTACGCCCACCGGAGGCACAGTTGGGGGTGACATGGCTCAGGGCTTAAGGGGGCTTGGCAACTTTGCAACTTTCTAGATTAAGCTGACAAAAAGTCAACACTATCCAATATGAAATCTTTTCTCGTGATCTCCGAGTCCCTGGTCAGTTCTCCCTTCCCCAAATGCAAAGCTCTCCCCAAGGCTTGGCAGAAGCTCGCTAATTCTGATTGTGGACAGGGACAGCGGGGACCTCTTGACAGTATTCTCTCCCGCCCCGGAGAGGTGCCTGCAGCAGTGGCGGATGCCGCAAGAGATGGCGGGCTCGCCTGTGCTGCCCCCGCCTTTCGCCCGCCCCGACTCCCAAACCCAAGTCCCCGAATTGACCACTTAGCTGTTACCGATGGTGCTGCGGCTGCGATACAGCGACGGAGAAGGGGACGACGGGAAACGGATAGGAGGGATGGCTGCAGCGCCAAAGTCGCAGGCGGCGGCGTGTCTTTGACGAGTCCGCGCGGCCGCGGCTTCGCAATGCTGCTCTGCTCGGCCTAGCTCTGGCGCCAGGGTTTTTGCCGCTTCGGGAACCGGACCCCTCAGAGCCCGCCTGAGCCGCAGCCCCGCCCCCGCCATTCCGTCTTCCGCTGCGCCAGCTGCAGCAGGGCGGGTTCGGGCGCGCACTACGTTCCATCCACACAGTCATAGGCGCTCACTCCCTCTTTTCCTCACGCGCCCCGCGACCGCTTCCCTCAAACCCTAGCCAGATTGGCTGACTCCCCTCCTCCTCTCTGGCCGCCTGTAGCCTGCCAACCTCCTCCACAGCCTCTCCATCTGCTTTCTATCTTCCAGGAATTCCTTACAAAGCCTTTAAAAAATATTCAACACACACATACACACACAGAGTTTGTATATATAAATTATTTTCTTTCAGTTTAAGGATTATAAGACCGGATATAAGAAAAAGTCCTGTACAGTCAACCATCTTGATCCAAGCTCTCCTTTATATTTTCTATCTGTTCACTCCTGGTAATGCTTTTTTAATATATTTTTTTTCTGAATGTAAAACAAATGTACAGACACTTTGGAGATTTTCTGAAATTCAGTGAAACAAAAAATGAAACTAACCTTAATCTTACCATCTAGACTTGCGACAAAATGTTAATAGTTCTGATTTCTCTCTCACTAAACCTATGCTTATATTTTACAAAATTGTGAGCAGATTTCATATCTTTATAGCTTCTTTTTTCATACATCTAGTGAATAATTTTCAAGGTTATTAAATACTCTGAAAACGTGATTTTTAATGATTCCATAATGTTCCTTTATATAGATCATCCATTATTTATCTTAAATGGTCTATAACCTAACGAATAAAACTAGTTTACCCTCGTATATGGATGTAATGAGCCAGTATAAACCATATTTTCAAATAATATTTAATGACATGGAGATCTACATAAGAAATAAGAACAATGTATGAAAAAGTAGGATATTGAAACAAAATTGTGGCCTTAATTTTGTAGAGAGAGAAAAAATGAAAAGATTTTGTGGTATGTATTTTCTGTTTTTCTGATTATAAAAGTGCTGCATGCTCATATGGAAAATCTGAAAAACAGAAAAGAAAGTGTTCTTGATTTCACCTACTTCAAGTCACAGGACCGTTATGAAGGTTAAATGAGAATGTCTATAAATCTTTTATCCTTGTTACAAGATGACAGTAAAAACCAAAGAAGTCTAGGTCTCTCATTCTCATTTCTCCAATCTTCATTGGTAAGAAAGGAAGGTCTCATATCATCATTGGGTAAAAAAAGGCCGTTAATTCATCTGGAAATGTTGGAAAGCAAGGAAGAGAGTTGCAAGGTCGCAGTGCTGACTGCCTGCACATTTCATTACCTTCCAAGACAGGGACAGAAAATCCTAGTCCTCATATCATTTAATAGCTGATTCTGCAGAATATGTGCAGATCCTTCAGTTTCCCATATTTCCGAGGCAAAGAATTTGGAGATGGTATAACTCTCCAATACTATATTACAAGAAAATAATTCTAAGGAAACAATTCCAAGGAAGCAAGAAAACTACATATATTAAAAGGTATCTGTTTAGAATGACATAGTGGTGTGTACATAGTCACACATATATACAATCTATACACTGAAAGTCAGAAGTTATGTCTAACTCTCATGTCATTATGTTCCACAGACAATGCCCTCCAAGGAATTCCCTAAACCAAGATGTGCTGTTATTTTCGCTTAGAAGAGTTATTGACAGGTGAAGACCAGCCACCAGGGACACAAATGCAAACAGGGCAAACAATTCAGGCTCTTTGGTTATACACTTCAATGGAATTCTTGCTTACAATCCCACAAAACAGACTGAGGAGACAAAGAATTTCTAATATCCTTTCTTCTCTAAAACTATGATTCTGATGCTTAAATCATTATCTAACATTATGGATTCAGTGGGCCTAACTATACTAAGATACAATGTTTACTTTGTATGCCTGCCCACTAGACTATAAACTCATTCAAGAAAAGATTTTTATCTTGTATCTCAAGTGCCTTACAGAGAGTAGGTACTCAATAAGTATTTGTTAAATAAATAAATAAGTGGTTTCAGCTGCTCTGCTCTAATCCAAAGAAATCCTCCAAAATGTAACAAGTAGTCTTATACAAGCCTCTGAAGACTGCAGTCCTGGTGATTTAAATTCTCCCATGGCAGCTTTATCCTTTCAAAGCACCCACACACTGATCCTGTGGATATGTGTCCATTAGTCTGAAAACAATTAGGAGAACATCTTCAACTGCAACATAGACATACCTCGGAGATATTGTGGGTTCAGTTACAGATCACCACAATAAAGTGAATATTGCAATAAAGTGAGTCACAATTTTTTTTTGTTTCTCAATGCATATTAATATTGTGTTTATATTACACTAGAGTCTATTAAGTGTACAATAGCATTATGTTTAAAAATCTAAGGTATATACCTTAATTAAAAAACTTTTTTGCTAAAAATTATTAACCATCTTCTGGGACTTTAAAAGTCACAGTCCTTTTGCTGGTAGAGGGTCTTACCACGATGTTGATGGCTGCTGACTGATCAGGGTGGTGTTGCTGAAGGTTGAGGTAGGTGTGACAATTTTTTAAAATAAGACAATGAAGTTTGCCACATTCATTGACTCTCCTTTCATGAACAATTTCTCTGTAGCATGCAATGCTGTTTGATAGCATTTTACCCACAGTAGAATTTCTTTCAAAATTGGAATCAATTTTCTTAAACCCCACCAATCCTTTATCAAATAACTTTACATACTATTCTAAATCCTTTGTTGTTATTTCAACAATCTTCATACTATCTTCACCAAGAGTAAAATCCATCTCTAGAAACCACTTTCTTTGTTCACTCATAAAAAGCAAAACTTCATTCAAGTTTTATGTGAGTGTACCAATTCAGTCACATCTTCAGACTCCACTTCTAATTCTAATTCTCTTGCTATTTTTACTGTATCTGTAGTTACTTTCTCCACTTAAGTCTTGAACTCCTAAAATCATCCATCAACTTCTTCCAAACTCCAGTTAACATTGATATTTTGACCTCTTCCCATGAGTTATGAACTTTCTTAATGGCATCTAGGATGCTGATCCTCTCCAAAAGGTTTTTAATTTGCTTTGCCAAGGTCTATCAGAAGAATCACTATCTATGGCAGCTAATGTATTTCTTAAATAATAAGACTTGGGTGTCAAAATTACTCCTTGATCCATGGGCTACATATTGATGCTATGTTAGCAGGCATGGAAACAATCTCATTGTATATATCCATCAGAGCTCTTGCATGGCCAGGTATATTGTCAGTGAGCATTAATATATTTTTAAAGGAACTTTTTTTCACCTGAGCATTAGGTCTCAACACTGGGCTTAAAATATTCAGTAAATCATGTTGTAAACAGATGTGCTATCATCTAGGCACTCTTGTTCCACTTATAGAGCACAGACAGAGAAATTTAACATAATTCTTAAGGGCCCAAGAGTTTTCTGAATAGGAAATGAGCATTGGCTTTGACTTAAAGTCATGAGCTGCATTAGCCTCTAACAAAAGAGTCAGTGTGTCCTTTAAATTTTGAAGCCAGGCATTAAGTTCTCCTCTCTAGTTATGAACATCTTAGAGGGCATCTTCTTCCAATATAAGATTGGTATGTCTACTTTGAAAATCTATTATTTAGTGTAGCCACCTTCAGTAATTATCTTAGCTAGATCTTCTGGATAGCTTACTGTAGCTTCTACATCAGCACTTGCTGCTTCATCTTGCACTTTGATGTTTTAGAGACAGCTTCTTTCCTTAAGTCTCATGAACCTACCTTTGCTAGCTTCAAATGTTTCTTCTGCACCTTCATCACCTCTCAAAGCCATCATAGAATTGGAGAAAGTTGGGGCCTTGCTCTGGATTAGGCTTTGGCTTACGGGAATGTTGTGGCTGATTTTATCTATTTAGAACACTAAAACTTTCTCAGTATCAGAAAGAAGGCTGCTTCAATTTCTTGTCATTTGTGTGTTCACTGCAGTAGTACTTTTAATTGTCTTGAATAACATTCTTTTTCCATTTACAATGTGGCTGTTTGTCTCAAGAGGCCTACCTTTTGGCCTATCTTGGCTTTTGACTTGCCTTCCCCACTAAGCTTAATTATTTCCAGCTTTTGATTTAAAATGAGAGACGTATCTCTTCCTTTCACTTGAAAAGTTAGAAGCCATTGTAGGGTTATGAATTGGCCTATTTGATATTATTTTGTCTCATGAAATAGGGAGACCCAAGGAGAGGGAGAGAGACGGGAGTGGCCAGTTGGCAAAGCAGTCAGAACACACACAACATTTACTAAGTTTGTCATCTTATAAGGGTGTTGTTTGTGGTGCCCCAAAACAATTACAATAATAACATCAAAGATTACTGATGACAGATCACCATAACAGATAGAATAATAATGAAAAAAGTTTAAAATGTTGCAAGAATTACCAAATATGACACAGTAACATGAAGTGAGCAAATACGATTAGAAGAATAGCACCAAAAGACTTGCTTGACACATGGCTGCCAAAAACACAATAAATGTGAAGCACAATAAAACAAGGTATGCTTGTATGTGGATAATTATAACGTTTACCTGAAAGGGTAGCTGTAAAGGTTAAACGAGAAAATGCAGGTAAATTTCTTAGCACTCAAACTCCATACATCCTTGGTGTCAGTGAGGTCCAGTGGTAAGATAAGCCTCCACAGCCTCTTGGAGACAATGAGATGGTATGAGTCAGTACCCAATTTTCATTATGAAAGTACTGGCAGATCTAAGAAGGGAGCTAAACCTCTATCCATCCTAGCCATATGCAATGAGGCAGTGTGGGTCAGTGCTCCACTTTTGCAAAGGTAGTGCCAAGAGAGCCCACAAAGAAGCTAAACATGTGGCCTCACCTGACCCTCAAGCTATGTAACAAGGGGACTATCTAATAAAGGAAAGTTAAATAGAACAGAGTCTCATAATATCAAAAATGACAAGGATGCAATGAAAATCAAAAGGAACAAAATCACAACTTGAATGAGACAAGACATTTTATAATGCCAAAACCAAGATAAATCAAAATTAAAATGATCTGAAATAAATTTCAAAGCATCTAAAACATTAAAGTGCTTTAAGGCACAATTTTGTAGTATCTTGAAACAAATGGAAAAAAGTAGAAAACCTACGCAAATAAATATAAGTAAAAACCAAATGGAAAATTCAGAATTGAAAAATGAAATAGTGAAAATAAAAATCTCCTGGGATGGAATCAGTGTAAGACTGGAGATAAAAGAAGACAGAGTCAACAAACTTGAGGTTAGAAAAATAGAATTTACTCCATATGAACAAAAGAGAGAAAACAGATAAAAAGAACAGTCTCAAGAACCTGTAAGATAATAACAAAAGAGCTAACATTTACAATTGCTTTAAGGAAAGTGAAATTCTTAGGTATAGGTCTATCAAAGTGTGTACAAGATTTGTGTACTGAAAATTAAAAATATTAATGCCAGAAATTTAATAAGATCTAAATAAACTGAACGACACACTGTGTTCACAGATTGGAAGATTCAACATGGTAAAGATGTTAATTCTCCCTAAATTGATCTATAAGTTTAAGGCAATTTCTATGAGAATTCAAAGTTTTTCATAGAAATACACAGGATTCTTCTTAAATTTATATAGAAATGCTACAATATCTAAAACAATTTTGAAATAGATATATATAGTAGAAAGAATCATTCTACCTGATAGCTACATAGCTACAGTAACCAAGAAAGTGTGATGTTAAAGAAAAACAGACTTATAAATCAATGACACAGAAGAGGGAATCCAGAAATAGAATTACATAAGTATGTCCAACTGATTTTTTACAGATGTTCAAAAGCAACTTAATGATGAAAAGAGCCTTTTCAAGAAATAGTGCTGGGGGGTTGGACATCTCAAGGTCTGAATGCACACATATACACACACATGCACACAAAGGACCTACACCTAAACCTCTTATCTTATTCAAAAATTAACTTGAAATGAAAAATTTACTAAAATGTAGAATTTAAAGCTACAAAAATGTTTACAGAAAACATAGGAGGGAATCTCTGGGACATAGTACCAGCTGAAGATTTCTTATTCCTGACACCAAAAGCAGGATTCCTCATGGGAACAATTGATAAATTTAACTTCATTAATTTTTTAAAAAAGTATGCTCTATGAAAATCTCTGTTAGGAGCATGAATGGACAGGCCACATAAAGGGAGAAAATATTTGCAAATCATATATCTAAAAAAAAACTTTGATCCTGAAAATATAAAGAACTCTGAAAACTCAATGGTAAAATAGCCAACAATCCAATTAGAAAATGGTGAAAGAAGTGAATATTTCACAAAAAGGATATACAACCAGTAAATAAGCACATGGAGAAATCATTAGCCATTAGGAAAATATAAATTATGCCACAATAAGATACCACTACACACTTATTAGAATAGTTAAAATTAAAAAAGAAAAATAGTGAGCATGCCAAATGCTGGCCAGGATGCAGAGAAACTGGTTCTCTCTTACACTGATGGTTGGAATGTAAAATGATGTATCCTCTCTGTAAAAGATTTGTCAGGTTCTACAAAAATAAACATGAAATAAACATGAAATATATAACCTACAATCATACTCTTAGACATATACCTTAGAGAAATAAAAATTTATGTTTATATAAAAACATGTGTGTGGATGATCATAGAAACTTTATTCATAAAATCTAGAAATAAACCACATGTCCCCAAATGGGGTATGACTAAAAAAAGAAAAAACAATACATTCATAGCATGGAATACCACTCAGCAATAAAAAGGGACATGCTACTGACATAAGTGAAATTTTGTAATTGTATTGAAGGGAATTATGCTGAGTTTTAAAAAGTCAGTCTCAAAAGTTACATATTATATTATTATTTTCACATAGCATTCTTAAAATGACAAAATTCTATTTTAACAGCTTCCATGGATTAGGGAGCTAGGGTGGGAGGGAGGCAACTGTAGTTAAAAATGGGTGATATGAGGAATTTTTGTGACAGAACTCTTTTCATCTTGACTGCAGTGTTTGCCACACTAGTTTACACATGTGATAAAACTGCATAGTATTAATTACACACACATGAGTTCATATATAACTGGTGAAATCTCCATAAGTTTGATAACTTTATCAGTGTCACCTTCCTGTTGTGATTTTTTACTATAGTAATACCAGATGTTACCACTGGAGTCAGTTGGGGCAAAAAGTACAGAGAATTAGTCCCCCCAAATTTTTTTTTTAAAAGAAAAAGGTGAAACTGTAGTATATAATAGATAAGAAGTTGTTATATATATATATATGAATGACAATGTGCAGAAAATTATATAATATGATAATATTTCTTATTAATGTAAATAATAACAAATGCTATTTTATGTATAAGAAAAAATAAGTATGCAACTTTGGACAAGTCATTGAATCTCTGCTTCCATTTCATCAGACAAAAACTAAGACAGTTGGACTAATTCATCTGTAAAGTCTTTTCTTGCTTCAAACCTCTATGGTTCAATGAAAATTAAAAGCTGGAAAATAAAACTGGGTTTAGGAAATGAATTTGAGATGTCATTATCCAGTTAGCCAGAGCATGTAAATTTTTATAAGGAGAAAATGCACTAGGTAAGCTGAGAGCAAAGGGACAGAGCACTCTAAAATCAACAGATCAAGAATTTTGTTTTCTCTCAGGAACTGTAGAGAGATTTGTGATGCTGCTAAATTGCCTGTGAAAATCTAATCTTATGATATTTTGGCACGATTGATAGTGAGAGTTGATGAGAGGAGTGAAATTGTGAATTGGTCAGTTCAATATACCCTGAATGAAAGCTTTGGCTTTGATTATCAATGGCATTGGTTTAGGATTTGACTATGTTGATCCAAATATCAAAGATTTCCTCTAAATACTGGATTGAAGATGGAGATCAGTGATTAAAAGTCAAATAAATTTTGTGTTAGTTGGATCCCTAAATATAGTTATTGATTTTTTCTTATTTTTACAAAAATAGCTTTTTTTAAATAATCAAGGTATTATAAAAAATTGATGAGCAGAGATAAAACTCCTTAACATTATGGAGAATAATAAACTGACCTAAAATATGTTTTTTTTAAATAAGTTATAGTCAGTTTACAATGTTGTGCCAATTTCTGGTGTACAACACAATTTTTTAGTCATACATGAATATACATATATTCATTTTCATATTTGTTTTCACCATGAGCTACTGCAAGATCTTGAACATATTTCCCTGTGCTATGCAGCATAAACTTGTTTATCTATTCTATACATACCTGTCTGTATCTACAAATCTCAAACTCCAGTCCCTTCCAACCCCCTTCGATCCTGGCAACCACAAGTTTGTATTCTATGTCTGTGAGTATGTTTCTGTTTTATATTTAAGCTCATTTGTCTTATTTATTTATTTTTTTAGATTCCACATATGAGTGATATCACACGGTATTTTTCTTACAGTTTTGGTCTTACTTCACTCAGAATGACATTTTCTGGGGCCAACCATGTTGCTGCAAATGGCATTATGTTGTCATTTTTTATGGCTCAGTAGTATTCCATTGTATAAATATACTACAACTTCCTTATCCAGTCATCTGTTGATGGACATTTAGGTTGTTTCCATGTATTACCTATTGTAAACACTGCTGCTATGAACATTGGGGTGCATGTATCTTTTCAAATTAGAGTTCCCTCTGGATATATGCCCAGGAGTGGAGTTGCTGGATCATAAGGTAAGTCTATTTTTCATTTTTTGAGGAATCTCTGTACTGTTTTCCATAATGGCTGAACCAAACTACATTCCCACCAACAGTGTAGGAGAGTTCCTCTTTCTCCACACCTTCTCCAGCATTTATCATTTGTGGACATTTTAATGATGGCCATTCTGACTGGTGTGAGGTGATACCTTATTGTAGTTTTGATTTGCATTTCTCTGATGATTAGTGATATTGAGCATTTTTTCATGTGCCTATTGATCATTTGTATGTCTTCCTTGGAGAATTGCTTATTTAGGTCTTCTGTCCATTTTTGGATTGGATTGTTTGTTTTCTTCTTATTATGTCATATGAGCTGCTTATATATTCTGGAAATCAAGCCTTTGTCGGTTTCATCATTTGCAAAAATTTTCTCCCATTCCATAGATTGTCATTTTGTTTTACTTATGTTTTCTTTGCTGTGCAGAAGCTTGTAAGTTTATTTAGGTACTGTATATAAGTATTTTTATTGAACTATAGTCAGTTTACACTGTTATGTCAAGTTCTGGTGTACAGCATAATGCTTCAATCATACATGAATGTACATATATTTGTTTTCATATTCTTTTTCACCATAAGTTACTATATGATATTGAATATAGTTTTCTGTACTATAGCATATAAACTTGTTTATCAATTTTTTTTTTATATATTAGTATCTCTAACTCTCAAGCTTCCAATATAATCCTTTCCACCCCTTCCCTCCTGGTAACATTAAGTTTGTTTTCTATGTTTGTGAATCTGTTTCTGTTTGGTAAATATGTTTATTTTTAATTCCAATATAAGTGATATCATATAGTATTTTTCTTTCTCTTTTTGGCTTATAGAAGTTAAAATGACAATCTCCAGGTCCATTAATGTGACTGCAAGTGACATTTTTTTTTATATTTTATAGCTAAGTAGTATTGCATTATATAAAGAGCATTTTTGGATGTGCCCATTGGCCATTCGTATGTCTTTACTGGAGAATTGTTTGTTTAGGTCTTCTGCCCTTTTTTGGATTTTTTTTTCATAGAAAGTAGTATGAGCTGTTTATATATTCTGGAAATTAAGCCCTTGTCAGCCTCATCTTTTGCAAATATTTTCTCCCAATCTGTAGGTTGTCTTTTTATTTTTCTTATGGTTTTCTTTGTTGTGCAAAAGCTCATAAGTTTAATTAGGTACCATTTGTTTATTTTTCCTTTTATTTCTATGTCCAGAGTAGACTGCTCTGGGAGAACATTGCTGAGATTTATGCCAGATAATGTTTTGCCTAAGTTTTCTTCTAAGAGGCTTATAATTTGTTGACTTATGTTTAAGTCTTTAAGCCATTTTGAATTTGTGTTTATGTGTGTGTATGGTGTGAGGGAATGTTTAACTTCATTGATTTACATGGAGCTGTCCAGTTACTCCAACACCATTGCTGAAGAGGCTGTCATTACTCCATTGTATGTTCTTGCCTCCTTTGTCAAAGATTAGTTGATGAAAAGTTTGTGGGTTCATTTCTGGGCTCTCTATTCTGTTCCATTGATCCATGTGTCTATCTTTGTACCAATACCATGCTGTTTTGATTACTGTATTTCTGTAGTTTTGTCAGATGTCTGGGAGGGTTAGTACTCCAGCTTCATTCTTTTTCTTCAATATTACTTTGGAATTTCCAGATCTTTTTTGATTCCATATAAATTTTGAGATGAATTGTTCTAGTCCTGTGAAAAATGTCCTAAGTAAATTGATAGGGATTGCATTAAATCTGTAGATTGATTTTGGTGGTATGGCCATTTTAATAATATTCATTCTTCCAATCCAAGAACATGGGATACCTTTCCATTTCTTTAAGTCATTTTTAGTTTCCTTAGTTAATATTTTGTTGTTCTCCACATATAAGTCTTTCACTTCCTTGGTCAGATTTATTCCTATATATTTTATTTTTTAGATGCAATCTTAAAAATGATAGTTTCTTTACATTCCTTTTCTGATATTTTATTGTTAGTGTAAAGAAATGCAACTGGTTTCTGTATGTTAATCTTGTACCCTGCTATATTGCCAGATTCTTTTGTCAGTTTTTGTGTGGAGCCTTTAGGGTTTTCTATATATAGGATCATGCCATTCACGTATAATGACAATTTTACCTCTTCTCTTCCAATTTGGATCCCTTATATTTATTTTTCTTGTCTAATTGCTATGACTAGGACTTCCAATACTATATTGAATAGAAGAGGTGACAGTGGTCATTCTTGTCTTCTTCCAGATTTAAGCAGGAAAGCTTTCGCTTTTCACTGTTGAGTATTATGTTGACTGTAGGTTTGTCATAAGTAGCTTTTATTATATTTACATATGTTCCCTCTATACCCACTTTGGTTAATTTTTTTTTTAGCAGAAATGGGTGTTGAACTTTATCAGATGCTTTTTCTGCATCTATTTAGAGGCTCATGCAATTTTTGTCCTTTCTCTTGTTGATATGGTATATCATGTTGATTGACTTGTGGATGTTGAGCCATCCTTGTGTCTCCTGGATGAACCTAGCTTGATCATCATGTATAAATTTTGTTATGTGCTGTTGGATTCTGTTTGCTAATATTTTGTTTGGATTTTTACATCTATGTTCATCAATTATATTGGCTTATATTGTTCTTTTTTGTAGTTTCTTTGTCTGGTTTTGGTATCAGGGTGATGGTGGCTTTATAGAATGAGTTTGGGAGTATTTCCTCTTCTTCTATCTTTTCAAAGAGTTTGAGAAGGACCAGAATGAGCTCTTCTTTGTATGTTTGATAGAATTCCCCAGTAAAGCCATCTGATCCTGGACTTCTGTTTGCAGAGATTTTTTATTGCTGATTCTTTTTCATTTCTTCTGATTGGTCTATTCAAATGATCTAATTCTTCTTGATTCAGTTTTGGTTGGCTGTATGTTTCTAGAAACTTGTCCATTTTTTCTCAGCTGTCCAATTTATTGCCATATAGTTGTTCATAGTATTCTCTTATGACATTTTGTATTTCTATGGTGTTGGTTGTAATCTCTCTATTTTAATTTCATATTTTACTTGTGTCTTATCATTTTTATTCTTGGTGAGTCTGTCTATAGGTTTGTCAATTTTGTTTACTCTTTCAGAAAATCAGCCCTTGGTTTGATTGATTGTTTTTCTGTTGATTTCTATAAATCTCCATTTTATTTATTTCCTCCCTGATCTTTATTATTTCTTTGCTTCTGCTTACTTTAGGTTTTACTTGTTCTTCTTTTTCTGATTCTTATAAGTGGAAAGTTAGATTGTTTATTTGAGATTGTTCTTCTTTTTGGGGAAGGCTTGCATCACTATGAAATTCCCTCTTTGGACAGTTTTTGCTGCAACCCATAGATTTTGTGTGGTTGTATTTTTATTGGCATTTGTCTCAAACTATTTTTTAAAAATTTCTTCTTTGATTTCATACTCACTCCAGTTTTTTTAGTAGCATTTTTCTAGTCTCTATGTTGCCATTTTCCTCTCATTTGTTTTTCTGTGGTTGAATTCTTGTTTCATAACATTGTGGACAGAGACAGTGCTTGGAATAATTTCTATCCTTTTAAATTTATTGAGGATTCTGTTGTGCCCAAGTATGAGGTCTATCCTAGGGATGTAATGTCCTGAAAATATCAACAAAGTCCAACTGTTCTATTGTGTCATTTAGAATCTCCATTGTTTTATTGATTTTCTGTCTGGAAGAATTTTCCGATGATGTTTTTGGGTTTTTTTAATCTTCTACTATTATTTTATTCCTATCAATTTCTCCCTTTATATCTGCTAGGATTTATTTTATTTATTTAGATGTTCCCATATTGGGTGCATATATGTTAATGTATATAATACCCTCATCTTGCACTGCTACTTTGGTCATTATATAGCGTCTTTTTTTCTGGCCTTTGTTTTAAAGTCTATTTCGTCTGATGTGAGTATTGCTACTCCAACTTTCTTGTCATTTCCATTTGGATGAAATATATTCTTCCATATTCCCACTTTCAATCTATGACTGTTCTTCACACTAAACTGGATCTCTTGTAGGCAGCATATTGTAGGATTTTGTTGTATTATCCTGTCTTGCCATTCTATGTCTTTTGATTGGAGCATTTAGATCATTGACACTACAGTAATTATTGATAGATGTTTTTATTGCCAATTTGAACTTTGTTTTTACTTGATTTGATATTTCTTCTTTGTTCCTTTCTTTTCCCTTGTGTTATTTCTTTTTGTAATTTGATAATTTTCTTTTGTATTAGGTTAGTTTCTTTTTGGTTTTTGTAACTCTATTGTATGCTTTTGATTTATTGTTTCCCTGTTTGGCAAGTATGTTTATCCCTTATGTATCTGTTTGCTTTAGACTGGTATTCATGTAGGCCCAAATACATCCTAATAAATAGGAAAGGGGAAAAAAAAAAAAAAAGAAGAAAGAGAGAAAAAAATTCTACATTTTTTTGCTCCCCACTCCCACCTTCTATGAATTTGATGTCCTTTTTTCCTTTCTTTCTTTTTTCTTTTTCTTTACATCTGCACGTTTATTCTTTTGCAGCTCATTGTAGTTATTGCATTTCCAACCACGGTTTTCCTGTTTCAACAACCTCCTTTTTATTTTCTACTTAGAGTAGACCTTTAATATTTCTTTTAGTATAGGTTCAGGATTTCTGACTTCTTTTAGTGCTGCTTGTCTGTGAATTTCTTTTTCTCTCAACTACTCTAAAAGATAGTCTTGCCAGATAGAGTATTGTAGGTTGCAGCTTTTTCTCATTGAGGACTTTAAAAAAAATCTTGCCACTACTTTCTGGCCAGCAGTGCTTGGGTAGAGAAATCAGCCAAAATCCTTATGATGGTTCCCTTGTAACTAACAATTTTTATTTTTTCCTTGTTTCCTTTGAATCCTTTCTTATCATTAGCTTTGTCCATCTTAATTATAATATGTCTTGGTATAGGTCTACTTTGGTTTTTCTTGTATGGGGGCCTCTGTGCTTCTTGTTTTTTATTATTTTGTTTGTTTGGTTTTTTGTTTGTTTTTCTTGAAAGGATGCATGTGGTTTTTTATTGATTTATAATCATTTTACAATGTTGTGTCAAATTCCAGCCTACGGCACAATTTTTCAATTATACATGAACATATATATATTCATTGTCACATTCCTTTCTCTGTAAACTACCATAAGAACTTGTATATATTTCCCTCTGCTATACAGTATAATCTTCTTTATATATTCTGCTATTTTGCAATCCCAGTCTATCTCTTCCCACCCCCTACCCCCTTGGAAACCACAAGTATGTATTCTATATCTATGAGTCTATTTCTTTTCTGTATTTATGCTTTTTTTTTTTTTTAGATTCCACATATGAGTGATCTCATATGGAATTCTGCTTTCTCTTTCTGGCTTACTTCACTTAGAATCACATTATCCAGGAGCATTCATGTTGTTGCAAATGGCGTTATGTTGTCAGTTTTCATGGCTGAGTAGTATTCCATTGTATAAATATACCACTTCTTCTTTATCCAGTCATCTGTTGATGGACATTTAGGCTGCTTCCATGTCTTGGCTATTGTAAATAATGCTGCTATGAACATTGGGGTGCAGGTGACATTCTGAAGTAGGGTTCCTTCTGGATATAAGCCCAGGAGCAGGATTCCTGGGTCATATGGTAAGTTTATTCCTAGTCTTTTGAGGAATCTCCATACTGTTTTCCACAGTGGCTGTACCAAACTTCATTCCCACACACAGTGTAGGAGGGTTCCCTTTTTTCCACAGCCTCTCCAGGATTTGTCATTTGTGGACTTTTGAATGATGACCATTCTGACTGGTGTGAGGTATTAACTCATTGTAGTTTTGATTTGCATTTCTCTGACAATTAGTGATATTGAGCGTTTTTTCATGTCTACTGATTGTTTGTATGTCTTCCTTGGAGAACTACTTGTTTAGGTCTTCTGTCCAATTTTAGATTGGGTTGTTCATTGTTTTCTTATTGAGTCATAGAAGCTGCTTATATATTCTGGAGATCAAGCCTTTGTCGGTTTCACTTGCAAAAATTTTCTCCCATTCTGTAGGTTGTCTTCTTGTTTTGCTTATGGTTTCCTTTGCTGTGCAGAAGCTTGTAAGTTTCATTAGGTCCCATTTGTTTATTCTTGCTTTTATTTCCTTAAGAAGAATATTTTTGAGACATATGTCAGATAATATTTTGCCTATACTTTCGTCTAGAAGTTTTATTGTATCTTGTCTTATGTTTAAGTCTTTGATCCATCTTGAGTTGATTTTTGTGTATGGTGTAAGGGAGAGTTCTAGCATCATTGTTTTACATGCTGCTGTCCAGTTTTCCCAACACCATTTGCTAAAGAGACTGTCTTTATTCCATTGTATATTCTTGCCGCCTTTGTTGAAGATTAGCTGACCAAAAGCTTGTGGGTTCATTTCTGGACTCTCTATTCTGTTCCATTGGTCTATATCTCTGTTTTTGTACCAATATCTTGCTGTCTTGATGACTGTAGCTCTATAGTATTGTCTGAAGTCAGGGAGAGTTATTCCTCCACACACTTTTTTTCTCTTCAGTAATTCTTTGGCAATTCTAGGTCTTTGATGTTTCCATATAAATTTTATTATGATTTGCTTTAGTTCTGTGAAATATGTCCTGGGTATTTTGATAGGGAATGCATTAAATATATAGATTGCCTTGGGCAGTGTGACCATTTTCACAATATTGATTCTTCCAATCGAAGAGCATTGGATATGTTTCCAGATTTTTAAAGCCTTCTTTAATTTCCTTCATCAATGGTTAATAGTTTTCTGTGTATAATTCTTTCACCTCCTTCGTTAGATTTATTCTGAAGTATTTATTATTTTGCGAGCTATTTTAAAGGGGATTGTTTCTTTACTTTCTTATTCTGTTGATTCATCATTAGTGTAAAGAAATGAACCGATTTTTGAACGTTAATCTTGTAACCTGCCACCTTGCTGAATTCTTTGATTATTTCTAGTAGTTTTTGTGTGGACCTTTTAGGGTTTTCTATGTACAGTATCATGTCATCTGCATATAGTGACACTTTTACCTCTTCTTTTCCAATTTGCATCCCTTTTATGTCTCTCTCTTTCCTGATTGCTGTGGCTAGGACTTCCAGGAATATGTTGAATAGCAGTGGTGATAATGGGCATGCTTGTCTTGTCCCAGATTTTAGTGGGAAGATTTTGAGTTTTTCACCATTGAGTACTATGCTGGCTGTAGGTTTGTCATATATAGCTTTTATGATGTTGAGATATGTTCCTTCTATACCTACTTTGATGAGAGTTTTTATCATAAATGGGTGTTGAATTTTACCAAATGATTTTTCTGCATCTATTGAGAGAATCATGAGGTTTTTGTCTTTTCTGTTGTTGATGTGATGTATTACATTGATTGATTTGCATATGTTGAACCACCCTTGGGTCCCTGGGATGAACCCCACTTGGTCATGGTATATAATCATTTTTATGTGTTGTTGGATTCTATTTGCTAATATTTTGGTGAGGATTTTGGCCTCTATGTTCATCAGAGTTACTGGCCTATAATTCCCTTTTTTGGTAGTGTCTTTGCCTGGTTTTGGTATCAGGGTGATGGTGGCTTCATAGAATGAGTCTAGGAGTATTCCCTCCTTTTCAATCATCTCGAAGAGTTTGAGAAGGACTCGTATGAGTTATTTGTATGTTTGGTAGAGTTCCCTGGTGAAGCCATCAAGTCCTGGACTTTTATTTGTAGGGAGGTTTTTAATTGCTATTTCAATTTCATTTCCAGTGATCAGTTTGTTCAAGTGGTCAGTTTCTTCTTGATTCAGTCCTGGTAGACAATATGTTTCCAGAAACTTGTCCATCTCTTCTGGGTTATCCATTTTGGTTCCATATAGTTTTTCATACTATTCTCGTATGATAATCTGTATTCCTATTTTATTTGTTGTAATTTCTTCATTTTCCTTTCTTAGTTTGCTAATTTGTGCTCTCTCATTTTTCTTCTAGTGAGTTATGCCAGAGGTTTCTCGTTTTTATTTACTTTTTGAAAAAACCAGCTTTTGGATTGGTTGGTTTTTTTCTATCATCTTGTTAATCTCTAATGTATTTATTTCCTCCCTAACCTTTATAATTTCCTTCCTTCTGCTGCCTTTTGGGGCTTTTTGTTCTTTTTTCTAATTCATTTAGCTGGTGCATTAAATTGTTTATTTGAGATTGTTCTTTTTTTGAGGAAGGCCTATGAAGCTTTAAACTTCCCTCTTAGCACTGCCTTTGCTGTGTCCCATAGATGTTGAGTGGTTGTGATTTTATTGTCTTTTGTCTCAATGTATTTTTTAATTTCAGCTTTGATTTCCTCATTGACCGATTGTTTTTAAATAGCATATTGTTTAATCTCTATGCTTTCCTTTTTTTCACCTTTGTTTCTCTGTTGTTGATTCCTAGTTTCATGGTATTGTGGTCAGTAAAGATGCTTGAGATAATTTCTAACTTCTTAAAATTGTTGAGGTTTCTGTTGTGCCCAAGTACATGATCAATCCTAGAAAATGTTCCATGTTCACCTGAAAAGAATGTATATCTTATTTTTTGGAGGTGTAATGCTCTGAAAATATCCACAAAATCTAATTTTTCTATTGTATTATTTAATTTCTCTGTTACCTTATTATTTTTCTGTTTGGAAGATCTGCCTCGTGATGTTAATGCAGTGTCAAAATCTCCAACCATGATTGTATTCCCATCAATATCCCCCTTTATCTCTGTTAGTAATTGTTCTATGTACTTATGTGCTCCTATATTGGGTGCATATATGTTAATGAGTGTAATATCCTCATCTTGTATCACTCTTTTAATGATTATAAAATGTCCTTCTTTATCTTTCTTTATGGCCTTTGTTTTAAAGTCTGTTTTGTCTGAAATCAGTACTGCAACACCTGGTTTTTTGGCTATTCCATTTGCATGGAATATCCTTTTCCATCCTTTCACTCTCATTCTATATGTGTCCTTTTCCCTAATGTGGGTCTGTTGTATGAAGCATATGGAAGGTTCTTGCTTTATTATCCAGTCTGCCACTCTAGGTCTTTTGAGTGGAGCATTTATTCCATTAACATTTACAGTAATGAATGATTGATATGTGTTTATTGCCATTTTGAATTTATCTTTGCAGCTGATTTGGTATTTGCTCTTTGTTCCTTTCTTCTTCCTTTTGTGGTTTGGTTATTTTCCTTTGTGTTATCATGGATTTTATTTAATTTTTGTGATTCCCTTGTAAATTTTGGCTTGTGGTTACTCTTTTTCATAAATCTATTAGCCCATTACTCTATCTGTTTATATTGAACTGATAGTAACATGATCTCAAACCCATACTAACGAGAAAAATTTTTAAAAAGAAAGAAAAAAATATTCTACATTTCCCTGCCTCCCTTTCCCACTCTTAATGATTTGTATGTCTTCTTTTATAATTTCGTGTTTGTTTCATTTGTAATTCATGAGTTACCACCTTTCCAGTTGTGAGTTTCTCATTTCTGTAGCATCCTGCTGCTTTTCTATTTAGCGTAGACCTTTCAATATTTCTTTTAGCATGGGTTTAGTGTTTCTAAACTCCTGCAGCTTTTTCTTGTCTGTGAAATTCTTTATGTCTCATTCTATCCTAAAGGATAGCCTTGCTATATAAAGTATTCTGGGATGCATCTTTTTTCATTCAGAACTTTGAATATATCTTGCCAATCCCTTCTGGCCTGTAGTGTTTGTGTAGAGAAATCAGCCGAGAGCTTTATGGGAGTTTCGTTGTAACTTACTTTTTGTTTTTCTCTTGCTGCCTTTAGGATCATTTCTTTATCCTTGACTCTGGCCTTCTTGATTATGATATGTCTTTGTGTGGGTCTACTTGGGTTTTTCCTGTTTGGGACCCTCTGAGCTTCCTGTACTTGGATATCTGATTCCTTCTTTAAGTTTGGGACGTTTTCAGTCATGATTTCTTCAAAAACTTTTTCAATCCCCTTTGATCTTTCTTCCCCTTCTGGGACCCCTATTATGCGACGATTTGCATGCTTTATATTATCCCATAGGTCCTTCATGCTATTTTCATTTGTTTTTATTTGTTTATCTTATAGCTGTTCTGATTGGGTGCTTTCTATTGTCCTGCCTTCTAGGTCACTAATTCGTTCCTCTGCATTATCTAGTCAGCTTTGCACAGCTTTTAGATCATTCCTTATCTCAGCCAATGAGTTTACCCACTCTACTTGGCTCTTCTTTATAGCTTCAATTTCATTTTTGACATATTTTTTTATCTCTAAACACTATCTCTTTTAGTTCCTTCAGCACTTTGATTACTCGTTTTTTGAAATCTTATTCTAGTAAGCTATCGATGTCTACTTCATTGATCATTCTTTCAGGGGATTTTTCTTGTTCTTTGAATTGGGAATTGTTTCTCTGCTTCTTCATCTTGCTCATACCTCTCTGGCAGTGTGGTTTATGGAGTATCAGTTATGTATTGTGGTCCTTAAGGAGTTTATCTGTCTAATGCCTATGTAGGAATAAGCCTTAGGGAAAAAGAAAAAATAAGAGAGTGAGAGAGAAAGAATTTTCAAAGAAGGGAGAAAAAAGGTTTGAAAACAGTGTATAATGAATAAAAAAAGAGCAAGTTGAAGCAGAATAGCAATTGGGTTGAGACGTCCTTTTAAATCCTTTTAAAAAAAAAGGAGGGGGGAAAGATGAAAAGATGTATTTGAAACCTGTGTATAATCAATAACAGGACACCAAAACCCAAGAGAAATAAAAATGAATTAAGAAGTAAAAATTAAGAGGGTAATAGAAAATAGAACATGTAAAAACAGAATTAAAAAATAAGAAGGGGGTCCTGTGTTCTCCTGGAGACTGTGTGCTTTCAATGTGAAGTCTTTCTATGTTTGTCCTGTTTTGGAAGCTCAGCTTGCTGTTTCCAGAGGTCCTCCATTGGCTCCCTCGTCTGTGATGCTCCCAGTGTATGTCGGCAAACAGATCGCACCTCCTCCCAACACTGGGTCAGGTGTAGCTCTCCTTTGCTGTGAGCAGGCTGGTCACTGCCCCTCCCGATGCCACAGTCAGTTGTTGCAGACTGGCCAGGTTGGAAGGCTGGTCATGCCCCCTTCCAGCACTGTGGTCAGGGTTTGCTTTCCTGCCCGAAATGTGCGGGGCCGCCTTCCCTTTCCTGGCGTCTGTTGCTCCGCTGCTCTGTGCCACTGCATGCTCCGCCTCAGGTTGGCTCTCCGCAGGTGGCCTCAGGGAAGAATGAGGAACAGCCTTGTCCCTGCTCCGGGCCAGAACCCAGCTCCTTGTTTGTCTTGGTGGAACAAGTTCTCTGAGGGACCAGGACGGAAGGATCCTATCTGCCTCGGGCTGTAGACAAGTCTCCATCTGGCCTTTGAGGCTGCTAAGCCCTTAGGTGCGGATGCAGGTTTTGCCCCCGCCCGTGCCTGGGTGCTAAGTGCCGGAGGATATGGTGGTTGTGTGTGAGCCCCGCCTCTCCTCCTCCAGAAACTTTCTGCAGGTTTTCAGAGATGGGGGTATGCACCCTTCCCCTCAGGGCACATCAGCCATGTTGTTTTATGGAGGGCCCAGGTTGTTCTGCCCTGTGCACCCACAGCCACAGCATGCACCCCCCCAGCAGTCCCCCGGGGCTGCCTCAGTGCAGCCGCCCCCATCCTCCGCCCAGCTTGGGCAGCCTGGCCATGCCCCCAGCTGTTGGCCTGCGTCTCTGGCTGGGTGTCGCGGAGACCCACTGTGCCCTTTTAACTTAGTTCTGTCAGTCAAGGGCTGCTCTTTACAGATCCAAGACTCGGAAGCTCCTCCGTCCCACTGGCCTCTCGGTTGGAGAGGGGAGACCCAGCGAACGAGTGCCAGTCTTCCTTTGCTGCTCCCTCCCTGTGGGAGCTGTCTTGCTCTGCTTTGCCTTTTCTTCTTTCTTTTTTCCTTTTCTCCTACCAGATTTTTGGTGTCTCTATCTTTTGATGAGGGCGATGTTCTGTCAGAGTTCTGCAGGTTCTCTGGTTGGCTGAGTGGGTCTGTGGATGTGAGTCTTGGTGCATTTGTGGGAGAGGGTGAACTACGAGCATCCTTCTACTCTGCCATCTTCTCTCTTCCTCCCCTCTGTGCTTCTTGTAATTGGATATCTGATTCCTTCTTCAGGTTTGGAAAGTGTTCAGTCATGATTTATTCAAGTATCTTTTCAATCCCATTTTCTCTTTCTCTTCTTACTGGGGCCCCTATTATGCGTAGGTTGGCATGCTGTATAATATCACATAGGTCATTTATATTGCTTTGGTTGATTTTTACTTGCTTTTCTGTCTGTTGTTGATTGGGTGACTTTTGCTATCCTGCCTTCTAAATCACCTATTCATTCATCTACATTATCTAATCTGCTTTGACAGCCTTTAGCTCTGCTTGCATCTCAGCCATTGAGTTTTCTGTTTTTAATTGGCTCCTCTTTATAGTTTCTATTTCC
Source organism: Camelus bactrianus (assembly GCF_048773025.1). Lineage (NCBI taxonomy): Eukaryota > Metazoa > Chordata > Mammalia > Artiodactyla > Camelidae > Camelus > Camelus bactrianus. Next base: position 48,615,977 of record NC_133575.1, read on the forward strand.
TTTTTATAGTATTCTCTGTCTCCATTCATAGTCTTTCATATTTCCTTCATGATTTTATCACTCCCTTTCATGTTTTAGTAGATTGTTGAGGTCTATCTCATTGATCATTTTTTAGGGGTCTTCTTTCATTATTTAATTGGGAGTGGTTTCTCTGCTTCTTCATTTTACTTATATTTCTTTGAATCTATGGATTTAGATTTATAATTTATCTACTGTTGTCTTGAAGGGCTGTTTTTTTTTAAATATTTGTTTTTATTTAAAGTGGGAGCATTCCTTTGTAGACTGTGCATCTAATAGGTTTTTTTGCAAGGGCTATTCTTACTCTGGATGGTTGCCAAATCATTCTTCCTTCTATATTGTTTTTTATCCCTTTGTTTGGGAGTGTGGTTGGTATTGTGCTGATCAGAGCCTGCCCTGATTGTTTTTGCTGAGCAAGGTCTCCTTTTTTGTTCTTTGATTGTCACAGCCTTGACTGTGGCTAGGTCTGCTCCACTTTTGCCCAAATAGAGACTTCTAGACCCATTCTGAGCTATAGTGTGTCATAGGCAATGTTGGATCACTTCAGCTGGGAAGAAGGGTCTCTGAATTTATCTCTGCAGGTGATGTCCACTGGGAATTTCCCTCTCTGGTGTTGTCTGTCACTGGTCATGCATGCTCACAAGGTACTTTTTCTTGATGCTTCCTTTGTCCCTGCCTTAGCTGCCACTCATTCTGGTGTTCCCCAGGTTCTGGTCCCCTGGAACCACCAGTGCAAATACAACAGTGTCAGGCACTAGGACCCACCATAGTGAGTCTGCAGTCACACACATGAATCTGTCATTTTCTGCACTGTCAGCACAGACACCAGCCTTGCCTCCACATATGGTACAGTACCCTGGCCTGTTGTAAGTACTGGTACCCCCTATGTGAGTCAGAACTCTGCTTACTACCTTTTTGTCCCAATGGTGTGTGTCCACAAAGGGTCCAGAGAGAGTAAATACTCTTTCTCTCTGCCTGTGTCTATAAGCAAATCTCAGTCCAGCCTGTGAAGTTTCAGGGATAATGGGTATGGATCCAGCTTTCAGCCCCACTTCCACATAGCAGCAATGGCTATAACTGAGCTACATCTCTCTTCTTGTGAGAACACACCACCAGTGTAGCCAAGTGGAGACAAGGGCTATGGCTAGGCTGTGGTGCTTTCCTCCTCCATATATACACTAGGAGTTGTGTTTTGTTATGGGGGTCCTGAGCTGTTCTTTTCCATACACACCCCCGGCAAGAGCTCACACCACCTTCCAGCCCCCTGAGGCTGCCTCTCTGCAGTGGACCCCAGTTCTCTACCTGGGCTCCTCACTGATCTCTGGCAGCCAGACTTGGCTTGTCCCTGCTGGCTCTTGTCTAGGGCCAGGAATGGGGACCCTTTGTGGTGGTTTCCCTTAGTTCTGTCTGCCAAGATACTGCTACTTTCTCCTCTGAGCCTCAGAAGTTCTGCTTCTGTTTCTGCTGACCTCCAGGCTGGAGAGGGCGTGTCCCAGTGTGAGGGTGCCTTTCTCCTATGACAATCTCTTTCTGCAGGTCTTGCACCAATTTTTTTTTCTTTTTTATTATTATTTTTCTTTTTTTCTCTTACTAGATTTTATGAGAATCCTGTATTTCAAAGTAAGGGACACTCTGCCAGAGTTCAGTAGGTATTCTGTGGGATTCAATGCGTTTGTAGATATAATTCTTGGTATATTTGTGGGAAAGGACAATATATGAATCTCTCTCCTCCAACATCTTGGCAGATCCCCCATGACGTTAATTTTAAAATATCAATTTTCTGTTGTTCTCCTTTGAAACAAAGCACGGATATAATGTTAGTGAAACTTTAATTGGATGTAACTAAACTGAAAACTTCCTAAATGATCATCAAAGAGTTGTTTCCCAATCTCACAGCTGAAATATGAAACTTTTGGTGATGCTTTTTGAGAATGGAGACTGTGTAGGAGAAGGGAGACACAAGCTCCTTTTGAGAAATTCAAATATACATAAAATGTAAATATAAAATAAAAGGAAAAACAAAACAAAACAAAACCTCACCACGCAAACATATGTTTTCCAGGAGATATGGCAATCATGTAGTTCCATATTGTATAGAACTCCATGCTAGTCTACCTCTAGAGAAGCAAAATTATAACACATGTACATGCTTGGGAAAGAGACAATCGTCAAAATTAAAAAAAAAAAAAACAATTGAATGTCAGTCTTCTAATTCCTCAAAGGAATGTTCTGACCAAAGAAATACCAATAAAAATACATTGGTATTTACACCTGTTTACAGAAATTCACAGTGCTGATATTCATACCTGTCCACTAAGACATACACTTCACCCTCAAGAACTTTTTCAAAGTCCATGGAATATCAGCTAAAAGGAGGTCTGGTTTGGAGCCAGTTTTGGGTGGAGACAAAGATCATGCCTTGAGGCAGTGGATCTCTAACTTTCAGTAGATATTAGTCTTTGCTGGAATGTTTGCAAAATAAGCATAATGCAAGTCCCATCCTCCAGAAACTCTAATTCAGAAGGCCAGTGATTAATTCTATAACCATACCTGTTTCACAAGTTCCCCAGATCTTCACTTTGAGAAACATTACAATAAAACCACTTGAAGCAATTTCCCTATGTTACTGTTCCTGAAGGATTTGATGTGTAAATATCATTTCCTTTAGCTGGAAGATTCAGATTTAGCTCATATCAATCATTGAATTTAACTATTTCAGATTTTCCATATACTTAGAAAGTCATAATTATTTAATAACTAAAACCATATGTGTAGTAATGATGAGGCAACTTGGGCATTATAACTTGACATTACAACTTGGGCAATACCCTCTTATGGAAAAACACCATTCTCTTAATTTTCAATGGATTAGAATGATTTTCTTTATGATATGAACACATATCATAAAATGTTAAAAGTTGCATTTTTTAAACCGAGAGATTTAATGAACACCAAAATACGGAAGAAAAATAACAGGACATGTGACTTCTAATTCATCATCCCTCAGTCTGTCTGTACTAGAACAACTAAACTCATCATTACCACTGTACTTAGTCACCATCTCTTTGTGTAAATTCCAAATTCTTTGCTCAATTTATCAAGCCTAAGATAACAATCAAGTTTCTCCTTTCTTTGTCCATTCCAATGATGGCCCACTCTCTATTTTTAGTAAAGCACCCATTCATCTCTTTCTTTATAGCCCATGTCCTTATTTAAACAAGAAATTAGTAGCATCAACTTTAACCCACTCCCATTTCAGTCTCTTGGTCAACAGTATAAACTGTTGCAAAAAGTCCAGACAATGACAATGATATTGGATTTGACTTAAAGGAATCACTGGTGACTTTTATGAAAACAGAAAACTTGTACATTCATTTTTTTAAACATTTTTATTGATTTATAATCATTTTACAATGTTGTGTCAAATTCCAGTGTAAAGCACATTTTTCACTTATACATGAACACATATATATATTCATTGTCACATTTTTTTCTCTGTGAGCTGCCATAAGATCTTGTATATATTTCCCTGTGCTATACAGTATAATCTTGTTTATCTGTTCTACATTTTAAAATCCCAGTCTATCCTTTTCCGCCCCTCGCCCCCTTGGCTACCATAAGTTTGTATTCTATGTCTATGAGTATGTTTCTGTTTTTTTATTTATTTATTTATTTATTTATTTATTTATTTATTTATTTATTTATTATTTTTTAGATTCCACATATGAGAGATCTCATATGGTATTTTTCTTTCTCTTTCTGGCTTATTTCACTTAGAATGTCATGCTCCAGGAGCATCCATGTTGCTGCAAATGGCATTATGTTGTCAGTTTTTATGGCTGAATACTATTCCATTGTATAAATATACCACCTTTTCTTTATCCAGTCATCTGTTGATGGACATTTAGGCTGCTTCCATGTCTTGGCTATTGCAAATAGTGCATTTTTAAATGGCCTTAAATTAGGAAATGTATACCAATTAATAGGTAAACATTCCATAGAATACATTTCTATCACACTAATGGGATCAGCTAGAATGAAATCCTCCTCTGAATGGACTTGAAAAAAAATAGGATAATTGTGTCAACACTCTTGACTGTTTTAAAATTGTAAACATATGACTAAAAAAAATGTTTAGTGAAGGCTAGTTAAGTTGATCCCAAAGTTAAGCAGAACTGAGTTACCACCAAAACACACATTTTCAAAGTTCAAGCCTTTGCAGATTTCCCTGTTTTACTGAAAATTAGGCACAGCCATCCAACCCAATAGGAAATATTAGCAGTGCAGGAAGTTGTAGATTAGTAAGGCTAAAGTATTATTCTCTCATTTCTTTTTTTAAATTCATCTTTGTTAAGGTATAATTGACAGATAAAATTAGACATATTTAAAGTGTGAAACTTGATGTTTTTATATGTGTATACATTGTGAAATAACCACAATCAAGTTAATTAACATATGTATCACCTCATATAGTTACTATTTTTGTGTGTGTGTGGTGAGACCACTTAAGATCTACCTCTTAGCAAATTTCAAATATACAACACAGTATCGTTAACTATAGTCACTATAGTAGATATCTAGAAATTACACATCTTGCATAACTGACATTTTGTACACTTTGACCAACATTTCATCATTTTTCCCAGTCCCAAACCCTGGCAACCACAATTCTACTCTGCTACTATGAGTTTGAATATTTTAGGTTCTATATAAACCTAACATCATGCAATATTTGTCTTTCTGTGGCTGGATTATTTCACTTACCACAATGTCCTCCAGGTTTACCTATGTTGTCATGTGTGTCAAGATTTCAATCTTTTTTTAAGGTTGCTACTATTCCATTTTGCATGCATGTGTGTGTGTGTGTGTATGTGCCATGTTTTCTTTATTCATTCATCTTTTGATAGACACTTAGGTTGTTTCCCTGTCTTGACTGGTATGAATAATGCTGCAATGAATATGAGAATGTAGCTATATCTTCCAGATATTTAGTTCATTTCTTTAAATATATACCCCAAAGTGGAATTGTTGGATCATGTGGTAGTTCTATTTTTAATTTTGTGGGAAACTTCCATACTAGTTTCCATAATGGCTGTACCAATTTACAGTACCACCAACAGTGTACAAGGGTTCCCTTTTCTCTATATCCTTGCTGACAAATATCTATTGTTTTTTGAAAATAGCCATTCTAACAGGAGTGCCATGATATTTCATTGTGGTTTTGATTTGCATTTCCCAAATGAATAGTGATGTTGAGCACATTTTCATATACTTGTTGGCCTTTTGTAGATGTTCTTTAGTGAAATGTCTGTTCAGGTCATTTGACCATATTTTATACAAGTTGTTCATTTTTTAAAATCTGAGTCATAATTTTCTTACGTGTTTTGAATATAATTTGCTTATCACATATATGGTTTGAAAATATTTTCCTCATTCTGTAGATTCCCTCTTAATTCTATTGATTGTTTCCTTTGCTATTGAGAATTTTTTTTTACTTGATGCAATCTCACTTTTCTTTTTTGCTTTTATTGCATATGCTTTTGGTTTCATATTTTGCAAAATCGTTGCCAAGACCAACATCAGTGATATTTTACCCTATGTTTTCTTCTTGTAATTCACTGTTTCAGGTGTTACACTTAAGTCTGTAATCAATTTTGAGTTGATTTTTGTATATGTTGTGAGTTGAGCCCATATTTCATTCTTCTGCATGTGGATATCCAGCTTTCCTAGCATCACGTGTTGAAAAGATTATCCTTTGCTCATTGTGTGTTTTGGGTGCCCTTGTTAAGGATCAGTAAACTGTGAATAAACAAATTTATTTCTGGGCTCTATATTGTGTTCCATTGATCTATATGTCTATTTTAACACCAACAACATACTGTTTTGATATTTGTAGTTTTGTAATTGTAATTCATTTCTTAAAACACCTTTTCATATAGGCAAAATAAAGCCTTCTAAAGATTTGAGTCAGCTTTCTTGGCTACCTTTCTTTGCCCACGTGGCTTGTCCTAAAAATGTAGAACTTTAAGTGTTTGCTAGGTTCACCTAATGGATCTGCTACAAATTTTGGACTTATTTCCAGTAAGGAGTTAAACTTCTGATTGCAAATGAGAGCTAGCAACTGATTGAAAATAATTCAGTGCTGCTGTTTTCATCTCTTTAGAAGTCATTTTCCCAATTCAGCAGTTAACAACGTCTTACTACTTTTTAATGAATTTACTTAACAATTGGCATTTGCTTATGGGGAAGTCTCTAATTGTTATCAGCTTGAAGTAATAGAGATGACCTCATTTATTTGTCCTGCTTAGCAACACAAGTCTTAGCTACTAATTAAAATAGTGTCATAGGAAACCCTCTTCTTGTGTCATATGAGAAATGGTGGTTTATTTATATATTGTCTTCTTTTGAGAAGTTTAAAAACAATGGAAACAAATTAAAATTTGTTAAAAATACTGAGGAAGTGATATAAAACTTTTTCAAGAAATAATTTCAGTTTGATGTTGAATATAGACAAGGATGATTTTGAGTTTGTAAATGCTCAAATTATGGACAAAAGTTTGTGAAACTGAATATTTTAACAGTGCAATCAATATAGATAACAAAATGTCTGTGTTTGTTTGCAAAAGGGCCATATAACTTGAAATTATAGAGAAACCATGCTCATAGGAGAGTAGTTGAGAGATGTTACCCAAAGTGCTCAAATAGTTATAATGGGAACTCATTATTCTGTTTAAAGTTGGCTCTCCAACAATACCGTGTAATCCAATTCTTTTGTTTATACCATGAGTCTAACATGTATATGATCTAAAGATCTAATAGCGTCAAGAATATGAAAGAAAGTTCAGAGGAAACAATTTAAGAGTATTTGTATCAGCAGCAAATACTGTAGGCATAAAAATTTGTAGCACCATAATATAGAATCAACATGGATTATGAACAAATGTGACAAATTAGGAAAATGCACTGTAGCTATACTACAGGATAGTGCAGTATGTGTGTGATTTCCAACACTCTCTTCTGCCAATGTTTAAAACAATGTACAGAAAGAGTAAATTCCCCTTGTTCACATATCTTAAGTAAAGAAAAGTGAGAGAGAAAATTGGAAAATAGTAAGAGCTTTTCACCTGCTTCTTGCAGCCTCTTTTTTAGTTTTCCCTTGATTACTATTATTGACTTTAAATAACATGTTGCTCTGTTTAGTGTATGCCTGCCTGCTTCCTTTCGATGAAGGCTAGAACTTGAAAGTTTAGGAAATCCAAACAAAACTAAACAAAGCAAATAAACCCCTCTGCATGTATTTTGAGTGATTTAAAACTGTCACAATGCTATATAAATTAAAAATGAATCCAAAATTCTTAAAAATATTTTTTGAGCCAGAACAGCCCTTTCAAGAATCAGGAAACTAAAGGCATTTGCTGAATTTTAAGTTAGGAATAGTTCTGACTAAAAATGTGTGTAGAGAAATACTTTGGCATTCCTAAAAAATTAGTTATTTTCTTTTTTTAAACATGTGTTTTCAAAATTTGTAGATATTGACAGGCATATGCAGAATAGATAAACAAGATTATACTTTATAGTACAGGGAAATATATACAAGTTCTTGTGGTAGCTCACAGGGAAAAAATGTGACAATGAATATATATATGTTCATGTATAACTGAAAAATTGTGCTTTACACTGGAATTTGACACAACATTGTAAAATGACTATAATGCAATAAAAAATGTTTAAAAAAAGAATGTGTTTTAAAAGCAGCCTAGAGTTAACACAAATTAAGCCAATATTAATTTATTTGGAAATTTGGTTCATCTACTATGGCATCAAAACTGAGAAAACTTACGTATGAACTTTTATATTGCTTTGAAAAAGACATTAACATGAAAGTCGATGTTCTTTTATAGTTTCACTTTGCCAACAATTATAAGAATAAGATTTTCTAAAACATGCATTCTTTGCTCTATAAAGGTGTCAAAGATAAACAAATCTAGACTAGTTAAAGTAGTAAGGACAGATTATTTCCAGTTTTATTATGATATAATTGACATAAAGCACTACATAAATTTAAGGTGTACAACATAATGACTTGACTTTCATATATCGTGAAATGATTATCACAATAAGTTTAGTTAACATCCACCATCTCTATAGATACAAAAAAAAGAAAGTTAAGAAAAAATGTTTTTTTCTTGTAATGAGAATTCTTGGAATCTACTCTCTTAACAACTTTCAAATATCACATACAGCAGTGTTAACTATAGGCATCATGTTGTACATTACATCCTGAGTACTTATTTATCTTATAACTGGAAATTTGTGCCTTTTGATAATCTTTATCCAGTTCCCACACCCCTCATTGCCGCATTCTGGTAACCACAAACCTGATCTATTTTTCTATGAATTCATACCTATGACAAACACATTCAGCTGTAAATGAACACTTGAGTTATTTCCACATCTTGGCTATTACAAATAATGCTGTTATGAACATGGAGGTGCAGATATCTCTTTGACATTGTGATTTTATTTCCTTCAGATATATTCCCTGAAGTGGAATAGCTGGATAATATGGCAGTCTTATTTTTTAATTTTTTTGAAAAACCTCCATACTATTTTCCATTATGACTATACCAATTTATAATTCAACTCACAGTGCACTAGAGTTCCCTGTTCTCCACATCCTTGCCAGGATTTATTATTTTCTTTTTTAATGATAGTCATTTTAACAGAAGAGAGGTGATATCTCATTGTGACTTTTATTTGTGTTTCCCTAATTATCACTGATGTTGAACACATTTCATGTGTCTATTGGCCATTTATATATTTTCTTTTGAAGATATGTCTATTCAGGTCCTTTGCCTGTTGTTTAGGTGATTTATTTATTTATTTATTTTTGCTATTTATTTGTATGAGTTATTTATATGTTTAGAATATTAAGCCCTTATCAGATACATGCTTTGCAAAATTTTTCTTATTTCATAGGTTGTCTTGCATTTTATTGAACATATATTTTGCTGTTCAGAAGCTTTTTACCGTGATGTGGTCCCATGTGTTTATTTTTTACTTTGTTGCTTGTGCTTTAAGTGTCATTTCAAAAAAAAAATCACTGCCAGAACCCATATCAAGGAAATTTTTCTTCTGTTTTCATCTATAATTTGTATGGTTTCCTACCTTATATTTAAAGCTTTAGTCCATTTCAAGTTAATTTTTGTGAATGATATAAGATAGAGGCATAGTTTTATTTTCTACAGTGAGCATACAATTTTCCCAGAACCATTTATATGATGCTGTCTTTTAAATTATGAATATAGTATTGCAATAAATAAAAGATTTCAGTGTGAACTAAACAACTTTAATTTGTACAGAGGTGACAGGGTATTTTAAAAGGAGAGAGGGAATAGGAATTGGGTTGAGAAGAGGCTTAATAGAGGCAGGAAAATTTAAAATTTCACAGAGGAAAATAAAGGAGTGTGTTGGTCCATGTGAAATCTACTTGGACGTGTTAACTGGTGCTTATTGAAGTTAGACTCCTATCCTCATACACAGATTTGTAGACAGGTCTTCCATCTTAAGGTGATGGCTGGAAAAACAGTATATTCTGTTGGAAACTTATTGTTTTCTCAAGTAGGCACTTTAAGAGGGACTAGAGTCATCTTAGAGATGTCACTTTGAACTGTTAGAGACTTGAGCTGTATATATATATATATATATATATATATATATATATATATATATATATATATATATATATTCAAGTTTTATAGACCAAGCTTGTGGTTTAGTTGAGAAGAGGGCTTAGAAGAGCCTGGGTAAGGTTTGGTTAAAGAAGGGATTTTTGTCAAAGGTCTTGTAGGTAAATATATATTTCATATGAATAGCTTTTACACCAGCAAGCTTACTTCAATTTGGTAATATACTTCAAGTGATTGACATTCCCTTGTGCCTTAGCTTTTCTGGGGACTGAGCATGAAATCAAACAGAGTCCTTGCTCTCAAGGAGCTCATATTCTAGTGAAGGAGCAGACTGGCAAGCAAATAAGTAAGTAAATATATAACATAATATCAGATTATAATAAGTATGAAAAATAAGAGGGGTAAGGGAAAAGAGAAATATGTGATGTGAGTAGTCAATATTACAAAGGAGAGTAAAAATTACATTTGAAATGAATGGAGCCTGTCATAGGAAGATCTGGTGGAAATGCATCCCAGCTGATTAGAACAGTGAATGCAGAAGCTCTGAGGCTGGTGTGAACTTGGTGTTTTAGAGAACAAAAAGGCCAGACTGGTTGGAATAAACTGAGCAAGAGGAAGGGCATTATAACCTATAATCTGGGGCAATCAAGCACCAGATCATAGAGGGCCTTGTAGGCTTGTCCATGTGTGTCAAATGAAATCAACCCACACACAACACATATGTCAAATTAATCCATACTGACAACCAAGATTTGTTGTCTGAGATGATGGACATGAGGGAGTCCATCCTCCCACATGGTGGTTTGATATGAAACTTTGTTCAGTATTAAATCATAACAAATTGATCCACTCGGATTATCTCTCTTAGGGAGGTGAATTCAGGAAATACAGAATAACAGACAATGAGCTATGTATATACTATGGACAATAATGAACTGTTGTAACTCTCATTCTTAAGAAAGCATAGTCTTAGAACAGCTTTAGCCCAGGTTGACTAAATGGCTGTCAAAATGTTTCCAAGATAGATTAGTTTTCTGGGTAATTTAACAATAAATCCTTTTCACTGAAGGTAATCTGGGAAATCATATGTATGCTTTGTGATTTTAAATGGCCTAAAACTAGCCACCTTTTGTGGTTTACTAGTCCTCTATTCTTTATTTTGTGTGTATATGCTTCTTTGTTATTTATTAGGATAAAAATAATGGTCTCCAAGACTTTCAATTTCTTTCAGTTTGCCTAATATAATGCTTTGATTAGGCAGCTGCAGAAGTCTGGCAGAAATGAGACCTCCAGCAGATTTAAAGTTCCTTTGTATTATCAAGTAGACTATAAATAAAAAGATAGGTGAGTAGTTAATTACCTTAGAAATCTTCCCAGCTGATGAATATCAAATGACTGAAGTAAGAGCAGTTTTAATTGATCTGAAAGAATTTTGATATAAGCCAGAGATAGTATTCTGAAAGTATTTAAAAGAAGGAATGGTGGCTCTCTGGGACCCGCAAGTTCTTTGGAAGGAGAGTGCAAACGATGGAGTGGGCAAGCTCTGAGTGGGTGTGGGTGTAGAGGGGGAGAGAGAGAGAGAGCAGACAGTGTTGGCTGTGGTGGCAGCACTGGGGAAAAGTGGTTTCCACCCAGAGCAACATGGAGGGGAGCTTGAGATCACGACTTACCACGTTAAGCACTCTACTAAGTACCGCCCACTTGGCGAGGACTTCTGTCTCCTGGGCGAAACTTGTCAAGCAAGCTGGGATCTATGAGTGGAAAGGTGACCAAGCCTAAAGAGGAGAAAGATGCTTCTAAGGATAAGGAAATTTAAGACTTGGAAAGAAAAAAAATGATTTCATTAAGATAATGCAACTTCTGAGACGAGGCTAAGGCAGTGGAGTAGTAGGATCCCATAGCTCACCTTCTCCCACAGATACACCAAGACTCACATCCAAAGACCTACTCAGCCAACCAGAGCACCTGCAGAACTCTGACAGAACATTGTCCCCTTCAAGAGACAAAGATGCCAAGAATCTGTTTTATTACTGCATAGGCACTAGATATATAAATAAATGAACTCCTTTAAGGGCCACAATAGATAACTGATATTCCATATGCCACAGTGCCAGAGAGATATGAGCAAGAAGAAGAAGCAGAAAAACCATTCCCAATTAAAAGAACATGAGAAATCCCCTAAAAGAACAATCAATGAAATAGACATCAATAGCTTACTTGATCAAGATGTCCAAAAAGGAGTGATCAAAGTATTGAAGGAACTAAAAGAGATAGTGTTTAGAGATATAAAATATGTCAAAAATGAAATTGAAGCTATAAAGAAGAGCAAAGTAGAATTGGTGAACTCATTGGCTGAGATGAGAACAGATCTAAAGGCTGTGCAAAGCAGACTAGAAAATGCAGAGGAACAAATTAGTGACCTAGAAGACAGGACAACAGGAAGCACCCAATCAGAACAACTGCAAGATAAACAAATAAAAACAAATGAAAGCAACATAAGGGACCTATGGGATAATATAAAGCATTCCAATCTTTCCATAATAGGGGTCCCAGAAGGGGAAGAAAGATCAAAGGGGATTGAAAAGGTTTTTGAAGAAATCATGACTGAAAATTTCCCAAAATTAAAGAAGGAATCATATATCCAAGTACAGGGACTTCAAAGGGTCCCAAACAGGAAGAACCCAAACAGACACACACCAAGACATATCATAATCAAGATGGCCAGAATCAAGGATAAACAAATGATCCTAAAGGCAGCAAGAGAAAAGCAAACAGTGAGTTAACAGGGAATTCCCATAAGGCTTTCAGCTGATTTCTCTACACAAACACTACAGGACAGAAGGCAGTGCAAGATATATTCAAAGTACTGAATGAAAAAAAAAAGATGCAGCCTAGGATACTCGATACAGCAAGGCTATCCTTTAGCATAGAAGGAGAGATAAAGAATTTCACACACAAGCAAAAACTAAAAGAGTTTATCAACACTAAATCCATGCTAAAAGAAGTATTGAAAAGCCTACTCTAAATAGAAAAGCAGCAGGATGTTACAGAAATCAGAAACTCACAACTGGAAACGTGATAACTCAAGAATTACAAATAAAATAAACACAAAACTGTAAAAGAAGACATCTAAATCATTAAGAGTGGGAGAGGGAAGCAAGAAAATATGGAGTATTTTTTTCTTTCTTTTTAAAATATTTTCTTTTTGGTAGGATGGTTTCGAGATATAGTAATGGGCTAATAGACTCACAGAAAAGGGTAACCAAAAACCAAAAACTCACAGGGGAGTCACAAAAACTAAATAAAGTCCACGATAATACAAAGGAAAATTGCCAAACCACAAAAGGAAGAAGAAAGGAACAAAGAGGAAATAACAAATCAACTGCAAAGGGAAGTTCAAAATGGCAATAAACACACATCTATCATTAATTACTGTAAATGTTAATGGACTAAATGCTCCAGTCAAAAGACATAGAGTGGCAGACTGGATAATAAAGCAAGAACCTTCAATATGCTGCATAGAAGAGACCCGCTTTAGGGAGAAGGACACATATAGATTGAGAGTGAAAGATGGAAAAGGATATTCCATGCAAATGGAATAGCCAAAAAAGCAGGTGTTGCAGTACTGATTTCAGACAAAATAGACTTTAAAACAAAGGCCATAAAGATAAAGAAGGACATTTTATAATGATTAAAGGAGTGATACAAGATGACGATATTACATTCATTAATATATATACACCCAATATAGGAGCACCTCAGTACATAAAACAATTACTAACAGAGATAAAGGGGGATATTGATCGGGATACAATCATAGTTGGAGATTTTAACACAGCATTAACATCACTGGACAGATCTTTCAGACTGAAAATGAATAAGGCAACAGAGAAATTAAATGATACAATAGAGAAATGAGATTTGGTCGATATTTTCAGAGCATCACACCCCAAAAAACAGGATATACACTTTTTTCAAGTGCACATGGAACATTTTCTAGGATTGATCATGTACTTCGGCAGAAAAGAAACCTCAACAATTTTAAGAAGATAGAAATTATCTCAAGCATCTTTACTGACCACAATGCCATGAAACTAGAAATCAACAACAGAGAAACAAAGGAGAAAAAAAGGAAAGCATAGAGATTAAGCAATATGCTATTAAAAAAACAATGGGACAATGAAGAAATCAAAGTTGAAATTAAAAAGCACCTTGAGACAAATGAAAATGAAAGTACAACCACACAAAATTTATGGGACACAACAAAGGCAGTGCTAAGAGGGAAGTTTATAGCGATACAGGCCTTCCTTAAAAAGGAAGAATGATCTCAAATAAACGATTTAACCCAGCAGCTGAAAGACTAGAAAAAGAACAAAAAACCCCAAAAGGCAGTAAAAGGAAGGAAATTATAAAGATTAGGGAGGAAATAAATTAAATTGAAATTAAAAAAAAAATTAAAAAATCAATCAAACCAAAAGCTATTTTTTTAAAAAGTAAATAAAATCGACAAACCTCTTGCCAAACTCACAAAGAAGAAAAAAGAGAGAGCACAAGTTAGCAAAATAAGAAAGGAAAATGGAGAAATTACAACAAATAAAATAGAAATACAGAATATCATACTAGAATAGTATGAAAAACTATATGGAAACAAAGTGGATAACCTAGAGGAGATGGACAAGTTTCTGGAAACATACTGTCTACCAATACTGAATCAAGAAGAAACTGACCACTTGAACATACCAATCACTAGAAAGGAAATCAAAAAAGCAATTAAAAACCTCCCTACAAATAAAAGTCCAGGACCAGATGGCTTCACAAGGGAATTCTACCAAACATACAAAGAAGAACTCATACCAGTCCTTTTCATACTATTCCAGAAGATTGAAAAGGAAGGAATACTCCCAAACTCATTCTATGAAGCCACCATCATCCTGATACCAAAACCAGGCAAAGACACTACCAAAAAAGAGAATTATAGGCCAATAACTCTGATGAACATAGACACCAAAATACTCACCAAAATATTAGCAAATAGAATCCAACAGCACATAAAAAAGATTATACATCATGACCAAGTGGGGCTCATCCCAGGGACCCAAGGGTGGTTCAACATATGCAAATCAAACAATGTCATACATCACATCTACTAGAGAAAGGACAAAAACCACATGATCATCTCAATAGATGCAGAAAAGGCATTTGATAAAATTCAACACCCATTTATGATAAAAACTCTCATCAAAGTGGGTATAGAGGGAATATATATCAACATCATAAAAGCTATATATGACAAACCTACAGCCAGCATAGTACTCAATGGTGAAAAACTCAAAAGCTTCCCACTAAAATCTGGGACAAGACAAGGATGCCCACTATCACCACTGTTATTCAGTATATTCCTGGAAGTGCTAGGCACAGTAATCAGGCAAGAGAGAGAAATAAAAAGGCATCCAAATTGGAAAAGAAGAGATAAAACTGTCACTATATGCTGACATGTTCCTATATATAGAAAACCCTACAAGGTCCACACAAAAACTACTAGAGCTGATCGAAGAATTCAGCAAGGTAGCAGGTTACAAGATCAACGTTCAAAAATCAGTTGCATTTCTTTACACTAACTACGAATCAACAGAAAAATAAAGTAAAGAAACAATCCCCTTTAAAATAGCACCCAAAGTAATAAAATATCTAGGAATATATCTAACCAAGGAGGTGTAAGAATTATACACAGAAAACTATAAACCCATTGATGAAGGAAATTAAAGAAGACTTTAAAAAATGGAAAGATATCCCATGTTCTTGGATTGGAAGAATCAATATTTTAAAATGGTCACACTGCCCAAGGCAATCTATAGTTTTAATGAAATCCCTATCAAATTAACCAGGGCATATTTCACAGAACTAGAACAAATCATAATAAAATTTATATGGAACCATCAAAGACCTAGAATTGCCAAAGAATTACTGAAGAGAAAGGAAATAGGCTGGAGGAATAACTCTCCCAGACTTCAGGCAATACTGTAGAGCCACCTTCATCAAGACAGCATGATATTTGTACAAAAACAGACTTATAGACCAAGGGTACAGAATAGAGAGCTCAACTTTTGGTCAACTAATCTTCGACAAAGGATGCAAGAATATTCAATGGAATAAAGACAGTCTCTTTAGCAAATGATGTTGGGAAAACTGGCGAGCAGCATGTAAATCAATGAAGCTAGAACACTCCCTTACACCATTGAAAAACATAAACTTAAATTGATCAAAGACTTAAACATAAGACAATATACAATAAACCTCCTAGAAGAAAATATAGGCAAAACATTATCTGACATACATCTCAAAAATGTTCTCTTTGAAAAGTCTTCTCAAGCTATAGAAATTAAAGCAAGAATAAACAAATGGGACCTAATTAAACATACAACCTTCTGCACAGCAAAGGAAACCATAAGTAAAACAAAAAGACAACCTACGGAATGGGAGAAAATTTTTGCAAATGAAACCAACAAAGGCTTGATCTCCAGAATATATAAGCAGCTCATATGACTTAATAAGAAACAAGCGAATAACCCAATCCAAAAATGGGCAAAAGACTTAAACAAGCAATTCTCCAAGGAAGACATACAAATGATCAATAGGCACATGAAAAAATGCTCAATATCACTAATTTAAATTTAAAATGCACATATGACTAATACATATATATGTACATATGTGCATATCTAGATCTAGATAATGAACATTATTTTTATTATGTTGACTGAAACAAATGCGCAACCTAAAATTTGAGGGTTATGTTTTATTTGGTGGACAATTCTGAGTACTTGATCCTTGGATAACAGCCTCTCAGATTGCTCTTAGGGACTGCTCCAAAGAAGTAGGGGAGGAGCTAGGATACATAGGAGTTTTACAACAAAGAACAGGTAGTTGGAACTTTAAAATTTCACTTATTAACTAAAGAAAACCAGGTATCTCAAGTAAAAGAATTTAGAGCTTTTCTATATATGGGAGGTAGCAAACATTTGGGCTCATTGAATTCATTTCTTTGACAAGCGTCTAGCTATCTAGGGCCAGTATCCTGTCCTTTCTTATTCTCAGTCCCCTCAGAGTGCACCATTGTGAGTGGATGAAGAAGCCAGGCTGCTGGCTTGTCTTCACTAGGGGGTGACGGCAGCCACTGATAACTTGATGGCTTCAGCATCCTTTGTTTACTGATACGGTTTGCAGTTGCTTTTTTTTTCACAATTATAAGATAAAAAAATGAATTAGAGGGTATAAGAACAAAACCAAGGAAAACAGGGATATGATTTGGAATCTGGAAAGTCAACAGGAAACATTAATTTACCAGATACAGCACAGCATTCTATGAAATGTTTCCTTCTCTATCTTCATGGTTAGTTTTAATGGCTTCCAAGAATGTGAAATGGGTTTCTCAAACTTAAGAATGGTTTTATATGGCTGATTTTCAGCTCTTGCTAGTAGTTTCCTTTGAAACTTAAAACAAATGTTAAACAAGCATGTTTCTGTCTATTATCACTCCAACTATGCAAAAACAATAGATTGAAAAATATGAAGTGGCAGTAATGATTACTGCAGGCTTTAAAGTGTGGAAGAGTAGAAGGAGGAGGGTCACTGGGAGGTCACAAATCTTTAACCACACACTTAACTTCCTGCACCTCTTTTAAAAAACAAGGAAGAAGACCAAATATTTTTAAAAAGCTAAAAAGAAAAATTTAAAAATTAGTCCATAGAAGTCATATTTTATGCAAACAGAAATACCTCTTAATTAAATGTTTGCTTATATCCAATGGAGTGCTGGTAAACCAGCTCTTTAGGGGGAGAAAAGTCCTGATTTGTAGTATTTGCTCACTTCCATGGCATAACTACTCCCACCTTGGCTGATTTTAAATAGTTTAGCAGTCAAATTCCTAAATATTAACAATTATCTGTCCAGACCACTGACAATCATTAGACTAGTTCGGATCTCAAGAGGTACAAGTATGAGTGTTTTTGTTTGTGTGTGTGTAGCAGAAGAGGTACTTGTCCTCTATGAATGAACTGCTTCATTGCTTCATTTCTTTAGATCTATTTTTCTGCTCATGCATATGTTATGTATTTGAAATTAGAAAGCAAGAAACACAAAATTATAATAAGCCATATTTAACAGATGATAAATGTTCTACACTTTTAGCCTCAAAACCCTAAATGGGAAATTAGGGTAATTTTTTGTTTTTATAAATTATTGGAATAATTGTGACAAAGATTTTTTCTTTTACAAACTTTAGACAGGCTCCTCTAAATTTTCTTTTAAACTAGGCCTCCTATTTGAGCATTGTCTTTGGCCTGCCTAGTCTAGTTGCTGGAAGAATCCTGCTAGTTTAGTTTAGTGAAAGTCTCCACCCTTGACATTTAATCACCTTCAATATATGATTAAATTCCTCATACCCCATGTTTGATCTCCATTCGTGATTCTGACTCCTAAACCAGAGCTCCAGAAAACAGTCTTTTGAATCACAATAAAGGCAGATTTTGATCTCTAAGATTCTGAGTATACACTCTGAAGCTACATTAGAATTTCAGTCTTCTATGTTTGAAATGTAAGTACTTCTTGGGCTGGAAGTTCTTCCTGCCTCCTTGTTGTGAGTGGGGATTCACTGACTCCTAGACTGGAAATTTTTTGCTGGCTCTATGTGAAGATTCCTTATTCTTTCTATTTGATTATGCTTCTCCCCTTAGAATTTCTGTCAATTGAAATACCCTTTCTTGAAACCCTTAAGACTACGTTCCACCACTACAGCATTAACTCGGTTCACTTCTTTTCTTGATGGCAGGATTTTATTTAAGGGCAATTTGAAACCTTATTTTTTCTTTCTTTGAAAATTAAGATCTCCCCAATGCGGCTACTATAAGACCTCTCCCTATCACCTCCCCTCCTCCTTCCTCTTTTTAATCTCTTTTGATCTCCCCTTCAGGCCCCTTGAATTCTTTGATATGTCCCCCTTCAAACTCTTACCTCCTCTATCTTTGTCTATCCCTGCCAGACTTTTCCCTTTCCATTTCAACCTCTCAATTTCTTACACTCTAGGCCTTTTGCCAATCATCAGGGACTCTCAAGGTTTTCAGGGAGACCCAAACCAACTGAATATCATGACGAAATAAATATTACAATCTGCTCTGTAAATAAAATGTTCGTTAAAAAGAATTAGTCTAGTCCTCAGATTGACGGTAACCTTAACTTGTTCCATCTGCTAGAAACACAATTCAGATAAAAATATAAAGTGGAGCAATGATGAGAGCCAACTATTTGATATAAACTAGTTAGTTTTGTATTCTTATCCTTGTCTGACTAATGGCTAAAATTTTAGAATGAAAGAAACTATAAGGTCCCCATTTACATTTGTCTGTATGCAATAAGTAATTTATATGTAATATTATTATTCTTCTGGATGGTATTACCAAGTGTATTCATAATATCTTATAAAGGAGCTCTTCTTATTGGCTTAGAGATATAAATAAGCACTTCCAAGAATTAAATATTCCTAAAAATCCTAGAAATATGAAAACTAACACAAATGTTTCTCAAGTTGACATAATATAGGGATATTTTTGGCAAAAAATATTAGTTTGGTATTATTGGTTTAATAAAATGGATTATCTACTGAATTATCAACATTAAGCATAATTAAAACCTACATTTTTATTGTAGTTGGGTTTAATAGTGAAATAAGGTAATATATCAAGATATTTAAGATCATAAAAATTATAGATCCAACCTAAGAACAAATGCACAAGTAAAGGTGCTGTTAAAATTAATTACTTCATGCATGTCAAGCACAGCCACCAAACAACAACAATAACAACAAAGAAACTTTATTTTACTTAAATTTTTTAGGGGATTTTCTATACTTGCCTTACATGTACTGTAAAAATAGTTAAAAGGGAAATAACTTGAGATAGTGGCTACCTCTGTTTATAACTGCTTAAAAGTGGTTTTCAAAATACCTTTGTCAACTTGTAACCTTAAATTTATGCTAAGTTAAATAATAGCTATTTATTAAATATCTAGGTCATTTCTAAGTAAGATACAATATTGAAGTTTTCAAAAGTTTAAGTTTATATAATTTTGGCTTATTTTTACATGGGACAAAAAGGCTAAATACACTTGAATGTGTTAATAAACAAGTTCTTTTTGCATTCTGAGTAATTGTACTATGAGGAAATATACACCTATATAATTGTGAGCTAGTGTACTCACAAAATTTACTAGTCTTCTACAGAATTCTGGTATGTGACAGACAATTCAAATTTGTCTACTTCCTGTTTTCTCTCTAAAAAGAAGTTACTAGTGGTTAAAACTTGTAATCAATATATGGAAACAAAGCTAGTAGAAATAATGAGAGTGAAAGGGAACACATATGCATGCAAAGTATGCAATGAAAGTAAGATATGCTTTTGATAATGAAGCACATACATGGTATAAATAATTTTAAAGGAAAAGGAGAGATATTTCATCCTAAAGTGACTGTTTTTTTCCGGAATGAGAAAGAGGGAAATATAGAACAATAACTGAATGTATATAAAAAGCCATAGAATGTTTGTGGGAAAGGAATCTTATGTTACATAATCAAAGCTGGTAAATGTTGGATGGGCTTAATAATAATGTGTTTCCTGAAGTGAACTTTAATAATAACAGTACACGGACACAAAACTGGAGTTTGTTTTTCTCTTTTTTAAAAGAACAAAGTCTTCTTGGATTGGTGGTCTGCTCTTAAATAAATTATAAGTGGTTTCTAATTACTTTTTAAGAAGTCTGCATAGGAATCCAATATTTTGTGTCTTACCAGAATGACTTCCTGAGGTTTATGTTAACCTTTATGAAATCCTTAATTATTTGAGAGAATGGAGTCTTTTCACTTTTTTAAAAGACTTAAGGTGTTTTACAACAATTTTATCTCCTACAGTTACTTTTGAATTATTTTGTTGTCACTTTGTTTAAACATAGTCAAGTATTGTCTCATAATAACTTAGGATCTTATGTAGTCAAATGCTAGAAACCTCTTTTTCAAAACATTTTGGCAAGTTTTTATATTTTTCCTCTCCAAAATTTTATCTTAAATGAAATCCTGATTTCTGCCCTACCTAGACTTCCCCGAGTACCCCCGGAAAACCTCAAAGAATTTGTTACTTTGCAGTCAAACTGTAATAATTCTACTTAATAAAACTGAAAAAGGGGAACTAAAAAGGAGACCAGGTGTATAAAAAAGGAAGTAAAACATATAAATGTTGAACAGGAAGAAATAAAACTACCATTATTCACATATTTTAAAAATGTATAATTCATATACAGTGAATTCCTCAGATCTTAATTATACCATTCAGGAAATTTTACTGAATGTATATTAAGACACAGAACATTTATACTACCCCCGAAAGTGCCTTTATGCACCTTTACCATCATTCCTCCACCTTCTCTCCCAGCAGAAGTAGCCACTAATCTGATTTCTGTCACTAAAGGTTAGTCTTGCCTACTTTAGAATTTCATATAAATGGAATACTTCAGAATCTTTTATTTAGTTGATTGGTTTCTTTCACTAAACATAATATTTTTTGAGATTGATCCATGTTGTTACAAGGGTCTGTAGATTGTTCCTTTTTATTACTTAGTATTTGATTGTATGAATATACCACAACTTATGTACCCAGTATCCTGATGATGGACACTTGATTTGTGTCCAGCTTCGGGCTACTATGAATAAAGCTGCTATGAACATTTGTGTACAAGGCTTTTTGTGAACAGATATTTTGGTTTATCTTTGGTAAAGAACTAGAAATAGAATTACTGTGTTATAGGGTATGGTGTGTTTACATTTTTAAGAAATTTCTAAACTGTTTTCCAAAGTTGTATCATTTTACACTCTCACCAGCAATGTGTGAGAGTTTCAGTTTCTCCATATTCTCACTAATCTTTGAGGTTGTATGTATGTTTAATTTATGGTAGGTGAGTTCTGATATTTCATAATTTAATTTGTGTTGCACTGATGACCAGTAATATTAAATATATTTTCATGTGAAAAAAATAATTTGTTATTTTATCTTTTAAAAATAGAGATGTCAAAATAATTAAATTTATTTGATATGATGAATTGCATGAAAAATGTGGCTGAATAAGAAAAGATGATTAACTTTCCCTGAGGTATATTTGTATGAGTAAACATTATTAATGTAAATATTTCAGAAATTTCATGAAGTTCATAGAAATGTGTCAACATATGCAATATCCATGATATGTGCTATCATAGTCCCACTTGTTATTTTAAAATGTTGTATGACACAGAAATAACCAAATTTCCTTGTTAATTCTGCTATTATTGAATAAATTCTCATCAGATCTTTAACCATGACTGTTTTATGTCTTCCATCATACTCACGTAGTTAATGTTTTACTCTGATTCTTCTTGGAAAGCATTCACAATCAGCTCCAGGCCAGAGTGCTTCCTCTTCAACAAAAAGGGACTATCTCAGAGACCCAAGAAAAGGACTATGACAGGCACTTTGGGGTACAGGCATCTGATAGAATTGCTTAAATAACAGTGGTACCATACCATTGGACTAAGGATTTCTAGTACTCTAGGGAAGAAATTTATGGGTTCATTCAACTGTTAATCCAGAATCAAGCAGAAAAAAGAATTACATAGGCTTAAACAAACTTATGAAGAACTATTATTTTTATGGCTTTTTGTTTAAAACATTGCTGGTTCTTGGAATGAAGACCTAAACAAGAAATTCTCCAAGGAAGAAATACAAATGATCAATTGGCACATTGAAAAAATGCTCAAAATCACTAATTATCAGAGAAATGCAAATCAAAACTACAGTGAGTTACCACCTCATACCAGTCAGAATGGCCATCATTCAAAAGTCCACAAATGACAAACGCTGGAGAAGATGTGGAGAAAAGGGAACCCTCCTACACTGCTGTTGGGAATGCATTTTGGTGCAGCCACTGTGGAAAATAGTATGGAGATTCCTCAAAAGACTAGGAATAGACTTACCATATGACCCAATAATCCCGTTCCTGGGCATTTATCCAGAAGGGAACCTACTTCAAAAAGATGCCTGCACCCCAAAATTCATAGCAGCACTATTTACAATAGTCAGGACATGGAAACAGCCTAAATGTCCATCAAGAGATGACTGGATAAAGAAGTGGTGGTATATTTATACAATAGAATACTATTCAGCCATAAAAATTACAACATAATGCCATTTGCAGCAACATGGATGTCCCTGGAGAATTTCATTCTAGTGAAGTAAGCCAGAAAGAGAAAGCAGAATACCATATGAGATCGCTTATATGTGGAATCTAAAAAAATATATAGAAAGAAAAAAGAAAGAGAAATGAACATAAATACAAAACAGAAATGGGCTCATAGACATAGAATACGAACTTGTGGTTGCCGGGGGGAGTGGTGTGGAAAGGGACAAACTGGGAGTTGGAAATTTGTAGATACTGACAGGCATATGTAGAATAGATAAACAAGATTATACTGTATAGTGCAGGGAAATGTATACAAGATCTAGTGGCAGCTCGTGGTGAAAAATTATGTGACAATGAATGTGTGTATGTCTCTGTACAACTGAAAAATTGTGTTCTACACTGGAAATTGACACAACATTCTAAACTGGCTATAACCCAATAAAATTAAATTTAAAAAGAATAAAACCACCATTTTATAACTATAAATGGGGTTTAACCTTTAAAAATTGTGAACTACCATATTGTACACCTGTAACATATAATATTATACAACTATACTTCAATAAAAATACATTTGATAAAAAAATTGCTGGTTCTTTAATACTGTATTTTCTGGATATAGAAAACCTCTTTATTTTTTCTCTTAAGTAATCTATAATATTCATATATGATATATATAATACATATATTATATATATATATACACAATTGTTATCAAATAGTTGATTTTATATTTGTAAACAGAAATGAAATGTACATTTGGTCTTGTCCCTGTCAGATCCCTCCAGGATTCAGAAATTCTTATTTGGTGTTGTTATTTCATGGCAATGTAATTTTTTGCATAAGTTCAATAAGAATCTTTTGTTTTAACAGCACATAATTGGAAACACACCCAAAGCTTTGAATGGAATGTTGTATTTGAGAATTATTTACTTATAATCAGATATGAGTGCACAGTTGAAAAATATAGCACACTCTGTGTGGTATTAGATTTTAATCCTGTTCATTGTTTTAAGGTTTTGTTACCTACCTATAAACAAGATTGCACATTCTGTCATTCCTTTTCAAATTCTCAATTCTTCTATCTTTCTCCAACATCTAGCTAAAAGTTTCCAAACTAACATTCTTAATTTTTCTCCCTCTCCATTGATTTGGCATCACTGAGAACTAAAACCTGACTGTCCAGATACTTATTGGGGCTTTCTAACTAAGACCTATGAGCAGAAGCTTAACATCCAAGAATCTTCTCCCTACATCTAGAAATCTCAACTGGCTGCCTTCTGGACTCAGAAAATAGATTCATTGTCTGTTCTAGTCATAAACACCATTGAAATGTTTGATGGAGTGCACCATCTAGCAAATGTCCCCTATCACCAAGTCCCAACAGATATTTCAGCTGGTCTTTACTGAACAAAAGGTAACAAAATGACAAATTCATATTGTTCAAATGAAAGAAGAATTTCTCTCTTTCCTTGAACAAGAGGAAGAACTGACAAAGACTTTCCCCTTGACCAGACTTTAGACAGACTCCTTTGAGCCCTTTTAAAAACTAAGCCTCATCCTTGGGTCCCATCTTCGGCCTGCCTAGTCCAGTTGTAGCAAAGATCCTGCTAAGTCAGCTTAGAGAGAATTTTCCATCCTTGATATATGATCACTCTGGCCTGCTTTTAGCATGAATCCTGTTAAGTTGGTTTAGAAGAAATCCCCTATCCTTAATGTCTTATATTAGTAATATTCCACTTATTGGCCTCCCTTATTCTGCTAACTGGCTATAATCCCCAGTTATTTTTGGCATATTCAGAGTAGAAGCTGGTCTTTCTCCTCTATTTTGATAGTCTTGGCAATAATAGCAACAATCCTGAATAAAGTCTGTTTTAACAAGTGTAAGAATATTTTTTAATAATCAAAAGGATATCACAGAAGAGTTGTATACTTAATTTATTCTGAAGGAGAATAAATAAACTGTGGCTTTAAATAAGTCTATACTAAACATATTGTACTGAATAAGAATGTGTATATTAGTCAATACTAAAGTAGGGAATATATTTGCCAGAAAAATCCATATGGTTCTAAAATTTAGCATTTTTAGAGAGAAAATTGGAAAATTATAACATATACATTCTACGACAGTCACTCAGAAAAATCAGTGAAGGGCGAGGTAGGAATAAAGCAAATTACAAAATTCTACCTGATGCCAGAAATTGTCTACATGGTATTAATTAAATCTCAGCTTTGATAAGAAGATAACAAAATGTAAGCAAAAAGCCTTTTTAAGTTAATCTATCTTAGATTATTTTCTATAAAATTTAATCAAGTTATTTTCTTTCATAATTAACTTAGAAACTCAACAAATGTAACATTAAATATTATTTATATCTCATGAAATTCAAGCTCTCCTAACATGCTCTATTATAAATGCTGTGATACTTTAACATACTTTAACATAAATTTTATACATATAGTTTTTATATACATATATACATATATGTATTATATATATTTATTTACCCAAGACAGGGAAAAGCCATTCTTATTAATATTTTGCTATTCTTAGTAATTAGTTCCAAAAAAATAAGCTTAAGTTCTAGATAGACTTTTTTCCTTTATTCTCAACTGTCAAATCATGAAAAGAAGATGAATTAAATATATACCCACAAACATGTTCAGAATTCAGTGAGAAGTGCTGAATAAATCTGGTGAAGTGATATGTATTTAAATCTGACTCATTAAGAAGGAAAGAGAAAGGAAATCAACTTGTAGTTTCCAATTATGTAAGAGGAAAAACAAGAGAGATGGGGCAAGAAGTGTAAACCCAAAATAGGGCATCTTGGCATAATAAATATTTTAAGCTGAAAAAGTTTGAGATAATGGCAGAAACAGAAAATCACTCTCACTCCCCCTAATTCTTCTCTGAAACAGGACATAAAACCTTCATGTGAGAGATGTCTTCCCTGTACCCAGAGAAACATCCATATCTCCAAAGACAAAGGAACACCAAGAAGAATTCTAACAAACAGCCTTCCCAAGTTTCCCCAGTTACTACAATTACTTCACACTCTAACCTATCATATTCCTCCTTGACTGTGCACTCTTCATCAAATATAGCATAAAATATGAATGTCTAAGAGTTTCCTTGGGTCTTCATTTCCTTGTGAAGTCTCCAGTGTCATGTAAAACTTATACTAAATATACTTGTATTCTTTTTAGCAGTTAATCTGTATTTGTCCATTTAATTTTAAGACCCTGCCAAGAACCCTAAGAAGGCTGAGAAAAAAATATTCCTCCCTTACAGTTTCCAGTGACTAAAAGGAACTCCATCATCTGGGGAAACCTTACTTTGTCCTGAAGCTGTGGACAGAGATTCTGAACATCTGGCAATAACTGACAGTAGGTAAGAATTCTTACCATGTCACTCTTTCATATCTGTGCGTATAGGGACCAGTTGAGCCAATGTGGTAAGGTTTTTTCTTTCCCCAAACTTAGGTAAGCAGAAAAAAATAAAACACGTGAAAATTAGTTCTTTGATTTATAATTCCAATAAATTTTGTCTTGGGGTACCTATTGATTATTTACTTTCTGGAGATAGATATTGCTTTCCTAACTATCTTTCATTTTGTGCCCTGAAGACTTGGCTTGGCTTTCCACCTGTAGGACCATTCAGGTGTTCGTTCTTGTGTGTGCAGCTGGGCACTTGTCAGATTAAAAGGTCCAAGAAATGCGGCTGGACAAAATGTGGGTTGCAACCTATTTGCAACTAACATCCCACTGACAGTTGCCAGCTCTCAGGGAGTTGTCTAAGACTTTCTTTCTTTTGGCCATCTTTGGGAGTGGTTCTGGATCTTGGGAGGGCTGAATCTTTTGCACCTCATTTCAGAACATCTTTTTTTTTTTAATTGACTTACAGTCAGTTTACAATGTTGTGTCAATTTCCAGTGTAGAACACAATTTTTCAGTTGTACAGGCACATACACACATTCATTGTCACATAATTTTTCACCACGAGCTGCCACTAGATCTTGTATACATTTCCCTGCACTATACAGTATAATCTTGTTTATCTATTCTACATATGCCTGTCAGTATCTACAAATTTCCAACTCCCAGTTTGTCCCTTTCCACACCACTCCCCCCTGGCAACCACAAGTTCGTATTCTATGTCTATGAGCCCGTTTCTGTTTTGTATTTATGTTCATTTCTCTTTCTTTTTTCTTTCTATATATTTTTTTTTAGATTCCACATATGAGCGATCTCATATGGTATTCTGCTTTCTCTTTCTGGCTTACTTCACTAGAATGAAATTCTCCAGGGACATCCATGTTGCTGCAAATGGCATTATGTTGTAATTTTTATGGCTGAATAGTATTCCATTGTATAAATATACCACCACTTCTTTATCCAGCCATCTCTTGATGGACATTTAGGCTGTTTCCATGTCCTGACTATTGTAAATAGTGCTGCTATGAATTTTGGGGTGCAGGCGTCTTTTTGAAGTAGGGTCCCTTCTGGATAAATGCCCAGGAACGGGATTATTGGGTCATATGGTAAGTCTATTCCTAGTCTTTTGAGGAATCTCCATACTATTTTCCACAGTGGCTGCACCAAAATGCATTCCCAACAGCAGTGTAGGAGGGTTCCCTTTTCTCCACATCTTCTCCAGCATTTGTCATTTGTGGATTTTTGAATGATGGCCATTCTGACTGGTATGAGGTGGTAACTCACTGTAGTTTTGATTTGCATTTCTCTGATAATTAGTGATTTTGAGCATTTTTTCAATGTGCTGATTGATCATTTGTATTTCGTCCTTGGAGAATTGTTTGTTTAGGCCTTCTGCCCATTTTTGGATTGGATTGTTTGTTTTCTTATTAAACCATATGAGCTGCTTATATATTTGGAAGATCAAGCCTTTGTTGGTTTCATCGTGTGCAAATATTTTCTCCCATTCCGTAGTTTGTCATTTTGTTTTACTTATGGTTTCCTTTGCTGTGCAGAAGTTTGTAAGTTTCATTAGGTCCCATTTGTTTATTCTTACTTTTATTTCTATTGCTTTGGTAGACTGCCCTAAGAGAACATTTTTGAGATGTATATCATATAATGTTTTGCCTATATTTTCTTCTAGGAGGTTTATTGTATCTTGTCTTCTGTTTAAGTCTTTGATCCATTTTGAGTTTATTTTTTGTGTATGGTGTAAGGGAGTGTTCTAGCTTCATTGATTTACATGCTGTTGTCTAGTTTTCCCAACACCATTTGCTAAAGAGACTGTCTTTAATCCATTGTATATTTTTAACTCCTTTGTAAAAATTTAATTGACCAAAATTTTGTGGGTTTTTTTCTGAGCTCTCTATCCTGTTACATTCATCCATGTGTCAGTTTTTGTACCAATATCTTGCTGTTTTGATTACTGGAGCTCTGTAGTGTTGTCTCAAGTCTGGGAAGTTTATTCCTACAGCCTCATTCCTTTTCTTCAGTAATGACTTGGCAATCATGTGTCTTTTGTGATTCCATGTGAATTTTATTATGATTTGTTCTAGTTTTGTGGAATATGCCCTGAGTAATTTGATAGGGATTGCATTATATTTGTAGATTGCCTTGGGCAATGTGACTATTTTCACAATATTGGTTAATCCAAACCATTAGCATGGGATATATTTCCATTTTTTAAAGTCTTCTTTAATTTCCTTAATCAGTGTTTTGTAGTTCTCCATGTATAAGCCTTTTACCTCCCTGGTTAGATTTATTCATAGGCATTTTATTACTTTGAATGGTATTTTAAAAAGGGATTGTTTGTTTACTCTCTTGTTGATTCATCATTAGTGTAAAGAAATGCTACTGATTTTTGTACATTAATCTTGTATCCTACTACCTTGCTGAATTCTTTTGTTAGTTCTAGTAGTTTTTGTGGGGAACTTTTAGAGTTTTCTATATATCACATCATGCCATCTGCATATAGTAACAATTTTACCTCTTATGTTCCCAAAATAGCTTTTATTATGTTCCTTCAATATCCACTTTGGTGAGGGATTTTATCATAAATGGGAGTTGAATTTCATCAAATGATTTTTCTGTATTTCTTAAGATGACCATGCAGTTTTTGACTTTCTTTTGTGGACATGGTGTATCTCATTGATTGACTTGCATAAGATGAGCCATCCTTGTGTTTCTGTGATAAACCAAACTTGATCATGGTGTATGATCTTTTTTATGTGCTGTTGGAATCTGTTTGCTAATATTTTATTGAGGATGTTCTCATGTATGTTCATCACTGATATTGGCCTGTAATTTTCTTGTTTGGTAGTGTCTTTCTGGTTTTGGTATCAGGGTAATGGTGGCATCATAGAATGAGTTTGGGAGTATTCCCTCCATTTCAATCTTCTTGAAGAGTTTGTGATCAACCAGTGGAAGTTCTTCATTGTATGTTTGATAGAATTCCCCAGTGAAGCCATCCAGTCTTGGACTTTTGTTTATAGGGAGGTTTTTTTTTTATTGTTAATTCTATTTCATTTCTAGTGATCAGTTTGTTCAATTGGTCAATTTCTTCTTAGTTCATTCTTGGTGGACTGCATGTTTCCCAAAACTTTTTCATTTCTCCTATGCTATCTGACTGGTTTCCATACAGTTCTTCATAGTATTATCATATGATACTTTGTATTCCAGTGGTATTGGTGTTAATTTCACCATTTTCCTTTCTTATTTTGTTTATTTGTGCTCTTTCTTTTCTCTTCTTGGTGAGCCTGATCAGAGGTTTGATAATTTTGTTTACTCTTTCAAAAAAACAGCTCTGGGTTAGATTGATTTTTTTTCTATTTTTTAAATACTCTGTTTTATTCATTTCCTCCCTGATCTTTATTATTCCATCCGTCTGCTAACTTTTGGTTTTGTTTGTTCTTCTTTTTCTAATTATTTTATATGTTAGGTTAAATTGTTTATTTGAGGTTGTTATTTGTTTTTTAAAGCAGGCCTGTGTCACCTTGGACTTCAATCTTAAGACTGCATTTGCTGCAGCCCTTAGATTCTGTGTGGTTGTGCTTTCATTGTCATTTGTCTCAAAGTTTTTTTTTTTTATTTCTTCTTTGATTTTATCATTGAACCTTTTTTTTTTTTTTTTTTTTTAGTACCATGTTGTTTAATCTCCATAGTGTCATTTTTTTCTCCTTTTCTTTTCTCTGGTTGATTTCTAGTTTCATGGCATTGTGTTCAGAAAAGATTCTTGAAACAATTTCTATCTTGTTAAATTTCTTGAGGCTTTTTTTGTGTCTGATATATGATCTATCCTAGAGAGTGCTCCATGTGCACTTAAAGATAATGAATATTCTATTTTGGGGGATACGTAATGTTCTGAAAATATCAACCCAGTCCAATTGTTCTATTGCATCATTTAGTTTTTCTGATGCCTTATTAATTTTCTGTCTGGAAGGTATGTCCAGTGATATTAATGGAGTGTCAAACTCTCCTACAATGATTGTGTTCCCATCAACTTCTTCCTTTATATCTGTTAGTATTTACTTTATATATTAGGAGCTCCTATATTGGGTGTATATATGTTAATGAATGTAATATCCTCATTTATATTCCTCCT
This sequence comes from Camelus bactrianus, assembly GCF_048773025.1. Taxonomy (NCBI): domain Eukaryota; kingdom Metazoa; phylum Chordata; class Mammalia; order Artiodactyla; family Camelidae; genus Camelus; species Camelus bactrianus. The sequence goes on from NC_133575.1 coordinate 48,646,512, forward strand.
TTTAGCATTATATAGTGTCCTTTTTATCTTTCTTTATGACCTTTGTTTTAAAGTCTATTTTATCTGAAATCTGTATTGCTACTCCTGCTTTCTTGTCATTTCCATTTGCATGGAATATCTTTTTCAATTCTCTCTTTTTCAATTAATGTGTGCCCTTCTCCCTAAAATGGGTCCCTTGTAAGCAGCATGTTGTAAGTTCTTGCTTTATTATCCAGTTTGCCACTCTATGTCTTTTGATTGGAACATTTAGTCTACTGACATTTATGTTAATTTTTGATAGATGTGTGTTTATTGACATTTTGCCCTTAGTTTTGCAGTTGATTTGGTATTTCCTCTTTGTTCCTTTGTTTTTCTGTTGTGTGGTTTGATAATTGTCTTTTGCATTAGCTTGGTTTCTTTTTAGTTTTTGTGACTGTACTGTGAGCTTTTGGCTTGTAGTTACCCTGTTTTTTATGTATATTAACCCATTATTACATGTTTGTTTTAAAACTATAGTGATATGAGCTAAATCCCATCTCCCAAAGAACAAAAAGATAGAAGAAAACTTTATTTTCTTACTCTCCTCTACCACTCTTAAATATTTTGATATCCTCTTATACAAGTTCATGTTTATTCTGTTGTAACTCATTGTAGTTATTACCTTTTCAATTCTGGTTTTCTCCTTTTTGTACCATCCTGCTTATTTTGTATTTAGAGTAGACCTTTCAATATTTCTCTGAGCCTAGGTATAGTGTTGCTAAATTCTTTTAATTTTTGCTGGTCTGTGAAGTTCTTTATCTCCCTTTCTATTTGAAAGGAGAGCCTTGCTGGATAAATTATCCTAGGTTGCATCTTTTTCTCATTTAGGACTTTGAATATATCTTCTCACTCCTTTTGGGTCTTCAGTGTTTGTAGAAATATCATTTGTCCTTTTCTTTTAATTGGGAGTGGTTACTCTGCTTCTTCATTTTACTTTGATCTCTCTGGCTCTATGTATTATGGAGTACCAGTTATCTCCTGTAGAAATATCATTGAAAGCCTCATGGGGATTCCCTTGCAACTAACTTTTCATTTTTCTCTTGTTGCCTTTAGAATCATTTCTTTATCTTTAATATTGGTCATCTTGATTACAATATGTCTTGATGTGGGTTTGTTTAGGTTCTTCTTGTATGGAATCCTCTGTGCTTCCTGTAGTTGGATATCTGATTTTCAGTTATGATTCAAATACCTTTTCGATCCCTTTTACTCTTCTTTCTCCTTCTGGGATCCCTATTATGTGTAAATTGGCACACATCATATTTTCCCATAGATCCCTTATATTGTTTTCATTGGTTTTTACTTGTTTTTCTCTCAGCTGTTCTAATTGGTTGACTTCTGTTGTCTTGTCTTCCTATTCACTTATTCATTCCTCTGCATTATTTAGCCTGCCTTTTACAGCCTTTAGCTCAGCTGTTATCTCAGCAATTGAGTTTTCCATTTTTAATTGGCTCCTCTTTATAGTTTCAATTTCTTTTTTGACATATTCTCTGTCTCTAAACCTCTTTTAATTCCTTCGGTATTTTGATCATTCCTATTTTGAAATCATGATCTAGTAGACTATCAAGATCTATTTCATTGATCTTTCTCAGGAGATTTCTCCTTTTCTTTTAATTGAGAGAGGTTGCTGTACTTCATTTTACTTTTATCTCTCTGGCTCTATATATTATGGAGTACCAGTTATCTCCTGTGGTCCTGAAAGTTATATTTACTTGTTTATTTATCTACTTACTTAAAGCAGATGTGGAAATAAAACTTTAAAAAAGCAACAAAAATAGCAACAGCAAATTTAAATTTTTTTTCTAAATTTAAAAATTTTTAAAGATTTTTTAATTTAAAAAGAGGAAAAATTAAAAAAACAAATTTAAATAAATGAAAAAATAAAAAAGCAAAAAATGAAGACAAAAAATTAATTTAAAAAATTAAAAGAAAAGAAAAGATTTGAAAACAGAGTGTAATCAATAACAGAAGAATAAAGCAAAGAGAAATAAAAGTCAATTTGAGATACATTTTTTAAAATTAATAAAAAATTGTTTTAAAGGAGAAAATAAAATTTTAAAAATGATCAGTAATTCAAAAATTTACATGCACCCCAATGTTCACATAGCACTGTTTACAATGGCCAAGGCATGGAAACAACCTAAATGTCCATTGGCAGATGACTAGATAAAAAAAAGTATGGTATATTTATACAATTGAATACTACTCAGCCATAAAAATGACAACATAATGACACTTGCAGCAAAATGAATGTCCCTGGAGAATGTCATTCTAAGTGAAGTATGCCAGAAAGAGAAAGAAAAATACTATATGATATCACTCATATGTGGAATCTAAAAAGAAAGATGAAATGACTTATAAATAAAACAGAAACAGCCTCACAGACATAGAATACAGACTTGTGGTTGCCAGTGGGAATGGGGTGTGAAGGGATAAAATGGGAGTTCAAGATTTGTGGATACTCAGTGGTATCTATAAAATAGATAAACTAGTTTATACTGTATAGCACAGGGAAATATATTCAATATTTTATCATAGCTCATGGTGAAAAAGAATATGAAAATGAATATATATAATCAACAATATCGATAAGAAAAAAATCTAAAACAAGCAAGCAAACAAACAAAAGGATTAGAAAAATCATCAAAAAACAAACAAAAGGATTACAAAAATCATCAAATCATTTAAAAAAGAAAATTTTAAAAATTAAAAATTAAAAAAGGAAATGAAAAAGGAAAAGAAAAAAATGAAGGAAAATAAAAGGGAGCATGTGTCCTCGGGTGGACTTTGTCTTGAGGTCCTTCTAAAATATGGGTGGTTGCCTAGTCTTCCTTCTATGCCTTTTGGCTGTTATCCCTTTGGTTGGGGTTTTGGCCAGTGTTGTAGTGGCCAGAGCTTGTCCTGGCTTTTGAGTGAGGCTTGCTTTTTGTTCTGTGGTTTTCCCTTCTCCTGTCCTTGCCCTACTGCATGAATTCTGCTTGTTCCTTCCAGAGGCCCTTGGGTCATGCCCCAGGCCTCTGCTGTTTCCAGAGCCATGTTCCAGCACAGTGTCCCCGCATTGGTAAGTGGGCGGGTTTCAAACCCTCCCAATGCTATGTCCTGATGCCTAACTTGTGCATTGTAGGTGGGATGGTTGCTCCCCCATTCAGTGCCACTCTCTGAGCTGTTTCAGTTCTGCTCTCCATAGGCAGGCTTACAGAATATGGCTACACCAGCCCCCACCCCTGCTGCATGCCAGAGCTCTGCTCTTTGTCTTAGAGGTGTGAGTCCACAGAAGCACGAGGGCAGAATAGTCCCCTCTGCCTGGGACTGGAAACAAATCTCAGTCCAACCTATGATGTCACAGAGCCCCAAGGTATGGATTCAGGTTTCAACACCTCCTCCCCCTAGCTGTGCACCAGCAAATATGGTGGTTGTGACTGAGCCTCACCTCTTTCCTCCAAAGAACTCACCAGAAATGATGCCAAGTGTCTGCAGAGACAAAGGGCTACAGCACCCCTCCCACCAGGGCACACCAGCAGTGTTGTTTTGTTTGTTTTTAATTTTTTTTTTTTGTATTTTATTGAAAGAGGATTAATACAATGGTCACATTTAGACTAAAAGATTGCTTATTCTTATGCTTGCCCTTACAATGATCAACTGACCTGACTGGCTGGTTGCTATTCACAGTTCCAGGTCCAATTGTTAAACTAAAGCTATTGATCATATGTTACTACTTCATTCCAGTATTCAAAAGCTATAATCATGCTTGGTCTCTGAGTTTTTCTCTAGGGGGTCACAGAACTGTAACCTTACAAAGTAGGCTAAATACCAATAAGATCCCGCCTTGAGTGCTTATGAGATAAAGAGATTGAAAAAGTGACACCAGAGAGCCTTTATAGTATTGGTCTTATGGAGTCATCATGATGCCATTCTAAGTCTTCTGATGAGAAAATGATTATGTTGATTGCTATCAATGCATTGTTTTTTGAGCTATGGCTATATAACCACCTTACCCCATCCTCAAGATGGGTTCACAGTTTTGAAAGCACTTACCTGCTGTGAGTTCCCTTTGCCTAGCAAAGTAATAAACCTTCTTCTTTTCTTCTAAGCTCTAAAACCCAGTCTCTGAGTTATGGTTCATCAGGGACTGGGGCCAATATTTCAGCAACATTATAGGGGACCCAGGCTGTTCTGTTCTGTATACCCTCCCAGCCATGGCACATGGCACACTGCAGTCCTGTGAGGTTGCCTCTGTACAGTTGGCCCAAGTCTTCTGCCCAGTTCAGGCAGCCTGTCCCATCCCCCTCTTGTCAGCTTTCTTTTAGGACTGGGGGGCCATTTGTGCCCATTTAACTTAATTCTGTGAGTCAAGGTCTATTCTTTACAGATCCAAGCCTCAGAAGTTCTCTCTCCATCCCACTGATCTCTCTGTTGGAGCTGGGGAGACCCAGCATACAAGCTCTATTCCTGCTTTGCCTCTCTTTCTCCATGGATCATGTCCTGCACTAATTCCATTTTTCTCTTTCTTTTTTCTTTTCTCCTACTAGATTTGTGGTGAATTTTGTCTTTTGAAGAAGGTGATGTTCTGTCAAAGTTCAGAAGGTGTTCTGAGTGTATGGGTGGTTCCATGGATGTCACTTTTGGTGAATTTGTGTGAGAGGGTAAGCTACTAAAGTCCCTCTACTCTGCCATCTTGGCTGCTCCTCTTCATCAGTAATTCTTATTTGGAGCTTCAAAGAATTAAATATAGTTTAAATCTGTTTTAACTTTCTTATTCTGACAAGGTGGCATGAACTCTTTTCTTTGCTTCCCTCCCCAAAGTATGAGAAATCTTGGAAATAACAAGAAGAATGTGAACTGGCTAGTGACCCTAATACTGCAATAACAACAAAACAGCCAGGTGATTTATGATTTCAAACAAAACTAAAGAAGAAAAGCCAAGCCCAGCATTTTTTGACTCTGAAATTAGCAATAGATGACATTCCAAGAAGGCTTAAATCTCTGTTGGATAAACCTGGATACCAGCTGACAATACCTGTGAGACCAACAGACCTGGCAAAAAAATATTCATCAGCATCATTGATAAGTGGGCAGTGAAAGTGTTCTACTTCATCACTGGGACTGAGACAACTTCCCTCACAGATTAATCAGGTATATTGGCAATAACAATAAGGGGGGTCATGCCAGAACAAGTAACCTGAATTGGGAGGCCTCTTTTCAATATAAGTCAGGTACTCCAAATTATACAAGAGAAATCAGGCAACTTGGATGCATTGGCAAAGGTGACCCTGGACCAAAAATTGACCTAATCTGTAAAGTCTCTTCATCCCTGCATTCCAGAGATTGTTTCCAACCTAGAGACAATAGACAACCTGACCTGTGTAAACTCCTTCTACCTCCTCAGGCACCAGCAAAACCACAGTTCACAAAAGTGAACCAGACCCTGTGTAGTACAATTAAACAGGGTCACAGCTTCTTAAAGCTAAAGATTCAAGTGTAATTCACAGTCTTTGACCATAATAGTCAAAATGTCCAGGATACAATTGAACATTATCTATCAGAGTAATTAATAGGAAAATCAAACCTTGAATGAAATTAGACATTCAACAGATCCCAACACTGAAATGAACTGAATATTGGAAATAATTGACAAGAACTTTAAAGCAGTCATCACAAAAATGTGTTAAAGAGCAATTGTATGCTTTCTTAAAACAAAAGAAAAAAGTATAAAAGCTCAGCAAAAAAATAGATGTCAAAAAGAAACAAATGCAAATCGGAGAACTAAAAACTACAATATTGAATTTAAAAATGAACTTCACTGGAAGAACTCAATAGCAGAGTAAAGATGACAGATGATAGAGTCAGTGAACATGAGGAATGATCAATACAATTTATAAAATATGAACAGCAGAGGAAAATATATAGAGGGAAAATAAAACCATAAGGATCTATGGGACAATAAAAAAAGATACAGCATTCACACCCTCAGTGTCCCAGAAATGCAGTAACAAAAGTGGGAATGAAAAAGTATTGAAAGAAGTACTGACTGAAAACTCCACAAATTTGGTGTAAAACAACAACAAAGAGACTCAAGAGGCTGAGAGAAACCCAAACTTTTTTTAAAAAAACTCCTATCAAAACACATAATCATTAAACTCTAGAAAACTAAAGGCAATAAAAAATTACTGGAAGCAAACAGAGAGAAATTAAACATTACTTATAAGGGGAAAGCAATTCAAATTACAGAAAATTTTAAATCAGAAACAATGGAGGCCAATGGATAGTCTTGAGATAGCTAGGAATAGGGGGATAAGGTGGACATTCACAGAAACTGACTTGCTGATCTAAGGCAAAGATCCTATTAACAGCAGTTGCCACTAAGAGTCTCACCTAGGAACCCCATAGTTTGCTTTATCTGAAGAAAAATGCAACTAATCTCATTTGCCCCGAGCACTCTAAACACCATCCGCATAGCCAGCAACTCATACTCCACCTCAGACAGTGCACACTCCCAAACAGATGGTGTGTACTCCCCTCAACAAACACATACATGAATCTCCACAGACAGTATATAGGTATCAGGAGCCAGCTCAACTCTGCTGGATTGGTAGAAAAAACAAAACTTTGAACACTTCAGAGAACATGCCTAAGGAATATTGGAGGCTTTCAGCTCCCAGTCTGTATTTGTTGGGGTGAGAAAAAAGCACACAAACCTAAGACTTCCACCTGAAGAGAGAACAAAAGGTGTTTAGTGGGCACATTCATAGATAACAAACTTAGAGACCCCAAGAATCCCAGCCAGGGTCCCTGAGGATGATATTTTTCTCTTAAAAAATTCAAAAACAGCATAACAAGGCTTGGAAGAACAAAAGAATCAAGGAAACATAACATCATCAAAAGAAAAATAAAATAAACCTCCAGAAGCTGATCCCTGAGAAATAGAGATCTATATATTTATTAACCAAAAATTCAAATTAATATTCTTAAAGAAAGTAGATCATATACAAGAGAACACAAACAATTTTGATAAATTCTGGAAACAATAAACAAATGAAATGAAAATTTAAGTAAATAGAAATCATAAAAATAAAGAAAACAAAAATTCTGATGCTAAAGAATACAATGACTGAACTAACAAATTCAATAAAGATCTTCAGCAGCAGACATGAACAAACAGAAGAATGAATGAATTTGAAAAGAGATCATTTGAAATTATCCAGTCAGCATAACAAGAGAAAAAGATTGAAGAAAGCCTGCTGGATATATGGGACACCATGAAGAGGGACAAAATTATATTGGGGAATCCTAGAGAAATCAGAGAAAGGGTCAAAGATTATATAAAGAAACAATGACAAAATATCCCAAATCTGGGAACATTCAAATCTATGAAGCCAAAAACACAAAACTGATTGAATATAATATTTGAATATAATATTCACTGAGACATATTACAATCAAATTGTCAAAGTTCAATGACAAAATTAGAATTTTTAAAGAAGCAAGAAAAAAGTAATACATATGTGTAAGGAAATCCACAAAAATTATCAGCAGATTTCTATGCAGAATATTTGTAAACAAGGAGAGAATGGAATGATATATCAAACTGCTAAGAGAAAAGAAAATCTATCAACCAAGACTATGAAAACCAGCAAAACTGTCACTCAGTTTTTACAGAAAAACAAAAGCTGAAGGATTTCATCACCAGTAGACCTGTCTTACAATAAAGACAAAAGGAAGTTCTTCACACTAAAATAAAAACATGAGAATTAGTAACATGAAAGTATGAAACTCACTGTCAAAGGCCAGTATATAGTCAAATTCAGAATAATCTAATACCTTAATTGTGGTGAATAAATCACTTTTAACTCTAGTATAAAAATTCACATATGTATTAAAATGTATCTAACTACAAAAATTGTTCTATGGATACCCAGTATAAAAAGATGTAATGTGCCATATTATTAACAAATACATGGAGGGAGTAAAATTTTAGAGCATTTGGATGTGAGTAAAGTAAGTGCTTGTTACTTTAAAATAGACTGTTTTAACACTAAGATATTTTATATTAAGCCTCCTGATAACCACAAAGAATAAAAATGTAGTATATACACAAAGGTAAAGAGAAAAGAATAAAAGCAAAAAAAAAAAAAAATCAAATCACCAAGGAAGACAACAAGAAAAGAAGAAAGAAAAAGTGGAACTACAAAACAGTGAGAAAAAAGTGAACAAAATGTCAAAAGTAAGTTATAACCTATTAATAGAAACTTTAAGTGTAAATGGAATAACTTTTCCTATCAAAAGATATAGAGTGACTGAAAAGTTTTTAAAAAGATCCAACAGTATGCTGCCTACAAGAGACTCACTTTAACTTTAAAGACACACATAGTCTGAAAGTAAAAGCATGGGAAAAGATATTTAAAGTTAATAACTGTCAGGAGATAAAAGGTGGTTAACGTACAAAATACAGGAGTCCCCTTTCTTCTCAATTGCACATGGAGCATTTTCCAGGATAAATCATATGTTAGGTCACAAAACAAGTCAACAAATTTAAGATTAAAATTGTATCAGGTATCTTTTCTGAACACAATGTTGTGAAGCTAAAAATCTACAACAGGAAGAAAATTAGGAAATTCATCAATGTGTGGAAAGTAAATAATACAATCTTTAATGGCCAATACATCAAAGAAGAAATCAAAAGGAAAAATTAAAAAAAAACTATAAGCAAATGAAAATGGAAACACAGCATATCAAAACTTATGATATACAACAAAAACAGATCTAAGAGAGTGATAAATGAATAGGTTAGGGGGAAAAATCTCCCCAGTAACAATTAAACTTAGCACTTGAATGAATCAGAAAAAGAAAAAAAGCAAGTACATAGTTAGTAGAAGAAAGGATAAATAAAATAGTGACTAGTAAAGCAAGAGAATAAATAAAGGAAGCTAAGATTGCCCTGGCACTTGAAAAGATAAACAAAATAGATAACCTGTAAGTGAGACTAAGAAAAAAGAGAGAAGGCTCAAATAAATAAAATAATAATAAAAGAAGATAAATGGTAACTGATACCACAGATATAAAAATCATCAAAAAAGACTGTTATGAACAACTATAAATCAACAAATTAAATAACTTGGAAGAAGTAGATAAATTCCTAGAAAACTTACAACCTACCAAAACTGAAACATTAAAACAATAGAAAATCAAAACAAACAAATAGTAAGAAGATTGAATCAGTAATCAAAACCCACACAACAAATAAAAGCTTAGGACCAAGTGCTTCAAAGGTGAACATTATCAAATATTTAAAGAAGGATTAATGCCAATCCTTTTCAAACTTTTCCAAAAAACTAAAGACAAGGTAACATTTCCAAATTCACTTTATAAAGTCAGGATAACACTTATATCAAGCTAAACAAAAACACTACAAGAAAAAATTGCAGGCCAGTATCTTTGATGAACATGCATGGAAAAAAAATCCAAGCAAAACACTAGTTAACTGAATTCAACAGCACAATTAAAGGATTGCCGACCAGAATTGACTTGGATTTATCCCTATGATACGAAGATGATTCAACATATGCAAATAAATAAGTGTGACATATCACATTAACAAATAAATAATAAAAATCATATGATCATGCAAGAATCAAAAAACTTTTGACAAAATTCAACATTCTTTCATGATAAAACTCTCAATACATTTGGTATGAAAGAAATGTACCTTGACATAATACAGTAAGCATATAATAAGCCCAAATTTAACATCATAATCAATCATGAAATATTGAAAGCTTTTCCTCCAAAATTGGGAGTAAGAAAAAGATGTCTATTTTTGCCAATTCTATTCTTCATAGAAGTAGAACTCCTAGCCAAAGCAATTAGGCAACAAAAGGGGAAAAAGATATGCAATTCAGAAATAAAGAAGTGAATTAGCCTCAGTTTGGAGATCACATAATTTTATATGTAGAAAACCCAAAAAAAATCCACTAAAACACTCTTAGAACTAATAAATGGATTAAACATATTTACAGGTTTCAAAATTAACATTTAAAAGATCAGTTGCATTTTTATATATTAACAATATATTATCTTAATAACAAATATGAAGATAATTTTATTTATAATATGATGAAGAATAATAACATATAAAACTGCAATATAATACTAATGAAAGACATTAAAGAAGATGCAGATAAGTAAATTGATATCCTGTGTCTGTGGATGAGACAAATAATATTACTTAAATGGCCATGTTTCCCAAACATTCTACAAATATGTTAAAATCTCTGCCAAAATTCCAGTGATATTTTTTGCAGAAGTAAAAAATTCTAAAATTATTTTGAGTCACAAAAGGTGCCAAAGAGACAAAGCAATCTTGACTGAATAGAACAAAGATGAAGTCATCCTCTTTTTTTCAAATTATATTACAAAGATACAGTATTCAAAATAGTATGGCACTGGTATAAACACAAACTCATAGACCAGTGGAACAGAGGGCCAAGAAATAAACTCACACATATATAGGGAGTTGAACTTTAACAAGGGTGCCAAGAATACACAATGGGGAAAAAATTGTTTCCATAACTAGTGCTGTGAAAACTAGGCCCATGCTTACACCTTGTACAAAAATCAACTCAAAATGGATTACAGATTTAAACGTAAGTCCTGAAACTCTAAAATTCCCAGAAGAATACATAGGGGAAAATCTCTTTAACATTGGCCTTAGCAATTTTTTTTTTGTATATAATACCAAAAGTACAGGCAACAAAGTCAAAAGGAAATAAGTGGTACTGCATTAAACTAAAAAGCTCCTGCACAATAAAAGAAACAATCAACAAGATGAAAAGGCAACCTCTGAAATAGGAAAACATATTTTCAAGCCATGTATCTAATAAGGGATTAGTATCCAAAATACATAAAAACACTTACACATCTTAATTATAACAACAACAACAACAACAACAACAACAAAAGCAGAGGAACTGAATAGACATTTGTCCAAAGACATACACGTGACCAACAGATGCATGAAACATCACTAATCATCAGGGAAATGCAAGATAAAACAACAGTGATATATCATTTCACACCTGTTAGAATGGTTGTCATCTAAAAGACAAGAGACAACAAGTATTGGTAAAGCTGTAGAGAAACAAGAACCATCATGCACTGAGAATTCTTTTGAGGGAATGCAAATTGGCACAGCCAGCATGGCGAATAGTATGGAGGTTCCTCAAAAAATCAAAAGTAGAATTACCACATGACCCAGCAATCTCACTTCTGGGCATTTATCCAAAGCAATTTATATCACTATATGTAAAAGATGCCTGCACCCCCATTTTATTTATGTTTATGGCAGCCTTATTTGCAATTGCCAAGGTTATAGAAGCAAACTAAATGTCCATTGATTGATGAATGGATAAAGAGGGGAGTTTCCCAAGATGGTGGAGTAGGATACATAGCTCACGCTCTACCATGAATACATAGAAAACAATTCATACGTAATACTTACTGAATATTGGCATAATATCTCTGACATTGGCAATACAAAGAGAATCCTCAAAAAATTGGCAAGAGAAAGAAAAAGATAAAGGAAATCAGTGAGCAATCTGTCCCTCAGGGAGAAAATGGGAAAGGAGGAAAAGTGCTTTCATTCTGGAAAGCTACCTCTTCAGCAGGGAGGTCAGCTGAGACAGAAAGGGAGCTTCAGAGGCTTGGAGGAGAAAGCAGCAGCAGCTTGGCATGCAGAACTGAGAGAAATCAACACAAAGGATCCGTGCAATCCCTAGCCTGAGATGGTGGGTGCAAGCTGAGGAGTGACTGCTGGAGCTCATACTTCTGTGGAAGAACCTGGGGAAAAAATGGGACTGTCTGTACAGAGGCAGCCTCAGGGGGCTTAAGTGTGGTTTAGGCAAAGGATATAAGTGTGTGCTGAACAGAAAAGCCTGGGTCCCTCTGTAGGTATCAGCACTGCTGAAACACATGGTGAATAGGGGCACAACCTAGCCCAACCATAGCAGCCATCTCCTTAGTCCAGAGGGCATTGCCCAACACCATTGTTGGCATGCCTTCTCACAAACAGAGGAAAAGGATTCAGACATATCAGTCTTTTCAGCTTGCGCTGGAGGGGCAAAATCACTGGTGTACAGATCCTGGTGGAGATGGGGTTAAAACCTGAATCCATTCCCAGTAGACTTGTGACTTTGCAGGTTGGGGCTGAGATTTGATTTGAGCCCTAGGTGGTGGTGGTAGATTTTCTCTGCTGGTGCCTTTGTAGACCTGCACTTCTGAGACAACTGAGTGGAGTTCTGGTCTAAGTTGGTGGCAGGGTTTGCATTAACAGCATATCTGCATACCATATGCAGACATGGGGCTGGGGTCTGGGCTGATTCTGTGGCTCAAGGTGAATCCAGGAGCATGGCTGCACATGCACACTACAGTGGATCCTAGTGCCTGATGTTGGCTGGTCTGCACTGGTGGTTCTGTGAGTGCAGAACATAGGGGACACCAAGGAAGGTTGCTAAAATTCCCATGGTTGAGGTGGGGACAAAGGCAGCATCAACAAAGTGTACTTGGTAAGCCCACATAGTAAGTGATGGATGAAACCACAGAGGGTACTTTCCAGTGGACATCACCTGTGGCAGAATACTTCATGTTTTCTTTTCCAGTGGAAGCATGTAAATCCTGCCTAACCACACACCAGAGCTCACAATAGGTCAGGAACTCTCTATTCTAACAGAAGAGGAGCAGATCTGGCCCCTGTAAGGGCTGTGTCAACCATAGAGTAAACAGTAGACCCTACTCAATAACAAGTGCAGACTCTAGTCACCACAACACCAAACACACATACAATAATGGGGATAATAGGCAGCACACATGGAGGAAGGAAATGACAAATATTCATAATAAAAACAGCTGGAGGAATAGCCTTCCCAGACTTCATACAACACTACAGAGCTACAGTAATAAAAAGAGTGATATTGGCATAAAAACAGACATAGATCAATGGAACAGAGTAGAGAGCCCAGAAATAAACCCACAGATTTATGATTAATTTATCTTTAAAAAAAGGCAATAATATACAATGGAGTAAATGCAGTCTCTTCAGCAAATCTGTTGGGAAAGTTGGACAGCTGCATATAAATCAATGAAGTAAGAACACTCCCTCACACCATACACAAACTTAAAATGGCTCAAAGACTTAAACATAAGACAAGACACTATAAACCTCCTAGAAGAAAACATAAGCAAAACATTATCTGACATAAATCTTAGCAGTGTTCTCCTAGGTTAGTCTACCCAGGCAATAGAAATAAAGCAAAAATAAGCAAATGGGACCTAATTAAACTTATAAGCTTTTGCATAGCAAAGGAAACCGTAAGCAATACAAAAAGACAATCTATGAAATGGGAGAAAATACTTTCAAATGATGTGTCTGACAAGGGCTTAATTTCCAGAATATATAAATGGGTCATACAACTTAATAACAAAAAAATTAAAAAATGGGCAGAAGACCTAAACAAGCAATTTTCTCTTGAAGACATACAAATGACAAATAGGCACATGAAAAAATGCTCAATATTGCTATTATCAGAGAAATGAAAATCAGAACTACAATAAGATATCACCTCACACCAGTTAGAATAGCCATCACTAAAATCTATAAACCATAAATGCTGGAGAGGGCATAGGGAAAAGGGAACCTTCCAACACTGTTGGAAATGTAGTTTGGTGCAACCATTATGGAAAACAATATGGAGATTCCTCAAAACACTGTAAACAGACTTGCCATATGATTCAGCAATCCCAGTCCTTGACATATGTCTGGAGGGAACTCTAATTTGAAAAGGTACATGCACCCCAGTGTTCATAGCATCACTATTTACAATAGCCAAGACATGGAAACAACCTAAATGTCCATCAACAGATGACTGGATGAAGAAGTGGTGGTATATTTATATGATGGAATACTACTAAGCCATAAAAAATAAAATAATGCCATCTGTAGCAATATGAGTTGAATTGGAGATCATCATTCTAAGTAAAGTAAGCCAGAAAGAGAAAATAAAATACCATATGATATCACTTAATGTGGAATCTAAAATAAAAAAAGACACAAATGAAGTTATTTCCAAAAAAAGAGATGGACTCACAGACATAGAAAACAAACTTATGGTTTCCAAGGAGGGAAGGGGATGAAAAGGTATAAATCGGAAGTTCAAGACTTGGAAATATTTACTACTATATAAAAATAGGTAAATAACAATTTCTTCTGAATAACACAGGGAACTATATTCAATAAATTGTAGTAACCTATAATAAAAAAAGAATATGAAAATGAATATATGTATGTATGTGTATGACTGAAACATTATGCTGTACAACAGAAATTGACACATTCCAAACTGACTCTACTTCAATAAAAAAAAATAGAGGGGAAATAAAGACATACTCAGGTGAAAAAAAATAAGGGTTGTCATTAGAAGACATAATTAAAGAATCAATAAGGAAGTTTTCTCCATTCTTATGAAGTTAAGTTGGCTTCAGAAAACTTCAAAAATGAGACTGCCTTTCCAAACATTAAAATGCAGTATAAGTGAATATTTCTTCTCTTAACTGTTAATAAAATTGTGTCAAATTATATATTTATATATATATAATTATATATATATATATATAATTGACTTGTTAGTTTAACACACAGAACCACAGTATAGTTTAAAGTCACAACAAGAATGAGCTTGTGAGGAGCACACCTGTAAGGAAATGACACAAGATGATAATGCAAATCCATAGGAATAAATAAGAGAGCAAGAAATGGTAAGTTATAATTTTTGTATAATAAATACTATAAAATATGTTTGATTTATATTCTCTCAGCTTAAGACATGAAATTTTCTAAAGAATTATTACATTGTCTTGTTGTGTTTGTAAATATGTAAAGTAATATGCATCACAATACCAATACACAAAGGGGTAAGAGAGACTAGAACTGTATAAGACTAGCATTTCTATATTTTACTTGAATTAAGTTAGCAGAAATCTGAAGTAGATAAGTTAAGATGTACAGGGTAACTCACAGAGTAACCACTATGAAAATAACTCCAAACAATATAGTGGAAAATAATTAAAATAATTAAAATGTTTCTCTAGAAAATTGTCAATTAATGCAAAAAAAATGAAGAAAAAGATGAGTAAAGGGGGAATAATACATGTCATTTAGGAAAGGAAACATGAATTAGCAGTCATAGATACAAATCAATAATATACATTCAATGTGATTGGAGTAACCAATTCAATCAAAGGTCAGAGATTATTAGAGTGGATAAAAAATTCCAACTTTATCCTGTATACAGAATGCACCCTTTATATTAGAAATACAAATATTTTAAAACTCAAAGTATGGAAAAAGTTAATGCAAACAGCAAAATAAAGAAGGTGGAACAACTATACATATACCAGAAAATAGATTTTAAGATGAAAACATGTTAATAGAGATAAATATGAACATATTATAAAACTGTCAATTCAAATGGAAAATATAACAATTATAAACATATGCACCTAAAAACAAATCCCTAAAATATATGAAACAAAAACAGTTAGAATGGACAAATAGACAATTCACCAATAAGAGCTGGAAATTTCAGTATCACACTTTAAGAATGAATAGAACAAGGAAGAAGATCAAAAACCTAATAAAATTCTGGAACAACACAATAAGCCAACTAGATCTAGCACATAGAACACTGTAGCTAACAATAGTTTAATACACATAATGCTCTGCACATGGAACATTCTCTATGATAAACCACATGAATATTAGTTTGCTAAAGCTGCCATAACAAAATGCCACAAGCTGGGTGGCTTAAACAGGACAGATTCATTTTTACTGTTTTGGAGACTTGAAGTCCCAGATCAAGGTCTTAGCAGATTTATTATCTTTCTAGGACTCTTTCCTTGGCTTACAGATGACTATCTTCACACTGAGCCTTTGTGTTGCCTTTCCTCTATGCATGTGCATACTTGGTGTCTCTTCCTCTTCTTATTATGACACCAGACATGTTGGATAAGGACCCACTCACACAATCTCATTCAATTACCTTAATCTTTAATGCCCATCTCCAAACATAGTCACATTCTAAGGTACTGGGTGTTAGGAATTCAATGTGTAAATTTTAGGGGAACACAACTCAAATCATAATAACATTTTTGATCATTAAAATAACCAAAGTAAACTTTAAAGAAATTAAACCACAAGTAAGTTCTAAAAACATAGTGTGATGAAATTAGAAATCAATAGCAAAGGAAAATTTGGATAAATCACAAATATGCATATATTGAATGATGTACTCCTCAGCAAACCATTGATCAAAAAAGGAAGTACATTAGAAACTAGAAAAATACTTTGATATAAATGACAATTATGGCACAAGAATCAAAATTCAAGAGATGTAGCTAAACCAACATTCAGATGGATATTTATAGCTGTTAATGTCTATATTGAAATAGAAGAATGATTTCAAATTATAATCAACCTCTCTACCATAAGAAAACAGAAAAGACACAATACAAACCAAAGAGAAGAAAATAGAAGAAAATAGATTCTTTAAAAAATCAACCAAATTGATGACACTCAAGTTAGACTAACCAAGAACAAAACCAGAAAATGCTCAAATTACTAAAATAAATAATTAAGCAGGGATCATTATTACAGACATTATGGAAATGGATATTTCATTAATAACTTAACATCAACAAATTAAATAATATAGAAGAAATGGACAAATACCTGGAAAAACAAACTACTGAAACACCCCAAGAAGGGATATAAAATCTTAATATACTTATAAGAAGTGAACATATTGAATTAATCATCAAAAATTCCCACAAATGAAGCACATGGTAGCGTGTCTTCACTTGTGAATTTTACCAAATGTTTAAAGAATGAATACCAATTCTTCACAAGCTCTTCCAAAAATTAGAAAAGGAGGAACAATCCCTAATTATCCCATAAATCCAATATTACCATGTATTACAGGTTGAATTGTATTCCCCAAATTCATATGTTGAAATTCTAATTCCCAGAAACTCATAATGTAACTATATCCATATTTAAGTGGTGGTTAAATAGATAGTTAAGTTAAAATGAGATCATTAATGTGGGTCCTGAGGCAATCTGACTTATGTCATAATGATAAGAGAAAATTTGAACTCAGGGAGATGTTAGGGATGTGCACACACACACAAAAATGACCATGTGAGGATGAAATAAGGAGGTAGCCATCTATTTGCATAGTAGATACACCTACGTGCCAACATCTTGATCTCGAACTTCTAATTACCAAAATTTTAATAAAATATATTTCTGCTGTGTATTTTATCCAAATTTTTGTGACAAATAGTCCAAGATAAACCCATTAAGTATGTAATATTTTGCTATGGCAGTCTTAGCAAACTAATGCACCATGATATAAATTTGGTCATAGACATCACAAGAAAACTACAGATAAATGTTTCATATAAATGCAGATGCATAGATTCTCAGCAAAATCTATCAAATTGAATCCAGCAACATTTAAACACTAATTGGAATTGATCCCAAGAATGCAACATTTGTTTAACATCTGAAAATAAGTTAATATAATGCATCATATCAATAAGATAAATTATAAAAACCACATATTCTCAATGGAGGTATAAAAGATTTGACAAAATCCATCAACCTTTTGTAATGAAAAAACCCCTAATAATAGAATTAAAATGCAGTTCCCTAAATCTGATAAATGGCATATATGACAAACCCACAGCTAACATCATAGTTTCCCTATTGAGAAAGAGTGAATTTTTTTCCCACTGAGACCAGAAACAAGACACATATGTTTGCTTTGACTATTTCTACTATACACTAGACTAGATGTTCTAAAAAGAGCTATTAGTGAGGGATAGGAAATAAAATGCATTCAAATTGGAAAGGAAGTAAAACTATCCCTATTTGAAGAAACCATAATCTTGTATATAGAAAATTGTAAAATATTTTTGAAAAGATATTACATTTAATGTCTACATACTTGCAAATAACTATAGAAAATGAAATCCAGAAGAACAATTCCATTTAAAATGAATAAAACACTTAGAAATAAATTTATCAAAAACTGCAAAACATAATTTTAAAACTACAAAATAGTGCTAAAATAAATTAAAGACATAAATTAATATAAAGAAATTTCATGTTCACTAATTGGAAAATTCAATATTAAGACTGATTTTCCCACCATGGATTTACAAATTTAATTCAGTCCTTAAAGAAACCATGATGATTTCTTCAAAGAAATTTAGAAGCTGATGATGAAATTCATAATTCAAAGTATACAGAACAGGACAAAAATTTGAAAACGAAGTATAAAATTTGTGGATTCAATATCTCCATTTCATAAAATATTTCAAAACTATGGTCAACAAGATAGGGTGGTACTGACAAGGAAATACATATAGATAAATAGAACAAAGTTGAGAGTCCATAAAAAAAAATCCTTCATGTCTAAGTCAATTAATTTTAAACAATGCTGTGAAGAAATTCCAGTGGGGAAAAAGGATGATTTTTGAAACAAAACAAGTATTTAATTTTTTAAATTACTTTTTTTTATTTTGGGGGGAGGTAATTAGGTTTATTTATTTATTTATTTTTAGAGGAGGTACTGGGGTTTGAACCCAGGACCTCGTGCATGCTAAACATGTTCTATAACACTTGAGCTATATACTTCTCCCCAAACAAGTAAATAGTTTTAAACAAACAAACCCTGGGAAACTGGAAAGCCATGTGCAAAACAATACATTACATTGGCACCCTTACCTCACATCACATACAAGCATTAGATAAAAATTCATCACAGACTAAATTTAATGGTTAAATTATGAAACTCTTAGAAAACATAGTTGTAAATCTCTGTGACCTTGGATTAAGCAATAATGCATTAGATAATGAACAAATATAATAAAAGAAAGCAATAAAACTAAGCAAAAGAAGAAAACATAGATATATTTCACTCTATCAAAGTTTAAAAAGTGTATCCTTGAAAAGGCACAATCATGCAAGCAAAAGGACAATGGAATGGATTAAAAGAATTTAATTTATACATATGACAATGGGTTTGTCGTTAGATTATATAAACATTTAAATCTCAAAAACAAGAACATATAAAACCAAATTTGAAAATACATACAGGATCTGAATAGATATGTCTTATAAGAAGATATAAAATTGTACAAAAAATGTGAAAAGAGTCTCAATTACAATTACCTATCAGTGAAATGAAATTTAAAACCACAATGTGATGAGTTCTCACCTATTAGGATGGTAAAAATAAAAAAGAATTGTAGTATAGAGTGGTGACAAGAATGTGGCAAAAGTGAAATCTTTATAATTGCTTGTAGTAATGTAAAATGCTGCAGTCAGTTTGAACAAGAATTTAAAAAAAAAAAAAACCCTCAAAAAGTTCTTCATAGATTTACAATGTCACAAAACAATTTCATGTCTATGTATATACCCAAGATAAATTAAATCATATTTCTACACAAAATTTTTACATGAATGTTCACACTATTATTCATATTTTTTTAGCAATTGATGAATGGATAAATAAAATGTGATATATCAATATGATGGGATAAAATTCAGCAATAAAGAATTGTATATTGATACATGCTGCAACATAAATAAACCTTAAAAATATTATTCTATATCTAATGCAAGATGGTGACTTAAGGAAGTTCCTGAACTCACTGCATTCCATGGATACACTGAATCTATAGCTACATACAGAAAAATCCCTTTTGAAAGAAATCCAGAAACTAGCTGAGTGACTCTTACAAATCAGACAAACAAGAAGACAAAACATTAAAGGGTCCAAGCATATCCTCAAATACTTGGAGTCACTAAAACCATAAGGCTACTTGGACAATCACAAAGATTTGAGAGACAAATATGAAATATGTCAGAGTTGAAAAATAAGGCTTATCCACTAAGATAAAACCACTCCAAGATTGGATGGGCTGGGTGTTTTATGTAATGCATAGAAACCAACACAGAGGGTTAAGAAAGATAAGGAATGAAGAAATATATTTTAAATATAAATAACAATATAAAACATCAGAAAAGAACTTAAGGAAATGGAGATAAATGATTTACCTGATAAAGAGTTCAAAATGGTCATAAAGATGCTCATCAAGTTCAGGAGAACAATGTGTGAGCAAGTTGAGAATTTCAATAAAGAAATAGAAAATATAAGAAAGTACAAAACAAAAATGACACAGCTGAAAAATACAATAACTGAACTGCAAAAAAATCAATAGATGGATTCAACTGCAAAATAAATGAAGTAGAAGAAAGGATCAGCAAACTTGACAACAGGGCAGTAGAATCATCTAAAGAAACTAAAAGAAACAACATCAAAATAAGAAGATAAAAGAGGATAGATAGCTTAAGGGACTTATGGAGCAGCATCATGCTGGGAAATATTTACATATAGGGATATCAGAAGGACAGCAGGGAGAAAGAAAGAGGTAGAAAAAATTACTTGAAGAACCAATGGCCTAGAATTTCCCTAACCTGGAAAGGAAACAATCATCCAGGTCCAGGAAGCCCACATATTTCCAAATAAAATGAATTCTAAGAGACCTACACCAAGATGCATCATAATTAAATTGTCAAAAATAAGATACAAAAAGAATCTTAAAAGCAGTAAGAGAAAAACAACTTTCTGTGCACAAGGGAACACCTATAAAACTAGTAGTAGATATTTTAGCGGAAACATTACAAGCTGGAATGGATTGGCACAATATATTCAAAGTACTGAAAGAAAAAAAAAATCCTACCTACAAAAATACTCTAACCAGCAAAGTTTTCATTCAGAACTGAAGACTAGATAAGGAATTTTTCTGACAAACAAAGGTATAAAAAGTTCAGCACCACTAAAATGGCCTTAAAAATGTTAAAGGAATTTCTTAAGCTGAAATTAAAGGACACTGATAAATGACAGGAAAACATATGAAAGTATAAATCTCGAGTAAAGATTAATATATAGTTAAATTCAGAATAATCTAGTTTTATAACAGTGACAGATTAATCACTTATAAATTTAGCATAAATGTTAAATGACAAAAGTAGTAAAAATAACTAACTACCATAATTTGTTAATTGATACACAAGATAAAAACATATAAATTGTCACATCAAAAACATAAAATGTGCATGAGAGAGTAAAATTAGTACTTAAGAATATCTTCCAAATTAAGTTTTTATCAACTTAAAATAGACTTAAAATATAAAATGTTTTATGGAAGCTGCAAGATAACAACAAAGCAAAGGCTACAGTAGATACTCAAAATATAAAGAGAAAGGAATCTAAACATGCCATTAGAGAAAATGATAATGTCATAAAGGAAGAGAGCAAGAGAAGAAGAAAAGACAAAGGGAATTACAAAACAGTTGGAAACATTGAACAAAATTGCAATAAGTCCATACTTATTGAAAATTATTTAAAATGTAAATGGATTAAATCATTCAATTAAAAGCCATAGTGTCACTGGATTAATTAAAAAAAAAAAGACCCAATGATATGCTGCATATAAGAGACTCACTTCAGTTGGAAGGAAACACATAGAAGAAAGTAAAAGGATGGAAAAAGATATTTCATGCAAATCAAAAACAAAAGAAAGCTAGGTTTTCTACATCTTACATCAGACAAAACAGAATTTATGACAAAGATTTTAATAAAATACAAAGAAGGTGATATATAATGAAAAATGGATCAATTAAAAAAGATATTAATATTTGTAAATATGCACTCAACATAGGAGCATCTAAATATATAAAACACATATTGACATCCTTAAGGGAGAATTAGACAGCAATACAATAATAGTAGCGAATTCAATAAATCACTATCCTCGATGGATAAAGCACCTACAAAAATCAATAAAGAAACAGGACTTAAATGATATCTTAGATGAGATGGACTTAAAATACATTTAGAGAAGCTTCCACTCCAAGGAAAGAGAACAATATTTCTTCTTAAGTGCATATGAAACATTCTTTGTGATATTAGGCAAGGAAATTTAAGAAGATTGAAATCATATCAAGCATCTTTTCAGACTACAGTGGTATAGAACTAGAAGTTACTTACAAGAAGAAAACTGGAAAATTCACAAATGTACAGAGTTTAAACAACATTCTCCTGAACAAGTAAAGGATAAAAGAATAAATTAAAAGAGAATTCAAAGTATATTGAGAAAAATAAAAATGGAAGTATCACATACCAAAATTAATGAGATGCAGCAAAAGAAGTTCTGAAAGGGAAATTTAAAGTGATAAATATCTAAATTAACAAATAGGATAGATCACATAAAAACAGCCTAATTTTATAACTGAAGAAAATAGAAAAAAGAAAAATGAAGCCTAATTTTAAAGGGAAAGGATTAACAAAGATCAGAGTGTAAATAAATAAAATAGAGACTAAAATTATAATAGAAAAGTTGAATATAAAAAAAAGCTGGTTGACAAACCTTTAGCTAGACTCACTAAGGAAAAAGAATTAGAAAACAAGAACTCAGATAAGTGAAATCAGCTATAAAAAAGAGATGTTATAACTGATACAACAGATATACAAAAGATCACAGGAGACTAGTATGAACAATTATATGCCAATACATGGATAACTTACAAGACATGAAAATATTCCTAGAAACATACACTGTAGAAGGAAAGAATTAACAAAAATGAGAGAAGATATAAATAAAATATACAATAAAAATACAACAGAAAAGATAAATGGAACTAAGATGTAGTTATCTGACAAGGTAAACAAAATTGAGAAACATTTAGTAAGACTCTCAGAAATAAAGAGAGGGGAATCAAATAAAATAAGAAATGAAGGAGGAGAAATAACAGTGGATATTACAGAAACACAAAGGCTTTAAGAGAATATTATGAATAACAATAGACAAATAAATTAAAGCAATCTAGAAGAAATGGACAAATTCTTAGAATCAACAAACTTATAAGACTGAATCATGAAGTGATAAAAAAATATGAATGGACCAATCACTAGTAAGAAGATTGACTCAGTAGTCAAAAATCTCTCTTAAAATAAAAATTCAGAACCAGATGACTTCACTGGTGAATTCTACCAAATGTTCAAAGAAAATTTAATACCTATCTTTCTTAAAGTCTTTCAAAAACCTGAAGAGGAATGAATGCTTCTGAAATGATTTTATAGGAGAACATTACCCTGATAGCTAAACCAGACAAGAGCAACACAACAAAATAAAATTACAGGCTAATATTTCTGATGAACATACAGGCAAAAATCATCAACAAGATATTACCAAACCAAATGCAATAACTTAAAAGGATCATATACAATGATCAAGTGGGATTTACTGCAAAGAAGGAAATATGGTTCAACATCTGCAAATTGATCAACATGATACACCACATTAACAAATTAAAGGATAAAAATCTAATGATTATCTCAATAGATGAAGAAAGAGCATTTGACGGGACTCAACACAACTTTACTATAAAACTCTTAATAAAATGAATATGGAAGAAGCATACCTCAGCATAACAAAGGCCATATATCACAAACCCACACCTAACATACTTAGTGATGAAAAGCTGATAGCTATACCTCTAAGATCAGAAACAAGAGAAAGATGCTCACTCCCATCATTCTTATTCAACATAGAATTAGAAGTCCTAGTCAGATCAATTAGGTAATAAAAGAAAAGGAAAACCATCTAAACTGAAAAACAAAAAGCAAAACTATCTCTTTTTACAGATGGCATACTATTATATGTGGGAACCTATAAAGACTCTACCAAAAACCTGTTAAAATAAACAAAATTGAGTAAAGTAGCAGGATATAAAATCAATATAAAAATCAATTGTTTCCATACACTACTAATGAAATATCAGAAGGAGAAATTATGAATACAGACCTTTTTAAAATTACATCAAAAATAATAAAACACCTAGTGATAAATTTATCCAAGGAGATGAAACACCTATACACCTAAAATTATGACACTGATGAAATAAATAGAAGTTGACACAAATAAATGGAAAGATATTTTATGCTTATAGATTGGAAGAACTAATACCGAAAAAATATCTATATTATCCAAAGCAATCTACAGATGAATAAAATCATTATCAAAATAACAATGATACTTTTCACAAAGATAGAAACATCCTGAAATTTGAATGGAACCACAGAAGATCCCAAACAGCCAAAGCAATCTTGAGAAAAGGACAAAGCTGGAGGAAACACACTAATTTCAAAATGCATTAGAAAGCGAGAGTAAAGAAAACACCATTGTATTAGTATCAAATAGACATATAGATCAATGGAACAGGACAGAAAGCTAGAAATAAACCCACACATGTATGGTCAATTAATTTACAACAAAGGAGACAAGAATATACAATGGGAAAAGATTGTCTTTTTGAGCAATGTTGTTGGGAAACCAGGAGAGCCAAATATAAAAGAACAAAACTGGACAAGTACCTTAGACCACAGACAAAAACAAACTCAAAATGTACTAAACTCTTGTACATAAGACATAAAACCACAAAACTCCTTGAAGAAAACAGAGAGAGCAAGCTACTCAACATCAGTCTTGGAAATTGCTTTTTTGATTTGACACTAAAAGCAAAGGCAACAAAAGCAAAAATAAACAAATTAGAATACATCAAACCAAAAATCTTCTATATAACAAAGGAAACAATCAATAAAAAAGGCAACCTGTGGAATGGGAGAAATATTTGCAAATAATTTATTTAATAAGGGGTTAATAATCAAAATATATAAAGAGTTTATACAACTCAATGGAAAAACAATAACAATTTGGGTATCAGTCAAGATGGCAGAGTAGAAGGACTCTCATAGTTCACCATCTCTCACAAATACATCAAAACTCACATCCACAGACCTACCCAGCCAACCAGAGCACCTGCTGAACTCTGACAGAACATCACCTTCTTCAAAACAAAGATGCCACAAATCTGGTAGGAGAGAAGGAAAAAAGAAATAAGGAAAAGCAAAACAGTGCAGGGCCAGTCCCACAGGGAGAGAGTGGCAAAGGAGAAATAGCGTTCATTCACTGGGCCTCCCTGACTCCAAATGAGAGGTCAGCGGGACAGAAGGGGAACCTCTGAGACACGGATCTGTACAGAATAACCCTTGACTGACAGAACTAAGTTAAATGGGCACAGAGGGTCTGTGCAACCCCAGCCTTAGGGGCAAAGTGGCAGATGGGGGACAGGACAGGCTGCCCTAACCAGATGGAAGACTGGGACAGGCAATACAGAGGCAAACCCAGGGGAACGTAGGGTGCTGTGCAACATCACTGGGAGGGTATACAGAGCAGAACAACCTGGGTCCTTTATAAACTATGAAAGAAAAAAAAAAGCAACATGGCTGGTGTGCCCTGAGGGTAAGGGTGACATGTGCCATAGATTCCATCTCCAAAAACCCATGTAACCAGATTTGGGATAGAAGATAGGCAGGGCTCAGCCATATCTACCATATCCTCTGGTGCTTAGCACTCAGGTGGGGGTGAGGTCAAAACCTGAATTCAAAACTAGGAGCTTAGCAGTCTCATAGATGAGACTGAGTCTTGATTACAGCCTGAGTCAGATAGGATCATTCTGCCCTGGTACCTCTGAGAACTCATGTCTCCAAGACAAACAAGGAGCTGAGTTCTGGCATGGAGCAGGGGTGAGTGCTTTTCCACTGTATTCCCCAAGCCAGCCTACGGAGCATGGACCCAAGGTAGAGTGGGCAGCTGCATAGAGCAGGGGAGCGACCAGTGCAGGTGGAAGGCAGCACCCTCCATCTTCCATGCAACAGTGCAACATCTGACTGTGCTGTTAGGAGGGGGCACAACCTGCCTGCATATCATGCAAGTGAACAGCATCTGACAGCAGCATTGGGAAGGGACATGACCCACTCGCCCAATGTGTAAGAGCACAGCACCTGACTGCAGTCAGGAAGGGGCACGTTTTGCTTGCCAACTGACAGTGGGAGCAACACAGACCAGGGAAGGCAACAGAGGGCCTCTGGAAGCAGCGAGCTAAGTTCACACAGCAGGGCAAGGACAGAAAGGCCTCTTGATAAAATCGTTAAGAGCACACAGACTCCACAGGAACACACCCATGTTCTTTTCCTTTTTTCCCTTGTTTTTTTCACTTTAGATAGATAAATAAACTCTTTAAGGACCAAAATAGATAATTGATACACCATAAGCTACAGAGCCAGAGAGACATGAGCAAGATGAAGAAATAGAGTAACCACTCCCAATTAAAAGAACAAGAGAAATCCCCTGACAAAATGATCAATGAACTAGACATTGATAGCCTACTATATCAAGATTTCAAAAAAGGAGTGATCACAGTATTGAAGGAACTAAAAGAGATAGGGTTTAGAGACATAGGATATGCCAAAAATGAAATTGAAACAATAAAGAGGAGCTAAGTAGAATTGGAAAACTCATTGGAGGAGATGAAAGCTGATCTAAAGGCTGTACAAAGCAGGCTAGATAATGCAGAGTAACAAATAAGTGACGTAGAAGACAGGACAACAGAAATCACCCATTCAGAACATCTGAGAGAAAAACAAATAAAAAACAGTGAAAACAATAAAAGGAACTTATGGTATAATATAAAGCATGCCAATCTACACATAATAGGGGTTCCAGAAGGAGAAGAAAGAGCAAAGGGGATTGAAAAGGTTTTTGAAGAAATCATGACTAAAAACTTTAAAAACCTAAAGAAGAAATCAGATATCCAAGTACAGGAAGCTCAGAGGGTCACAAAAAGACCCACATGAAGACATATTATAATCAGAATGGCCACGGTTAAGGATAAGAAATTATCCTAAAGGGAGACGGAGAAGATGGCAGAGAAGAAGGACGCTCGCAGGTCACCCTCTCCCACAAATACACCAAGACCCACATCTACAGACCCACTCAGCCAACCAGAGCACCTGCGGAACTCTGAGAGAACATCGCCCTCTTCAAAAGATAAAGACGCCAAAAATCTGGTAGGAGAAAAGGAAAAAAGAAATAACAAAAGGCAAAGAAGCACGGGACGGGTCCCGCGGGGAGGGAGCGGGAAAGGAGGACTGGCGCTCGCTAGCTGGGTCTCCCCTCTCCCACTGAGAGGCCAGCGGGACGGAGGGGGAGCCTCCGAGGCTCGGATTTTTACAGAGCAGCCATAGACTGACAGAACTAAGTTAAACGGGCAGAGAGCATCCCCCCGACACCCAGCCTGAGAAGCGGGCCGGCAGCCGCGGGCAGGGCCAGGCTGCACAAGCCGGGTGGAGGACGGGGGCGGCTGCACGGAGGCAGCCCCGGGGGAACGCAAGGGGCTGCGCGCCGTGGCTGTGGGTGCACAGGGCAGAACAACCTGGGCCCTCCATAAAACAGCAAGGTTGATGTGCTCTCAGGGGAAGGGTGCACACCACCATCTCTGAAAACCCGCGGAAAGTTTTCAGGGGAAGAGAGGCGGGGCTCAGGCACAGCCGCCATATCCTCCGCGCTGAGCACTCAGGCGGGGGCGGGGGCGAAACCTGCATCCGCACTGAAGGGCTTAGCAGCCTCAAAGGCCAGACTGAGACTGGCCTGCAGCCCGGGGCAGATAGGATCCTTCCATCCTGGTCCCTCAGAGAACTTGCTCCACAAAGACAAACAAGGAGCTGGGTTTTGGCTCGGAGCAGGGACAGGGCTGTCCCTGGGTCTTCCCCGAGCCCACCCGCGGAGCGCCGACCAGGGCGGAGCCCGCAGCCGCAGAGAGCAGCGGAGCTACCGGAGGAGGCGCAGGTAGAGCGAGAGCGGCCCCCCGTCTTTCGGGCAGGAACACAGCCCCTCACCGAGGTGCTGGGAGGGGGCACGACCCGCCCTCCTACCCAGCCAGTCTGCAACATCTGACTGCGGCATCCGGAGGGGCAGCGACCCGCCCGCCCACAGCAGAGGAGAGCTGCACCTGACCCAGTGTTAGGAGGAGGCGCGATCTGCTTGCCGACAGGTGCTGGGAGCAGCACAGAAGAGGGCGCCAACGGAGGGCCTCTGAAAACAGCAAGCTGAGCTTCCAAAACAGGACAAAGACAGAAAGACTTCACATTAAATGCACACAGACTCCAGGAGAACACCGACAAACCCACCCCCCCTTTTTTTTTAAAATTTGTTTTTACCTGTTTTATTTTCTATTACTCTCTTAATTTTTACTTCTTAATTCATTTCTATTTCTTCTGGATTTTGATGTCCTCTTATTGATTAGACACAGGTTTCAAATACATCTATTCATCACACCCCCTTTTTTTTGTAAAGGTTTTTAAAGGACGTCTCAACCCGATTAATACTCTGCTTCAACTCGCTCTTCTATTATTCATTATACACTGTTTTCAAACCCTCTTTCTCCCTTCTTTTAAAATTCTTTCTCTCTCTCTTATTTTTTTTCTTTTATACCTAAATTTTATTCCTAAATAGGTATTAGAATGATAAAATCCTTAAGGACCAAAATAAACAACTGATACTTCATAAACCACAGTGCCAGAGAGGTATGAGCAAGATGAAGAAGCAGAAAAACCTTTCCCAATTAAAAGAACAAGAGAAATCCCCTGAAAGAAAGATCAACAAAATAGACATCGATAGCCTACTAGATCAAGATTTCAAAAAAGGAGTGATCAAATTGCTGAAGGAATTAAAAGAGATAGTGTTTAGAGATATAAAATATGTCAAAAATGAAATAGAAGCTATAAAGAACAGCCAAGTAGAATGGGTAAACTCATTGACAGAGATGAGGAATGATCTAATAGCTGTGCAAAGCTGACTAGATAATGCAGAGGAACGAATTAGTGATCTAGAAGACAGGGCAATAGAAAGCACCCATTCAGAAGAACTACAAGATAAGCAAATAAAAAATAATGAAAATAGCATAAGGGATATATGGGATAACATAAAGCGTCCGAATCTTCGCATAATAGGGTTCCCAGAAGGAGAAGAAAGATCAAAGGTGATTGAAAAGGTTTTTGAAGAAATCATGACTGAAAACTTCCCAAACTTAAAGAAGTAATCAGATATCCAAGTACAGGAAGATCAGAGGGTCCCAAAGAGGAAGAACACAAATAAACCCACACCAAGACATATCATAATCAAGATGGCCAGAGTCAAGGATAAAGAAAGGATTCTAAAGGCAGCAAAAGAATTGCAAAGAGTAAGTTACAAGGGAACCCCCATGAGACTCTCAGCTGATTTCGCTACACAGACACTACAGGCCAGAAGGGAGTGGTAAGATATATCCAAAGCCCTGAATGAAAAAATGATGCAGCCTAGGATCCTTTATCCAGCAAGGCTATCCTTTAGGATAGAAGGAGAAATAAAGAGTTTCACAGACAAAAAAAGCTGCAGGAGTTTAGCAACACTAAACCCATGCTAAGAGAAATATTGAAAGGGCTATTCTAAATAGAAAAACAGCAGGATGCCACAGAAATGAGAAACTCACAACTGGAAAGGTGATAACCCATGAATTACAAATAAAGTAAACATGAAATTATAAAAGAAGACATACAAATCACTGAGAGTGGGAAAGGGAGGCAGGGAAATATAGAATATCTTTTTCTTTCTTTTTTAAATTTTTTTAACAGTAGGATTGGTTTGAGATCATGTTACTATCAGTTTAATAAAAACAGTTATAGTAATGGGTTAATAGATTTTAAAAAAGGGTAACCACAAGCCAAAATTTACAAAGGAGTCACGAAAATTAAATAAAATTCATGAAAATACAAAGGAAATTTACCAAACCACAAAAGGAAGAAGAAAGGGACAAAGAGGATATACCAATTCAAATGCAAAGATAAGTTCAAAATGGCAATAAACACACATCTATCATTAATTACTGTAAATGTTAATGGACTAAATGCTCCAGTCAAAAGACATAGAGTGGCAGACTGGATAATAAAGCAAGAGCCTTCAATATGCTGCATACAAGAGACCCACTTTAGGGAGAAGGAGACATATAGATTGAGAGTGAAAGGATGGAAAAGGATATTCCATGCAAATGGAAAAGCCAAAAAATCAGGTGTTGCAGTACTGATTTCAGAGAAAATAGACCTTAAAACAAAGGCCATAAAGAAAGATAAAGAAGGACATTTTATAATGATAAAAAGGAGTGACACAAGATGAGGATATTACACTCGTTAATATATATGAACCCAATATAGGAGCACCTAAGTACATACAAGAATTACTAACAGAGATAAAGGGGGATATTGATGGGAATACAATCATATTTGGAGATTTTAACACTGCATTAACATCACTAGACAGATCTTCCAGACAGAAAATAAACAAGGCAACAGAGAAATTAAATACTACAATAGGAAAACTAGATTTGGTGGATATTTTCAGAGAATTACAACCCCCCAAAATAGGATATACATTCTTTTCAAGCACACATGGAACATTTTCCAGGATCGATCATGTACTTGGGCACAAAAGAAACCTCAACAATTTTAAGAAGATAGAAATTATCTCAAGCATCTTTACTGACCACAGTGCCATGAAATTGGAAATCAACAACAAAGAAACAAAGGAGAAAAAAAGGAAATCATGGAGATTAAACAAAATGTTATTGAAAAAACAATGGATCAATGAGGAAATCAAAGCTGAAATTAAAAAATACCTTGAGACAAATGATAATGAAAGCACAACCACTCAAAACCTATGGGACACAGCAAAGGCAGTGCTAAGAGGGAAGTTTATAGCGATACAGGCCTACCTCAAAAAAGAATAACAATCTCAAATAAACAATTTAACCCACCACCTGAATGAATTAGAAAAAGAAGAACAAAAAACCCCAAAAAGCAGCAGAAGGAAGGAAATAATAAAGATCAGAGGGGAATTAAATACAATAGAGATTAACAAGACCATAGAAAAAATCAACCAAACCAAAAGCTGGTTTTTTGAAAAAGTAAATAAAATCGACAAACCTCTGGCCAAACTCACAAAGAAGAAAAAAGAGAGAGCACAAATTAGCAAAATAAGAAAGGAAAATGGAGAAATTACAACAAATAAAATAGAAATACAGAATAGCATATGAGAATAGTATGAAAAACTATAGCGAACCAAACCGGATAACCTAGAGGAGATGGACAAGTTTCTGGAAACATACTGTCCACCAAAACTGAATCAAGAAGAATCTGAACACTTGAACAATCCAATCACTAGAAAGGAAATAGAAAGAGCAATTAAAAACCTCCCTACAAATAAAAGTCCATGACCGGACGGCTTCACCAGGGAATTCTACCAAACATACAAAGTAGAACTCATACCACTCCTTCTCAATCTCTTCCAGACGATTGAAAAAGAGGGAATACTCCCAAAATCATTCTATGAAGCCACCATCACCCTGATACCAAAACCAGGCGAAGACAATACAAAAAAAGAGAATTATAGGCCAATATCAGTGATGAACATAGACGCCAAAATCCTCACCAAAATTTTAGCAAATAGAATCCAACAACACATAAAAAAGGTTATACATCATGACCAATTGGGGTTCATCCCAGCAACACAAGGGTGTTTCAACATATGCAAATCAATCAATGTAATACATCACATCAACAAGAGAAAGGACAAAAACCACATGATCATCTCAATTGATGCAGAAAAAGCATTTGATAAAATTCAACACCCATTTATGATAAAAACTCTCGCCAAAGTGGGTATAGAGGGAACATATCTCAACATAATAAAAGCTATATATGACAAACCTACAGCCAGCATAGTACTCAACGGTGAAAAACTCAAAAGCTTCCCACTAAAATCTGGGACAAGACAAGGTGGCCCACTATCACCACTCCTATTCAACATAGTCCTGGAAGTCCTAGCCACAGCAGTCAGGCATGAGAAAGAAATAGAAGGGATCCAAATTGGAAAAGAAGAGGTAAAAGTGTCATTATATGCTGATGACATGTTACTATATATAGAAAACCCTAAAAGGTCCACACAAAAGCTACTAGAGCTGATTGAAGAATTCAGCAAGGTAGCAGGTTACAAAATTAACGTTCAAAAATCAGTTGCATTTCTTTACACTAATGATAAATCAACAGAAGAAGAAATTAAAGAAACAATCCCCTTTAAAATAGCACCCAAAGTAATAAAATATCTGGGAATAAATCTAACCAAGGAGGTGAAAGAATTATACACAGAAAACTATAAACCATTGATGAAGGAAATTAAAGAAGACTTTAAAAAATGGAAAGATTTTCCATGCTCTTG
This sequence comes from Camelus bactrianus, assembly GCF_048773025.1. Taxonomy (NCBI): domain Eukaryota; kingdom Metazoa; phylum Chordata; class Mammalia; order Artiodactyla; family Camelidae; genus Camelus; species Camelus bactrianus. The sequence continues at coordinate 48,678,849 of NC_133575.1, forward strand.
GATTGGAAGGATCAGTATTGTTAAAATGGTCACACTGCCCAAGGCAATCTACAGATTTAATGCAATCCCTATCCAATTACCCAGGACATATTTCACAGAACTAGAACAAATCATAATAAAATTTATATGGAACCATCAAAGACCTAGAATTGCCAAAGCATTAGTAAAGAGAAAGAAAGAGGCTGGAGGAATAACTCTCCCAGACTTCAGAGAATACTATAGAGCTACAGTGATCAAGACAGCATGGTATTGGTACGAAAACCGACATATAGACAAATGGAACAGAATAGACAGCCCGGAAATGAACCCACAAACTTTTGGTCAACTCATCTTCGACAAAGGAGGCAAGAATATACAATGGAATAAAGACAGTCTCTTTAGCAAATGGTGTTGGGAAAACTGGACAGCAGCATGTATAACAATGAAGCTAGAACACTCCCTTACACCATATACAAAAATCAACTCAAAATGGATTAACGACTTAAACATAAGACAAGATACAATTAACCTCCTAGAGGAAAACATAGGCAAAACATTATCTGACATACATCTCAAAAATTTTCTCCTAGAAGAAATAAGAGCAAGAATAAACAAATGGGACCTAATGAAACTTACAAGCTTCTGCACAGCAAAGGAAACCAGAAGTAAAACAAGAAGAAAACTTACAGAATGGGAGAAAATTTTTGCAAGTGAAACCGACAAAGGCTTGATCTCCAGAATATATAAGCAGCTCATACGACTCAGTAAGAAAAAAATAAACAACCCAATCCAAAAATGGGCAGAAGACCTAAACAAGCAATTCTCCAAGGAAGACATACAAATGATCAAAAAGCACATGAAAAAATGCTCAATATCACTAATTATCAGAGAAATGCAAATCGAAACTACAATGAGGTATCACCTCACACCAGTCAGAATGGCCGTCATTCAAAAATCCACAAATGACAAATGCTGGAGAGGCTGTGGAGAAAGGGGAACCCTCCTACACTGCTGGTGGGAATGCCGGTTGGTGCAGCCACTATGGAAAACAATGTGGAGATTCCTCAAAAGTCTAGGAATAGACTTACCATATGACCCAGGAATCCCACTCCTGGGCTTGTATCCAGAAGGAAATCTACTTCAGGATGACACCTGCACCCCAATGTTCATAGCAGCACTATTTACAATAGCCAAAACATGGAAACAGCCTAAATGTCCATCAACAGGTGACTGGATAAAGAAGTGGTGGTATATTTATACAATGGAATACTACTCAGCCATAAAAACCGACAACATAATGCCATTTGCAGCAACATGGATGCTCCTGGAGAATGTCATTGTAGTGAGTAAGCCAGAAAGAGAAAGAAAAATACCATATGAGATCACTCATATGTGGAATCTAAAAAACAAAAACAAAAACAAACAAACAAAAACAAAGTGTAAATACAGGACAGAAATAGACTCACAGACAGAGAATACAGACTTGTGGTTACTGGGAGGTGGAGGGTGGGAAGGGATACCCTTGGATTTCAAAATTGTAGAATAGATAAACAAGTTTACACTGTATAGCACAGGGAAATATACACAAAATTTTATGATAACTCACAGAGAAAAAAATGTGACAGTGAGTGTGTATATGTCAATGAATGACTTAAAAATTGTGCTGAACACTGGAATTTGACACATTGTAAAATGATTATAAATCAATAAAAAATGTTTAAAAAAAAAGAAATTATCCTAAAGGCAGGAAGGGAAAAACAAAGAGTGAGTTACAAGGGAACCCCCATAAGGTTTTCTGCTGATTTCTCTACACAAACACTACAGGCCAGAAGGGAGTGGCAAGATATACTCAAAGTCCTGAATTAAAAAAAAAAAAAAGAGGCAGTCTAGGATACTTTATAAAGCAAAGATATCCTTTAGAATAGAAGGAGAGATAAAGAACTTCACAATCAAAAACTAAGAGTTTAGCAACACTAAACCCATGTTAAAAGAAATACTGAAAGGTCTACTCTATATAGAAAAGCAGCAGGATGCAACAGAAATGAGAAATTCATAACTGGAAAGGTGATAACTACCATGAATTACAAATAGAATAAATGTGACATTGTAAAAGAAGACATCTACATCATTAACAGTGGGAGAGGGAAGCAAGAAAATAGTGGGGTTTTTTTTTTGTTGTTTTGTTTTTGTTTTTTAGTTCTATCTTCTCAGTAGGATGGGTTTGAACTTATATTACTATCTGTTTATACAAACAGTTATAGTAAATAGTAAATAGACTTACAAAAAATGGTAACTACAAGCCAAAAACTTATAAGTGAGTCACAAAACTAAATAAAATTCAAGATAATACAAAGGAAAATTATCAAACTACAACAGGAAGAAGAAAGAAATAAAGAGGAAATACCAAATCAACTGCAAAAATAAGTTCAAATCATCAATAAACACACATCCACCATTAATTACTGTAAATGTCAATGGACTGAATGCTCCAATCAAAAGACACAGAGTGGCAGACTGGATAATAAAGCAAAAACATTCAATATGCTACATACAAGAGACCCACTTTAGGGAGAAGGACACATATAGATTGAGAGTGAAAGGATGGAATAAGATATTCCATGCAAATGGAAAAGCCAAGAAATCAAGAGTAGCAGTACTGATTTCAGATCAAGTAGGCTTTAAAACAAAGGCCATAAAGAAAGATAAAGAAGGACATTTTATAATGATTAAAGGAGTAATACAAGATTAGGATATTACACACATTAATATATACGCACCAATAAAGGAACAATAAAGTACATAAAGCAACTACTAACAGAGATAAAGGGGAAATTGATGGGCATACAATAATTGTTGGAGACTTTAACATTGCATTAACATCACTGGGCAGATCTTCCAGACAGAAAATAAATAAGGCAACAGAGAAATTAAATGATACAAAAGAAAAATTATGTTTTGTGGATATTTTCAGAGAATTACAGCCCCTAAAATAGAATATATATTCTTTTCAAGTGCACGTGGGACATTTCCTAGGATTGATCATGTATGTGGGCACAAAAGAAGCCTCAAAAATTTTAAGAAAATGGAAATTATCTCAAGCATTTTTACTGACCACCATGCCACGTAACTAGAAGTCAACTACAGAAAACCAAAGGAGAAAAAAAATGACAGCATGGAGATGAATCAAAATGCTACCAAAAAATCAATGGGCCAAGGATGAAATCCAAATTTAAATTAAACAATTCTTTGAGACAAATGAAAATGAAACACAACCACAGAGAATTTATGGGACACAGCATAGGCAGTGCTAAGAAGGTGGGTTATAGCAATGCAGGCCTTTCTCAACAAAGAAGCACAATCTCAAATATAAAATCTAGCCCAACAGCTAAAAGAATTAGGAAAAACAGCAAAAAAAAAGTCAGCAGAAAGAAGGAAATAATAAAGATCAAGGAGGAAATAAATAAAATATGGATTAAAAAACAATAGAAAAAATCAATCAAATCAGGATCTGGCTTTATGAAACAGTAAATAAAATAGACATACCTTTGGCCAAATTTAAAGAACAAACAAGAGAGAGAATAAATAAGCAAAATAAGAAAGGAAAATGGAGAAATTACAATAAATAAAATAGAAATACAGAATATTATGTGAGAATAGTATGAACAACTATATGGAAACAAAATGGATAACCTAAAGGAGATAGACAAGTTTCTGGAAACATACAGTCCACCAAGACTGAATCAAGAAGAAACTGACCACTTGAACAAACTGATCACTAGAAATGAAATCAAATTAGAAATAAAAAAAAACCTCCCTACAAATAAAAGTCTAGAACTGGATGGCTTCACTGGGGAATTCTACCAAACATACAAAGAAGAACTCATACCAGTCCTTTTCAAACTCTTCCAGAAGACTGAAAAAGAAGGAATACTCCCAAACTCATTCTGTGAAGCCACCATCACCCTGATATCAAAACCAAGCAAAGTCACAACCAAAAAAGAATTTATAGACCAATATTACTGATGAACATAGATGCAAAAATCCTTACCAAAATATTAGCAAACAGAATCTAACAGCACATAAAAAAGATTATACATCATGACCAAGTGGGGCTCATCCCAGGGACAGAGGATGGTTCAACATATGCAAATCAATCAATATAAAACATCACATCAACAAAACAAATTATAAAAACAATATGATCATCTCAATAAATTCAATAAAAGCACTTGATGACATTCAACATATATTTACGAGAAGCACTCTCACCAAAGTGAGTATAGAGTGAACATATCTCAAAATAATAAAAGCTACATATTACAATCCTATAGCCAGCATAGCACTCAATAGTGAAAAACTCAAAATCTTCCCACTAAAACTTGGGCCAAGACATGGCTGTCCACTCTCACCACTCCTATTAAAAATATTCATGGAAGTCCTAGCAACAGCAATCAAGCAAGAGAGAGAAATTAAAGGGATCCAAATTGGAAAAGAAAAGGTAAAATTTTCACTATATGCAGATTACACTACACAGAGAAAAGTGTAAAAGATCCACACAAAACTACTAGAACTAATCAAACAATTCAGCAAGGTAGCAGGTTACAATATTACCGTACAAAAATTTTGCATTTCTTTACATTAATGATGAATCCACAGAAAAAGAAAGTAAAGAAACATTCCCCTTTATAATAGCACCCAATGTAATAAATTACCTAGGAATAAATCTAACCAAGGAGATGAAATATATATACATGGAGAACTATAAAACATTGATCGAGGAAATTTAAGAAGGCTGTAAAGAAATGGAAAGATACCCCATGTTCCTGGATTGGAAGGATCAATATTGTTAAAATGATCATACTGCCCTAGGCAATCTACAGATTTAATGCAACCTCTATCAAATTACCCAGGATATATTTCACAGAACTAGAACAAATCATAGTAAAATTCATATGGAATCACAAAAGACCTAGAACTGCCAAAGCATTACTGAAGAAAAAGAAAGAGATTGGAGGAATAACCCTCCCAGACTTCAGACAATACTACAGAGCTATAGTAAAGAAAACAGCATGGTATTGGTACAAAAACAGTGATATGGACCAGTGGAATAGAACAGAGAGCCCAGAAGTGGACCCACAAACTTTTTGGCAACTAAAACTCGACAAAGGAGGCAAGAACATACAATGGAATAGAGACAGACTCTTCAGCAACTGACATTGGGAAAACTGGACAGCAGCATGTAAATCAATGAAGCTAGAACACTCCCTTACACCATACACAAAAATAAACTCAAAATGGATCAAAGACAAACTTAAGACAAGTTACAATAAGCTTCCTAGAAGAAAACATAGGCGAAACAATATCTAACATACATTTCAAAAATGTTCTCCTAGGGCAGTCATACCAAGCAATAGAATAAAAGTAAAAAATATACAAATGGCACCTAAATAAACTTACAACCTTTTGCACAGAAAAGGAAACCGTAAACAAAACAAAATGACAACCTACAGAATGGGAGAAAAGTTTTGCAAAAGAAGTTGAAAAAGGCTTGATCTCCAGAATATATAAGCAGCTCTTATGACTTAATAAGAAAAAAACAAACAACCCAATCCAAAAATGGGTAGAAGACCTAAACAAGCAATTCTCCAAGGAGAAATACAAATGATCAGTAGGCACATGAAAAAATGCTCAATATCATTAATTATATGAGAAATGCAAATCAAAACTACAGTGAGGTATCACCACACACCAGCCAGAATGGCCTTCATCCAAAAGTCCACAAGTGACAAATGCTGGAGAGGCTGTGGAGAAAAGGGAACCCTCCTACACTCCTGCTGGGAATCCAGTTTGGTACAGCCACTGTGGAAAACAGTATGAAGATCCTCAAAGACTAGGAACACACTTACCATATGACCCAGGAATCCCGCTCCTGGGCATATATCCAGAAGGAACCCTACTTCAAAAAGACACCTGCACCCCAATGTTCATAGCAGCAATATTTACAATAGCCAAGTCATGGAAACAGCCTAAATGTCCATCAATAGATGACTGGATAAAGAAGTGGTGGTATGTTATACACTGCAATACTATTCAGCCATAAAAATTTGACAACATAAAGCCATTTGAAGCAACATAGATGTTAATGGAGAATGTCATTCTAAGTGAAGTAAGCTAGAAAGAGAAAGAAAAATACCATATGAGATCACTTCTATGTAGAATCTTAAAAAAAAAGAACATAAATACAAAACAGAAACAGACTCATAGAGATAGAATAGTGACTTGTGTTTGCCAGGGGTACTGGGGGTGGGACGGGACACACTGGGATTTCAAAATTTGTAGATACTGACAGGCTTATGAAGAATAGATAAACAAGATTATACTGTATAACACAGGGAAATATGTACAATTTTTTGTGGTAGCTCATAGCAAAAAAAATGTAATAATGAATATATGCCTGCTCATGCATAACTGAAAAATTGTGCTCAGCACTGGAATTTGACACAGCATTGTAAAGTGCCTACAACTCAATAAAAATGTTAAAAAATAAAAATTAAAAAATGAAATAAAAAATAAAAGAAATTAGGCAGATAATTTGAATAGTTATTTCTCCAAAGAAGACAATTTGTTAATAGTTACATGAAAAAGTGCTCAATGACACTAATCATAAGTGAAATACAAATCATACCGCAATGAGCAATCACCTCATACCTATTAGAATTGCTATTATCAAGAAAACAAAACATAACAACTGTTGGTGATGATGTAGTGAAAATTAAACCCTTGTGCATTGTTGGTGGCAATGTTAATTGGAGTAATTACTATGAAAAACAGCATGGATGTTTCTTAAAAATTTGAAATAGAACCACCATAAGATTCTATAATTCTACTTCTGGGTTATTATCTGAAAGAAATAAAATCACTATCTTGAAAAGATATCTGCATCTCAATATTTATTGCAGCATTAATTATAACAGTCAATAAATGGCAAACGGAGATAATCTAACTGTCTGTAGTGTTCATTGATAGATGAATGATCAAAAAATACATATATATCTATATATTTATGACATATAAAAGAAGGAAATCTTTGCTTTGTGACAACATTGATGGACCCTGAGTGTATATGCTAAGTGATGTAAGTCAAACAGAGAAAGACAAATACTATATGACATAAGTCAGAGTAAGGCAACTACTGGATGGCTTCACTTATATGTGGAACCAAAAAAAACCCAAAAAACTCATACATAAATAGACCAGATGATTGGTTGCCAGATGTGGGGTTTGAAGAAGTGGGTGAAATGGGGAAAGGTGGTCAAGAGGTACAAATTCTCAGTTAAAGATAAATAAGTCTTAGGAATGTAATGTACAGCATGGTGACCATTGTTAACAATGCTGTATTTCATATTTGAATGTTGCTAAGAGGAGAAATTTTGAAAGTTCTCATCACAAGAAAAAAAAATTGGAAGTATGCATGGTGATGGAATATATCTAAACTTATCACATTAATCATTTTGCAGAAGGAGTGGCCAAGATGGCAGAGTAGAATTACACTCTTAGCTCACCCTGCCCAAGAACACGCCAAAAGAGACATTCACAGACAAACCCATTCACTCATAACACCTGCTGAACTTTGACAGAACATTGCATTCTTCAAAAGACAAAATTCCTCAGAAGTCTTGTAGGATAGAAAAGAAAACACGAAGAAAAAGTAAATTAGTGAGGGACCTGTCCTGCAGGGAGGGAGAAGTAAAGGAGGAATAGACCTTTTATGCTGGGATGACATCCATGCCAATGGAGAAGTCAGTAGGGATGGAGGGGAAACCTCCAAGGCTTGGAGAAGTGCATAGCAGGCTGACAGAACTGAGAAAAATAGCACAAATCATCACTGTGATTCCTAGCTCTAGATATGGGCCAGCAGGGGTGGGCTGGGAATGGTTACCTGAGCAGGTAGACGGCAGGGGTTGACCACATGGAGACAGTATCAGGGCGCTGGAGTGTGCTGTGTGCTGTGACTGGAAGTGTATACAGAACAGAATAGCCTGGGCCTCCCCTGCCAAAAAAAAAAAAAAAAAAAAAAAAAAAAAAAGAAAGAATAAAAGCAAACACTACTGGTGCACATTAGGGGGAGAAACAGAATGCAGCTGGGCTGTAGCCTCTGCCTCTGCAGGCCTGTGGCACCATCTTTGGCACATTCTTCTGAGAAGAGAGGTGGGGCTTGGCCATATTTACCAGGTTAACTGGTGTGCGGCCCCCAGTTGGAGGTGGGTTTGCAACATGAATCCCTACCCAGGAGCTCTGCAATTTCATAGGTGTAACCGAGATTTGTTTACAAACCCAGGCAGAGGAGACCAACTTGTTTGGCTGGTGCCTTTGTGGACCCATGCCTCTCAGACAAACGAGTAAGGAGTGGAGATCTGGCAAACAGCAAGGGTGAAGGCTGATGCAGACGTTTTTAGTGGTGATGAATACCTAGGCATGGTGATGGGAATGGCACTGACCTGGTAGCATGACCTCACAATCACTACAGGACTGGGGTCTCTACCATTACAGGACTCTAGGATGAATGAGCAGACTTGGCACAGAGGGGCAAGTGCAAAATAGCATTTGGGGCTGGGGACAGTGTGCTACGAAGTTAGTGGGTGACCCAGAAGTCAGTGGAACTACACTGGTAGCTCTAAGGGCAGGGATCCTGGCAGACACCAGAGTAGAGCACTGACATTCCTGTGGCTAAAGCTAGGACAAGGGCAGAATCAACAAAGTGTATTTAAAGTGCTCCAACCTTACCTACCATGTACTGCAGCTCAGAAATGGGTCTGGAAGCCTCCCTTCAAATAAAAGGGGAATAAGCCCAGACTCTTTCAAGGCTGTGACAACCACAGAACAAAAAAGAGGCCCTGCTAAACAACCAGGGTAGGCTCTGATCACCACAACACAGGCCATACCCACAATCAAATGGATAACAGCCAATACACACAGTAGAAAGACATAGCAAACATCCATAATGAAAACAGAACTTGTGACAAAATTATTAGAGGTGCAGTCTACACAGGAATGCAACCTCTTTAAAAAAAAAAGCAGCCCTTCAAGACAACAATAGGCAACTGATACTCCATAATGCATAATGTCAGAGAGATATAAGTAAAATAAAGAAGCAGAGGAACTACTGCAAATTAAAAGAACAAGAGAAATCCACTGAAAGAATAATCAATGAAATAGAGCTTGATAGTCTACTAGATCACGACTTCAAAAAAGGGTGAAGAAGCACTGAAGGAAATATAACAGATTATGAAAAGAGACATAAAATACTATAAAAAGAAGATGGAAACTATAAAGAAGAGCCAATTAGAAACCAAAAACTCAACAGCTGAGATAACAGCCAAGCTACAGGCTGTCAAAAGCAGTCTAGATAATGCAGAAGAATTAATAAGTGACTTAGAAGACAGGATATCAGAATTCACACAGAATTCAGAACAACAGACAGAAAAGCAAGTAAAAAACAATGAAAGCAATATAAGGGACCTATAGGATAATATAAAACATGCCAACCTATGAATAACAAGGGTCCCAGAAAAAGAAGATAGAGAACAGGGCATTGAAAAGGTATCTGAAGAGATCATGATTGAAAACTTTTCAAACCTAAAGAAGGAACCAGATATCGAAGTACAAGAAGAACAAAGGGTCCCAAGCAAGAAGAATCCAAACAGACCCACACAAGACATGTTATAATCAAGATGGCCAATGATAAAGATAAAGAAGTTATTCTAAAGGCAGAAGAGAAAAATAAAGAGTTAGTTACAAAAGAACCCCCTTAAAGCTTTCAGGTGATTTCTGAACAGAAACATTGCAGGCTAGAAGGGAGTGGCAAGATATACTCAAAGCACTGCAAGAGCAAAAACTTCAACCTAAAACACTCTACCAAACATGACTATCCTTTAAAATAAGAGGAGAACTAAAGAATTTCACAAAGAAGCAAAAACTAAAAGAATTCAGCAACACTAAACCTAAGCTAAAAGAAATATTGAAAGGTCTACTTTAAATGGAAAAGAAGCAGGACACTATAGAAAAAAAATAATTGGAAATGTGATAACAATTAATTGCAACGGAATAAACATGAAGATGTGAGAGGACATCAAAATCATTAAAGGTGGGATATGAGAGCAAGAAAAAATAGACTATTCTTCTTTTTTTCATTTTTTTTAGGATGTGTATGAGATTATGAAGCTATCAGGTTAAGGTAAATGGATATAGTAATGGGTTTATGTCCTTGAAGAACGGAGTAGCCACGAATCTGAGGCATGCAATAGAGTCACAGAAACCAAAAAGAAACCAAGATAATACAAAAGAAAATGATCAAACCACAAGAAGAAAAAGAAAGGAGCAAAGAGAAAATACCAAATCAACTGGAAAACTAAGTTCAAAATGGCAATAAACACACATCTATCAATAATTACCATAAATGTCAATAGACTAAATGCTCCAATCAAAAGGCATAGAGTGGCAGATTGGATAATAAAAAATAACCTGCAATATGCTGCTTAAAACAGACCCATTTTAGGGTGAAGGACACATGAAGATTGAAAGTGAGAGGATGCAAAAAGTTACTTCATGCAAATGGAAATGACAAGAAAGCAGGAATAGCAATACAGATTTCAGATAAAATAGACTTTAAAACAAAGGTCATAAAGAAAGATAAAAAAAAGACACTATATAATGATTAAAAGAAAAATACAAAATGAGGATATTACACTCATTAACATAAATACAACCAATACAGGAGTACCTAAATACATAAAGTGAATACTAACAGAGAAAAAGTGAGAGATTGATGGGAAAACAATCATAATAGGTGACTTTGTGAGAGGGGGCCAAAATGGCATAGTAGAAGTATGCTTATAGCTCACCCTCTCCCACAAATACACCAAAACTCCCATCCAAGGACCTACTCAGCCAACCAGTGTACTTGCCAAACTCTGACAGAATATCGCCCTCTTCAAAAGAAAAAGATGCCAAAAATCTGGTAGGAGAAGAGGGAAAAAGAAAGAAGAAAAGTCAAAACAGTGTGGGACTGGTCCCGCGGGTAGGGAGCAGCAAAGGAGGAATAGCACTCATTCACTGGGTCTCCCTTTCTCCAGAGGAGAGGCCAGCGGGACAGAGGGGGAGCCTCTGAGGCTTGGTTCTTCATGGAGCACACCTTGACTGACAGAATTAAGTTAAATGGGCACAAAAAGTCCCTCCGACACCCAGCCCAAGACGTGATCCTGCAGCTGAGGGACAGGACTGCCAGAGAGGGGCTGAGGACTGGGGTAGCTGCACTGAGACAGCCCTGGGGGATTGCATAGGGCTGTGTGCTGTGGATGAGTGGGTGCACAGGGCAAAACAACTTGGGCCCTCCATAAAACAAAACGGCTGATGTGTCCTGAGGGGAAGGGTGCCATACCCCCATCTCTGAAAACCCATGGAAGGTTTTCAGGCAAAGAGAGGAAGGGCTCAGGCACAAATGCCATATTCTCTGGAGATTAGCACCCAGGCAGGGGTGGGGTCGAAACCTGAATCCATAAGTAAGGCCTTAACAGCCACAAAGGCCAGAGACTTGTTTACAGCCAGAGGCAGATAGGATCTTTCTGCCCAGGTACTCATACCGCCAAGACAAACAAGGAGCTGAGTTCTGGCACACAGCAGGGGCAGGGCTGTTCTGCCGTATTCCGAAGCCTGTGTACCGAGCACGGACCCAAGGCAGAGTGGGCAGCTGCAGAGAGCAGCAGAGCGATCGGCGCTGGGAGAGGGTAGGTGGCCACCCGCCTTCCTGGCAGGAATGCAGCACCTAACCATGGTGCTGGGAGGGGGCGCAATCTGCCCAGCTACCACGCACAAGGGCAGTATCTGAATGCTGCATCAGGAGTGAGACTGTCTTACCCGCCAACAGCGAAGGACAGCAGCACCTGACCACAGTGCTGGGAAGGGGCACGATCTGTTTGCCGACAGGCACTGGAAGCAACACAAATGAGGGCACTAACAGAGGGCCTCTAGAAACAGAAAGCTGAATTCATGGAACAGGGTGAAGACAGAAAGACTTCTCGATAAAATTATTAAGATGGCACAGTCTCCACAAGAATAACCCACACTATTTTAATCTTTTTTTATCTGTTCTATTTTCGATTACCTTTAAAATTTTTACATTCTAAAAATTATATACGTTTCCAGTTTTAATCCCTTTTAAATTTTTCTTTAAAATATTTTTATTATTATTAATTTTTAAAAATCCACCTCATTTGATTTTTATTTCATTTGGTTTCGATCTCCTGTTACTGCTTATACAAAGGTTTCAAATATTTTTTCCACTATTCTCCTTTTTTAAAGGTTTTTAAAAGACGTCTTAACCTGATCACTATTTTACTTCAACTTGCTCTTTTATTATAGATTATACACAGTTGTCAAAACTCTTTTCCCTCTTCTTTTAAAATTATTTTACTTTATTTATTTAATCTGTTCTATTTTCTATTACTGTTGTACATTTTACTTTCTAAACAATTGTGTATGCTTCCAGGTATAAACCCTTTAAAATTTGTCTTTTAATTTATATTTATTATGATTTTTAAAAACTACCAGATTTCATTTTCATTTCTCTTGGTTTTGATCTCCACTTATTGATTATACACAGGTTTAAAATATTGCTTTTTGCTAATTTTTTTTCTAAGGTATTTAAAAAGACGTCTCAACTCGATTGCTATTCTGATTCAAATTGCTCTTCTATTATTGCTTATACACTGTTTTGAAACATTTTTTCTCCCTTATTTTAAAATTCACTTTCTCTCTCTTTTTAAAGTTTATTCCTGCATAAGCATGAGATAAAAAACGAAATAAACACCTTAAGGACCACAATAGATAACTGATACTCCATAAGCCACAGTGCCAGAGAGATATGAGAAACATGATGAAGCACAGGAACAATTCCCAATAAAAAAAGAGAGAGAAATTCCCCGAAAGAATGAATAATTAAATAGAAATTGATGGCCTACTAGATCAAGATTTCAAAAAAAGTAATGAACAAAGTACTGAAAGAACTAAAAGAGATAGTGTTTAGAGATACAAATTATGTGAAAAATGAAATCGATGCTATAAAGAAGAGTGAAGCAGAATTGGTAAAATCACTGGCTGAGATGAGAGCTGAGGAAAGGCTGTACTGAGCAGGCCACATAATGCAGAGCAACTAATAGGTGACCTAGAAGAAACGAAAACAGAAACCACCGAATCAGAACAGCTGAGAGAAAAACAAATAAAAACAAATGAAAACAACAAAGGACCTGTGGGATAATATAAACCATGCCAATTTATGCATAAAAGAGTTTCCAGAAGGGAAAGAAAGATCAAAGGAAATTGGAAACTTATTGGAAGAAATCATGACTGAAAAATTCCCAAACATAAGGAAGGAATCAGATATCCAAGTACAGGAAGCTCAGACGGTCCCAAACAGGAAGAACACAAACAGACTCATAAAAAGACATATCATAATCAAGATGGCCAGAGTTAAGGATAAAGAAATGATCCTAAAGGCAGTAAGAGAAAAGCAAAGAGTGAATTACAAGGGAATTCCCATAAGGCTCTCAGCTGATTTCTATACACAAACACTACAGGACAGAAGGGAGTGGCAAGACATATTCAAAGTCCTCAATGAAAAAAGATGCAGCCTAGGATGCTTTCTCCAGCAAGGCTATCCTTTAGGATAGAAGGAGACATAAAGAATTCCACAGACAAGCAAAAACTACAAGAGTTTAGCAACACTAAACCCATGCTAAAAGATATATTGAAAAGTCAACTCTAAATAGAAAAGCAGCAGGATGCTACAGAAATGAGAAACTCTCAATTGGAAAGGTGATAACTCAAGAATTACAAATAAAATAAACACAAAATTTAAAAAAAAAGACATCTAAATCATTAAGAGTGGGAGAGGGAAGCAAGAAATTATGGAGTAATTTTTTTCCTTCTTTAATAAATCATTTCTTTTTGGTAGGATGGTTCTGAGATATAGTAATTGGCTAATAGACTCACAGAATAGGGTAACCACAAGCCAAAAACCTACAAGGGAGTCACAAAAACTAAATAAAATCCATGATAACACAAAGGAAAATTATCAAACCACTAAAGGAAGAAGAAAGGAACAAATAGGAAATAACAAATCAACTGCAAAGATAAGTTCAAAATGGCAATAAACACACATCTATCATTCATTACTGTAAATGTCAACGGACTAAATGCTCCAGTCAAGAGACATAGAGTGGCAGACTGGATAATAAAGCAAGAACCTTCAATAAGCTGCCTACAAGAGACCCACTTTAGGGAGAAGGACACATATAGATTGAGAGCGAAAGGATGGAAAAGGATATTCCATGAAAATGGAAAAGCCAAAAAAGCAGGTGTTGCAGTACTGATTTCAGACAAAATAGACTTTAAAACAAAGGCCATAAAGAAAAATAAAGAAGGACATTTTATAATGACTAAGGAGTGATACAAGATGAGGATATTACACTCATTAATATATATGCACCCAATATAGGAGCACCTAAGTACATGAAACAATTACTCACAGAGATAAAGGGAGATATTGATGGGAATACAATCATAGTTGTAGATTAACATCACTAGACAGATCTTCCAAACAGAAAATAAATTAGACAACAGATAAATTAAGTAATACTATAGAAAAATTAGATTTGGTGGATATTTTCAGAGCATTACACCCCCAAAAGAGGACATACATTGTTTTCAAGTGCACATGGAATATTTTCCAGGATTGATCATGTACTTGGGCACAAAAGAAACCTCAACAATTTTAAGAAGATAGAAATTATCTCAAGCACCTTTGCTGACCACAATGCCATGAATCTAGAAATCAACAACAGAGAAACAAAGGAGAACAAAAGGAAAGCATGGAGATTAAACAATATGCTATTAAAAAACCAATGGGTCAATGATGAAAATAAAGCTGAAATTAAAAAAACCTTGAGACCAATGAAAATGAAAGCACAACCGCTCAAAATTTATGGGACACAGCAAAGGCAGTGTTAGGAGGGAAGGTTATAGCAATACAGGCCTTCCTTAAAAAAGAAGAAAAATTTGATAGGGATTGCGTTAAAGCTGTATATTGCCTTGGGCAGTGTGACCATATTAACAATATTGATTCTTCCTATCCAAGAGCATGGGATATCTTTCCATTTTTTAAATTCTTCTTTAATTTCTTTCATCAGTGGTTTATAGTTTCTGTGTATAATATTTTCATGATTTGGTTAGATTTATTCCCAGATATTTTATTACTTTGGGTGTTATTTTAAAGGGGATTGTTTCTTTACTTTCTTTTCCTGTTGGTTCATCATTAGTGTAAAGAAATGTAACTGATTTTTGAAAGTTAATTTTGTAGCCTGCTACCTTGTTGAACTCTTCAATCAGATCTAGTATATTTTGTGTGAACATTTTAGGGTTTTCTATATATAGTAACATGTCGTCGGTATATAGTGACACTTGTACCTCTTCTTTTCCAAATTGGATCCCTTTTATTTCTCTCTCTTGCCTGATTGCTGTGGCTAGGACTTCCAGGACTATGTTGAATAGGAGTGGTGATAGTGGGCATCCATATCTTGTCCCAGATTTTAGTGGGAAAGTCTTGAGTTTTTCACCGTTGAGTACTATGCTGGCTGTAGGTTTGTCATATATAGCTTTTATGATGTTAAGATATGTTCCTCATATACACACTTTGGAGAGAGTTTTTATCATAAATGGGTGTTGAATTTTATCAAATGTTTTTTCTGCATCTATTGAGAGGCTCATGTAGTTTTTGTCCTTTCTCTAGTTGATGTGATGTATTGCATTGATTGATTTGCGTATGTTGAAACACCCTTGTGTCCCTGGGATGAACCTCATTTGCTCATGATGTATAATCTTTTTTATATGTTGTTGGATTCTATTTGCTAATATTTTGGTAAGGATTTTGGTATCTATATTTATCAGTGATATTGGCCTATAATTCTCTTTTTTTGTAGTGTTTTTGCCTGGTTTTGGTATCATGGTGATTGTGGCTTCATAGAATGAGTTTGGGAGTATTCCCTCCTTTTCAATCATCTGGAAGAGTTTGAGAAGGACTGGTATGAGTTCTTCTTATTGTGTTTGGTACAATTCCCCTGTGAAGCCGTCCAGTCCTAGACTTTTATTTGTAGGGAGGTTTTTAATTGTTATTTCTATTTCCTTTCTAGTGATCTGTTTGTTCAAGTGGTCAGTTTCTTCTTGATTCAGTCTTGTTGGACAGTATGTTTCAAGAAACTTGTCCATCTCCTCTGGGTTATCCAGTTTGGTTCCATATAGTTTTTCATACTATTCTCGTATGATATTCTGTATTTCTATGTTATTTGTTGTAATTTCTCCATTTTCCTTTCTTATTTTGCTAATTTGTGCTCTTTTTTCTTCTTTGTGAGTTTGGCCAGAGGTTTGTCGATTTTATTTACTTTTTCAAAAAAACAGTTTTTGGTTTGATTGATATTTTCTATGTTTTTTTAAATCTCTATTGTATTTATTTCCTCCCTAATCTTTATAATTTCCTTCCTTCTGCTGCCTTTTGTGGTATTTTGTTCTTCTTTTTCTAGTTTATTCACGTGCTGGGATAAATTCTTTATTTGAGATTGTTCTTCTTTTTTGAGGAAGGCCTGTATCACTATAACCTTCTCTCTTAGCACTGCCTTTGCTTTGTCCCATAAATTTTGAGCGGTTGTGCTTTCATTTTCATTGGTCTCAAGGTTTTTTTAATTTCAGCTTTATTTTCATCATTGACCCATTGGTTTTTTAATAGCATATTGTTTAATCTCCATGCTTTCCTTTTGTTCTCCTTTGTTTCTCTGTTGTTGATTTCTAGATTCATGGCATTGTGGTCAGCAAAGGTGCTTGAGATAATTTCTATCTTCTTAAAATTGTTGAGGTTTCTTTTGTGCCCAAGTACATGATCAATCCTGGAAAATATTCCATGTGCACTTGAAAACAATGTATGTCCTCTTTTGGGGGTGTAATGCTCTGAAAATATCCACCAAATCTAATTTTTCTATAGTATTACTTAATTTATCTGTTGTCTAATTTATTTTCTGTTTGGAAGATCTGTCTAGTGATGTTAATCTACAACTATGATTGTATTCCCATCAATATCTCCCTTTATCTCTGTGAGTAATTGTTTCATGTACTTAGGTGCTCCTATATTGGGTGCATATATATTAATGAGTGTAATATCCTCATCTTGTATCACTCCTTAGTCATTATAAAATGTCCTTCTTTATTTTTCTTTATGGCCTTTGTTTTAAAGTCTATTTTGTCTGAAATCAGTACTGCAACACCTGCTTTTTTGGCTTTTCCATTTTCATGGAATATCCTTTTCCATCCTTTCGCTCTCAATCTATATGTGTCCTTCTCCCTAAAGTGGGTCTCTTGTAGGCAGCTTATTGAAGGTTCTTGCTTTATTATCCAGTCTGCCACTCTATGTCTCTTGACTGGAGCATTTAGTCCGTTGACATTTACAGTAATGAATGATAGATGTGTGTTTATTGCCATTTTGAACTTATCTTTGCAGTTGATTTGTTATTTCCTATTTGTTCCTTTCTTCTTCCTTTAGTGGTTTGATAATTTTCCTTTGTGTTATCATGGATTTTATTTAGTTTTTGTGACTCCCTTGTAGGTTTTTGGCTTGTGGTTACCCTATTCTGTGAGTCTATTAGCCAATTACTATATCTCAGAACCATCCTACCAAAAAGAAATGATTTATTAAAGAAGGAAAAAAATTACTCCATAATTTCTTGCTTCCCTCTCCCACTCTTAATGATTTAGATGTCTTTTTTTTTAAATTTTGTGTTTATTTTATTTGTAATTCTTGAGTTATCACCTTTCCAATTGAGAGTTTCTCATTTCTGTAGCATCCTGCTGCTTTTCTATTTAGAGTTGACTTTTCAATATATCTTTTAGCATGGGTTTAGTGTTGCTAAACTCTTGTAGTTTTTGCTTGTCTGTGGAATTCTTTATGTCTCCTTCTATCCTAAAGGATAGCCTTGCTGGAGAAAGCATCCTAGGCTGCATCTTTTTTCATTGAGGACTTTGAATATGTCTTGCCACTCCCTTCTGTCCTGTAGTGTTTGTGTATAGAAATCAGCTGAGAGCCTTATGGGAATTCCCTTGTAATTCACTCTTTGCTTTTCTCTTACTGCCTTTAGGATCATTTCTTTATCCTTAACTCTGGCCATCTTGATTATGATATGTCTTTTTATGAGTCTGTTTGTGTTCTTCCTGTTTGGGACCGTCTGAGCTTCCTGTACTTGGATATCTGATTCCTTCCTTATGTTTGGGAATTTTTCAGTCATGATTTCTTCCAATAAGTTTCCAATTTCCTTTGATCTTTCTTTCCCTTCTGGGACCCTTATTATGTGATGATTGGCATGCTTTATATTATCCCATAGGTCCCTTATGTTTTTTTCATTTGTTTTTATTTGTTTATCTTATTACTGTTCTGATTGGGTGCTTTCTATTGTCCTGTCTTCTAGGTCACTAATTCTTTCCTCTGCATTATCTAGTCTGCTTTGCACAGCCTTTAGATCCGTTCTCATCTCAGCCAATGAGTTTACCAATTCTACTTGGCTCTTCTTTATAGCTTTAATTTCATTTTTGACGTATTTTATATCTCTAAACACTATCTCTTTTAGTTCCTTCCGCACTTTGATCACTCCTCTATTGAAATCTTGATCTAGTTGTCTATCGACGTCTATTTCATTGATCATTCTTTCAGGTGATTTCTCTTTTTCTTTTAATTGGGAATGGTTTGTCTGCTTCTTCATCTTGCTTATACCTCTCTGGCACTGTGGTTTATGGACTTTCAGTTATCTATTGTGGTTCTTAAGGAGTTTGTCTATCTTATGCCTATGTAGGTATAAAACTTAGAAAAGAAGGAAAAAAAGAGAGAGAAAGATAGGCACGATTCTATAACAAGGGAGAAAACAGTTTTGAAAACAGTGTATAATGAATAATAGAAGAACAAGTTGAAGCAGGATTTTTAAAAATAATAATAGTATAAATATTTTTTAAAAATTTAAAGGGATTAAACCTGGGGGTATATATAATTGTTTAAGAAGTAAAAATTCAAAGTTTAATAGAAAATAGAACAGTTAAAATCAGATTAAAAAAAAAAGGAGGGTGTCATCAGTGTTCTCCTGGAGACTGTGTGCTTTTAATGTGAAATCTTTCTGTGTTTTTCCTGTTTTGGAAGCTCAGCTTGCTGTTTGCAGAAGCCCTCCATTGGCCTCCTCATCTGTGCTGTTCCCAGTGCCTGTCAGCAAACAGATCGTGCCTCCTCCCAACACTAGGTCAGGTGCAGCTCTCCTTTACTGTGGGCAGGCATGTCACTGCCCCTCCTGATGCTAGTTAGATGTTGCAGACTGGCCAGGTAGGAGGGCAGGTCGCTCCCCCTCCCATCACCAGGGTCAGGGGCTGCATTCCTGCCCGAAATGCAGGGGGCCACCTGCCCTCTCCCAGCGCCAGTCGCTCTGCTACTCTGTGCTGCTGTGCACTCCTTCTCAGGTCAGCGCTCCACAGGTGGGCTAGGGGAAGACCGAGGAACAGCCCTGTCCCTGATCTGGGCCAAAACCCAGCTCCTTGTTTGTCTTGGCAGAGCAAGTTGTCTGAGGGACCAGTATGGAAGTATCTTATCTGCCTCTGGCTGTAGGCAAGTCTCTGTTTGGCCCTTGAGGCTCTTAAGTCCTTAGATGCAGATGCAGATTTCACCCCCTCCCCCACCTGGGTGCTAAGTACTGTAGGATATGGCGGCTGTGCCTGATCCCCTCCTCTCTTCCCCCAAAAACTTTCTGCGGGTTTTCAGAGATGGGGTAAGCATCCTTCCCCCCAGGGCACATAAGCCATGTTGTTTTATGGAGGGCCCAGTTTGTTCTGCCCTGTGCACCCACAGCCATGGCATGCATCCCCCTTCATTCCCCCTGGGGCTGTCTCAGTGCAGCCGTCCCCATCCTCAGCCCTTCTCTGGCAGCCTGGCCCTGCCCCCAGTTGCTGTGCTGCATCTCGGGCTGGGTGTTGCGGGGACCCTCTGTGCCTATTTAACTTAGTTTTGTCAGCCAAGGGCTGCTCTGTACAGATCCGAGCCTCGGAGGCTCCCCCTCTGTCCCGCTGGCCTCAGTTGGAGAGGGGAGACCCAGTGAATGAGCTCCAGTCATCCTTTGCCACTCCCTTCCTGTGGGACCCGTCCCACTCTGTTTTGCCTTTTCTTCTTTCTTTTTCCTTTTCTCCTACCAGATTTTTGGTGTCTCTATCTTTTCAAGAGGATGATGTTCTGTCAGAGTTCCACAGGTGCTCTGGTTGGCTGAGTGTGTCTGTGGATGTGAATCTTGGTGCATTTGTGGGAGAGGGTGAGCTACGAGCGACCTTCTACTCTGCCATCTTGGCCTCCGCCCAAATTAAATCTATATTTTTATATGGTGGCTAACATTTGTAAATCTCTAACTTCCAAATTTATCCCCTACTACTCCCTTTCCCCAGTAATCATAATATTTACTAAGTCTGAGAGACTCTGTTTTGTAGATTATTTCATAATGTCACTTTTTTTTTA
Source organism: Camelus bactrianus (assembly GCF_048773025.1). NCBI lineage: Eukaryota > Metazoa > Chordata > Mammalia > Artiodactyla > Camelidae > Camelus > Camelus bactrianus. The sequence continues at coordinate 48,699,454 of NC_133575.1, forward strand.
AGATTCCACATATGAGTGGTATCATATGTTATTTTTCTTTCTCTTTCTGGCTTACTTCACTTAGAATGATTATCCCTAGATTCATTCATGTTGCTACAAATAACATTATTTTATTATTTTTATGGCAGATTAGTATGCCATTGTATAAATATACCACAGCTTCTTTATCCAGACATGAAAATTGGAGTGCATGTTCCTTTTCTCATTAGAGTTCCCTCCAGATATATACCCAGAGGTGGAATTGCTGGATCATATGGTAAGTCTATTTTTACTTTTTTGAGGAATCTCCATACTGTTTTCTATAATTGCTGCACCAAACTACATTCCCACTAGCAGTGTAGGAGGGTTCCCATTTCTCCACATTTTCTCCAGCATTTATTGTTTGCACACTTTTGAAAGATGGCCATTCTGATTGGTGTAAGGTGATACCTCCTTGTAGTTTTGATTTGCATTTCTCTGATTGGTGATATTGAGCTTTTTTTTTATGTGCCTGTTGGCCATTTGTATGTCTTCATTGGAGAATTGCTTGTTTAAGTCTTCTTCCCAATTTTAGATTGTTTTTGTTGTTGTTGTTGTTGTTGTTGTTAAGTAGCATGAGTTGTTTATATATTCTGGAAATTAAGCCTTTGTCAGTATCATCATAGGCAAATATTTTCTCCCATCCTGTTGGTTGCCATTTTGTTTTGCTTATGATTTCCTTTGCTTTGCAAATGCTTTTGATTTTAATTAGGTCTCATTTGCTTATTTTTGTTCTTATTTCTGTTTCTTGGGTAGACTGCTCTAGGAGAATATTGCTAACATTTATCTCAGAGACTGTTTTGTCTATTTTTTTCCCTAGGATATTTATTGTCTCTTGTCTTATATATAAGTGTTTAAGCCATTTTGAGTTTATTTTTGTGTATGGTGTGAGGCAGTGTTTTAACTTCATTGATTTACATGCTGCTATCCAGTTTTCCTACCACCACTTGTGAAAAAGACTGTCTTTCCTCCATTGTATATTCTTGCCTCCTTTGTTGAAGATTGATTGACCATAGGTTTGTGGATTTATTTCTGGGCTCTCTTTATGTTCCATTGATCCATATTTCTGTTTTTATGCCAATACCATGCTATTTTGTTTACTCTAACTCTGTAATGTTGTCTGAAGCCTGGGAGGGTTATTCCTCTAGCTTTATTCTTTTCTTCAATATTGTCTTGGCAATTCTATGTCTTTTGTGATTCCATATAAATCTTAGGATCATTTGTTCCAGTTCTGTAAGAAATGTCCTGGGTAAAATTGTATCCTGTTGGGGATCACATTACATTTGTAGATTGCCTTGGGCAGTATGGTCATTTTAATGATGTAGATTTTCCAATCCAAGAGCATGGAATATCTTTCCATTTCTTTAATTTCCTTAATCAATGATTTGTAGTTCTCCTTGTATAAGTCTTTTACCTCCTTGGTCAGATTTTTCCTAAGTATCTATTTTTATTGTTTTGGGTGCAATTTTAAAAGGGATTGTTTCTTTACTTTCTTTTCCTGTTGATTCATTGTTAGCATAAGGAAATGCCACTGATTTTTGTATGTTAATCTTGTACCCTGGTACCTTGCCAAATTCTTTCATTAGCTCTAGTAGTTTTTGTGTGGAGTTTTTAGGGTTTTCTACATATAGTATCATGTCATCTACATATAGTGACCACTTTACCTCTTCTTTTCCAACTTGGATCCCTTTTATTTCTCTGTCTTGCCTGATTGCTATGGCTAGGACTTTCAAGACTATGTTGAATAGAAGTGGTGAGAGTGGGCAACCTTGCCTTATCCCAGATTTTAGTGGGATTGTTTTCAGTTTTTCACTGTTGAGTACTATGCTGTCTGTAGGTCTGTCATAAATACCTTTTATTCTGTTGAGATATGTTCTCTCTATACCCACTTTGATTAGGTTTTTGATATCAATGCATGTTGCATTTTATCAAATGCTTATTATGCATCTATTGAGATGATCATTTATTTTTTTTTCCTTTCCTTTGTGGAAGTGGTGTATCACATTGATTGATTTCTGTATTTTCCTTTCTAGTGTAGAAGTCAGACCAGTGAATTATGGTCAGATAAATTAAAGAGGCCTGTGGAATAGTCAGAAGAAAGAGCCACTGTCTCTGAAAGAATTTGGGAAGTGACAATTTGGTGAACTTCTCTTAACCTATTCAGATTTAGCACTGAGTGTCAAGAAAATATTGGGGTATAAATTAAGGTATATTTTAAAAGCATGCAAAGAATAGGAATAACTTCTATGACTACAAAGTACTAGAAGCATTGTAAACACCTTTCAGGATGTCTGCCTGGCCAGACCTACTTAAGGGAAAACTTACCATATATCTCATGTATGTATGTGTTGTTTGATGAACCCCAAAACCCCAAAGCCCTGGCCACACTTGAATGGCCTAGAGTTGACACCTGGCACAAGGTGAATAGACTGATCAGGGACCCAAGACTTCAATCAGCACTAAAAATATGAGATGGAATAATTAAATTCTCTCCTTTAAAAGAGACAGGACAGTTGAAATGGTTCTTTGGCACTAGATATGGAAGGTCACGTAGAGTAGCTGTACTTAAGGAAGTCATTATGGCTCATGTGTAAGATGAGTTATCAGAGGCAGTTACTCAGGTGAGTAACGGAGCAGAAAGGGACAGAAGTATGTACAAGGAAAGAAGCAGGCAATGAGGGTGAGAGAGAAAAAGAGAGTAATTAATTTAAGATTTTGCAGTTTCCAGGTGTAAGTAGCATGGTGTTTGGTACATTGTATCATGTCTATGGACATTCATGAAATTTCCCATTGTGTTCTTAGAATTAAAGACACCTCTTCCAGAATTTAGTGTAACTCTGATTCTTGCTACCAAAGTTCTTTCTAAGGGCATGTGGCTCCTAACAATAACCTTTGTTAAAGGAGAATATCCAAGCAATCATATTATGTATCACATGAAACACATACACACACACACAACCAAACCAAGGGTATACACTGGAGTAAAGAGAAGAAAATTCTTTAACTTCCTAGAGACCTGGCAGGAGAAGATGAACTAAGCCATGAAGATACTTCTTATAGAAATTGTGGGATGAAGAAACAGGGTCTATAGCCAATCAGCTGGGGGAGGTAAATTGGAGCAGGCTTGAAGTGAAGCAACACGGGCATAGTCAGTGGCCATGGTGAACTATATATACGGCTCCAATATTTGGAATGGACAAGAGCCAGATGTAAAGAAAGGGGTCACAGTGACAGAAATGAAGCCAAGATGACTATGCAGGAGTAAAGATGCCATGTCTGACAGTTTCCTAGTTCCTGGAAGGCCCAACTGGAGAAAAATTCTTATTCCTGAATTCATGGACTACTGCTGGGTCCTTACCATATTTTACCCTTTTACAACTATTACCCTTTTACAGCTAGCTTCAATAAATCTGTGTCTTTATAACCAAAAGTGCTGTAACAAAAAAGTACATATAATACAAACAGACCACTATGAAGAATTTTATAACATTTCCAGCCATACAAAGAACTAATCCTTGAATCTTGATGAATGTCATATACCAACTTCCTATCAACATCTCTAAGTGGAGATCTAACAGACATTTCACTCCTAGTATGTCTTAAATAACTCTAGATCCTTCCATTTAAGTCTGCTTCTTCTGGTCTTCCTTCTTAGTAAATGGTAACTCCATGTTTCTCAGACCAAAATGTGGAAGGCATCCTTGATTCTTTTTTCAGTCCCAACAATTTTTCAGTAAATATTGTTTTCTCTATCTTAAAAATACATCCTTGAATCAGACCACATCTTATACCCTTCGTTGCTACTACCCTAAGTTAAGCTACCATCATTTCTTGCCCGAATCACTGCTGTGAACTTCTGTTTCTCTTGCTTTCTTCCCAGCTCCCCTACAATCCATTCTCAACTCAGCAGGAAGAATAAACTTACTAAACTATAAAAGAAAAAAAAAAAACATGTTTTTCCTCTGCTCAAAACCGTCCAATAAGTAGTTCCCCATTTTACTCAGAGTAAAAGCCAAATTTGCAACAATTGCCTACAAGTATCTACATGATCTAGATACCTGTCTAAACTTTCTAGCTTCAGCTCTTACTGTAGTAGAAAAGAACAAATCTGACTCTATATTAGATCTGTTCTTTTGGCTTTAACCCTGTGCCCTGTTTTCTTGGCTTAGTCTTGCTAGCTTTACACCTTCTGCAAAAGAATGTTGACTGTAGCCTCAAATGTACAGGATAGACTTTTCTCAAGGCTCTAACCTTTAAAGATATTAAAACTTTTGCAATAATATAAATATAATAAGTTGCAGAATAGAAAATAATGTTTGTTTTGTTGGAAGTTTTACAGGGGCACCATGGCCTGACCCACATGGACAGCTGCAAGAACAAAGGATTACAAGAACAAAAAATTCCTACACCAAGAAGTTTTCAACAATCAATCATACCCTCTCCCATTTTTAGTATAAAAAGAGCTTGAATTCTGACTTGAGGAAGATGGTTCTACAGGATATTAGTCTGCCATTTCTCAGTCTGCCAGCTTTCTGAATAAAGTTGCTATTTCTTGGCCCAAAACCTCGTCTCCCAATTTATTGGCCTGTCATGTGGTAAGCAGAACAAGTTTGAACTCAGTAACATTACTACAGTCCCGTCCCTACACTAGGCTCTAGCCCCACTGGTCCTCATTATTCTTTATACTTGCTAGGATCATTCCCACCTCAGGACTTTGCATTTACTCTCCTTCCCTCTTTTTAAAACACTCTACTTAAGATATCTGGATTCCTTGCTTCTTATTCTCCTTCAGATCATAGCCAACGTCAACTCATCAAAGGAGCTTATCCTGATGATGTTATTTAAAACTGAAACTTCCTCCTCCCCTCACACTTAGCATTGCCTATATCGGTTTCCTGCTTTATTTTTCACCTTAACACTTATAGTCACTTGGTATACTACATATTTTTTATTAATTCTTTTATGTCTCTCCTTACTAGAATATAAGCTCCATGAGAGCAGACATTTTGTTTGTTTTATTCACTGCTGGGTCTAGGGAAGTGTATCTGGTACAGAGTATTTACTTGGTAAATATCTGTTAAATAAATTAATTAATGAGTTAATGAATCCTAACGACCACTTTCTAGCAGTGTCATCATAAGCAAGATTTTAACTTCTCTCTATCTCAGTTTCTTCACATGTAAAATGAGGATAATCACAGAACCATATATTTGCTGTGAATACTCATTCTTCATGGGATTTTGTCTTTCATTCTGTTTAAATAGATGTGTAGATATCTGCCAAAGGCAACTGAAGAGAAACTTAAAGTCAAACTTAGCACGTGGTCTAAACTACTTCTCAAATTTTCTGAAGTCCTGTGATTTTTTTTTGTATTTCATGGTTCATAGTAAGTATGGCATTTTAATATCTTACAAGCTACACAAACCCATCCAATATCACTTCACCCATTTACAAAGACATAATTATGTATATTTGTTGCTATGAAAAATTGTTATTTTAAAAAAAAATTCCAGCAGAATGGGGAGGAGTGGACTGGAAAAGGTTGATGGCTCTGTGGATTGTGATAGTTCTTGTAATTGGTCACATTGCCATGCATGGTATAGAAAAGACATAATACCTGTAGGGGGCATTTTCAGTTAAAAACAGAATGATTACTTTAGATAGGTTCCTCAGCAGGTTTCTTGGTTTGATTACTATGATTTGTTTATTTTGGTTGGGTTAATTGTTTACTTATGACAGTAAAAGTATCACCTAATACTTTATTTTCTAAACAAGGAAATCTACCTAATCCAAAGCCCAATGGAATCCATCAGCTGAAATCAACTGGGAACATTTAAATTTATCTCATTTCAGCATTAATTAACTTGGTTCCTACATCAGCAACATACAAAAGGAGAGAAATGTTTATCCTAAAATATTTTTGGACATTCATCAGGCTCTATTATAGTCTACCTTTAACTATCCTTATTTGTATACCCACCTACTTCTTCTGCTCACTTGAGGCAACAAACATATTTTTTTTAACCTTAATGTCTCCAACTGGACTTAGTATTGTGGTTTAGTAATGTGTTTTCTCAATTTTAATAATTTACCTCATAAGATTTAGAAATTTAGAAAGACCAAAGGAATATGTTGGTGGTGTGATATCATGTACACATGAACATCGTGCAGAGAGAAGCAAAGCAGTTCTCTCTTTATTGATTCCTGTAAAGAGTTTATATAGGACAGGCACGATGCCTCACATACCATCTAAGTTATAACTATGTTAATAATCTTAAGCTATTTAGGTTCCCAGGCTCCTGCAGTAAGCATAGGATGTTACATGATCAAGGAAAGATTGTTTTAAAGTTCGTCATGAGACTTCATTAAGTAAGCCATCTCTTATCCAGCCGGCTGTGCCTGTCTTATGTTGTCTTCCTCTGAGGATCTTACTTGTCATTGGCTATCCAGCAGTCCATACTGGATACATAAAATAGGCCATCTTTTATCCAGCCGGCTACGTGACATTTCTCACAGCTTGTTTATCAGTTCAGCCCATGGCTTATTCTTTAGAGCCTTCAGGCGGGGACCTACATATCCCCCCCTTTTTTTTTTAATTATTTAAAGCAATGAAATAATCCTGTTGCACAGAAGCAAGCAATCCCATTATAACAAGAGTTTGTTGTTGAGCTTCCTGTTGCTTACGTAAATTACATATCCATTTCAAAAGCTATAACAAGGCAATACAGATCAATATAAGCATGCCAAAATTAATAAGGGAATGTGTAAATTAAGCCCATTAAACCAATTTTTAGGCTTAAGCCAATGCAATCCATTTTCAATTTGCTCAAATACATTTTGTGCAAAAGAATCATGGATATTATGTAACTGAGTCTCTAATTGATCTTGTAAAGAGTTACGTTCTCCCAAAAAATCATTGAATTCTCCTTGTAAATGTTGTCTAATCTTACACCATGGTGTCTCTGTTTCATTATATTGAATAGGAGTTATACATTGCAAGGAGAATTGCCAGTCACATTTCAATTTTAATCTTTTTGATAATGCTTCTTGTTGTTCTCCAATCCATTCTACAGCAGCCTCAAGAGCCTGTAGTCTAGCCATGATTTCATGATCTATGTCAACCTGTGTTTGTAGCTCTTGAGTTACATTAGTCAAAACCTTCTCGACTGTATAGGCAGTATTAATAGAGGATACTAGAGCTGTTGTAGCAGCTGCAGCAGTGGCAATTATGATTACAGCTGATACAATAAAAGCAATGAGTGTATCTATAAATCTTTTTGGCCTAACTTTCTTGAAAGAGTCTAATAGCACATATAAACTTTGCTCATTAGACCAAGTTCTGTTCAGGGTAACTGGTAGCCATACATGAGCTTGTCATTTTAGTAGCATAACATAAGATACAGTATAGTCACTAAAATTTTTATGAGTCAAACAATCAGAATACCAGAAAGGAGGAAATAAATTGGTGACATAAATATGGTCAGTAGTAATATTAGGAGGGAAAGGACCCCAAACTAAAATGTGAGGATGTATAGTGCAAATCATTACAGAATTAGAAACATTGGTAATTAATGACATAGAATAATTGCATGACCCATTAACATAGTCTCCATGGTAAAGAATTTTGTCAATAAAAGGCAGTCCGAGTCTCTAAATGGTTTTATGAATAGGACTAAAAATATTGTTACCATCAAACAGTTGTAAAATGGGTCCAGAAAGTCCATGTTCACTCCAAGTAATTGGTGCTGAAGAATTTTGTCCAAACTGAAAAGACATGTTACTACTTAACAAATGTCCATGGGGTCCCCAATCCAAGAGAGTACCATTGAACAAAGAGCTATTATGAGAACACTGTATCCTGCAGGGTGACCATTGAACAGAATAAAACTTATATCTCCAATCAGTTTTCAGTTTACACATGGGGAGAAGTGATACTTGTGATACATTCATAATTTCGTAAGTAGTAGATACAGCTGTAATAAAATTTAAATTAGCTGCTTGATTTCCCTTTTTAGGTTGATAATACAAGTACAATTGCTTCTGTAGATTAATACAATCTATATGTGACTTATTATATACAATACATAAAGGTGGATTATGAGAATATAGTGTCAATGTTTGGTTGCTGAGTAGATATTCTTGCGTTGCTGTGGGAGGTATCCATGTACCACCTGTCCAAGCAGAATTGTTAGAGACAAGAGGGGGATCTGCATGCCACCAAGTTAAAGGTGTGAATAAAGGAGGGCTTAGAACAAAAGCCCAATAAGATAGATTAAGCTCAGCATGCAAGCATGCAAAGAAGAAAGAAGTAAGTATAAGGGTATAGAACCATACTTTACCCATCTTCAGCTGTCCTTTTCAATGAACTTCTAAGCATTCTTCTGGGGTACCCACTTTAATTTAGCACCTGTATCAATACATAAAGATCCCCTCTCCCAACATTTTATATCAATAAATCCTTCCCAAATATCAGTAAATGGTTTTATTACTTATACCTTAACTCTTTTTACATCTAAAGGTGGGATTATAAACTTTTCAGCTGGTGTAAATCTATTTAGTCCTCGATTTAAAAAATTAAGTGTAAAAAGTGCATGATGTAATATATTATGGCTTTCTTGTATTTTATAATTATTCCCTCCTTTTAATTTATGTAAATAAGTTTTCAGTGTTTGATGACATTATTTAACAATAGTTTGACCAGTGGAATTATAAGGAATATCAGTAGTATGGTTAATTTCCCAATCTTGACAAAGATGTGAAATAATCTTTGCAGAAAACTCAGGACCATTGTCAGTTTTAATCTTGTGGGGTTTACCTAAAACACTAAAAGCAGATAACCAATGTCGAATGACATTGTGGGCATTACATTTAGTATGTAACATGGAATATATAAAATTAGAAAAAGTGTCCACAGAATTTATGATATATATCAAATACCCGAAGGAGGGAAACGAGGTGGTGTCTGTTTGCCAAATTTGATTATTCTGAATACCTCTTGGATTAATGTCCTCTAAATTATAATTTGGTTTAGCAATTGTAAATTGATTACATTGTGAGTATGCCTGTATGATTTGTTTTGCTTGTCTTTAGTTATATCATAAATAGCTCTTAAGGCCTGGATATTGTAGTAGTGTAAGGCATGAAATTGTTTAGCCTTTATAAATTTACTAATAGCAGTTTGGGTTTGAACGTAATTAGATATTATTTTATCAACATGATTGTTGCTTTTTGACAATGGTCCTGGTAAATTAGTATGAGATTGCATATGAGCAATAAAACAGGGATATTGCCTATTGTGTAGCAAATTTTTAATATTTAAAAAATGTTGCAAACGTATTTTTGAGGATGTTTGAGGCAATATAGCAGTGGTTAATAACGGAAATGCATTTGTCACATATTGAGAATCAGTAATTATATTCAAAGGTTTATTAGGTTTCTCTAATAGGGCTAGCTGTATTGAAGCAATCTCAGCTATCTGAGTAGTTTTATGTCCTGTAGTAAATTTTGAACACCATTGTTTCCCATTAAACCATGCAATGGCAGCCTTGGGCGTTTTTCTGGAACCATCAGTAAACAATGTCACTGCCTGCAATATGGGTTTTTAAGAAATAATAGTCATTAATTTTAGATGCACTTGTGTATAAAATTGTAACAGAGGATGTGAATATTTTTTAAAAGTAATTGTTTTAGATAATTTTTAAAGAGACCTGGATGTCTTTATTCCTCATAAAATATTCTTGGAATTGGCTGGCAGTACATGGTAAATTTATATTTTGAGGATTTTGTCCCATTAATTGTAAACAGCGATGTTGAGCTTTGTTTATGATATCAGCATAGATATGATAAGTAGTGGTTAAGGCCTGAGTTAATGAGTGAGACAGATAAACCCACTCTAATAAGAATAAAGTGTCCCTTTCCTATGTAAGCACCCCTGTAAGTGTCTGGGGTTTATTTAAAACAATAAGAATAGTAGGTAATTCAGGTTGCAACCAGTGTAAAAATTGACAAGTTAAAGCTTCATTAACCTTTTTAAATTCTTTGATAGTTTTAAAGGTTAATGTATGTAAAGAGGTAGGTTCCCTATCCCCTTCTAATAATTGAAATAAATGATGTAATTGGGCTGTAGGTATTCCTAAAAATGGTCTGATCCAGTTAATATGTTTTAGCAATTTTTGCAATTGAAGTAATTTCATAGAAGGCTTGATATCTAATTTCACATTGTGTGGCCTAATAGTTTGTGTGTTAATAGTTACCCCAAGAAATTCACAAGGTTGCATTTTTTGTACTTTATCTTGAGAAACTTGTTTATCAGTTTATCTTGTTTATCAGTTCAGCCCATGGCTTATTCTCTAGAGCCTTCAGGTGGGGGCCTACAGAATACTATGCAGTTACACCCCAAACAGGGAGCAGAGCTAAGGGTAAACTTTATGACTTTGATTTAATATCATCTTTTTATGTTTAAAAACATATTTTGGAAAAAGGTGTTTTTATTGATATCTTTCTACCTTGAGACTTATAAGTCCTGTGTAGGGGGTAAGAGCTGAGCTCAGCAATAATTCACCCTCTAAAACTCTTCTTTGCCAATCTATAAAGAGGTAACAATGTTTTCAAAGACAGAGTTATAACATTTAAAAATAATGAATGATTAGATTGATAGAAGACTTGTATAAATCTGATTTCTACTTTAAGGTATTCCTCCTTCCAGAATGTGATAAGTGTATAAAAATGGAAATACAAGTGCAATCATCTTTTGCTCCAGGTGCCATTAAAATAGCATATATTTATTACCATATGTCAACTGACTACCTCCATTGATTTATTCGTTTTTGTCTCTTTTACAGTGTATCTTTACTTATATTCTTTGTGGTTACAGATTCTATGTTATGAACTGAATTACATTTGGTGAAACACAAATAGGCTGTCTCCACGTGAACCTAACCTACATGAGTGCATATATGCATCTTGCTGTCAAAGTGAATACCTGATATTCAAAGTGACTAAAGAGGATCAAATAGTGTAGCAGGCAAGCATTGAGACACTGTGGCTAAAAATCCCAAGCCACTGTCATAATTTTTGATATTATGCTATAGAATTTAAATTTTATTAAGAAAACAACAGGCTATCAAAATTTTGAGCATTCACATGATATATAAGGTTGTGGGGTTAGATTTTAAAATCACTCTAGTGATTAGAGGAAGAAACAAGAAGATATTTTCTCCTTTAGATTTTCTTAGGGTTTTCTATCACCATTCCAGACATTATATGATGAAACCCTAACCTAGAAATTTCATTTATATAACAAACATTTATTGAGGGCCAATTAGATGTCATACACTGTTCTAAAATTTAGATATGTCTAGAGACTAGGTACACCAATATCCAGAATAAAGATCCTTTCCTTTGCAGAGCTTACATTCTAGCAGTGGCAGTGAAGATGGAAAGAAAAATTGATTGCAGAGACATTTCTGAAATAGAAATAACAAGACTTTGTCATTCATTAAATGTGAAAACTGAGAGAATGGAAGGGTGAAAATAGCTGCAAGATTTTGGGATTGGGTGATTAGGCGGCTGTCAAAGCTGTTAACCAAATAGGATACAGAGAAAGCAAAACAAGTTTAGACTTTAAGAAAGTTTGCTTCCAACAATTTTGACTTTAGATCAGCCCATATAGGTGTTCTGCAAAGAGTTGAAAATACACATCTTTAACTTAGAAAAGTGGTCCAAAGCTCAAGGGTTCATGTTATATATTTAGAAGATAGATGATAGATAGATAGATAGATAGATAGATAGATAGATAGATAGATAGATAGATAGATAGATAGATTAGATAGATAAAGAAAGGAATGAAGGAAGGAAGGAAGGAAGGAAGGAAGAAAGAAAGAAAGAAAGAAAGAAAGAAAGAAAGAAAGAAAGAAAGAAAGAAAGAAAGGAAGAAAGAAAGAAAGAAAGAAAGAAAGAATTATACATATCTTTATATATCCCTATATATGTATATACAGAAGAGTGGAGAAGATTGACTGGAGAGAGTGCACAGTGGGAAAAATTAAAAAGAGCAGTAAGATAAACATGTCTGGCCCTGTGGCTGTTCATAGTCTAGCAATGAGGACAGACATCACACAATGCAAAAGACTGAAAGATACTTTAAACATTAAAATACTCTGGAACAAGTTTTCCCAAACGGGATCCAGGGAACGCAAGTTAGCAGGACTCAAAATGAGTGCTCTGAGAACAAGGTTGCAATATTCATTAGCACATAAAAAGTACACAGAAACTTTAAAATATACTAGAAGCCAATTTAACTTAAACTTTGTACTTATTGACAATAAAGTACAGGCATTCAATAGCAATCATTTGGGAAGCTGCTCTATTAAATTAATGAAATATGAACAAATGCTTTCTTGTTTATACTAAATGAAGACAGTACAAAAGAGCCTCTGTCTTCAGTGAAGGAGGCTCTTCATGGATGGATTAGAAATGTAAATTGGTGCAGTCACTGTGGATAACAGTATGGATGTTTCTCAAAAAAGAAATAGGACTACCATATGACCCAGGACTTTCACTCCTGGGTATATATCCAAACCCCTCCAAAAAGCAAAAACACTAACTAGAAAAGATACATGTACCCCAACATTCACAGCAGCATTATTTACAATTCCCAATATATGGAAGCAAATGAAATGTCCATCAACAGATGAATGAAAAAGGAAAATGTGGTGTGTATATATGTATGTATGTATGTACATATGTGTCTGTGTGTGTGTGTATGGATGGACTTAGGGGGCACTATGCTAAGTAAAATAAGTCAGACAAAGAAAAATACTATGTGATATCACATATATATAGAAATTTTAAAATGTAACAAACTAGTGAATATAACAAAAGAGAAGTACAGTCACAGATATAGAGAACAAATTAATGGTTACTAAGTGGGGAGAGGGAAGTTGTTGAGCAAAATAGGGGTATAGGAGTAAGATGTACAAACTATTTGGTATAAAATTAGCTACAAGGATATATACTACAACATAGGAACTATAGCCAATATTTTATAATAACTATAAATAAAGTATAACCTTTAAAAATTGTGAATCACTATATAGTACACTTGTAACTTACATATTATTGTACAGCAACCATATTTCAATAAAATTAATTAATAAGTACTTAGGACAAACTAAAAATAGTTCTTATGTTGAGGTATGTTCCACCTATGCCCACTTTCTGGAGAGTTTTTATCATAAATTGATGTTGAATTTTGTCAAAATATTTTCTGCATCTATTGAGATTATCATATAGTTTTTATTTTTCAATTTGTTAATGTGATTATCTCATTGATTAATTTTCAAATATTAAAAAAATCATTGCATCCCTTGGATAAATCCCACTTGATCATGGTGTATGATATTTTTAGTGCATTTTTGGAGTTGATTTGCTAGTATTTTGTTGAGGATTTCTGCATCTATATTCATAAGTGATGTTAGCCTATAATTTTCTTTCTTTCTTTCTTTCTTTCTTTCTTTCTTTCTTTCTTTCTTTCTTTCTTTCTTTCTTTCTTTCTTTCTTTCTCTCCTTCTTTCTTTTGTGATATCTTTGATTTTGGTATCAAGGTGATGATAGCCTCATAGAATTAGTTTGAAAGTGTTCCTTCCTCTTCAATTTTTGGAATTGTTTCAGAAGGATAGGTGCTAACTCTTCTCTAAATGTTTGGTAGAATTCCCCTGTGAAGCCATCTGGTCTTGGAATTTTGTTTGTTGAGGTTTTTTAAACTACTGATTAAATTTCAGTACTGGGTAATTGATCTATTCATATTGTCTATTTCTTCCTGGTTCAGTCTTGGCAAATTGTACCTTTCTAGGAAATTGTCCATTTCTTCTATGTTGTCCTTTTTGTTGGCCTATAGTTGCTCATAGTAGCCTCTTATGATCCCTTGTATTTCTGCGGTGTTGGTTGAAATTTCTCCTTTTATATTTCTGATTTTATTAATTTTAGCACTCTCTCTTTTTTTCTTTATAAGTCTGACTAAAGTTTTATCAATTTTGTTTATCTTTCAAAGAACCAGCTTTTAGTTTCATTGATCTTTTCTATTTTTTTAGTCTCTATTTCATTTATTTCTGCTCTAATCTTTATGATTCCATTTCTTCTACTAACTTTGGGTTTTGTTTGCTCCTCTTTATCTAGCTACTTTAGGAGTAAGGTCTTTGATTTCTTCAGTGATCCATTGGTTGTTTAGCAGTATAATGTTTAGCCTCCATGTGGTTGCAGTTTTTGCAGGTTTTTTTTTTTTTTTTCATGTAGTTGATTTCTAACCTTCTAGTGTTGTGGTCAAAAAAGACACTTGGTATGATTTCAGTTTTCTTAAATTTACTGAGGTTAGTTTTTGGGCCAGCACGTGTATTCTGTTGCTTTGAGATGGAATGCTCTATAGAGATAAATTAAGTCCATCTGGTCCTTATTGATTTTCTGTCTGGATGATCTGTCTGTTGATAAGTGAAGTATTATTGGGTTATTGTCAATTTCTCCTTTTATATCTGTTAACAATTGCCTTATATATTGAGGTGTTCCTATGTTGGGTGAATATGTATTTACAATTGTTATATCCTCTTCTTGGATTGATCCCTTGAGCATTATGCAGTGTCTTTCTTTGTCTCTTGTAAGTCTTTATTTTAAAATCTATTTTGTCTGATATAAGTATTGCTACTCCAGCTTTCTTTTGGTTTCCATTTGCATGGAATTTCTTTTTCCATCCTCTTACTTTGAGTCTACATGTGTCTCTAGCTCTGAAGTGGGTCTCCTGCAGAAAACATATATATATATAAAACATGGGTCTTGTTTTTGTATCCATTCATCCAGTCTATGTCTTTTGGTTGGAGCATTCAATCCATTTACATTTGAGGCAATTATCAATATGTATTTTCTTCTTTCTATATTCTTAACTGTTTTGAGTTTGTTTTTGGAGGTCTTTTTTTCCCCTCTTATTCTTGTTCTTTTTTCTAGTGGTTTGATGACTAGAGAAGTTCCTTTAACATTTGTGGTAAAGCTGGTTTTGTGCTGCTGAATTCTTTTAGATTTTGTTACTCTGTGAAGCTTTTGATTTCTCCATCAAATCTGAACTAGATCCTTGCTGTATAGAGTATCCTTCATTGTAAATTTTTTTCCCTTTCATCACTTTAAATATATTGTATCAATCCCTTCTGGTCTGTAGTGTTTCTGCTGAAAAATCAGATAAAGTTATGTGAGTTCCCTTGTAGGTTATTTGTTGATTTTCTTTGCTGATTGTAACATAATAAAGGCCATATTTGACAAACCCAAAGCTAACATCATACTTAGTGGTGATAATATGAAAGAATTTCCTCTAAGATCAGGATAAGATTTTGTTCCTCTAAGAACAAGACAAAGATGCCCACTCTCATCACTTTTATTCAAACTATTTTTGGAAGTCTTCACTATAGCAATTAGAAAAAGAAAAAAGAAACAGAATCCAAATTGAAAATTAAGAAATAAAAGTGTCACTGTCTGCAGATGACATGATACTATACATAGAAAACCCTAAAGAAGAGACCAGAAAACTACCAGAATTCAACAATGAATTTTGTAAAATTACAGGATTCAAAATTAATATACAGAAATCAGTTGCATTTCTATACACTAACAATGAAATAACAGAAAAAGAAATTATGTAAACAATATCATTTACCATCAGACCAAAAACAAACAAAAAAAACAAAAAACCTAGGAGTAAACCTGTGCAAGGAGGCAAAGGCTTCTACTCCAAAAAATATAAGACACTGATGAAGGAAATGGAAGATAACATAAACAAATGGAAAGGTAGGGTTCTTGGATTGGAAGAATCAATATTTTTAAATGGCCATACTACCCAAAGCAATATACAGATTCAATGCAATACTTATCAAATTACCAATGACATTTTTCACAGAGCTGGAATAAAAAACGCTTAAAATTTGTATGGAAACATGAAAAACCCCAAAACAATCTTGAAATAGCCAAATAAATATTGAAAAATAAGAACAGAGCTGGGAGAATCACACTCCCTGACTTCAGAATATACTTCAAAGCTATGGCAATCAAAACAGTATGATATGGTATAAAAACAGATACACAGATCAATGGAACAAGACAGAAAGTTCAGAAATAAACCCATATATCTATCGTAAATTAATCTATGACAAAGGAAATAAGAAAATATAATGGAGAAAAGACAGCCTCTTCAATAAGTGGTACTGAGAAAACTGGACAGCTAATTGTAAAAGACTGAAATTAGAACATTCTCTAACACCATATACAAAAATAAACTTATATACAAAAATAAAATAAATGGATTAAAGACTTAAATGTAAGACCAGATACTATAAAACTCCTAAAGGAAAACATAGGCAGAACACTCTCAGACACAAATCACAGCAGTATATTTCTTCAGCCAGCTCTTGGAGTAATGGAAATAAAAACAAAAATAAAAAATGGGTTCTAATTAAACTTATAAGCTATCTCACAGCTAAGTATACCATCAGCAAAATGAAAAGACAACCTACAAAATGGTGGAAAATATTTACAAATGATGTGACCGACAAGGGACTAATTTCCAAAATATACAAACAGCTCATACACTTTAATATAAAAAAAAACACAATAAACCCAATCAAAAATGGGAAGAAGGCTTAAATAGACATCTCTTCAAGGAAGACATACAGATAGATGTCCAACAAGCACGTGAAAAGATGCTCAATATTGCTAATTGTTAGAGAAATGCAAATCAAAACTACAATGACATATCATCTCACACCAGTCAGAATGATCAGCATTAAAAAGTCTACAAATGATAAATATTGAAGAGGGTGTGGAGAAAAAGGAACGCTGTTACTCTGCTAGTGAGAATGTAAATTGGTGCCACCACTATGGAGGAGAGTATGGAGGTTTCTTTAAAAAATCTAAAAGTAGACTTATCATATGATCCAGCAATACCACTCCTGGGCATAGACCTGGAGAAATATATAATTCAAAAAGACACATGCACCCCAGTGTTCATAGCAGCACTATTTACAATAACTAAGACATGATAAGAGCCCAAATACCCATCAACAGATAACTAGATAAAGAAAATATGGTATATATATTATATATATATATATAATAGAATGCTACTTAGCCATATAAAAGAATAAAATAATGCCATTTGCAGTAATATGGATGGACATGGAGATCATCATTCTAAGTGAAGTAAACCAGAAAGAGATAGAATTCCATACGATATCACTTATATGTGGAGTCTAAAAAAAAAAGGGCACAACTGAACTTATCTACAAAACATAGATTCATAGACATAGAGAACAAACTTATGATTACCAAGGGGTAAAGGTGGTGGGAAGAGATATCTTGGGAATTCATAAATTGCAACTCTTGGGTAGTGATGGCAATGATAGCTATCTTGATTGTGGTAGTGGTTTCCTTGATTTATACATCTATCAAAGTTCATCAAATTGTATATTTGAAATATGTGTAGTTTACTGTACAGAAACCACACTACAATAAATTGTTTAAAAATAAAATAAGGGGATTGTTTCTTTATTTTTTTTCTGTTGATTCATTGTTAGTGTAAAGAAATGCAACTGATTTTTGAATGTTAATCTTATAACCTGCTACCTTGCTGAATTCATCAATCAGATCTAGTAATTTTTGTGTGGACCTTTTAGGGTTTTCTATATATAGTAACTTGTCTTAGGCATATAGTGACACTTTTACTTCTTCTTTTCCTATTTGGATCCCTTTTATTTCTCTCTCTTGCCTGATTGCTGTGGCTAGAACTTCCAAGACTATGTTGAGTAACAGTGGTGATAATGGGCATGCTTGTCTTGTCCCAGATTTTAGTGGGAAGCTTTTGAGTTTTTCACCATTGAGTACTATGCTGGCTGTAGGTTTGTCATATATAGCTTTTATGATGTTGAGATATGTTCCCTCTATACCCACTTTGCTGAGAGTTTTTATCATAAACGGGTGTTGAATTTTATGAAATGCTTTTTCTGCATCTATTGAGATGATTATGTGGTTTTTGTCCTTTCTCTTGTTGATGTGATGTATTCCATTGATTGATTTGCAGATGTTTAACCACCCTTGTGTCCCTGGGATGAACCCCACTTGGTCATGATGTATAATCTTTTTTATGTGTTGTTGGATTCTATTTGCTAATATTTTGGTGAGGATTTTGGCATCTATGTTCATCAGAGTTATTGGCCTATAATTCTCACAATAGCCAAGACATGGAAACAGCCTAAATATCCATCAACGGATGACTGGATAAAGAAGATGTGGTATATTTATACAATGGATTACTACTCAGCCATAAAAACCAACAACATAACACCATTTGCAGCAACATGAATGCACCTGGAAAATGTCATTCTAAGTGAAGTAAACCAAAAAGAAAGAAAAATACCATATGTGATTGCTCATATGTGGCATCTAAAAAAAAAAACTAGTAACAAAAACAAAGTATAAATACAAAACAGAAATAGACTCATAGACATAGAATACAAACTTGTGATTGCCAAGGGGGTGGAGGGTGGGAAGGGATAGATGGGATTTCAAAATTGTAGAATAGATAAATAAGATTATACTGTACAGCACAGAGAAATATACACAAGATCTTATGGTAGCTCACAGAGAAAAAAATGTGACAATGAATATATGTATGTTCATGTATGACTGAAAAATTGTGCTCTACACTGCAATTTGACACAACATTGTAAAATGATTATAAATCAATAAAATATTTTTAAAAATAAAATAAAAATATTTCATATATATGTGTGTGTGTGTATATATATATATATATGTTGATGACTGGTAAAATAATTTTATGAATTTCAAGGCCCTTGTTAAATGGTTTGGGTATTCACATGACAAAGATATCATCAGATTATGAACACATCTGCAAATGTCATTTGATTTGATTTATTTTAATCTTTTAATTTAATTTAATTAATTCTTCTAATTTTTGTGCTTATGTATGTGTCTCTTACTAGCTAGCAGCAAGAAGATATCAGATATAAAGCCATTTTTTTCTAATTAATATTAAAATAATGTTGAGTCTGGACTTTCCTGATGTGTAAAACAAGGATAATAAAATATAATCTGAATAGTTCACATAGTTCCTGTAAGAGCCAAAAAGACTAATAAATACTTAATATAAACTACAATGTTTTATAAATAAGTTATCAGAAGCTTATTATTTTAGTTTCCATATCATATGCAAACCATTATGCATAAAATGGTCCCTTAAATGCATAAATGGTGAATGAATTTAAAACCAAATCTTGCTTAAAACATGGTTCTTGAAACCTTTGCTTATAATATATATATTTTTTTTTACTAGATAGTGACTTGTTATACAAAGTAACAAATCTGCTATTTGAGACTGAGGTCACATTTCTGTTTCTGTAACACATGGGTAAGTTTCACCAAGTCACTTCACCTTTCAAGTGATTTCTTAATGACTCAAAAGCAGATTTTTACAGTAAATTCTCAGTTCTGATTCTTAATGGGAATTACATTAATGTCACAGTCACTTAGCTCACAATAACATCCACTACTTCTAACAAATATTTTTGTGTAATGAAGGGAGGATTCTGTGCTAAATTTGTGACATCTAAGTTATTTTTATAGTAATGTTTACTGTAAATGCCAAAGTTCAATGTCTATATTTAAAGAAAAATAATAACTGCAGAAAAAGAAAGGAAAGAAATTGTAGATGGAAAGCACTAAAGTACACACTTGATTGGAATTTATATGTATGATATTAATAAATCATTTTAAGTTCTTAATTAGGGAAGTGACATTATGAAAATAAAACTGGTCGAAGTGAGATTTTAAAAGCCTCTTATTCAACATCTATAATACAGATATGTCACTACTATATACTCTGAATTTTATATTTACCCATTATGTTATTGAAATCTTTTTAAAAACTTCAAAATATTTTTTTCTGTTTTCACTTAAAACTCAATGTAATTTAGTTTATTGTATGCAACTCCCTGGATGTTCTTAAATTCATGATTGAAAATGTCTATAGAAATCTATACTTTTAAAATAAGAAAACATAGCACTTTAAAACATGAAATTTTAAAAAATATATATGGTCAAGTGTGACCAAAAAATCTGTATATTCTACCCTTAAGCTGTGGAATTATTTCACCTGCCTCAAGAAAGAATATTAAAAAAATTAGGTATGAGTGGCAGAAAAATCATTTTGCCTGCAATTAATGTTGTGTCAAATGGTACAGCTGGTATCAGTGAAAGATGGTTTCTAGATACCCAATTAAGCCCACAGCCCTCTCAATAACCCTAACTATTGCAACCTATTCAATACCTGAGGAAAATAAACATACTCTGAGTAAACTACTTTAATGGTTTTATATCATGTATGTATCCACTGTTGGCACAAGGTAAAGACCTAAACATTAATATTGTAAAAGCTTAGCTCTATTGATCTCATTTTCTGAGTGGCTAATTAACTTTGTCTCTCTCTCTGTCTCTCTTTTTTTTTTTTTTTTTAGATTTATAGTCTGGTCACTTTAGCATAAACCAGTGGGACTGAAACTACTGTGGGATTACAAAATTACTTAGTTTCAACCAATAGTTACCAAAGAGTCAGAATTCTAGAGCTAAAAATGAGCTTGGAAATAATATGAATGAACAATTTGCTTCTAAGTGACTTCAGTGCAAATGGTATCCTGATATAAATTAAAGAATGCTAGACAAGAAGAGAAAACACCTGGGGTGAAATCTCAGCTAACCTTGAGCAAGTCAAACATCATTCTAAGCTTCACCTTCCTTTAATTTAAAATGGAGGTAAACTCATTGGTCCCAGTTACCTCACAGGGGTGATGTGTGCTTATATGGGAAGATGGTTGTAGAAATACTTTGTGAATTTATAAAGCACATATATAGATTGTGGTGAGAAGAGTAATGAAATGTCATTATTCTGATATTATATGGCTAGAACACTATTCATATAGTTTATGTAACCTATTAGATCTTTGAAACTATTAAGATATTTTCAAACATTCCACCCAAATTAGAAATACCAATGTATCAGTAGGCAACATTTTATGTACAGTACATATGCAGCTAATAAATTTACACTTCTCAGATTCAGGATGGAGATGATCTACTGTTCTCAGATATTAAAGTTGTAAAGATAACCTATTTTTTCAGATTATTGAGATCTAATTTATATATAACATTGTATAAGTTTAAGGTGCACAACTTAATGACTTGATATATGTACATATTTCAAAATTATTACCACAAATAGTTTAGTTAACACATGTATCAACTCAGTTACAATTGTGTGTATGGTGATAATTTTAAAAATCTACTGTCTTAAAAATTTGTAAATATAAAATAAAATGTTGTTAACTACATTATATCTCCAGAACTCATTCATCTTATAACTGGAAGTCTGTAACTTTTGACCACCATCACCCATTTTGTCCACCTCCAACACCCAACTGGGGCAGCCACCAATCTGTTCTCTGTTTTTATGAGTTTGTTTTCTCTAGATTCCATATCAAATTGAGATCATACGGTATTGGTCTGCCTGAGATTTTCACTTAGCATAATGACTTCAAGGTTCATACACAGGATTTCCTTAATTTGTTATGGTTAAATAATATTCCATTGCATATGTAGACCACATCTTTATACATTCACCTGTCAATGGAATTTAGTTTATTTCTATGTCTTGGCTATTGTAAATAATGTTACAATGAACATGGAGATGCAGACTTCTCTTTGAGATAATGATTTCATTTTTTTTGGAAATGTACACCAAAATGGAACTAACTAAATCATATGGTAGTTCTATTTTTAATTTTTTGAGGAATCTCAACACTGTTTTCCATAATGACTGTAATAATTTACATTCCTACCAACAATGTACAAGTGTACCCTTTTCTCCACATCTTTGTCAACACTTATTTCTTGTCTTTTTAAGATGAGCTATTTTAACAAGTGTGAGTTTATATTCATTGTAGTTTTGATTTCCATTTCCCTGATGATTGGTGATGTTGAACAACTTTTCACGTACCTATTGGTCATTTAAATATCTTGTTTGAAAAAAAAAAGTCTACTCAGGCAATTTGCCCTTCTAAAAGTTCGATTATTTGGTTTTATTTTTGTTTTTTTTTTTTTTTTTTTGCTACTGAGTTATATGTGGTCCTTATATATTTTGAGGATTAATCTCTTATCAGATATATGATTTGAAAATATTTTCTCCCATTCCACTTGTTGCCTTTTCATTTTGGTAATAGTGTCTTTTCTTGCAGAAGCATTTTAGCTTTATATAGTCTCACTTGTGTATTTTTATTTTTGTTGCTTGTGCTTTATGTATCTTATTCAAAAAACCATTGCCAAGAACCATGTCAAACAATTCTTCCCATTTCCCCCCAGAAGTTTTATGCTTTCAGGTCTTATATTTATGTCTTTAATTCACACCAGCTTAAGTTTTCTGAGTGGTGTACAATAGGGACCCTGAGGTATTCATTTGCATGTGTCTAGCCAGTATTCCCAACACTGCTTGTTGAAAGAGATTATCTTTTGTGCATTGAGTATTCTTGGTTCCCTTGTCAATAGTTGACTGTATATGTAAAAGTTTATTCCTGGGCAGTTGAATCTGTTCCATTGGGCTATATCTTTGTTTTTATGCTGGTACCATACAGTTTTGATTAACTATAGCTTTGTAATATAGCTTGAAATCAAGAAGTGTGTTGCCTCCAGCTTTGTCCTTTTTTCCCCTAGAATTGCTTTGGGTATTCAGGATCTTTTGTAATTCCATACCAATTTTAGGTGTTTTGTTTTCTATTTTTGTAAGAATACCATTGGATTCCTCATAGGAATGGCATCAGATCTATAGACTGCATTGGATTGTATGCTATAGTGTATAAAAACCAAATAGCACAGTGAAACATGTAAGTCCCTCTGTATCAGTAATTATTTTAAATGTAATTTGGTTAAATATTCCAATCAAAAGATTTTGCAGAACAAAGAAAAACGCATGACCCAACGATACAAGAAATTCACTTAAGATAAAGAGACACAAATAGATTGAAACTGAAAAGATAGAAAAATATATTACATGTAGAAAGTAACCAAAAGACAGCAGGTGGTGGCTCTGCTAATAGATAAAACAGACTTTAAATTTAAAAAATAGCAAAATTCACATAGAAGAATATTATATATTAACAAAATTTTGATACAGTAACAATATATAAAAATTATAAACATACATGTACCTAATGACAAACCCCAAAATACATGAAACAAAAATGACAGAAATGAAGGGAGAAATAAACAGATATAGGACAATAAATGGAGGTTCCAATACTCAATTTACAACAAGGATTAGAACAGACAGACAGAAGAAAATAATTAAGAAAATGGAGGTCCTAAAGGACACAATAAAGCAAATTGATCTGAAAGGCATATACAGAATACTCTAACAGCTACAAAATACATATCACTCTCAAGTGCACAAGAGAATTTTCCAGGAGAGACTATATGTTAGGCCACATATTAAGTTTTAATATATTTTAAAATATAAATATAATTTTAAAATCTTCTCTAGGATGAAGTTAGAAATCAACATAAAAACTGAAAATTTAACATAATTATAAAAATTAAACTACACTTTTAAACAACCAATGGAACAAAGAAGACATCAAAATTAGGACATAAGTAGAGATCAAGGAAAATAAAAACACAACATGACAAAACTTAGGGAATACAGAGAAAACAATGTTAAGAGGGAAATTTGTATGTATAAATGCTCACATTAAAAGCAAGATATCTCAAATAAAAAAACTAACTTTAAAACTTAAAGAACAAGAATAATAATAACAAACTAACCCACAGCTAGCAAAGTGAAGGAAATAATAAACATTAGAGCTGTGATAAATAAAATGAAGAGTAGAAAAACAGAAAACTAATAAAACCAAAATTAATTCTGCGTGAAAATAAATGAAACTCACAAATTGCCCAAAACTAGGTGCACTAAGGAAAAAAGAAACAAGAATAAATTTATTAAAATCATGAAAAAAGTAAGGCTATTATTACCAATTCTACAGAAATAAGAAGGAAAACCTGGGCATACTATAAACGATTGTATGTCAAAAAGTTGGATAACACAAATGAAATAAATATAGAAAAATGCAAAATCCACCAAGACAAAATCACAATTAAATAGAAAATATGAACAGATCTATTATTAGTAAGGAGATTGAATCAGTAACACAAAATCACCCAACAAAAACATCTTGGACCTGATGGATTAAGCAGTGTATTAAACACAATAGCAGAAAATTATCAAGCTTACATGTGATATTCTCCAGGATAGATCACATGTTAAGTTAGAAAACAAGTCTCAAAAATTTTTAGAAGATCAAAATCATTCCAAGTATCTTTTTCAACCAAAATGCAATGAAACCAGAAATCAATAATGGCCAAAAAATGAGAGGGATACAAAAATACATGGAAATTAAGTAACACTCTTGAACAATCAATAGATCAAAGCTGAATTTCAAAGGGAAGTTTTAAAAAAGTATCTTAAACAAATGAATATGTATGCACAACATGCCAAAACCTATGGAGTGAAGTAAAAGCAGAATTAAGATGAAATTTATAATTTTTAAACTCTATATAAGAAATCGAAGAAAGACCTCAAACAACTTTAGGTTTATTAAAAGAACTAGAAAAAGAAGAATAAAATGAGCCCAAAGTTAGCAGAGTAAAGGAGATAATAAAGATTAGAGCAGAAGTAAACCAAGTATACACCAACATAAATAGAAAAAAAAAATCAAGTGTTAGCTTTCTGAAGAGAAAGAATATCAACAAATACTTAGCTAGACCAATTCAGAAAAATAGAGTGAAGATATAAATTCATAAAATCAGAAATAAAAGAGGAAACATTACAAAGGATTCCTCAGAAATAAAAAAAAAAATTGTAAGGGACTAGCATAAACAATTTTACATCAACAAACTGTAAGAAGCATATAAACAACTAAAAACATGTAACACACCAATACTGAATCAAGAAGAAATAGAAAGCTACTGCAGATCAATAACAAAGATATTGAATCAGTAATTTAAAAATGTCCCAACAAAGAAAAGCCTAGGTCCTGAGTTTTATTGGAGGATTCTACCAAACAGTCAAAGAAGAATGAATAGCAATCATTCTTAAACTCTTCAAAAAACAGGAGAGAGAAATCGTCCAAACTCATTTTCTGAGACCAGAATCACACTGATCCCCAAACCAGGCCAAGATATTACAAGAATAGATAATTACAGGCCAATATCCTTTATCAGAATAAGTGCAAAATCCTTCATTGTAGAGCAAACTGCATTCAACAGCTCATTAAAAGTATACAATGGAATATTACCCAGGAATAATAATAATGAAATAATGTCACTTGCAGTAACATGGATGGACCTGGAGAATATAATGCTTAATTAGTGAAATAAGTCAGAAAATACTGTATGATATAATTTATAGGTGGAATCTAAATAATAATATGAATAAATCTATACACGAAACAGAAACAGACCTAGTGACATAGAAAACAAATTTATGGCTACCAAAGGAGGGTAGGAGAAGGACAAATTAGAAACATGGTATTAATAGATGCAAATTACTATACATAAAATAAATAAGTAACAATAATTTATTGTATAACATATGGAATTATACCCATATCTATTAACATATAATGGAATATAATCTGCAAAATAATCACTATACACCTGATATTAACACAATATTGTAAATCAACTACACTTCAGTTTTAAAAAGGAAAAGAAATATATGATCTCTTCAATAGATGCAGAAAATGCATTTGACAAAGTTCAACACCTGTCACCAAATGTTAATGATAACAACTGTCACCAAAATAGTTATAGAAGGATCTTACTTCAAAATAATAAAAGCTGTATATGAAAAGCATGCAACTAACATCAAAATCAGTGGGAAAAAAATGAAAGCTTTCCTTCTAAGACCTGGTACAGAAGGATGCCCCCTCTAGCCACATTTTTTCAACAAAGGACTGGAGGACTTAGCCAGAACAATTAGCCAAGAAAAAGAAAAAAAGCATATACATAAAATAGGACACAATAAAATTACCTGTTTGAAGATGATATGATCATCTATGTTGAAAACTGTAGACTCCACAAAAAAATTACAATAAAAGAATTAAGTGAAGTTTCATGATATAAAATGAATGTACAAAAGTCAATTGCTTTTCTGTACACAAAAAGCTATCTTAAAGAAAATTAAAAAAAAATCCATGTAAAATAACAACACAAAGAATAAAATGCTTGCAAGTAAATTTAACCACAGAAGTAAAATAGTTGTACAATGAACATTATAAAACATTGATAAAAAAATTAAAGAAGCTACAAATATGTGAAAAGACATCCCATACTTATGGATGGAAGATTTAATATTGTGAAAATATCTATAATATACAAAAGTGATCTATAGATTCAATGAAATCTTTATCAAAATTTAATTTCATTATTTACAGAAAGAAATACAACTATCTTAATGCTTATATAGAAACCCAAAGACTTCAGTAAGCCAAAACAATCTTGAGACAGAAAATAAAAGTTGAAGGCGTCATAGATTCTGATTTTTAATATATTAAATAATTACAGTTAAAAAAAAAAACCTGTATAGTGCTGGCACACAGACTTATGAACCAATGGAACAGAATCAAGAACCCAGAATTAAACCCCTGCATATACAGTCAACTAAATGTTTGACAAGAGAGTCAAAAATTATCAATGGGGAAAAGATAGTCTCATCATGATTGGTGTTAGGTATACTGGATAATAAGGTATAAAATAATAGAAATAGACTTCTATCTTACACCATTCAGAAAGTTAACTTGACATGGATTAAAGACTTAAACTTAAGACCCGAAGTCATTAAACTCCTAGAAGAAAACATAGCGCACATTTCCTTAATATTGGAATTGGAATGAGTTTTTGGATATGACACCAAAAACACAAGGAATAAAAGTTCAAATAAATAACTGGGATTGGATGAAAAAAAAAAAAAAAGGTTCTGCACAGCAAAAGAAACAATCAACAAAATGAAAAGGCAACCTAGAAAATTGGGGAAACTATTTGTCTGATAAGGGTTAATATCCAAAATGTATAAGTAACACAAACAACTCAATAACAATAAAGCAAGCAACCATATTTAAAAACGTGCAAAGGAGTTAAGTAAAAGTCTCAAAAGAAGATATACAGATATCCAATCAGTACATGAAAAAGTACTCAAATTCAATAATAATCAGAGAAATGCAAATCAATACCAGAATGAGATATTATCACGCATATTAGGTAGCTATTTTCAAAGAGATTAAATATATATATATACTTATAAATATATATATATATATAGTGACCAAGATGCAGGATGTGGAGAAAAGGGAACTCTGGTAGATTACTGGTAGGTCTACAGACTGGTACAGCCATTATGGAAAACAATATGGAAGTTCTTTAAAAAAGTAAAAACATTACCTTATGATCCAGTAATCCTACTTTTGGGTATATATCAAAGGTGAAATCAGAATCTAAAAATGATATCTACAGAAGTCTCAAGATGGCGGAGTAGAAGGATGATCATAGCTCACTCTCTCCCACAAACACACCAAGACTCACATCCACAGACCCACTCAGCCAACCAGAGCACCTGCGGAATTCCGACACAACATCGTACTTTTGAAAAGATAGAGACGCCAAAAATCTGGTAGGACAAAAGGAAAAAAGAAAGAAAAAAAGGCAAAACAGAGAGGGACGGGTCTTGCTGGGAGGGAGCAGTAAAGGAGGACTGATGCTACTTCACTGAGTCTCCCCTCTCCAACTGAGAGGCCAATGGGATGGAAGGGGAGCCTCCGAGGCTCGGATCTGTGCAGAGCAGCTCTTGACTGACAGAACTAAGTTAAATGGGCACAGAGGGTCGCCGTGACACCCAACCTGAGACGTGGGCCGGCAGCTGGGGGCAGGGCCAGGCTGACCAAGCTGAGTGGAGGACGGGGATGGCTGCACTGAGGCAGCCCCGGGGGACTGCAGGGGGCTGCGTGCCGTGGCTGTGAGTGCACAGGGCAGAACAACCAGGGCTGATGTGCCCTGGGGGGAAGGGTGCATACACCAGTCTCAGAAAACCTGTGGAAAGTTTTCGGGTGAAGAGAGGTGGGGCTCAAGCACAGCTGCCATATCCTCAGGAGCTTAGCACACAGGCGGGGGTGGGGCCGAAACCTGCATCTGCACCTAAGGATTTAGCAGCCTCAAGGGCCAGACGAGACTTGTCTACAGCCCGAGGCAGATAGGATCCTTCAGTCCTGGTCCCTCAGAGAACTTGCTATGCCAAGAAAAGTAAGGAGCTGGGTTTTGGCCCGGAGCAAGGACAGGGCTGTACCTCAGTCTTCCCCGAGCCTGCCTGTGGAGCACCAACCCAAGGAGAAGTGTGCAGTGGCACAGAGTAGCAGAGCGACCGGCACCTGGAGAGGGCAAGCGACCCCCTGCCTTTCGGGCAGGAATGCAATCCCTGACCTTGTTGCTGGGAGGGGGCGCGACATGCCCTCCTACCTGGCCAGTCTGCAACATCTGACTGCGGTATTGGGAGGGGCAGTGACCTGCCCACCCACAGCAAAGGAGAGCTGCACCAGACCCAGTGTTGGGAGGGGACACGATCTGTTTGCCTACAGACACTGGGAGCAGCAAAGACAATGGGCCCAACGGAAGGCTTCTGGAAACAGCAAGCTGAGCTTCCAAAACAGGATGAAGAGAGGAAGACTTGCATTAAAACCACAGTCTCCAGTAGAACACCGACCACCCCCATTTTTTCTTTTTTTTAATCTGTTTTTACCTGCTCTATTTTCTATTACACTTTCAATATTTACTTCTAAAACAATTATATATACCACCAGATTTAATACATTTTAAAGTTTTTAAAAATATTTTTATTACTCTTATTTTTTTAAAAAACACATTATTTTTATTTCTCTTGGTTTTTGTGTCCTGTTATTTATTATACACAGGTTTCAAATATATCATTTCCTTTTTCCTCCTTTTTCAAAGGTATTTAAAGGAAGTCTCACCCATTGCTATTTTGCTTCAACTTGCTCTTCAGTTATTCATTATACATTGTTTTCAAACCTTTTCTTCTCCCTTCTTTTAAAATTCTTTCTCTCTCTCTCTTTTTTCCCAAACTTTTAATCCTACACAGGCATTAGATAGATAAACTCCTTAAGGACCACAATAGCTAAATGATACTCCATAAACCACAGTGCCAGAAAAGTATGAGCAAGATGAAGAAGCAGAGAAACCTTTCCCAATTAAAAGAACAAGAGAAATTCCCTGAAAGAATGATCAATGAAATAGACATTGATAGACTACTAGATCAAGATTTCAATAAAGGAGTGATCAAAGTGCTGAAGGAACTAAAAGAGATAGTGTTTAAAGATACAAAATATGTCAAAAATGAAATTAAAGCTATAAAGAAGAGCCAAGTAGAATTGGTAAACTCATTGGCTGAGATGAGAATGGATCTAAAGGCTGTGCAAAGCAGACTAGATATTGCAGAGGAACGAATTAGTGACCAAGAAGACAGGAAAATAGGAAGGACTCAATCAGAACAGCTATGTGATAAACAAATAAAAACAAATGAAAACAACATAAGGGACCTATGGGATAATATAAAGCATGTCAATCTTCGCATAATAGGGGTCCAAGAAGGGGAAGAAAGATCAAAGGGGATTGAAAAAGTTTTTGAAGAAATCATGACTGAAAAGTTCCCAAACTTAAAGAGGGAATCAGATATCCAAGTACAGGAAGCTCAGAGTATCCCAAACAGGAAGAACCCAAATAGACCCACACCAAAACATATCATAATCAAGATGGCCAGAGGCAAGGATAAAGAAATGATCCTGAAGGCAGGAAGAGAAAACAAAGAGTGAGTTCCAAGGGAACCCCTCCATAAGGCTCTAGGCTGATTTCTCTACACAAACACTACAGGCCAGAAGGGAGTGGCAAGATATATACAAAGTGCGGAATGAAAAAAAGATGCAGCATAGATTACTTTATCCAGCAAGGCTATCCTTTAGGATAGAAGGAGACATAAAGAATTCCAAAGACAAGAAAAAGCTACAAGACTTTAGCAACACTAAACCCATGCTAAAAGAAATATTGAAAAGTCAACTCTAAATAGAAAAGCAGCAAGATGTTAAAGAAATGAGAAACTCACAACTGGAAAGGTGAGAACTCATGAATTACAAATAAAATAAACACAAAATTATAAAAGAAGACATACATATCATTGAGAGTGGGAGAGCGAGGCAGGGAAATAAATAATGTTTTTTCTTCCTTTTTTAAATTTTTTGTTCTCGGTAGGATGGGTTTGAGATCATGTTACTTTCAGTTTAATAAAAAAAAGTTATAGTAATGGGCTAATAGATTTATAAAAAAGGGTAACCACAAGCCAAAAACTTACAAGGGAGTCACAAAAACTAAATAAAATCCATGATAAGAGAAAGGAAAATTACCAAACCACAAAAGGAAGAAGAAAAGAACAAACAGGAAATAACAAATCAACTGCAAAGAGAAGTTCAAAATGGCAATAAACACACATCTATCATTAATGACTGTAAATGATAATGGAATAAATGCTCCAGTCAAAAGACATAGAGTGGCAGACTGGATAATAAAGCAAGAACCTTCAATATGCTGCATACAAGAGACCCACTTTAGGGAGAAGGACACATAAAGATTGAGAGTGAAAGGATGGAAAAGGATATTCTATGCAAATGGAAAAGCCAAAAAAGTAGGTGTTGCAGTACTTATTTCAGACAAAATAGACTTTAAAACAAAGGCCATAAAGAAAAAAATAGAAGGACATTTTATAATGACTAAGGAGTGATACAAGATGAGGATATTACACTTGTTAAGATATATGCATCTAATATAGGAGCACCTATGTACATGAAACAATTACTCACAGAGATAAAGGGGGATACTGATGGGAATACAACCATAGTTGGAGATTAACATCACTAGACAGAACTTCCAGACTGAAAATAAATAAGACACCAGAGAAATTAAATAATACCATAGAAAAATTAGGTATGGTGGATATTTTCAGAGCATTACACCTCCAAAAAATAGGATATACATTCTTTTCAAGTGCAAATGGGACATTTTCTAGGATTGATCATGTACTTCGGCAGAAAAGAAACCTCAACAATTTTAAGAAGATAGAAATTATCTCAAGCATCCTTACTGACCACAATATCATAAAACTAGAAATCAAAACAGACAAAGGAGAAAAAAAAGAAAAGCATGGATATTAAATACTATGTTATTAAAAAAACAATGGTCAGTGAGGAAACCAAAGATGAAATTAAAAAAATTCCTTGAGACAAATGAAAATGAAAGCACAATCACACAAAATATATGGACACAGCAAAGGCATTGCTAATAGGGAAGCTAATAGTGATACAGGACTTCCTCAAAAAAGAACAATCTCAAATAAACAATTTAACCCACCAGCTGAATGAATTAGAAAAAGAAGAACAAAAAACCCCAAAGGCAGCAGAAGGAAGGGAATTATAAAGATTGGGGAGGAAATAAATAAAATACAGATTAAGAAAAAAACATAGAAAACAAACTAATAAAACGAAAAGCTGGTCTCTTGCACAGTAAATAAAATCGACAAACCTCTGACCAAACTCACAAAGAAGAAAAAGGAGAGAGAAAAAATTAGCAAAATAAGAAAGAAATTGGAGAAATTACAACAAATAAAACAGAAATACAGAATATCATATGAGAATATTATGAACAACTATATGGAACCAAAATGGATAACCTAGAGGAGATGGACAAGTTTCTGGAAACATACTGTCCGACAAGACTTAATCAAGAAAAAACTGACTACTTGAACAAGCCAATCATTAGAAATGAAATCAAAATAGCAATAAAATCCTCCCTAAAAATAAACGTCCAGGACAGGACCGCTTCACCTGGGAATTCAACCAAACATACAAAGAACTCATACCAGTCTTTCTCAAACTCTTCCAGAAGATTGAAAAGGAGGGAATACTCCCAAACTCATTCTATGAAGCCACCAACACCCTGATACCAAAACCAGGCAAAGACACTACCTAAAAAGAGAATTATAGGCCAATATCATGATGAACATAGACGCCAAAGTCCTCACCAAAATATTAGCGAATAGAATCCAACAACACATAAAAAAGATTGTACATCATGACCAAGTGGGGTTCATCCCAGGGACACAAGGGTGGTTCAATATATGCAAATCAATCAGTGTAATACATCACATCAACAAGAGAAAGGACAAAAACCACATAATCATCTCAATAGATGCAGAAAAAGCATTTCATAAAATTCAACACCCATTTATGATAAAAACTCTCACCGATGTGGATATACAGGGAACATATCTCAACATTATAAAAGCTATATATGACAAATCTACAGCCAGCATAGTACTCAACGG
The DNA here is from genome assembly GCF_048773025.1 of Camelus bactrianus. NCBI lineage: Eukaryota > Metazoa > Chordata > Mammalia > Artiodactyla > Camelidae > Camelus > Camelus bactrianus. The sequence continues at coordinate 48,732,053 of NC_133575.1, forward strand.
TGAAAAACTCAAAAGTTTCCCACTAAAATCTGGGATAAAACAAGCATGCCCACTAACACCACTCCTATTCAACATAGTCTTGGAAGTCCTAGCCACAGCAATCAGGCAAGAGAGAGAAATAAAAGGGATCCAAATTGGAAAGGAAGAGGTAAAAGTGTCACTATATGCCGACAACATGTTCCTATACATAGAAAACCCTAAAAGGTCCACACAAAAATTACTAGATCTGATTGATGATTTCAGCAAGGTAGCAGGTTATAAGATTAACATTCAAAAATCATTTGCATTTCTTTATGCTAATGATGAATCAACAGACAAAGAAAGTAAAGAAACAATCCCCTTTAAAATAGCACCAAAATTAATAAAATAACTAGGAATAAATCTAACCAAGGAGGTGAAAGAATAAAACTATAAACCATTGATGAAGGAAATTAAAGAAGAATTTAAAAAATGGAAAGATATCTCATGCTCTTGGATTGGAAGAATCAATATTGTTAAAATGGTCACACTGCCCAAGGCAATCTACAGATTGAATGCAATCCATATCAAATTACCCAGGACACATTTCACAGAACTAGAACTAATCATAATAAAATTTATATGGAACCATCAAAGACCTAGAATTGCCAAAGCATTACTGAAGAGAAAGAATGAGTGTGGAGGAATAACTCTCCCAGGCTTCAGAAAATACTATAGAGCTACAGTAATCAAAACAGTATGGTATTGGTACATAAACAGACATATGGACCAATGGAACAGAATAGAGAGCCCAGACATTAACCCACAAACTTTTGGTCAACTAATCTTCGACAAAAGAGTCAAGAATATACAATAAATGTCTTCTTTTATATTTTTGTCTTTATTTTATTTGTAATTCATGAATTATCACCTTTCCAGTTATGAGTTTCTCATTTCTGTATCATCCTGCTGCTTTTCTATTTAGAGTAGGCCTTTCAATATTTCTTTTAGCATGGCTTTAGTGTTGCTAAGCTTTGAAGCTTTTTCTTGTCTGTGAAATTCTTTATGTCTCCTTGTATCCTAAAGATAGCCTTCCTGGATAAAGTATCCTAGGCTGCATCTTATTTTTTCATTCAAGACTTTGAATGTATCTTGCCACTCCCTTCTGGCCTATTGTGTTTGTGTAGAGAAATCAGCTAAGAGCTTTATGGAGGTTCCCTTGTAACTCACTCTTTGCTTTTGTCTTGCTGTTTTTAGGGTAATTTCTTTATCCTTGACTCTGGCCATCTTGATTATGATATGTCTTACTGTGTGTCTGTTTGGGTTCTTTCTGTTTGGGACCCTTTGAACTTCCTGTACTTGGATATCTGATTCCTTCTTTAAGTTTGGGAACTTTTCAGTCATGATTTCTTCAAATACCTTTTCAATCTCCTTTAATCTTTCTTCCCCTTCTGGAATACCTATTATGTGAAGATTGGTACGCTTTATATTATCCCATAGGTCCCTTATGTTGTTTTCGTTTGTTTTTATTTGTTTATCTTGCAGTTGTTCTGATTGGGTGCTTCCTGTTTTCCTGTCTTCTCGGTCACTTATTCATTCCTCTGTATTATCTAGTCTGCTTTGCACAGCCTTTAGATACATTCTCATCTCAGCCAATGAGTTTACCAATTCTACTTGGCTCTTCTTTATAGCTTCAACTTCACTTTTGACATATTTTGTATCTCTAAACACTATCTCTTTTAGTTCCTTCAGTACTTTGATTGCTTCTTTTTTGAAATCTTGATCTATTAGGCTACTTATGTCTATTTCATTGATCATTCTTTCAGGGAATTTCTCCTGTTCTTTTAATTGGGAATGGTTTCTCTTCTTAATCTTGCTCATATCTCTCTTGCACTATGGATTATGGAGTATCAGTTATCTACTGTGGTCCTTATAGAGGTTTATTTATTTATTTATCTATCTAATGCCTATGTAGGAATAAAATTTACAAAAAATAAAAGGATAGAGAGAGAAAGGAAATTTTAAAAGAATGGAGGAAATAAAGTTCTGAAAACCTTGTATAATCAATTATAGAAGAGCAAGTTGAATGAGACTAACTTTCGAGTTGAGATATCTTTTTAAAAACCCTTAAAAATGAGTAAAAAATTTTAAAAAATGATCTTTGAATCCTATTTATAATCAATAACAGGAGATCAAATCCAAAAGAAATGAAAATGAAATCTCATGGATTTTTTTAATAATAATAATATTACTACTTTATAGGAAAAATTTAGAGGGAATTAAAACTAGAAGCATGTACGATTATTTAGAGAGTAGAAATTAAAACGGTAATGAAAAATAGAAGAGATAAAAAAGATATGATAAATAGTGTATTTTGAAAAATGGGTGGAAAGAAAGGTTTGAAAAGAGTGTATAATTAATAATTGAAGAGCCAGTTGAAGCAGAATAGCAATTGGGTTGAGACGTCTCTGAAAAACCTTTGAAAAAGGAGAAAAGAAGAAAAGAATATATTTGAAACCTGTGTATAATCAATAACAACAGATCAAAACCAAGACAAATTAAAATGGCATGACGTGGATTTTTTAAAATAATAATATTATTTTAAAAGTAAATTTTGAAATGGATTAAAACTGGGAGGATATATAATTATTTAAAAAGTAAAAATTAAAAATGTATTAGAAAATAGAACAGGTAAAATTAGATTAAAGAAAAAGGGGGAGGGGGTGTTCTCCTGGAGACTGTGTGCTCTTAATGCGAATTCTCTTTGTCTTCACCCTATTTTGGGAACTCAGCTTGCTGTTTCCAGAGGCCCTCCATTGGTGCCCTCCTCTGTGATGCTCCCAGTGCCTGTCTGCAAGCAGATCTTGTCCCCTCCCAGCACTGGGTCAGGTGCAGAGTTCCTGCCGGAAAGGCGGGTGGCCGCCTGCCATCTCCTGGCTCCCGTCGCTCCGAAGCTCTGCGCTTGTTTGTCCTGGTGGCGCGAAATTTGCGAGGCACCAGGGCCAAAGGATCCTATCTGACTTGGGCTGCAAAGAAGTCACTGTCTGGCCTTTGAGGCTGCTGAGACCCTAGGCGTGATTAAGGTTTTGTCCCCCGCCTCCACCTGGGTGCCAAGTGCCGGAGAATATGGTGGCTGTGCCTAAGCCCCTCCTCTCCTCACTGAAAACCTTCCTTGGGTTTTCAGAGATGGGGGTATGCACCCTTCCGTCCAGAGCACATTAGCCATGCTGTTTTATGGAGGGCCCGGGTTGTTCTGCCCTGTGCACCCACTCATCCATGTTGCACAGCACCCTGCAGTCCCCCGGGGGTGCCTCAGTGCAGCTGTCCCCGTCCTCTGCCTGGCTCAGGCGGCCTGTCCCAGCCCCCAGCTGCTGGCCTGGGTCTCGGGCTGGGTGTCACAGGGACCCTCTGTGCCCATTTAACTTAGTTCTGTAGGTCAAGGGCTGCTCCGTACAGATCCAAGCCTTGGAAGCACCCCCTCTGTCCAGCTGGCCTCTCCGTTTGAGAGGGGGAGACCCTGCAAATAAGCACTAGTCCTCCTTTGCTGCTCCCTCCCCATGGGACCAGTCCCGCATTGTTTTGCATTTTCTTCTTTCTTTTTTTCCTTTCTCCTACCAGATTTTTGGCGTCTTTGTCTTTTGAAGAGGACGATGTTCTGTCGGAGTTCCACAGGTGCTCTGGTTGGCTGAGTGGGTCCGCAGATGTGAGTCTTGGTGTATCTGTGGGAGAGGGTGAGCCACGAGTGTCCTACTACTCCGCCATCTTGGCCTTGTCCCAAAGAACACATTTTGAAGACTCACACATTCTCATTTCTAAACCTACCACACAGCTACAGTAATCAAGACATTAAATTGACATAAGATTGGATATAGAGATCAATGAAATATAATTGTGCATCCACAAATAAATCTTTACATTTATGGTGATTTTTGATGATGATACCATGGTAACTCAATGAAGAAAGAATAGTCTTCAATAAATAGTGCTGAGAAAATAGATATCCATGTACAAAAGTTATTCCACATCATATGCAAAAGTTATTCCAAAATAGGTGATAAACATAAATGTAAGAATTAAAACTATAAGATTACTAGAGGAAAACAGAAATCATTCTCAATGGCCCTGGAACAGGCAATAGTTTATTAGATATGACACCAAAAATGCAATTGACAAAAGAAAGAGTAGATAAATTGGATCTTGTCAAACTTAAAAACTTTTGTGCTTAAAAAGATACCATCAAGAAAATGATAAGATTGGTAAAAATATTTGCAAACCATATATTTGACAAAGGACTTGTACCCTGAGTGTATTACCGAAGTCTTACAACTCGATAATGAAAACACAATTAAGTCATTTAACAATGGGCAAATTGTTTGAATAGACATTTTTCCATAAAATATATACTTATAGTGATAAACACAAGAAAATAAACATCAGTAGTTATTAAGAAAATGCAAATCAAAGTGACAATGGGGTACCACTTCACACACATTAGAAAACCTATAATTATAAATATGAATGATGACAATAGTTGGTAGAAATGTGCAAAAATTGGAACCCTCATATATTGCTGGTATAAATGTAAAATGGAGGAATTGATTTGAAAAAAATCTGGTAGTTTCATAAAATGTTAAACCTAGAATTACCATATGACCCAACAATTCTTCTCATAGGCATATAATCAAAAGGACTTAAAACATATGCCAAGATATACCCTTGCACGTGAATGTCCATAGAAGGTTTTAAACAATAGCCAAATGTGAATGCACCTGAAGTTTCTATAAATTGACAACTGGATAAACAAAATGTGATGTGTGTATATTTATATATGGAATGAAGTACTGATATATGTTAAAACATGATTAATCTTAAAAACATTATCTAGGCAAAAGTAGTCAGACACAAAAGGCCACATTTTGTATGATTCCGCTTATATGATATATCCAGAATATACAAATCCATAGAGATAGATAATAGAGTAGTGGTTTCCAGAGGCCTTGGAAATGGCAGCATGAGTAATTATTGCTAATTAGTATTGGGTTTGTTCTTATGGTGATGAAATATTCTAAAATTAGACAGTGGTGAAATTTGTATAACTCTGTAAGTATTCTTAGAAATATTTAATTATACCCTTTGGTGAATTTTATGGTATATGAATTACACTTCAATAAATATTTTTTAAACCTATGAAAACTGAATACATTTACTTTTAAATATATTAAGTTAGAACTTCTTGAACATAATTATCAAAATAATATTCTAACATACATTGTTTTAAGTGTAAATTTATGCAACATACCTTGAAACTTTGAATCCCAATATAGCATTTAAAGGCCAATTACTGTATACACAAGTTGAATTATTTTACATAAAAATAATCAAAATAATTATTTACAGTGGGTCTTTTAAAAACTTTTTAATTTAAATCCTCTTTGTCAACTAATTGCATCTGAATGCATTTATTCCATCATCTATAGTTATTCTAATTTCAAAATGCTACTTTACTAATGTATCATAATACAAATTATTACATGCATTATATGATTTCATTTAGAATATGTATATATATGTGTATATATGTATGTGTATATATAGAAAGAAGGTGGTTCTTTTACAGAAAAGCACAAATATATATATACGACATATGCTATGACATGCAATATTATGGTACAGGCAAAATATGCATTTTTTTGCAGATAAATGCTTTATTTTATATGTTTATCTAGTTTAGTTTAGGAATTATTACTAGCAGTGTCAAGCTTATCATTGAATATTAATAAATACAGTGATTGAATAAAATAAGTATACTTTTATAGTTTAATATAAAAATATATTTACTTTTTTCCTTTCAATAAAGCCCTTAAGTCACTTTGAATCATGGGATTTACTTTTGCTGGGTCAGAGTTATTTTATAATACTATTTTAATAATGATATTTAAAATACCCCACTTTGAACCAATAACTAAATTGGCCAAATAATCCTTAGACATTAGGACAGATATTCAAAACCCACATTAATTATCAACAAAGTGTAATCATGTGATCCATCAGGAAATAAAGTATATATTAGCTAAAGAACACATAATATAGTCCCTTCAAGACCTGGTTGTATATTTTTAATTACTAACACATTCATTCTACAGAACATCTTAATTAATCAAAGTATGAACTTTAAAGTAATTTATATGCCATGAGTCTACATTTTTCCTAATAGCTTTAAAAATACTATTTTTTTAAACCATGGATGTATGTAAAGAATAATTAAGTAGGAACTACATAAATAACTGAGAAATAATATTGAGCCAAACACAAATCACCTTAAGAGAAAGTTGCTTTATAAAACAAATATTGCATTATTGCTTATATAAAAATCCATAGTCCTCTAATATTATTATTTGACAACTTACAGCAAACATTTTAAACTGTATAATTGTAGGCCATACAGTCTAGAAAATTATATTTGTTCAAGAGTTATTTCATAGAGATTCTAAGTATGTGTTAAATGAGTGCTAGAGAAATTTATAACTTCTAATACCTCAACCAAATTAAACATTAATAATCTTTAAATGTCAATGTAGATCAAAATAAGATAAACACAGAACTAACAAAACAAACGATGACTTTAAAAATATACTATATCTTTTAGTCCACATTATTAGGAAATTGATAGTAAATCCTGCTTCTCATATATTGACATATATTTTCCATCCATTCTTTCGGATAAATAAAGAATATGACACCAAATCAACTGTAGCATATATTCCACTGGATTTTTCATATTTTTGTCTGAGCCAAAAGTTTAAAGAAAATGATTTTAAAATCATTATCTAGGTTTAGCATACTGAGAGACAGTACATCACGATCATGCCAAACACTGTAAGTTTTGCTACATCTATCAGTCTCACAGATGTCAGAAAAGACTGGAGGATATATAAGAAATTCAAGATGCTACACCTCATCTAAAACCACTAGCTTAACTTCTCTATTCTCTCCCATTGCTAGGGTTAATTTATGCACCTAAAGATTTGAATATAAACATGCACACATATAGATATGTTGTTTGTAAATGGCATATCAAAAATAAATTAATTCAAAATTTGAAAGAAACAATTTACCAAAAGAAAGAAAGAAAGTTGATGTCAAGATCATTTGTATTGAAGGGAAAAGGCATGCAGTAAATTTGTAGTACTTTATACTATAAGAAAAGATGTAATCTTTAAGAATAAATATGATGAAAAGATTTGTTACAAGGACATAGTTCTGAAACATACACAGCAATTGTTGAAGGAAACAGTAGTGGTAGGAGACTTGATGTACATCTTTCAATCATTTAAAGATTAAGTGAAAATAAAAAATAAACTAGGGCATTGCAGATATAAATACTACAAGTAATAAGACTGATTATAAATCAAAATATATAATCTACAAGGAGAGACTATTGTTGCTTGGGTTCCTAGGAATCCAACACTGAGACATTTAGTGTGAAGAATGCTTATTAAAGAGTTCCCTTGGGATCAACACCAGCAAAAGGAAGGGGAAGGATGAGGGAGTGGGCAGAAGTCTAGCTATAATTCAGTCCCAGTGATGGCCTAATGCAACCCCACAAGGACAATCTGGATCTAAAATAAACCTTTAGCAATGAAATCTGCAAAGTTTTACTGTAAAGGGAATGAGAGTAAATACTTTAAGCGTTATGAACAGTTTCTGTCAGAACTGCTCTACTCTGCCACTGTAACGTGAACAAGTACATACCAATACATAAGCAAATGAGCATGGCTGTGTTCTAATAAAACAGGTGAGATTAGACAGTAGTGGTGAAGTAGGAAGATGCAGAACACACTTCCCCCAATGAACACATCAAAAATACATCTACATGTCAAAAAATTCTCACTGAATACTAACTGGACTCCCAAACGACTAAGGCTGTAAGAAACATCCACATGAAATCTGGTAGAAAAGGGAGAGAAACACTGGTTATGACCTGTGCCCCTAGAAGGGAATTCAGAGGGAAAAAAGAGATTACACTTGCAGAGATCCTCCCTGGGAAGTAGCCACATATTAACTGTCCCAGTCTTGGGGTCCAACAAAGGGAATGATGAGCCTCCTTATCTGGTTATAGGGCTAGTGGGACCACTATGAAGGCTGCGTAAATCCTGAACTCTGCTTGTGAGGATCTCATGCATGCTTGCTTGTTCTGTAAACAGGATAGTAGGGTGGATTGAAAGCTGCACAAGTGACTTGTCAATTTCTCACAACAACCCCAACATGCACAAAAGCCAGAGCCAAGCAAATGATCCAGCACTGCTTGGAGGCTCGGTTATGAGACACAAAGGCAACTCAGACCCAAAGCATCATCTGAGCAGAGTAAGAGCAGCCAATACTGGCACTGACACAGGTAGCACATCAGAAGTAATGAGGGTGTCTGTCCTGGCTACACAAATACATGCTGAGAACCCACACCAACATGACTTGCTCCAGCACTGTTCATCTCTACAGTGAGGCTGTGTGCTAGAAGTGAGGAGAGAACACACTCAAAGAAAAGACACCCAGCTCAGACTTGACACACAAGGCTTCTGCTCCAGCAATTTGAGACCAAACCCTTCTCCTAATAGAGTGGTAACAGTTATCAAGCAGAGGTGAAGCCCAGGCTCATACCTAGTTCCAGCCTTAGCTTTTCCATTTCCAGCCCTGCCTACTACCAAGGTGATAACAGACAGCACATACTGAGGAAAGAAGCGACTTGTGTTTATGTTAAATCCATACTTCCATCAAAGACAATGGACACATGAAGACTCTATAGGAACTCTCCCAAATATTGGTGCCCATTCAAGACTGAAATATGTTAACTGTTTCACCTTATTTCATATAGAAAGAGAAAGATAAGCAAAGTGAGAAGATGGAGAAATTTATTTCAATTGAAAGAGCAAGAGAAAACCCCTCAAAATTATCAAATGAAACAGAAAATAAACAACTTAGTAGATAAAGAATTCAAAGATTAGTAATCAGAATATTAGCCAAAGTAAGGGAAAAAAGAGACAAACACAGTGAGAATTGTAACAATGAACTAGAAAAATATAAAAAAGAAAGAGTCAAAAGTGAAGAATAAAATAAATGAAATGAAAAACACTTTAGAAAAAATTAATACCAGACAGGGTGATACAAAAGAAGCATACGTGATCTGGAACACATAAAAATGGAAATCACTTGATCAAGAATTACAAAGAGAAAGACAAATTTGAAAAAAAAAAATAGAACAGTTTAAAGGAAATCTGGGACAATATTAATCATACCATCATTTGCATTATAAGTTTCCCAGAAGGAGAAGCGAAAGAGAAGGAGAAGGAAATTCTATTTAATGAAATTAGGACTGGAAAATTCCCAAACCTGAAGAAGGAAATAGATATTCAGGAACAGGAAGCACAGAGGGTCCCAAACAAGATGAACCCAAACAGACCACATCAAGACGTATTATAATTGAAATGTCAATCGTAAAGTTGAAGACAGAATTCTAAAGACAACAAGAAAAAAAGAGTCACATACAAGAGAACTCCCTAAGTCTATCAGCTAATTTCTCTGCAGAAACTTTGTAGAACAGAAGGGAGTGGAAACAGATATTCCGAGTGCTCAAAGGGAAAAACCTGAAACCTAGGATACACTACTCTGCAAGATTATAATTTAGAATTGAAGAGATAAATAATTTCTCAGGCAAGCAAAAACAAAAATAATTTATCAATACTAAACATCCTAAAATAAATGTTGGAGGGTCTTCCTTAACTGAATAAGAAGTAAGAATCTATAAGAAAGGGAAAATACCACTAGGAAAGGCAATCATACAGTAAAGGCTGAGGATCAGCCAATTAATTAAACTAGTATAAAGATTTTAAAATGCTATAAATAAAATATAACTACAATAATCATTAAAGGAATAAATGAAGATGTAAAATATGACACCAAAATGACAGTAAGTACATACTTATCAATAATTAGTTTAAATTTTAATGAACTAAATGCTCCAATTCAAAGACATATGATCCCTGATTGGATAAAACAAGAAGACTTATGTATAAGCTGCTTAAAAGAGACTCACTTCAGAGCTAAAGACAAAGAAAGAATGAAAAAGAAGGGATGTACAAAGGCACTTCATTCAAATGGAACTGATAAGAATGTGTGGGTAGCAGTACCTTTATCAGACAAAGTAGATTTTAAAACAAAGTCTATAACAAAGTACAATGAAGGACATTGTATAATGACAAAGGGACTGATAAAAGAAGAGGATATTACACTCTTTAACATATATATATCCAATACAGGAACATGTAAACATATAAAGGAAATATTAACAGACATAAAGTCAGAAATAAACAATATAATAATAGTAATGGCCATTAACACCCCACTTACATCAATGGACAGATCATTTAGATACAATATCAATTGGCACACAGGGTTTTAAATTATACAACAGACCACTTGGACCTAATGGATATATACAAGACATTCACTCCACAAAACCGCAGAACACACATTCTCTTAGAGTGCACATGGAACGTTCTTCAGCACAGATACATGCAAGGCCAAAAAAAAAAAAAAAAAGAACCCTCAACAAACTTAAAAGGAAAATAATTATAACAAACAAATTTTTTGTAGCTCTATTTTTTGAACATTTATTATTGATTTATAATCACTTTAATAGTTGTGTAAAATTCCAGTGTAGAGCACAATTTTTTAGTTACACATAAAATATATATATTTATTGTCACATTTTTTTCTCTGTGAGCTATCATAATTACTTGTATATATTTCCCTGTACTATACAGTATAATCTTGTATATCTATTCTACATTTTGAAATCCCAGTCTGTCCCTTCCCACCCTCCGGACCCTTGGCAACCACAAGTTTGTATTCTATGTACATGAGTCTCTTTCTGTTTTGTATTTATGTTTTGTTTTGTTTTGTTTTGTTATGTTTTGCTTTGCTTTAGATTCTACATATGAGCGACCTCATTGATATTTTTCTTTCTCTTTCTAGCTTACTTCATTTAGAATGACATTCTCCAGGGAAATCCATGTTGTTGCAAATGGCATTATGTTGTCGGTTTTTATGGCTGAAGAGTATTCCATTGCATAAATATACCAATTCTTCTTTATCCAGCCATCTGTTGATGGGCATTTAGGCTGTTTCCATGTCTTGGCTATTGTAAATAGTGTTACTATGAATATTGGGGTACAGATGTCATTTTGAAGTAGGGTTCCTTTTGGATATATGCCCAGGAGCGGGATTCCTGGGTCATATGGTATGTCTATTCCTAGTCTTTTGAGGGATCTCCACACTGTTTTCCACAGTGGCTGCACCAACCTGCATTCCCACCAGCAGTGTAGGAGGGTTCCCTTTTCTTCACAGCCTCTCCAGCATTTGTCATTTGTGGACTTTTGAATGATGGCCATTCTGACTGGTGTGAGGTGATACCTCATTGTAGTTTTGATTTGCATTTCTCTGATAACTAGTGCTATTGAGCATTTTTTCATGTGCCTATTGATCATTTGTATGTCTTCCTTGGATAATTGCTTGTTTAGGTCTTTTGCCCATTTTTGGATTGGGTTGTTTGTTTTTTTCTTCTTAAGTCATATGAGCAGCTTAGGTATTCTGGAGATCAAGCATTTGTCAGTTTCATTTGCAAAGAATATCCTCCCATTCCGTACGTTGTCTTTTTGTTTTACTTACGGTTTTCTTTGCTGTGCAGAAGCTTGTAAATTTCATTAGGTCCCATTTGTTTATTCTTGCTTTTATTTCTATTGCTTGAGTAGACTGCCCTAGGAGTACATTTTTGAGATGTACGTCAGATATTGTTTTGCCTATATTTTCTTCTAGGAGTTTTAATTTATCTTGTCTTCTGTTTAAGTCTTTGATCCATTTTGAGTTTATTTTTGTGTATGGTGTAAGGGAGTGTTCTAGCTTCATTGATTTACATGCTGCTGTCCAATTTTCCCAAACCATTTGCTGAAGAGACTGTCTTTATTCCATTATATATTCTTGTCTCCATTGTCAAAGATTAGTTGACCAAAAGTTTGTGGGTTCATTTCTGGGCTCTCTGTTCTTTTCTGTTTAATCATATGTCTGCTTTTGCACTAATATCATGCTGTTTTGTTTACTATAGCTCTGTATTATTGTCTGAAGTCTGGGAGGGATATTCCTCCAGCCTCATTCTTTACCTTCAGTAAAGCTTTGGCAATTCTGGGTGTTTTGTGATTCCATATAAATTTTAAAATGATTTGTTTCAGTTCTGTAAAACATGTCTTGGGTAATTTGATAGGGATTGAATATAATCTGTAGACTGCTTTAGGCAGTATGGCCATTTTAACTATATTAAATCTCCCAATCCATGAGCATAGGATATCTCTCCATTTTTCAAAGGCTTCTTGAATTTCCTTAATCAATGTTTTATTGTTCTCCATGTATAAGACTTTAACCTCCTTAGTTAGATTTATTCCTAAGTATTTTATTACTTTGGGTGCTATTTTAAAAGGGGTTTCTTTACTTTCTTTTCCTATTGATTCATCATTAGTGTAAAATTATGCAACTGATTTTTATACATTAATCTTGTATCCTGCTACCTTTCTAAATTATTGGTTCTAGTAGTTTTAGGGTGGAACTTTTAGGCTTTTCTGTATATAGTATTATGTCATTGGCATATAGTAACAATTTTACCTTTTCTTTTCCAATTTGGATCCCTTATACTTCTTTTTCTTGCCTGATTGCTGTGGCTAGGATTTCTAAGACTAAGCTGATTAGAAGTGGTGAGAGTGGACAACCTTGTTTTGTTCAAGATTTTAGTGGGAAGTTTTTCAGCTTTTCACCATTGAGTAGTATGCTGGTTGTAGGTTTGTCATAAATAGCTTTTATTATGTTGAGATATGTTCTCTTTATACCCACTTTGATGAAGTTATTTTAATCATAAATAGGTGTTGAATTATCAAATGCTTTTTCTGCATCTATTGAGAAGATCATGTGGTTTTTGTACTTTCTCTTGTTGATGTGCTGTAGCACATTGTTTGATCTCCATATGTTGAACCATGTTTGTGTTCCTGGGATGAACTAAACTTGATCATGCTATATGACCTTTTCTATGTGCTTTTGGATTCTGTTTGCTAATAGTTTGGTAAGGATTTTTGCATCTATGTTCATCAGTGATATCGGTCTGTAATTTTCTTTTTTGATAGTGTCTTCTTCTGATTTTGTTATCAGGGTAATTGTGGATTCATAGAATGAGTTTTGGAGTACTTTCTCCTTTTCAATCTTCCAGAAGAGTTTGAGAAGGAACAGTTTGAGTTCTTTGTATGTTTGGTAGAATTCCCCAGTGAAGCCATCTGGTCATGGACTTTTGTTCATGTTGAGCTTTTTTATTGCTAATTCAATTTCATTCCTAGTGTTCAGTTTGTTCAAGTGGTCAATTTCTTCTTGATTCAGTCTTGGTGGACTGTATGGTTCCAGAAACGTGTCCATTTCTTCTAGGTTATCTGATTTTTTTCCATACAGTTGTTCATAGTATTCTCATATGATAGCTTGTATTTGTGTGGTATTGGTTGTAATTTCTCCATTTTCCTTTCTTATTTCATTTATTTGTGTTCTCTCTTTTCTCTTCTTCATGAGCTTGGCCAGAGTTTTGTCAATGTAATTTTCTTTTTCAAAAAAACAGCTCTTGCTTTGATTGATTTTTTTCTATTGTTTTAAATCTCTATTTTATTTACTTCCTGGCTGATCATTATTACTTCTTTCCTTCTGCCGAATTTCGGTCTTTCTTGTTCTTATTTTTCTAAATATTTTACCTTGCAGGTTAGATTGTTTATTTGAGATTGTTCTTTTTTTGAGGAAGGCATTTATTGCTATAAAATTCCCTCTTAGCACTGCCTTTGCTGTGACTCATAGATTCTATGTGCTTGTGCTTCCATTGTCGTTTGTATCAAAGTATTTTTAAAAATTTCTACTTTGATTTCATCAGTGAACCATTGGTTTTTTAGTAGCATGTTGTTTAATATCTCTGCTGTCATTTTTTATCCTTTGTTTTTCTGTGATTGATTTCTAGTTTCATGGCATTGTGGTCAGAAAAGATGCTTGAGATAATTTATATTTTCTTAAAATTGTTGAGGCTTCTTTTGTGCCCAAGTACATGATATATTCTAGAAAATGTTCCGTGCACACTTGAAAGGAATGTATATTCTATTTTGGGAAGAGGTATTTTTCTTAAAACCAAGTCTAGTTTTTCTATTGTATCATTTAATTTCTCTGTTGCCTTATTTATTTTCTGTCTGGACGATCTGTCCAGTGATTTTAATAGGGTTTTAAAGTCTCCTACAACGATTGTATTCCCATCAATTTCTCCCTTATATCTGTTAGTATTTGCTTCATGTATTTAGATGCTCCTATATTGGGTGCATATATGTTAATGAGTGTAATATCCTCACCTTGTATTATTCCTTTAATCATTATACAATGTCCTTCTTTATCTTTCTTTATGGCCTTTATTTTAAAGTCTATGTTGTCTGAAATCAATACTGCTACTCTTGGTTCCTTGTCATTTCCATTTGCATGGAATATTTTTTCGATTTTCTCACTCTCAATCCACATGCGTCCTTCTCCCTAAAGTGGGTTTCTATGAAGCATATTGAAGTTTCTTGTTTTGTTATCCAGCCTGCCACTCTATGTCTTTTGATTGAAGCATTTAGTCCATTGACATTTAAAGTAATTAATGATAGATGTGTTTATTGCCATTTTGAACTTAGTTTTGCAGTTGACTTGATATTTCTTCTTTGTTCCTTTCTTTTTCCCTTTGTGGTTTAATGATTTTCCTTTGTACTGTCTTGTTTTTTTTTTTTTTAAGTTTTCATGACTCTATTGTAAGATTTTAGCTTGTGGTTACTCTTTTTTGTGCATATATTAACCCATTACTATAACTGTGTTTTAAACAGATTGTAATATACTCTCAAAGCCATCCTACTAAGAATACAAAATTTAAAAAGAAAAAAATTGTATATTTTCTTGCTTCCCTCTCTTACTCTTAATGATTTAGATGTTCTCTTTTATAATTTCTTGTTTATTCTGTTATAATTCATGGTAGTTATTACCTTTCCAATTATGGTTTTCTCCTTTCTGTATCATCCTGCTACTTTTCTATTTAGAGGTGACCTTTCAATATTTCTTTTAGCATGGGTTTAGTGTTGCCAAATTCTTTTAGTTTTTGCCTGTCTGTGAGGTTCTTTATTTCTCCTTCTATTCTAAAGGATAGCCTTGCTGGATAAAGTATCCTAGTTTGCATCTTTTTTTCTTCTTTCAGGACTTTGAATATATCTTTCCACTCCCTTCTGGCCTGTAGTGTTTGTGTAGAGAAATCAGCTGAAATCCGTATGTGGGTTCTCTTGCAATTAACTTTTTGTTTTTCTCTTGCTGCCTTTAGAATCATTTCTTTATCCTTAATTCTGGCCATCCTGTGGGTCTGTTTGTGTTCTTCTTGTTTGTGACCCTCTGTGCTTCCTTTGTTTGGATATCAGATTCCTTCTTTAGGTCTGGGAAGTTTTCCGTCATGATTTCTTTAAACACCTTTTCAATATACTTTGCTCTTTCTTCTCCTTCTGGGACCCCTATTATGAGTAGGTTGGCATGCTTTATATTATCCCATAAGTCCCTTATATTGCTTTCTTTGGTTTTCATTTGTTTTCCTATCTGCTCTTCTGATTGGGTGATCTATGTTGTCCTGTCTTCTAAGTCACTTATTTGTTCCTCTGCATTATCTAGCCTACATTTTACAGTCTTTAGCTCAGCTCTCATCTCAGCAAATGAGATTTCCAATTTTTAATTGGCTCACCTTTACAGTTTGAATTTCCTTTTTGACACATTCTCTGTCTCTAAACACTATCTCTTTTAGTTTTTTTCAGTATTTTTATCACTCCTTTATTGAAATCATACCCTAGTAGAATATCAATTTCTATTTCACTGATCATTCTTTCAAGGGATTTCTCTTGTTCTTTTAATTGGGAGTGGTTCCTCTGCTTCTTCATTTTGATTATATCTCTCTGACACTATGGCTTATGGAGTATCAGTTATCTACTGTTGTCCTTAAAGAGTTTATTTATTTATTATTTATTTATCTAAAGCAGATGTGGAAATAAAACTTAAAAAAGAAATTTAGAAGAAGAAATATGGTTCAAAAACATAATATAATGAATAACTGAAAATAAACTGAAAAAAAAATTGAGTTGAGATGTATTTTAAAAACCTTAAAAGAAGAAAAAATATTTCAAAACTGTCTCTAAACAATAATAGAAGAACAAAACAAAGAGAAATAAAAATCAAATTGAGAGAAATTTAAAAAATAAAAGAATAAAAAGATTTGAAAACAGAGTATAATTGATAACAAAAGAGCAAAACAAAGAGAAATATAAATGAAATGGAGATAAATTTTTTAAATTACAATAATAAAAGTATTTGAAAAGAAAATTTTAAAAGAGATTAAAAATAGAAACAAAATGTTTTTAAAAAGTAAAAAAGTAAATGAAAATCAAACAGAAAAAAAAGTGTATATATTCCCATGGAGACTGTGCACTCTTAATAATTTTGCAGAGAGATTCTTTGTAAATTATGGATGGTTGCCAAGTCATACTTTCATTCCTTTTGCCTGTTTTCCATTTTGGTTAGGGGTGTGGCCATTGACCTAGTAGTCAGAACCTGCCCTTGCTACTGAATTGGGACTCCTTTTTGTTTTGTGGTTGCCTCTGCTCCTTCCCTCACCCTGCTGTGTGAACTCAGCTGGTTGTTCCAGAGTCCCTCTGGTCATGCCCCTCATCTGTGTTGCTCCCAGTGCTGGTCAGCAGTCAGATTGCATCCCCTCCTGATGCCACAGTCCAATGTCCCACTCATGGATGGTAAGCAGGTGGGTTGTTCCCCCTCCTTATGCCGTGTCTTGGTCTGGTGCTATGCTCATTACTGGTATGTTGGCAGTTCGTGCCCACACCTGACCCTGGTGCCTTGCTAGTCCAATGTAGGTGAGTGGGTCAAACCCCCTCCTAAAGCCACAGTTAAGCACTGGTAGACAGGTGGGTCACTCCTCCACTCTGCATAGCTCCCCACTCTGACCCAGGTCTGTGCTTCTCAGGCAAGCTCAGAGAAAATGGCCTACCAGCACTCACCCCTGCTCTGTGCCAGAACTCCACTCCTTGTTTGTTTGTCTTAGAAGCATGAGTTCACAGAGGCACTGAGGCAGAATGATCCTATCCACCTGGGGCTGCAAACAAGTCTCAGTCCCATCTATGAGGCTGCAGAACTCCCAAGTAGGAATTCAAGTTTCAACCCTACCTCTGCCTGGGCGCTTCCCACAGGAGGATATGGTTGTTGTGGTTGAGTTCCACCTCTCTTCTCCCTAGAACACACCAGTAATTGTTCCGTGGGTCTGTGGAGACAAAGGTTTCAACCCCACCTCCCCCTGGGCACACCAGTAGTGCTGCTTTGCTTTTCTAAAAATATTTTATGGGAGACCCAAGTTGTTCTGCTCTGTATACCTTCTCAGCAATGGCACACATCACAGTGCAGTCCCCCAAGGTTGCCTCTGTACAACCTGCCCGAGTTCTCTGCTTGGCTTGGTCAGCCTGTCCCATCCCTCACCTGAAAATTTTCCTCTAGGGCTGGGGGTCGTGTGTACCCTTTGTGCCCATTTATCTTAGTTCTGATGGTCAAGGGCTATTCCATACAGATCTTAAGCTCAGAGATTCCCCCTCCATCCTGCTGACCTCTCTATTGAAGATGGGGAGACCCAGCAAATGAGCGCTATTCCTTCTTTGTTACTACCTCCCTGTGGGACCAGTCCTGCACTATTTTGCTTTTTCTACCTTCTTTTTCCCTTACTCCTACTAGATTCATGGCATATTTTGTCTTTTGAAGAAGGCGATATTCTCTCAAAGTTCAGCAGGTGTTCTGATTTTCTGGGTGGGTCTGTGGATGTCAGTCTTGGTGTATTTCTGGGTGATGGTGAGCTACAAGTGTCCTTCTGCTCTGCCATCTTGGACTTCTCCACAAATCCTCTTTTTACCTTTGATTTTTGACAGCTTATTAACAATGTATCTTGGTGTAGAGCATTTTATTTTCAATCTATTTAGAGTTTTATTGGCTTCTAGAGTTTGGGTGTCTAGTTTATTCCCCAAATTTGGGGAGTTTTCAGTTCTTATTTGTTTAAATAAATTCTTTATTCTTTCTCTCTCTTCTCCTATTGCATCTCCTATGATGCAAATATTGTTTCAGCTAATAGTACCCAATAAATCTTATATGTGCTCTTTACTTTTTAATTATTTTTATTTCTTCTATTCTGACTACCTAAATTCAAATGACCTTTCTTTAAATCTGCCAGTCATTTCTTCCACTTGGTTGATTTGTAAAACAGTGAAAGCAGGAAAATAATATGAAAACAGGAATGGAAATTCAACAAAGAGAAAGAAAACAAACAAATGAAAAGAAGCTCTGGTGAAGCTGTTTCCTTTCTTAAGTTTCATCATTGTAATCTCAAGCTCCAAAATTTCTGTCAGTTCTTTTCATTTGTTTGTTTTCTTTCTCTTTGTTGCACTTCCATTCCTGTTTTCGTATTATTTTCCTGATTTCCCTGTTTTACCTGTGTTTTCTTACACCTCTCTGACCTTAAGATTATTATTTCAAATTTGACAGGCGATTTCTTGATCTCCATTTATTTGTGGCCAGTTACTGGGAGTTTTTATATCCTTTGTTCAGATTTAGTGGTATCCTTTGTTTCCTTGCATTGGCATCTGTATAGTTGAAAAAGTATTCACCTTTTCTACCCTTTGTGGATTGACTGAGTTTGAAAAGACCTTTACCTGATGTAAGGGTGATACAGGAAATGCTTCCTGGAAGGTGTGTAGGCATGCTTTTCCAAAAGTTTTAACAGCACGTGGGGTATCAAGTGGAGAGGCAGACAGTGGCTCTTGGTAGATGAGTCCTAGTTAAAAAGCAGCTTAAGCACCTGGGGTTGAAAATATTAACTGTGTGGCCTCCATAATCCCATGGTGCCTGCAAGGGGTGTTGGGATCCTCAGTGGTAACTTTAGATCTAGTACCAAAATTTCATGATTTGGCAGTGGCTGGATTAGGTTGTAGCATGACTCATACTGGGACTATGGCAGTGATCAGAACCATTGGTGGGTGACAGGGCTGGCTTTCGGCATATATAAGGCAGCAGCAGCTGTTGGTGACTTCACACATACACTACATTGAGGGCAAAGGCTTTTGATGACTGTAGGCAGCTTCAGGCATTGTGGCCCCAGACAAATACATGTATGGCAGCTGGAACTGGGACCAGTGGTAGGGCCAAGGCTGGCTATACCCTACACACAGTTGTGAGGATCATTCCCAGAAACATGCTCAGGAGCAGGATCTTGGCTCAATCACAAGGCCAGAGTTGAATAAGGGAGGAGGGCATGAGCTTGATGGTGGAGGCTGGGGGTGAGTGAATGTGCAGTTATAGGGTTGTGATCAACCATATGCATGCACATGGTGACACCAGATGCCAGCTGCATGAAAATGTGTACACCTAAAGAGTCAGATTTTGTTACACATGGTGACAGGAGCATGGGTCTGGCTGTGTAGACCTGTGAGCATCTATGGTGTTTAACCTTAGATGCATGTAACATGGTATGAAATAGGTCCAGAGGCAGGGAACAGGGCTGGTTGCATCCATGCTGAATCCTGGAGTTATAGTTCCCACAGTGGCACTGGCTGTGATAGCTCTGACCAGCCCTGGGAGTTTGGAAAAGGTTTCAGCTTAGCCATTTGGAATCTTTAAAGGTGAAAATGGTGAGGCTTTCAGTCATGGCAGCTGTAGGCAACCTCTGATAACTGCAATGTCTGTTTTCTGCAAAAGTTCCTGAGATTCACTGAAAAGAAGGCCAATGATGTCTGCCATGATAAACACTTGGTGGCCTTCATGGTGAAAATTGCAGGAGATCTGCAGCAGATACAAGGGCTGTTGATAACCTCAGTAGAGAAGACTCTTGATGTCTTATGCAAAGCAGGCCACTGTATCCCACATTTTCATCCACTGTATGGCAGATTATCCATTGTTCCAAGCAATCTGCAGATGTCTCAACTATAATAACCTCCCCAACAATCTGAGTACAATTTAATTGAAATATGGTTAATTTACACATTGACTTGAAAGACTGGCAAAGCTCTACCTGCTCTTCTTCTCCCCTTCAAGGGAAAAATGTTCTGTGCCAGTTTGTTGTTGGGATGATGTCAGCAAAATAAGAGTTCTTTCCAAGTTTCTGTTTGGTTATTTTGGTTTGTTTATTCTTTGGTCCCATTGTTTCTGCAGCTTCTTAACTAGAGCTCTCTCAGTGATACTTTGGGTCATTGATAGTTGTCCAGTTGTCTTTGAGAATAAAGGCTGGAATTTTCTATGCTACCGTCACTCCTGATTATGTCATTTTTATCATTTATTCTAGCAATGTACTACATCACATTGTTTAATTTCCATATGTTGAACCATATTTGCATCTCATGGATAAATTACATTTGGTCATGGTATATAATTCATTTAATATGCTGTTGAATTTGATTTGGCATTATTCTATTGAAGATTATATCTATGTTCATCAGGGGTTTTGGCTTGTAGTTTTAACTTTTATACTGTATTTGACTGTCTTTATTATCTTATTAATGCTAACCTCATAAAATATATTTGGAAGTGTTCACTCTTCAAATTTTGGAAGAGATTGGAGAAGAGAGAAGATGGCGGAATAGACGGACGCTCGTAGCTCACCCTCTCCCACAAATGCACCAAGACTCACATCCACAGACTCACTCAGCCAACCAGAGCACCTGCGGAACTCCTACAGAACATCGCCCTCTTCAAAAGATAGAGACGCCAAAAATCTGGTAGGAGAAAAGGAAAAAAGAAAGAACAAAAGGCAAAGCAGAGTGGGACGGATCCTGCTGGGAAGGAGCGGCAAATGAGGACTGGCGTTCCTTCACTGGGTCTCCCCTCTCCAACCAAGAGGCCAGTGGGAAGGAGGGGGAGCCTCCGAGGCTCAGATCTGTACAAAACAGCCCTTGACTGACAGAACTAAGTTAAACGGGCACAGAGCGTCCCCCCGACACCCAGCCTGAGACGAGGGCCAGCAGCTGGGGGCAGGGCCAGGCTGCCCAAGCCAGGCGGAGGACGGGGGCGGCTGCACGGAGGCAGCCCCGGGGGAATTCAAGGGGCTGCACACCAGTAGCTGTGGGTGCACAGGGCAAAACAACCTGGGCCCTCCATAATACAACAAGGTTGATGTGCCCTGGGAGGAAGGGTGCACACCCCCATCTCTGAAAACCCACAGAAAGTTTTTGGGGGAAGAGAGGCGGGGTTCAGGCACAGCCACCATATCCTCCGGCGCTTAGCATTCAGGCAGTGGAGGGGGCAAAACCTGCATCCGCACCGAAGGGCTTAGCAGCCTCAAAGGCCAGAGACTTGTCTACAGCCTGAGGCAGATAGGATCCTTCCATCCTGGTCCTTCAGAGAACTTGCTCCGCAAAGACAAACAAGGAGCTGGGTTCTGATCCTGAGCAGGGACAAGGCTGTTCCTCGGTCTTCCCTGAGCCCACCTGCAGAGGGCCAACCCTAGGCTGAGTGCACATCTGCACAGAGCAGCTGAGTGACTGGCCCTGGGAGAGGGAGGGCAGCCCCCCACCTTAGGGGCAGGAACACAGCCCCTGACTGTGCTGCTGGGAGGGGGCATGACCCACCCTCCTACCTGGCCAGTCTGCAACATCTGACTCTGGCAATGGGAGGGGCAGTGACCCACCTGCCCACAGCAAAGGAGAGCTTCACCTGACCCAGTGTTGGGAGGAGGCGCGATCTGCTTGCCGACAGGTACTGGGAGCAGCACAGAAGAGGGCACCATTGGAGGGCCTCTGGAAACAGCAAGCTGAGCTTCCAAAACAGGATGAAGACAGAAAGACTTCACATTAAAAGCACAAAGACTCTAGGAGAACACAGACCCCTCCCCCCCCTTGTTTTTTAAATCTGTTTTTACCTGTTCTATTTTCTATTACCCTCTTAATTTTTACTTCTTAATTCATTTTTATTTCTCTTGGGTTTTGATGTCCTGTTATTGATTAGACACAGGTTTCAAATACATCTTTTCATGTTTTCCCGCCTTTTTTTTAAAGGATTTAAAAGGACGTCTCAACCCGATTGCTATTCTACTTGAACTTGCTCTTCTATTATTCATTATACGCTGTTTTCAAACCTTTTTTTCTCCCTTCTTTGAAAATTCTTTCTCTCTCTTATTTTTTTCTCCTAAATAAGGCTTTAGATAGATAAACTCCTTAAGGGCCACAATAGATAACTGATACCCCATAAACCACAGTTCCAGAGAGGTATGAGCAAGATGAAGAAGCAGAGAAATCATTCCCAATTAAAAGAACAAGAGAAATCCCCTGAAAGAATGATCAATGAAATGGACATTGATAGACTACTAGATCAAGAAGTCCAAAAAGGAGAGATCAAAGTGCTAAAGGAACTAAAAGAGATAGTGTTTACAGATATAAAATATGTCAAAAAATGAAATTGAATCTATAAAGAAGAGCCACGTAGAATTTGTAAACTCATTGACTGAGATGAGGAATGATCTAAAAGCTGTGCAAAGACGACTAGATTATACAGAAGGACGAATTAGTGATCTAGAAGACAGGACACTAGAAAGCACCCAATCAGAAGCGCTACAAGAGAAACAAATAAAAAATAATGAAAATAGCATAAGGGATCTATAGGATAATATAAAACGTGTCAATCTTCGCATAATAGGGGTCCAAGAAGGGGAAGAAAGATCAAAGGGGGTTGAAAAGGTTTTTGAAGAAATCATGACTGAAAATGTCCCAAACATATAGAAGGAATCAGATATCCAAGTACAGGAAGCTCAGAGTATCCCAAACAGGAAGAACCCAAATAGACCCACACCAAGACATATCATAATCAAGATGGCCAGAGGCAAGGATAAAGAAATGATTCTAAAGAAAACAAGAGAAAAGCAAACAGTAAGTTACAAGGGAACCCCCATAAGGCTCTCAGCTGATTTCTCTATACAAACACTACAGGCCAGAAGGGAGTGGCAAGATATATACAAAGTGTGGAATGAAAAAAAATGCAGCCTAGCATACTTGATCAAGCAAGGCTATCCTTTAGGATAGAAGGAGAGATAAAGAATTTCACAGACAAGGAAAAGCTGCAGGAGTTTAGCAACACAAAACCCATGTTAAAAGAAATATTGAAAGGGCTATTCTAAATAGAAAAGCAGCAGGATGCTACAGAAATGAGAAATTCACAACTGGAAAGGTGGTAACTCATGAATTACAAATAAAATAAACACAAAATTATAAAAGAAGACATACAAATCATTAAGAGTGGGAGAGGGAGGCAGGGAAATGTGGAATACATTTTTTACTTTCTTTTTTAAATTGTTTTTTTCAGTAGGATGGATTTGAGATCATGCTACTATCAGTTTAATGAAAACAGTTATAGTAATGGGCTAATAGACTTACAAAAAAGGGTAACCACATGCCAAAAACGTACAAGGGAGTCACAAAAACTAAACGAAATCCATGATAATACAGAGGAAAATTACCAAACCACAAAAGAAAGAAAAAAAGAACAAAGAGGAACTATCAAATCAACTGCAAAGAGAAGTTCAAAATGACAATAAATGCACATCTATCATTAATGACTGTAACGTTAATGGACTAAATGCTCCAGTCAAAAGACATAGAGTGGCAGACTGGATAATAAAGCAAGAACCTTCAATAAGCTGCATACAAGAGACCCATTTTAGGGAGAAGGACACATATAGATTGAGAGTGAAAGGATGGAAAAGGATATTCCATGCAAATGGAAAGCCAAAAAAGCAGGTGTTGCAGTTGATTTCAGACAAAATAGACTTTAAAACAAAGGCCATAAAGAAAAATAAAGAAGGACATTTTATGATGATTAAAGGAGTGACACAAGATGAAGATATTACACTCATTATTATATATGCAGGCAATATAGGAGTACCTAATTACATAGAACAATTACTAACAGACATAAAGAGGGATATTGAGGGGAATACAATCATAGTTGGAGATTTTAACACTGCATTAACATCACTAGACAGATCTTCCAAACAGAAAATAAATAAGGCAAATAAATAGAGAAATTAAATAATAGTACGCAAAAACTAGATTTGGTGGATATTTTCAGAGCATTACACCCCCCAAAAATAGGATATACAATCTTTTCAAGTGCACATGGAACATTTGCCAGAATTGATCATGTACTTGGGCACAAAAGAAACCTCAACAATTTTAAGAAGATAGAAATTATCTTAAGCATCTTTACTGACCACAGTGCCATGAAACTAGAAATCAACAACAAAGAAATAAAGGAGAGAAAAAGAATAGCAGGGAGATTAAACAATGTTATTAAAGAAATAAATGGATCAATGAGGAAATCAAAGCTGAAATTAAAAAATACCTTGAGACAAATGACAATGAAAGCACAACCACTCAAAATCTATGGGCACAGCAAAGGCAGTGATAAGAGGGAAGTTTATAGAGATACAGGCCTTCTTCAAAAAAGAAGAACAATCTCCAATAAACAGTTTAACCCAACAGCTGAATGAATTAGAAAAAGAAGAACAAAAAACCCCAAAAGGCAGCAGAAAAGAAGTAAATTATACAGATCAGGGAAGAAATAAATACAATAGAGTTTAACAAGACCATAGAAAAATCAACCAACCCAAAAGCTGGATTTTTGAAAAAGTAAATAAAATCAACAAACCTCTGGTCAAACTCACAAAGAAGAAAAAAGAGAGAGAACAAATTAGCCAAATAAGAAAGGAAAATAGAGAAGTTACAACAAACAAAATAGAAATACAGAATTTCATACAAGAATATTATGAAAAACTATATGGAACCAAACTGGATAACCTAGAGGAGATGGACAAGTTTCTGGAAACATACTGTCCACCAAGACTGAATAAGAAGAAACTGACCACTTGAACAAACAGATCACTAGAAAGTAAATAGAAATAGCTATTAAAAACCTCCCTACAAATTAAAGTCCAGGACTGGATGACTTCACCAGTGAATTCTACCAAACATACAAAGAAGAAATCATACCAGTCCTTCTCAAACTCTTCCAGAAGAATGAAAAGGAGGGAATGCTCCCAAACTCATTCTATGAGACCACCATCACCCTGATACCAAAATGAGGCAAAGACACTACCAAAAAAGAGAATTATAGGCCAATATCACTGATAAATATAGATGGCAAAGTCCTCACCAAAATATTAGCAAATAGAATCCAACAACACATATAAAAGATTGTACATCATGACCAAGTGGGGTTCATCCCAGGGACACAAGGGTGGTTCAGCATATGCAAATCAATCAATGTAATACATCATATCAACAAGATAAAGGACAAAAACCACATGATCATCCCAATACATGCAGAAAATGTATTTGATAAAATTCAACACCCATTTATCATAAAAACTCTCACCAAAGTGTGTATAGAGGGAACATATCTCAACATCATAAAAGCTATATATGACAAACCTACAGCCAGCATAGTACTCAATGGTGAAAAACTCAAAAGCTTCCCACTATAATCTGGGACAAGACAAGGATGCCCACTATCACCACTCCTATTCAACATAGTCCTGGAAGTCCTAGCCACAGCAATCAGGCAAGAGAGAGAAATAAAAGGGATCCAAACTGGAAAAGAAGAGGTAAAAGTGTCACTATATTCCAGCGACATGGTCCTATATATAGAAAACTCTACAAGGTCCACAGAAAAACTACTAGAGCTGATCGAAGAATTCAGCAATTTAGCAGGTTACAAAATTAATATTCAAAAATCAGTTGCATTTCTTTACACTACCAGTGAATCAACAGAAAAAGAAAATAATGAAACAATCCCCTTTAAAATAGCACCAAAAGTAATAAAATTTCTGGGACTAAATCTAATTAAGGAGGTGAAATAATTATACACAGAAAACTATAAAGCATTGATGAAGGAAATTAAAGAAGACTTAAAAAAATGGAAAGATATCCCATGCTCTTGGATTGCAAGAATCAATATTGTTAAAATGGTCACACTGCCCAAGGCAATCTACAGACAATGCAATCCCTATCAAATTACCCAGGATATATTTCACAGAACTAGAACAAATCATAATAAAATTTATATGGAACCATTAAAGACCTAGAATTGCCAAAGCATTACTGAAGAGAAAGAAAGAGGCTGGAGGAAAAACTCTCCCAGACTTCAGACAATACTATAGAGCCACAGGCATCAAGACAGCATGGTATTGGTATGAAAACAGACATATACACCAATGGAACAGAATAAAGAGCCCAGAAGTGAACCCACAAACTTTTGGTCAACTCATCTTCAACAAAGGAGGCAAGAATATACAATGGAATAAAGAGAGTCTCTTTAGCAAATAGTGTTGGGAAAACTGGACAGCAGCATTTAAGACAATGAAGCTAGAACACTCCCTTACACCATAGACAAAAATCAACTCAAAATGGATGAACGACTTAATCATAAGACAAGATACAATAAACCTTCTAGAGGAAAACATAGGGAAAACATTATCTGTCATACATCTCAAAAATTTTCTCCTAGAAGAAATAAAAGCAAGAATAAACAAATGGGACCTAATGAAACTTACAAGCTTCTGCACAGCAAAGGAAACCATAAGTGAAACAAAAAGACAACCTAAGGAATGGCTGAAAATTTTTGCAAATGAAACTGTCAAAGGCTTAATCTCCAGAATATATAAGCAGCTCATACGACTCAATAAGGAAAAAATAAACAACCCAATCCAAAAATGGGCAGAAGACCTAAACAAGCAATTCTCCACAGAAGACATACAAATGATCAAAAGGCACATGAAAAAATGCTCAATATCACTAATTATCAGAGAAATGCAAATCAAAACTACAATGAGGTATCATTTCACACCAGTCAGAATGGCCGTCATTCAATAATTCACAAATGACAAATGCTGGAGAGGCTGTGGAAGCAGGGGAATCCTCCTACACAGCTGGTGGGAATGCAGTTTGGTGTAGCCACTATGGAACACAGTGTGGAGACTCCTCAAAAGACTAGGAATAGACTTACTGTATGACCTAGGAATCCCACTCCTGGGCTTATATCCAGAAGGAACCCTACTTCAGGATGACACCTGCACCCAAATGTTCATAGTAGCAGTATTTTCAATAGCCAAAACATGGAAACAGCCTAAATGTCCATCAACAGGTGACTGGATAAAGAAGTGGTGGTATATTTATACAATGGAATACTACTCAGACATAAAAACCAACAACATAATGCCATTTGCAGCAACATAGATGCTCCTGGAGAATGTCATTCTAAGTGAAGTAAGCCAGTAAGAGAAAGAAAAATGCCATATGAGATCGCTCATATATGGAATCTAAAAAACAAAAACAAAAACAAACAAACAAACAAACAAACAAAAACAAAGTATAAATACAGGACAGAAATAGACTCGTAGACATAGAATACAGACTTGTGGTTGCCAGGGGGGCAAAGGGTGGTTAGGGATAGACTGGGATTTCAAAATTGTAGAATAGATAAACAATATTATACTGTATAGCACAGGGAAATATACACAAAATCTATGGTAGCTTACAGAGAAAATAATGTGACAGTGTGTATATGTCCATGTATGACTGAAAAATTTTGCTGAACACTGGAATTTGACACAACATTGTGAAATGATTATAAATCAATAAAAAATGTTAAAAAATAAGAAAAAGAGAAAAGAACTTAAGCCAGTTTTCCTCACATGTGCATTGTGCATGTCCATTATTTTATAGAGAAATGTAGAGTAATCTATAGTTTTAAGTCATTTAGACATCATTATCATATTATGAACAAATGACACAGTGTGAAATGCAAGGAAGTATCACTTTATATGTTCCAAAAACTGTAATTTAAATTGGTATTAGGAGCAACAATGTCATTAGTAAATATTTAAATCAAAATCCACCTGAACTAAGCCATTTTCCTAGTACTTCCCCTAAACTGGAAAGAGAATTTTTCAGAGTATTTTTCTTATGACTTCTTGAGTCATAAGATGAGCTAACAAATATCATGGCCAACTGGTCATTTCATTGGAAAACTGATTAAAAATCAGGATGCTCACATTACAGATTGACATCATGGACTGACAAAAGATGTTTCCAAGGCTACCCATAGATGATCTTGAGCCCAAGGAAAACCAATTATGTATTTTTCTAACCAACCTGGGAGAGTCAAGATTCCATAAATCAATTGATTCCTGTTAGGAGCTACCCAGTATTCATCCAATGAAAACGAGTATTTAGGGCCAGATGTAGAACAGGCATCATTAATTGGCCAGGTAAGAGGACCTCATTTAGTGATATTGGTGGTAACATTAGCTTGTATAGTGCTAGAGTTAGTCTCTTTAAAATAAAATTTCTAGGGACCATACAATTAGAGCCTTGGTGAAGAGAAATCAGTCAAGGCAACATGGAAGTACTGAACATAGGTAATTGGCTACAAACCAAGCAGTTGGATAAATTTTTGAAACATGCTTATGATTGAGTACAAGAAATACATTTGGTCCCTAAGCACAAATGTGGGAAGTTTTCTTTTTGTTTTTACTTTTTTTTGAAGTACCATCAGTTAAAATGTGTCAATTTCAGATACACAGCACAATGTCCCAGTCATGCATATACATACATATATTAATATTCATATATTTTTTCATTAAATGTTTTTATAAGATATTGAACAAAATTTACAGTGTTAGAAAGCAGAAATTTCTTTTTTCTTTAATCTATTTTTATGTATAGTGGCCAATATTTGTAAATCTCAAATTTCCAAATTTATCCCTTCCCACCCCCTTTCTCGAGTAACCATAAGATTGCTTACTACATTTATGGGACTCTTTCTGTTTTGTAGGTAAGTTCATAGTGTTTGTTTGTTTGTTTGTTTGTTTGTTTATATTCCATTTATTTAGATTCCACATTTGAGTGATATCATAGGTTATTTTTTTTCCTCTTTGTGGCTTACTTCATTTAGAGTGACAATCTCTAGGTCCATCCATGTTGCTGTAAGTGACATTATTTTATTATTTTTAATGGCTGAGTTGTATTCCATTGTATAAATCTACTACAACTTCATCCAGTCATCTGTCAATGGACATTTAGGTTGTTTCCATATCTTGGCTACTGTAAATAGTGCTTTTATGAACATTGACGAGGATGCATTTTTTTGAATTAGAGTTCCCTCCAGATATATGCCCAGGAGTGGGATTGTTGGATCATACAGTAAGACTATTTTTAGTTTTTAGAGAAATCTCCATACTGTTTTCCATAATGGCTGCACCAAACTACATTCCCACCAACAGCGTATAAGGGTTCCCTTTTCTTCACACATTCTCCAGCATTTATCATTCATAGACCTTTGAATGATGGCCATGCTGACTGGTGTGACTACCTCATTGTAGTTTTCATTTGCATTTCGCTGTTAATTAGTGATATTGAACATTTTTTTCATGTGCCTATTGGCCATTTGTATGTCTTCATTGGAGAATTGCTTGTTTAGGTCTTCTGCCCATTTTTGGATTGGATTGTTTATTTTATTTAATTTTTTTAATTTTATTTTTGTTATTACATTATATGAGCTGTTTACATATTCTGAAATTTAAGCCTTTGTCAGTCACATCATTTGCAAATATTTACTCCCATTCTGTGTGCTATTGTTTTGTTCTACATATGGTTTCTTTTGTTATGCAAAAGTTTATAAATTTAATTAAACCCCACTTTATTTTTGCTCTTATTTCTATTGCCTGTGTAGACTGCTCTAGGAGAACATTGCTAAGATTTATGTCAAATAATGTTTTGCCTATGCTTTATTCTAGGAGGTTTATTGTGTCTTGTCTTATATTTAAGTTCTTAAGCCATTTTGTCTTGGGTAATGTGTAGATTGCCTTGGGTAGTATTTCATTTATTTACTCCTTGATATTTCTTATTTCCTTCCTTCTGCTGACTTTTGGTTTTGTTTGCTCCTCTTTTTCTAATTCTTTTAGCTAATAGATTAGATTGCTTTTTGAGATTGTTCTTGATTTTTGAGGAATGCCGGTATCGCTATGAACTTCCATCTTAGGACTATTTTTTTCTGCATCCCATAGATTTTGTGTGGTTGTGCTTTCATTTTGTTTCCCATAAAGTATTTTTACATCCTTCTTTGATTTCATCATTGATCCATTGGTTTTTTAGTACCATGTTGTTTAATTTCCATGCTGTAGTCTTTTTCTCCTTTGTTTTTCTGTGGTTGATTTCTAGTTTCATAGCATTGTAGTAAGAAAATATGCTTGAAATAATTTCTATCTTCTTAAATTTATTGAGGCTTCTTTTGTGCCTCAGTACATGAGCTATCCGAGAGAATGTTCTATGCACACTTGAAAAGAATGTATATTCTAATTTGGGGTGATATAATGTCTTAAAACTATTAATCAACTCCAAATGTTCTATTGTGTTATCTAGTTTCTCCACTGCCTTATTGATTTTCTGTCTGGAAGACAGATCCAGTGATGTTAATGGGGTGTTCAAGTCTCCTATTTATTTGTGTTCCCATCAATTTCTTTCTTTATATCTGTTAGTATTTGTTTTATGTATTTAGATCCTCCTATATTGGATGCATATATGTTAATGAGTGCAATACACTCATCTTGTATTTCTCCTTCAATCATTATATAGTGTCCTTATTTATCTTTCTTTATGTCCTTTGTTTTAAAGTCTATTTTGTCTGAAATCAGTATTGCTACTCCTGCTTTCTTTTCATTTCTATTTGCATGGAATATCTTTTTCCATCCTCTCACTTTCAATCTATGTGTGTCCTTCTCCCTAAAGTGGGTCTCTTGTATGCAGCATATTGTAGGTTCTTCTTTTATTAACTAATCTGCCACTCTTTGTCTTTTGGACATTGGAGCATTTAGTCCATTGACATTTACAATAATTAATGATAGATGTCTGTTTATTGCCATTTGGAATGTAGTTTTGCAGTTGATTTGGTATTTCCTCTTTGTTCCTCTCTTTTTATTTTTGTGGTTTGATAGTTTAATTTTCTATCTCTTTTTGCTCTCATGAGTGTATTGTATGCTTTTGATTTGGGGTTATACTGTTTTTCAAGTATATTAACCCATTAGTATATCTGGTTGCTTTAAACGATAGTCATATAAGCTCAAACACATCTTAAAAGACAAAAATAAAAAAGAAAAAGAAAGAAAAAATTATTTTATTGCCCCCTCTCCCACATTTAATGATTTTGATGTGCTCTTTTACATCTCTATATTTATTCTGTTGCAACTTGATGTAGTTATCACTTTTCCAATTATGGTTTTCTCCTTTCTGTAGTATTCTGCTTCTTTTCTATTTATAGTAGAACTTTCAATATTTATCTTAACATAGGTTTAGTATTGCTGAATTCTTTTAGTTTTCACTTGTTTGTGAAATTCTTTACCTCTCTTTCTATTCTAAAGGATAGCCTTGCTGGATTAAAGTATCCTAGGTTGCAGCTTTTTCTCATTCAAAACTTTGAGTATATCTTGTCACTCCCTTCTGGTCAACAATGTTTGTGTAGAGAAATCAGCTGAAATCCTTATCAGGGTTCTCTTGTAACTAACTCTGTTTTTCTCTTGCTGTCTTTAGAATTATTTATTTGTCTTTAACCTTGGCCATCTTATTATAATATGTCTTGGTGTAGGTCTATTTGGGTTCTTCTTGTTTGGGACCCTCTGTGCTTCCTGTACTTAGATATCTGATTCCTTCTTTAGGTTTGGGAAGTTTTTAGTCATAATTTCTTCAGTTATGTTTTCAACTCCCTTTTCTCTTTCTTCTCCTTCTGGGACTCCTATTATACATAAGTTGGCATGATTTATCCCATTGGTCTCTTGTGTTGCTTTCTTTGGTTTTTATTTACTTTTCTGTCTGCTGTTCTGAGTGGGTGACTTCTGTTATTCTGTCTTCTAAGTCACTTATTTGTTCCTCTGCATTGTCTAGCCTGCTTTTGACTGCCTTTACCTCAGTTCTTATCTCAGCCATTTAGTTTTCTGTTTTTAATTAGTTCCTCTTTATGGTTTCAATTTCCTTTTTTAAATATTCTGTTTCTACTCATAGTCTCTTTTAGTTCCCTCAGTGCTTTGAACACACCATTTTTGAAGTCATGATCTATGAGACTATTGAGGTCTATTTCATTGATGATTCTTAAGGGTATTCCTCTTGTTCTTTTAATTGGGAGTATTTTCTCTGTTTCTTAGTTTACTTGTATCTCTCTGGCACTATAGATTATGGAGTATCAGCTATCTACTGTGGTATTTAAGAGATTTTTCTTTTTTTTTAAAGAGCATGTGATCCTCTGTAGACTGTATTCCCCTAATAATTATATTGCAAGGTCTGATTCTAGTATGGATAGTTGTTTTATGTTAGTTCTGAGGCTTCCAAACTGTTTCTGAGCTGTAGTGCATAGCAGGCAGGATTGGAGCTCTTTAAGTATTTTCTGTTGACTCTACCTTTGTCTTGGATTTAGCCATGGGAATGTCAGTACACAGCTCTGCCTTCCTACAAGTTCTCTGTCTTCAGAGCTGTCAGTGCATTTCCCTTGACTTCTGGGTGGCACACCTGGATTGTGGTGCATTATTCAGTTCAGCACCATCCCTAGTGCCAAATGCTTCTTCTGCATTCATCCCACTGCAAGAACTTCACTCACTCATCTTAGAGAATTGTGCTGGTAGGGCCACCAGCCCTCAGTGACTGCACATTTGTGCTATTGTATCAGCACCATCACCAGCACCAAATGCACTCATTGTGTTGCACAAACTATGCTCACTCATTCTAGAGATCCATGGGTTGTGCCACTGAATCAGTACCACCCCCAATGCCAAGTCCATGCAAGGTAAGCAGGTTTGCAGAAAAAGACTGCACTAGCCCTTGCCCCCACTCTGGGCTAGAACTCTGCTCCATGCTCATTTGTCTTAGAAGTGCAGGTCCACAAAGGCATCCACTGAGCAAAACATTCCCCTCTTCCTGAGGCTGTAAATAAATCTCAGTCCTGCCTATGAAGTTGCAGGGCCCCTGGGCATGGAGTTATGTTTTAACCCTACCTCCTTCTGGGAAAAGCATACCAATAAATATGGTGGCTATGGCTGAGCCCCACCTCTCTTCTCCTGAGAATATGCCAGCAATGTTGCTGTGGGCCTGTGGAGACAAAGGCTATGGCCCAGTCACATTGTATTTCTCCCTGAAGCATGCACCAGCAGTGTTGCTTTCTTTTGCTTTTGTTTTATGGGGGACCCAGGACATTTTGCTCTGTATACACTCCCAGCCATGGTGCTTGAGGCTGCCTCTGTGCACTTGGCTCCAGTTCTCAGCATTTGGGCAGCCACTCCAGGTCCATGCCCACTGGGTCATGTCTAGGGCTGGGGATTGAAGGGACACTTTGTGCCCATTTATCTTAGTTCTGTTGACCAAGTGCTGCTGTGCACAGATCCAAGCTACAGAGGTTCCCCTTCTTCTCCACTGACCTCTCCATTGAAGTAGGGGAGTCCCAGCAGAAAAGCACTATTCCTCCTTTGCCACTCTCTCACAATTGGACAGGCCCCACACTAATTTCATTTTTCTTCTTTTTTCTCCTCCTACCAAATTTGTAATGAGTTTTGTCTTTTGAAGAAGACGTTCTGTCAAATTTCAACAGGTGTTCTGAGTGAATGGGTGGATCCATGGATGTCTCTCTTCATGTACTCGTGGGAGAGGGTGAGCTAAAAGTGTCATTCTACTCCACAATCTTGACTGCTCCCGCACTGAGCAATTTTCAATCAGAATACAGGTCAGCTCTAACATCTTGGGTCAGCTGTCAACTTCAGAGTTCATCTTCTACTCAACCTGATATGGTTTTGCTGTCTTAGTCAAAGTCAGAAACAGGTGTTGCAGTTCATTCAGGAGAGGCCTGATATAGTCCCTTTGAACATGGCTGCAAAGAGTTCTTTATATAATGTTTTCCCCAGTGTGCATAGTCTTCTGGTTGTAGGTCATATTGAATCCAATTTTTATCCAAAGTTAGATTATTGTGATAAATACCAGAAACAAATAGAGTATCCTTTTAATAACTAAATTTTACAAAGAAATATATGGAAATTGGGTTTTAGCCAGTAAATACAGACCTCAAATAACAAAGCTAGAATTTAATTAAGTACACTGAAACATTCTTTTTCTATCTATAATTATCCTCATTTCTACCAAATATAGACAAATTAAGACTAATTTGTTTCCAAATTAAGTCTAGTTAATTGGCCCCATAGACTCTTTTAAATTGGCTGTGCTGTTACTTTTCATAAGGAATCTTGGATTCAGCTTTGGAAACTCAAGGCCAGGAAAGCCATACCAAGAGAATATCATAGATTCCACCTGTGGTATCTATATATTTGGGGGATAGTTATGGGCATATTCCTCTCTTATTGAGGTCCTTCAAATTCTTTGAGTTCCCTGCATCTATTAGGGGGTGGTCTTCTTTATATACCTTAGAAAACCTATGGAAACCTAAGAGTTTCCAAATTCTGGAGGGATCAGGTAGAGGGAAATATAAATGCTTCATTCCTACTTACAAACATGTAATTTAGAGTTTTTCTTACATAGACAAAACACAAATTTTAAAAAAGTAACATTTCAGGCAAAAATCAAAAATTATAACCACATTCACAAGTTTTTAGATGTTCCTTCAATTCAAAGGCTCCATAGAGCTAACCTTACAAATATTTTCCCCTGATAATTTGATTTAAAAAAAATAGAAAAATATTTACTAAAGTTATTTTCAGTAGACCCTGCATGCACAGGTCCAGAAGACAGCTGGCTTTAACAGGACACCCAAAATTGTTTTGGAGTGCCAACAGAAGCCCAGCTTGGCCATTTCATTGCCAATTTCCTTTAGTTCCAAATAAAGTACTTACAAGCATACATAAACATAGCTAGTATTCCATAGGTGACTGTTTGCAGGGGAGTTGTTTGGCCTTTGAGGTAAAATTTCCCAGTATTAATATTGTATCCTAATTTCAATATGAGCTATGGTCTGAAAAACTTTCTGAAGATAGCGTGGTGGATAGCACATGTGCTGCTTCTGAGTCTAGCTCCCCAGTGAATTATCCTTGGGTCTGTTCAACTTCTTTTATGTGGCATGGTTTCTCCCTATAACAACCTAAAACTGCCATGGGTGCTTGGAGAGCTAGGTTAGCCTCTGTGGCACTCCCTGGATGAGTACTATTTACTTTATGGTTGTAGTGGCATTCCCCTGTAGACTGCTGCACATCACAAGGCCTGATCCTCAGACATTCCTTCAAGGTCCTCGGTCACCTGATTATGCCTTGTACTCAGAAGGAGCAAATTGTCCCTTTATTATTTTGAGGTGAATAATTTAGTTTTGCATTTTACTACCAAATGTTTTGTTCAGACCATATATCAACTCATTTTTCAACTTAAGCCAAATTGAACAAAAACTCAGCCACTTGTGTTTTTCACAGCCTCTTGTCCAGACCTCTCAGGTCCTGCCTAGGAAATGTACCAGTGCCCCTTAAGACTCCAGGTCTTAAACCAAACGTGTATAAAAATTTTAAGACCATCACCTGAACAATGCGATCTAAACATCAGGATAACTCATCAGAACAACTGAGGAGTACCAAGAAGATGTTTGGGCTCAACGGGCCCAGGTTGTTACTGAGTACTGATTACAGATAAACCCCAGGTGTCTTCTGGTGGGTGTCTCTGATATCTTGCTGGCTGCACCAAATATATGCCAATGAAACATTAGTCAGTCAATCAAAGAAAGAAATAGAAAATTTCATTTGAGACAAATTTGAAAATTATAATGCAGGGAGAGCATTTCAGAAAGCTCTGAGGTTTCTTCTGCCCATTAGAAGTCAAGGAACAGTTATATAAGATTTTTGGGGAGATAAATAACTATAAAAAATGACATATTATTGATAGTTTATGTAATCCAGATCTGAGTAATGTGACCCCTTAGGAGATACAGAAGGAATGCTATCTTTCAGCAATTATCTTATTTGTTCTAGGAGAATGTTGCTCTTTATGGTCAAGCAAGTATTACTGCCAATTGGTAAGGTCTTGTTGATGCACAATGCAGATACACAATGCACAGTGGGAAGAGATAAGAGGCAAAAGGGCAGGAAAAATTATGTTTAAAATTTTCTTGTCTTGCTGTAAAATATAAATTTTATTTCACATGCTTTACAACTTTTTTTAAACTCTGTCCCTTGTTGTCTTCTCTGGTTTCAGCATCCTCAAAAATCATTCCTTGAGTTGACTTCAGCTGAATTTTTCTATCTTTAATTACAACAGGAAAATGGAACATACTGGAGTTGGAAAGATTCCCTTCCCTAAGCTAGAATAAGATTCTGGAAAATTCAGATTCTATGGAGAACAGGATGTTTTTTAAAATAAGACTTTATGGTAAGAGTTCACGATAAAGGAGTAGGAAGACATGGAACTCACCCACACACACACAAATCCACACAAACACATCAAAAATTACATCTATGTGAGGAAAAATTCTCTCAGAAAACCAACCGGAAACTGGCAGAAAATCTCTCATACAACCAAAGCTGCAAGAAAGGTCTCCACATAACCGAGGACCAAACACACACACACACACACACATTAGGACACGACTTTCACACCTGGAAGGGACTTATAAAGAAAGATGTGTCCACATGAGCAAACTCTTGCTATGTGAAATTCCCTAGTCTTCTAGAAGGCCCTCCAAGACAGAGAAGGCCCTCCAGGACAGATAGTCAGCTAGAAGGGCCTGAATTCTGCTTTCAAGGAGTATGCACCTGCTGGCTTACTAGCAACAAGGACAGAGAAAAAACGGTGCTAATATCTGCCGACTGGCCATGCTTCTGAACCAGAAATGTGTGCTGGGTGGGGATGCTTGTATGCTCAGCAGCTAGGCACTGAAATTGTGGTGTAGGGACCCTGGGAGAGGGTTTGGTCTAGCTGCATAGAGACAGCCAAAAGAGTATGGAATGTGGCCCAGGCCACCACTGTTAAAATGTGCAGGTTGTGACATGGGTCCAACATTGGAGCCCTACTGTCAGTGTCTATACAACACAATACAGCTCCACAGGCAGTGGGCTTTGTGAGCACACACATGGTAGGGGCAGGGTTGATATCTGATCCCATTATAAGCCCTCCCACAACATGGATGGGTCTAGCAGTGCTGGACTTTTTACTTCTTGTTGTACACAATGAATGGCAGGCAGCATCACAGATTAGGACATCTCAGACAGAAAGCCCCAGGGGAGGAATAAACAGTGGTTCCTTTCCTGACAGGATTGCTTTAGTTCTGATCAGTGCACACTGAAGCTTGAGTCAGATCTGAGGTGGACAGGTCTGGGGAGAGTCCTACCCAAAAGGCAGCACAGATCTCAGTTAGCAGCACAAACACCTTGATTCCTGCAGTCACAACACTTTGGCCTCCAGAGCCAGCCTAGTACTAGATCTAGAGTGAACAAAACAGAGAAAGGGTTGTGACCTTGGGCTGCTTCTGGGAAACCAAGAGATTCTTACATGGGCAGTGCATAGGTTCAGTGTGACCATATATGTCTCATTTGCTTCAACACTCACCTCCTTTGGGACAGAGCACACACTTAAGAGCGATGGGTCCTTATTGAACCTGACTCTCAGGGCTTCTACAATAAGAAACTAGGGAACAGATCCTATCTCCAATAAGTCTGTGACAACCACAGAGCAAAGAAGAGGTACTGTTCAACATTCAGTGGAGACTCTGATCAGCACAACACTAATCACACCCATTATCAAGGGGATAACAGCCAGTATGCACTGAGGAAAGAAGAAACAGGTAACCCTACCAAAAACAGATCTCACACCAAAAATATTAGACACAAACAGTCTATACAGGGAGGCACCCAAATAAAAACAGCCCTTCATGACCACGGTGGATAACTATTTATTATAAATTCAAAAAGACAGAGAAATTTATGTAAAATAAAAAGGAAAAACTACTCCCAACTAAATAACAAGACAAATCCCCTGGAAGTAAAATGAATACACAAACAAACAAACAAACTTACCCCTCCAGTTTAAAACTCTCTTCTTAAATTATTTATTCATTTATAGTCACTTTACAAATTTGTGTCAAACTACAGTGTAGAGCACAATTTTTCAGTTATACATGAACATACACATATTCATTGTCACATTGTTTTCACTGTGATCTACCACAAGATATTGTATATATTTCCCTGTGATATAAAGTATAATCTTGCTTATCTATTGTATATATGCCTGTCAGTATCTACAAATTTTGAAACCCCAGTCTGTCCCTTCCCATCCCCCACCCCCTTGGCAACCACAAGTTTGTATTCTAGATCTATGAGTCTGCTTCTGTTTTGTATTTATGTTCCTTTTATTTTTTTAATTCCACATATCAGTGATCTCATACGGTATTTTTCTTTCTCTTTCTAGCTTACTTCACTTAGAATGACATTCTCCAGAAATATCCATATTGTTGCAAATGGCATTATGTTGTCAGTTTTTATGCCTGAGTAGTATTCCATTGTATAAATATACCACTTCTTCTTTATCCAGTCATCTGTTGATGGACATGTAGGCTGTTTCCATGTCTTGGCTATTGTAAATACTGCTACTATGAACATTGGGGTGCAGGTGTCATCCTGAACTAGGGTTCTGTCTGGGTATATGCCCAGGAGTGGGATTACTAGGTGATATGGTAAGTGTATTCTTAGTCCTTGAGAAATCTCCATACAGTTTTCCAAAGTGACTGCAACAAACTGCATTCCCACCAGCAGTGTAAGAGGGTTCCCTTTTCTCCACAGCCTCTCCAGCATTTGTCATTTGTGGATTTTTGAATGATGACCATTCTGGTTGGTGTGAGGTGATACCTCATTGCAGTTTTGATTTGCATTTATCTGATAATTAGTGATTTTGAGCAATTTTTTATGTGCCTATTGATCATTTGTATTTCTTCTTTGGAGAATTGCTTGTTTAGGTCTTCTGCCGATTTTTGGAATGGGTTATTTGTTTCTTTCTTATTAATTCATATGAGCTGCTTATATATTCTGGAGATCAAGCCTTTATCAGTTTCACTGTTTGCAAAATTTTTCTCCCATTGCATAGGTTGTGGTTTTGTTTTGCTTATGGTTTCCTTTGCTGTGTAGAAGCCTGTAAGTTTCATTAGGTCTCATTTGTTTATTCTTGCTTTTATTTCTATTGCTTGGGTAGACTGCCCTATAAGAACAATTTTGAGATGTGAGATAATGTTTTGCCTATATTTTCTTCTGAGAGTTTTATTGTATCCTGTCTTATGTTTAAGTCTTTGATCCATTTTGAGTTTATTTTTGTGTATAGTGTAAGGGAGTGTTCTAGTTTCATTAATTTACATGCTGCTGTCCAGTTTTCCCAACACCATTTGCTGAAGAGACTTTCTTTATTCCATTGAATATTCTTGCCTCCTTGGTTGAAGATTAGTTGACCAAAAGTCTGTGGGTTCATGTCTGGGTACTCTATTCTGTTCAATTGGTCCTAATGTCTGTTTTATACCAATACCATGTTGTCTTGATTATTGCTGTTCTATAGTATTGTCTAAAGTCTGGGAGGGTTATTCCTCCAGGTTCTTTCTTTTTCTTCAGTAATGCTTTGACAATTCTACATCT
Source organism: Camelus bactrianus (assembly GCF_048773025.1). Lineage (NCBI taxonomy): Eukaryota > Metazoa > Chordata > Mammalia > Artiodactyla > Camelidae > Camelus > Camelus bactrianus. The sequence continues at coordinate 48,771,837 of NC_133575.1, forward strand.
TTTGTGGTTCCAAATAATTTTATTATGATTTGTTCTAGTTCTGTGAAATATGTCCTGGGTAATTTGATAGGGATTGCATTAAATCTGTAGATTGCTTTGGGTAATGTGACTATTTTAACAATATTGATTTTCCCAATCCAGGAGCATGGGATGTCTTTCCATTTTTTAAAGTCTTCTTTAATTTCCTTCATCAATGGTTTATAGTTCTCTTTGTATAACTATTTCACCTACTTGATTAGATTTATTCCTAGGTATTTTATTACTTTGGGTGCTATTTTAAAGGGGATTGATTCTTTACTTTCTTTTCTGTTGATTCATCATTAGTGTAAAGAAATGAAAGTGATTTTTGAACATTAATCTTGTAATCTGCTACCTTGATGAATTCTTCGATCAGCTCTAGTAGTTTTTGTGTGGACATTTTAGGATTTTCTATATATAGTAACATGTTGTCGGCATATACTGACACTTTTACCTCTTCTATTCCAATTTGGATCCCTTTTATTTCTCTCTCTTGCCTGATTGGTGTGGCTAAGGCTTCCAACACTATGTTGAATAAGAGTGGTGATAGTGGGCAGCCTTGTGTTGTCCCAGATTTTAATGGGAAGTTTTTGAGTTTTTCATTGTTGAGTACTATGCTGGCTGTAGGTTTGTGATATATAGCTTTTATTATGTTGAGATATGTTTCCTCTATACCCACTTTGGTGAGAGATTTTGTCATAAATGGGTGTTGAATTTTATCAAATGCTTTTCCTGCATATATTGAGATGATCATGTGGTTTTTGCCCTTTCTCTTGTTGATGTGATGTATTACATTGATTGATTTGCATATGTTGAACCACCCTTGTGTCCCTGGAATGAACCCCAGTTGATTGTGATGTATAATCTTTTTTATATGCTGTTGGATTTTATTTGCTAACATTTTGGTGAGGATTTTTGAATCTATGTTCATCAGTGATATTGTCCTACAATTCTCTTTTTTTGGTAGTTTCTTTGCCTGGTTTTGGTATCAGGGTGTTGGTGGCTTCATAGAATGAGTTTGGGAGTATTCCCTCCTTTTCAATCTTCTGGAAGAGTTTGAGAAAGACTGGTATGAGTACTTCTTTTTATGTTTGGTAGAATTCCCCAGTGAAGCCGTCTGGTCCTGGACTTTTATTTGTAGGGAGGCATTTTTTTATTGCTAATTCTATTGCATTTCTAGTGATCAGCTTGTCCAAGTGGTTAGTTTCTTCTTGATTCAGTCTTGGTGGACAACATGTTCCCAGAAACTTGTCCATCTCCTCTAGGTTATCCATTTTTGTTCCGTATAGCTTTTCATAATATTCTAATATGATATTCTGTATTTCTATGTTATTTGTTGTAATTTCTCCATTTTCCTCTATTTCGCTAATTTGTTCTCTCTCTTTTTTCTTCTTTGTGAGTTTGGCCAGAGGTTTGTCGATGTTATTTACTTTGTCAAAAAACAGCTTTTGGTTTGATTGATATTTTCTATTGTTTTTTTTAATCTGTATTTTATTTATTTCCTCCCTGATTTTTATTATTTCCTTCCTCTTGCTGACTTTTTGGGTTTTTTGTTCTTCTTTTCCTAGTTCTTTTATCTGGTGGGATAGATTGTTTATTTCAGATTGTTCTTCTTTTTTAGGAAGGCCTGTGTCACTATAAACTTCCCTCTTAGCTCTGCCTTTGCTGCCTCCCATAAATTTTGAGTGGTGTCTTTCCAGTTTCATTTGTCTCAATATATTTTTTAATTTAAACTTTGATTTCATCATTGACCCTTAGGTTTTTAATAACACACTGTTTAATCTCCATGCTTTCATTTTTTTCTCCTTTGTTTCTCTGTAGTTGATTTCTAGTTTCATGACATTGTGGTCAGCATAGATGTTTTAGAGTTAATTTCTAGCTTCTTAAAATTGTTGAGGTTTATTTTGTGCTCAAGTACGTGATCAATCTTAGAAAATATTCCATGTGCACTTGAAAAGAATGTATATCTTATTTTTGTAGTTTTAATGCTCTGAAAATATCCACCAAATCTAATTTTTCTATTGTATTATTTAATTTCTCTGTTGCCTTATTTATTTTCTGTCTGACAGATCTGTCTAGTGATGTTAATGCAGTGTTAAAATCTCCAACACTGATTGTATTCTCATCACTATCCCTTTTTATCTCTGTTAGTAATTGTTTTATGTACTTAGGTGTTCCTATATTGGATACATATGTATTAATGATTGTAATATCCTCATCTTGTATTACTCTTTTAATCATTATAAAATGTCCTTCTTTATATTTCTTTCTGGCCTTTGTTTTAAAGTCTATTTTGCCTGAAATCAGTGATACTATACCTGCTTTTCTGGCAGTTTTATTTACATGGAATATCTTTTTCCATCCTTTCACTCTCAATCTATATGTGTCTTCCCTAAGGTGGGTCTCTTGTATGCAGCATATTTTAAAAATAGGTATTAAAATGCTAAAAGAATTGAGATATTGTTGACAGAAATGTGGAGACTGTAACAAGGTACTTGAAGATATAAAGAGACACCAATCATAATTAAACAACTCAATTGACAAGATAAAAGTGATTCTAAAAGCAATGAATAGCAGAATGAATAATGCAGAAGAATGAATAAGTGATTTGGAAGATAGTATAATGGAAATCACTTAATCAGAATAATGTTCAGTAAGACAAATGAAAAGAATAAAAGATACATATAAGACCTATGGGATAAGATTAAACTTACCAGCCTATGCATAATAAGGGTCCCAGAGGGAAAAGAAAGAGAAGAAAATTGAAAGTTTATTTGAAGAAACTGTCTGAAAACGTCCTAAACACAGAAAAGGAAATAGCCAAATACAGAAGGCACAGAGGGTCCAAAACAGATGAATCCAAACAGAGCCACAACAAGACGTATCATAATTAAAATAACAAAACTTAGAGTATTCTAAAGGTAGTAAAAGAAAAACAGTCAATTACAAGGGAACCCCCAAATAACTATTAACTGGATTTTTCTGAAGGAATTTATAGGCCAGAAGGGAGTGACATGATATATTCAAATTCCTAAATTTGAAAAGCCTGCAACCCAAGATACTCTACTTAGCAAATTAACATTTTGACCAAATGGAGAGATAAAAGAATTTCTCAAACAAGAAATTAAAAAAATCAGCCATACTAAACCTAATTTAAAAGAATTATTGAAAAGTAGTCTCTAAATAGATAAGAAGCAAGAATCTATATGAGAGCAGAGAAAGTATCATATGACATCACTTATATGTGGAATGTAAGAAAATTTATTACAAATAAACTTATTTACAAACTTGAAATAGACTCACAGATGTAGAAAGTGAAGTAAGATTATCAAAGGGAAAAAGAGTAGGGGGAGGGATAATGTAGGAATTTGGGTTAACATATATGAACTACTACATAGAAAATAAATAGACAACAATTATCTGTATTGCACAGGGAACTGCATTCAATATCTTATAATAACCTATAATGGAAGATAATCTTAAAAAGAATATATATACACACACAGAAAAAAATATGTATAACTGAATCACTTTGTTGTACACCTGAAATTAACACGTTATAAATTCTATATTAATACAAATATTTAAAAAATATATGAGAGGAGAAATCGCAATCAGAAAGGTAAATATAGAAAAAAAAATTGAAGATCACTAAAATAAGCCAGTACAAAGATCAAATAAAACAAAAAAATTTTGTGAAAGTGATTACAACTACAAGAAACAGCCAAAGGATGAACATGAAGATGTAAAATAGAACAACAAAATCTCAAAAAGTGAGAAAGGGAGTAAAACGGTAGATATTTTATAATGTGTTTGAATTTATGTAACTATCAGTCTAAAGCAAATAGATATAGTAATGCAATAATATAATTGAAAACCAGATAAACACAATGAAAAATATACAATGGATCAAAATAAGCCAAAAATAAAAGAATTCAAACATAAAACAGAAGAAAACCACCAAACCACAGAAGGAAAACCAAAAAGGAAAATGAACAAAGAAGAACTACAAAACAAACTGAGAAACAAAGTTTAAATTGGAAATATATACACACTTTATAATTACTATAAATATCAATAGAATAAATGCTCTGATCAAAATACAAATTGGCAGATTGAATAACAAAGCAAGAACCTACAATAAACTTCCTACAAGAGACTCATTTTAGGCTGAAAGACACAAAGATTGAAAGTGAGGAAATGGACAATATATTTCGTACAAATGGAATCAAAAAGAATGAGGTGTAGCAATACTCATATAAGACCAAATAGACTTTAAAACAAAGTCAATAAAGAAAAAAAATTCACAATATAATGATAAAGTGATCAATAAAAGAAGAGGATACTACACTTGTTAACAATTATGCACTCAATATAGAAGCACCTAAACATGTAAAAAAAAAATTACGAACAGATGTAAAAGGGGAAATTGATAGGATTACAGGTATAATAAATCATTGCAATACTCCTCTGATATTAATGGACAGATCTCCAAGACAGAAACTAATAAAACAATAGATCATAAATCACACAATAGAACAGTGGGATTTAGTTGCTGTCTACACAATATGACATTAAAAAAAAAAAAACAAGATACATATTATTTTCAAGAATGCATGGAACATGGGATTTCTGGTCAAGAGGGGAGAGTGGTAAGACCACAAGCACTCCTCTCCTCATGACTACAATGAAACCACAACTAACTGCTAAACAAATACCCAAAAAGACTGGGACCTAGCATAAAAGATCTTTTTCAACTGGAAACATAAATGGGGAACCACAGCAGGATGGTAAGTGGGGGATACTTGTGATGTACTATGGCATTATACCCCTAGGTGGGCAACCTACAAGCTGAGGAATAATTGGGTCACAGAGGCCCTTCCACAGAAGTGAGAGTTCTGGGACCCATTTCAGGCTCCACAGCCTGAGGTGCCAGCATTGGGAAGAGGAGGAGACCCCAGGTCATCTGGTCTTGAAGGCCATCAGGGGTTGGTTCCAGGAGATCCACAGGACTGGGAAAAACAGAGGCTTAATTCTCTCAGGAAGCATACACATAACATGTCCTGTGCCAGGTCCAAGGCTAGAGGCAGTAATTTCATAAAAACCTGGGCTAGGCCTGCCTCCTGGTTTTGGAAGTTCTCCTGGGAATGCAGGGGATGGCTGCAGCTCACCAAGGGGACATAAAAGCTGGTGGAGGACATTTTTGGAGTGTTCATCTTCATCAGCTTTTCTGGAGGTTGACATCTTGATTGGATCATTAACACCAAGGCATAGCCTCACCAAACAGCCTGTAGGGAAGTCTCATGCCAAACAACATACCAGGTGGGAACATGGCCCCATTCATCAGCAGACCTCCTGAATTACAAAGAGCTCTATATATGGCCCTGTCTACCAGAGGTCCACGACCAAGCTTCACCCAGCAGTGGGCAGACACAATCTCCTCCTGCCAGGAAACCTGCAGAAGCCTCTATTCCAGCCTCATCTGCAAGGGGCATATACCACAAATAAGAAATCAACAACCCCAAAGCCTGTGGAAGAAATCCCCAAACACAGTCCAGATTCTGCACTGGGACCAGCTGGACCCTGGCCCTTGGATGACAAGAGAGGAGTGTACTTCTGGGACACAAAGAACATCTCCCACAGAGGGCCATCTCTCCAAGGTCAAGAAATGTAACTAAACAACCTAAAATTACAAGTAGAAAGACAGAAAATGTGAGGTGGTAGAGGAATATCTCCCAGGCCAAGCCACAAGATAAAATCCCAGAAGAAGATATCAGTGATGAAGAGATAGGCAATTTTTTTCTGAGAAAGAGTTTAATGATGGCAAAGATGTTCAGAGAACTCGAGGAGCATAAATGCACAGAGTGCAGTTTTTAGGAAAGAGTTGCAAAATATAAAGTATGTGCAATTAGAGTTGAAAAATAAAATCACTGAAATGAGTAACACACTAGAAAGAACCAAGAATAGACTAAATGAAGCAGAAGAACTGATCAATGAGCTGGAAGACAGTTTAGTGGATATCACTAATCCAGAACAGAAAAAAAAAAAAAGACAAAAGAATTAAAGGAGATGAGGCTAGTTTAAGAGAACTCTGGAACATGAAATGCACTAATATTCACATTATAGGGGCCCCAGAAAGAAGAGAGTAAGAGAAAGAACCTGGGAAAATTTTTGAAGAGATAATAACCAAAAACTTCTCCAACTTGGGAAAGGAAACAGCCATCCAAGTCCAGGTAGCACAGAGATTTCCACACAGGATCAACTCAAAGAGGAACACACCAAGGTACACAGTAATCAAACAGACAAAAATTAAGGATAAGGAGAAAATATTAAAATTAGCAAGAGAAAAGGAACAAATAACATATAAGGGAAACTCCCAAAAGGTTATCAGCTGATTTTCCAGCAGAACCTCTACAGGACAGAAGGGAGTGGCACGATATATTTAAAGTGATGAAAGGGGGAAAATTACAATGAAGAATATTCCCAGTGAGGTTCTCATTCCGATTTGATGGAGAAATCAAAAGCTTCACAGATAAACAATGTCTAAAATATTTCAGCACCACCAAACCAGCTTTACAACAAATGTTAAAGGAATGTCTCTAGTGAACAAATCATAAGAAGGAGTACAAAAAGAAGAAAAAGGGGGGGGGAAGACCTACAAAAGATAGCTTTGGCAGATCTGGGTCTTTTGTGGTTATATATAAATTTTCAAATTGTTTGTGCTAGTCCTGTGAAGGATGTTGTGAGTGTTTTGACAGGGGTTATATTGGATCTCTAGATTGCTTTGGTTAGTATGGCCATTTTGATGATGCTGATTCTTACAATCCAAGAGCACAAGATATCTTTCCATTTCTTTGTATCATCTTCCATTTTCTTTATCAAACATTTACACATTTCAGAGTATTGGTAACCTCCATGGTTAAGTTATTTATAGGTATTCTGTGTTTTTATTTATTGAGTTATAGTCACTTTACAATGCTGTGCAAATGTCCAGTGTAGAGCACAATTTTTTAGTTATACATGAACATATATATATATTCATTGTCTCACTCCCATTCACTGTGAGCTACCACAAGATCTTGCATATATTTCCCTATGCTATACAGTATAATCTTGTTTATCTATTCTACATATGCCTGTCAGTATCTACAAATATCAACCTCCCAGTCTGTCCCTTCCCACCCCCATCCCCCTGGCAAACACAAATTTGTATTCTATGTGTATGAGTCTGTCTCTGTTTTGTATTTATATTCATTTGTCTTGTTCTTCCTTCCTTCCTTCCTTCCTTCCTTTCTCTCTCTCTCTCTTTCTTTCTTTCTTTCTTTCTTTCTTTCTTTCTTTCTTTCTTTCTTCCTTTCTTTCTTTCTTTCTTTCTTTCTTTCTTTCTTTCTTTCTTTCTTTCTTTCTTTCTTTCTTTTCTTTCTTTCTTTATTTCTCCTTCTCTTTCTTCTTCTTCTTTCCACATATGAGCGATCTCATATGGTATTTTTCTTTCTCTTTCTGGCTTACTTCACTTAGAATGACATTTCAGGGACATCCATGTTGCTACAAATGGTGTTAAGTTGTCATTTTATGGCTGAATAGTATTCCATTGTATAAATATACCACACTTTCTTTATCCAGCCATCTGTCAATGGACATTTAGGTTCTTCCTATGTCTTTGCTATTGTAAATAGTGCTGCTCTGAACATTGGGGTACAGGTGTCATCTTGAAGTAGGGTTCCTTCTGGATATATGCCCAGGAGCCAGATTACTAAGTGATATGGTAAGGCTATTTTTAGTCTTTTGAGGAATCTCCATACTGTTTTCCACAGTGGCTTCAATAAACTGCATTCCCAACAGTAGTGTAGGAGGTCTCCCTTTTCTCCACAGCCTCTCTGGCATTTGTCATTTGTGGACTTTTGACTGATGGCAATTTTGACAGGTGTGAGGTGATACCACAGTGTAGTTTTGATTTGAATATCTTTGATAATTAGTTATATTGAGCATTTATTTATGAGTCTATTGATCATTCATATGTTTTCATTGGAAAATTGCTTGTTTATGTCTTCTGCCCACATTTGGACTGGGTTGTTTGTTTTTTTCTTTTTAAGTTGTATGAGCTGCTTATATATTCTCATCCTATGAAGCCACCATCACCCTGATACCAAAACCAAAGACACTAACATAAAAGAGAATTACAGACCAATATCACTGATTAACATAAATGCAAAAATTCTTAATAAAATATTAGCAAATAGAATCCAACAGCAAATAAAAAATGATTATACATCATTATCAAGTGGGGTTCATCCCAGGGACACAGGAGTGGTTCAACATATGCAAATCAATCAATGTAATACATCACATCAACATGAGAAAGGACAAAAACCACATGATCATCTCAATAGATGCAGAAATAACATTTGATAAAATTCAACAACCATTTATGTTAAAAAAAAATACTCTCACCAAAGTGGTTATAGAGGGAACATATCTCAACATACTAAAAGCCATATATCACAAACCTACAGCCAGCACAGTACTCAACAGTGAAAAACTCAAAAGCTTCCCAACAAAATGTGGGGCAACACAAGGCTGCCCACTATCACCACTCCTATTCAACATACTCTTGGTAGCCTTAGCCACACCAATCAGGCAACAGAGAGAAATAAAAGGGATCCAAATTGGAAAAGAAGAGGTAAAAGTGTCACTATATGCCAACGACATGATACTATATATAGAAAACCCTAAAAGGTCCACACAAAAACTACTACAGCTGATCGAAGAATTCAGCAAGGTACCAGGTTACAAAATTAACGTTCAAAAATCAGTTGCATTTCTTTACACTAATGATGAATCAACAGTAAATGAAAGTAAAGAAACAATTCCTTTTAAAGTAGCACACAATGTAATAAAATACCTAGGAATAAATCTAACCAAGTAGGTGAAAGACTTATACATGGAAAACTATAAACCATTGATGAAGGATATTAAAGAAGACTTTATAAAATGGAAAGATATCCCATGGTCCTGGATTGGAAGAATCAATATTGTTAAAATGGTCACACTGCCCAAGGCAATCTACAGATTTAATGCAATCCATATCAAATTACCCAGGACATATTTCACAGAAATAGAACAAATCATAATAAAATTTATATGGAACCACAAAAGATTCAGAATTGCCAAAAAATTACTGAAGGAAAAGAAAGAAAAATAGCCCTCCCAGACTTCAGACAATACTACAGAACTACAATGATCAAGACAGCATGGTATTGGTACAAAAACAGACATATGGACCAATGGAACAGAATAGAGAGTCCAGAAATGAACCCACAAACTTTTGGTCAATTAATCTTTGACAAAGGAAGCAAGAATATACAATGGAATAAAGATAGTCTCTTCAGCAAATGGTGTTGGCAAAACTGGACATCAGCATATAAAGCAATGAAGCTAGAGCAGTCCCTTACATATACAAAAATAATCTCAAAATGGATCAAAGACTTAAACATATGACAACATAAAATAAACCTCCTAGAAGAAAACATAGGTAAAGCATTATCTCATTTACATCTCAAAAATATTCTCCTAGAACAGTCTACCCAAGCAACAGAAATAAAAGCAAGAGTAAACACATGGGACCTAATTAAACTTACAAGCTTCTGCACAGCAAAGGAAACCATAAGCAACACAAAATGACAACCTACAGAATGGGAGAAATTTTTTTGCAAAAATGAAACTGACAAAGGCTTGATCTCCAGAATATTCTGTTGTTTTTGATGCACTGGAAATGTTTATGCCAGTTATAAATTTCTAGTTTTTGAAGTGAAAAAAAGTGAATGAAGGGCTGTAAATGGCAAAATACCGTTCTTTCTTATGGATGAGCCTATATATATATATATATATATATATCGGACTTACATTTCCTAACTGGATTCTTAAAGAGTAGAGAGAAAAAAAAGTGGGAAAGAGAAGAAATCAATGCAAAAGAAAAGAGAAAACATGTAAAAATAATTAAGCTGAATGAGAAAAGGAAATGATGGGAGCTTGAGTACATTGTATTGAAAGAGAAGTCTGTAAATCCACGTGACTGATGGCTGGAGGGTAGCTGTGAGATTGGGCACTTCTCCAGGATGAGAACCCACCCGGGACATTGACCCACATGATGGTGACGGGCTGTCAGCTTCCTGCAGAGAACGGTGTCCTGCGTTCTTGGCCTCTCACCTTCAGTCCATTGGAAAGGTACATTGGAGCTTCCCGGGGGCTCCATGACGTGCGACACCAATGCAGACGGAGGGCAGAAGTGCTTGTGGCGACCCGGCTCACTTGTGTTGAGCCAGACGGTAAGGAAATTTGTAGAACTGTAAAGCGATGCCACTCTTCTGGCGTTTTGTTTTGGAAAATAGTTATCCTTCATAAAAATGTAACATTTAATGGGCTTATTATATTAATAGGAATGAATACATAAAGTTTTAAATCCTTCTCTATTTTTCTTCATTTTTTTTAATGGAGGTACTGGGGATTGAACCCAGGACCTCTTGCATGCTAAGCATGTGCTCTATCCCTGAGCCATATCCCTCTCCCCTAATTTTATTCTTGAATATGGTAAGTATCTGTAGGTGTAACCTGCACACACACACGAAAGCACTCTTTGAGATCCTCAGTGATTTTTCAGAGTGTCAGGGAGATCTAAGACCAAAAAGTTGGAGGCCTGCAGAGCTAAAGAATACAGATGAAGACTGTAGCCCAGCTTGTCAGGCGTGAGGCTGCGTAAGGTTCTCAGGGTGTAACTGCCAGTGAGAGGAGAGCAAAAGGTTGTAGCTACTAACTGTGGCCGCCTTTGAGAAGGAGGCAGGGCAGTTAGATATTTATACCAGGTGGGCCAGATGAATGTAGGGTGAAGAAGGTGGAAAGGTATTCTGGTCTTGCTTCAGGTGGTATTAACTTAAAACACTTTCATTTCGGGGTCCTTCCTGCTCAATCCATCTCTCTGCAGTGCCAGCATCTGGCCCAGAGCCTGCCACAGAGTGCACATTAGATTCTTGGTTAAATGAAGGACTGGATGGCCTGTTTCACGTGTGGGCTCAGTCCCTCAGTGGAACCCTGAGCACCGTGAGATTCTTCCATGTTGCCAGCCTTGACACGGGTGTGCAGAGCAGAAAAGGTGGCATGTTCCATTTGTAACAAAACCAGAGATCTGTGGGTTTGATCTTTGGGGGAAAAATTGGCATTTCCACGTAATCAGACTGTCCAAATCATTCTTAGTCACTGCAGTCTGAGATGAGGATGGGCCGTAATTTTGCTCATTGTACTTTCATTTTAACGCCCAGCTGACCCTGAGGGGCTGTGTTCGGCCTCTGTCATCTGTCACTACCCTGCTGAGACTGGTTGCCAAGCTGGGGCTCAGAGGTTCCAGGGCAGCTCACTTCCTGCTGAGGCAGCCAACAGACACCGCCCAGGTAAGCTCTGCCCGTGCCTCTGTCCTGGGCTCATTGGCAGTCCTTCAGCAAGCAGGAGTAATTTGTTATTGTCCCCTCTGAGTTAAGCTTGACTAATGTTTAAATAAATTATAAAATCCGTTGCATCAAGAATCCTACACATGAGATATTTTCTTCTGATTTTACTGAATGTGCATCGATCTTATTGAGTCTTATTGAATGATAATAATGGATTACAGTCATTGGTTGATTTTGGAACAGATACATAACATTTCATGGTAGATCGACCTTGAACTTCTGGGTTCTTTTCATCCTGTGTATTTGCTGATGTTAATCCCAGATGTCAGTTTTAACAGGTGATTCAGGGCCTGGGGGCTGCTGCTTGTTTTCCTGGTTGACGAATTTCTCTTACTGAGTGAAATTAGATTTGGTTATGTTCATTAGCAGCTGCAGACAGCAAAGAATTTCTTTTCAGGAGATGACCTGCAAATGATCGCTGAATGACTTTGACCCTTTGGGCTTCTAATGAATGAAATTGCCTTAAAACGTTCAGGACATAGCTGTCATATCGCACAGGTTGCAAAGGTAATAACAGAATGCGGAGGTCCAGGTGGGACACAGAGCTGCCAGGTGATTTTTGATCCATGAGTTTTTATTTATTTTTTTTTATGGATTATTCCCTTCAAGGAGAAAGCCTCTGGTAGTAGATGTGTATTAGCTGAGGAAATGCCTTAAATTTCCTTTTCCCTGATTTATTCCTTCTCCCACCAACAAGTGGTGCAGAGAACATTTATAGACCACCACTGAAGCCGCGTGGTCTGAAGCTGGGTGCACTCTTTGTACCCAATGAATCTGATGGTTCTTGAAGATAGGTTCATCATTCTTCCTCAGACCGTTCTAATGGTTTCAGTGGGGTCTCAGCTACTGGAGAGGGAAGAGGCAGCCTGAGATGTGATAGAGGAGATCAGGTCTAGATGTCTCCGTTCCCCCTTTCCTGGGCTTGATTCTGACCTGAGGTCCCTCCCGTCAGTGTTCCCCCTACTGTGTTTATCCCTTGCCGTCATTGTCTCTGCTGTCTCTGGGAGGAGGTTCCAGCTTTCTAAGCCCCCGGTCCTCTGCTCCCTCTCTCTGGGAGTGCCTGTTGCTGTGGGTGGCTTTGTTTTGTTGTCACCCTGCAATGTGAAGAGTCCTCGTGTGCTGAGGCCGTTCTACTCATGTGAGCAGTGAGGCTCAGAGATTTTGCAGAGTCATGTTTCTTTTTCCCCCTTGCTGAGTGTACGTGAAAAATGTTTAAGTCTGAGAAAGGGCTCTGTCTGCAGAAATGTGTTTATTTAGTTTTGCATGGTGTAAAAACCTTTAGAGCTTTTTAATCATTGAAGACAGTCTGTGGGGAAACAGTCAGTGAATCCTAGGTGAGACCTGGTAGAGCCGCACTTCCCTCACTGACATGGGTCGTGACTTCACCCCCATTCAGGCAGTAAAGGGCCCAGAACTGTGAACGGAGGTGACATCATGAATACATATGTGTATCCCCTGCTTCACCTTGGGTGTTAATTTCAAGCTGAGGCAGATTGTGGCGGCAGCCTCTTCCTACATCAGGAATTTATGAGGAAGACCGGACAGACTTGATTAGTGCAGTATGAAGTTTTCATGAAATTAATGTCATTCTAGTAAGATAGGGACTAGTTAAAGTGTCTTAAGCAGAAAACCTTGAAGATTATTTACATAGAATGTGTATTTTTACAACTCAGAATTCATATTGCCATGTAATCATCCACTAGAAATTTTAAATTTGAAGGAATCTGACCAGAACCATTAATTTAGAAAAATCAACATTAAATATTTTCAGGGAATAAACTTATCTCTTTTGTGATTGAAGAAAATTTTGATTTTTTTTTCTGTACTCTTAATAGGTTTTAAAATACCAAACATTGATTTGACATGTCACTTTTTAAATAGAGAGAATAAAGTTCAAGCTGTTTTAATATGTAACTAAGTATTTTTGTATTTCAGCAAACTCGTGTGATTTCCTGATACTTTGGGAAGTATTTTGCAAGACACTTAGATTACCTACTGTTGGAAAAATGCAGAAGTGACTTTTATGAATATAGGACTAGTACAGATCTGTTGGTTTTTGATATAGTGCAAGATATGAGGACTAGGAGATCTTTGCTGCTGATTGCCAGGACAGATGCCGGGACTCAGTCTCCCCTCCTGTAAAATGAAGAGGCTTAATTGGATTCTTTCCACTACTAAGATGAGTTTCCATGAGCCTATGTCTTTTGTTTATATTCAGGAGTATTTACAATTTCAGATTAAATGCTGAATACCACTCCCTTCCCCGAAGCAGAATTCAGCGTGTGCTAGATAAATATTTAGTTATCTGATTCTTCTTTCTTTTTTTAAATTTTATTTTACTGAGTTATAGTCATTTACAATGTTGTGTCAATTTCCACTGTAGAGCACAATTTTTCAGTTATACATAAACATGCATATATTCATTGTCACATTCTCTTTCACTGTGAGCTACCACAAGATCTTGTATATATTTCCCTGTGCGATACAGTATGTTCTTGTTTATCTATTCTATATATACCTGTCAGTATCTACAAATTTCAAACTCTCCGTCTATCCCTTCCCACCCCCCCTCTTCCCTGGCAACCAGAAGTTTGCATTCTTTGTTTATGAGTCTGTTTCTCTTTTGTATTTACATTCGTTTGTCCTTTTCTTTTTAGATTCCACATATGAGTGATCTCATATGGTATTTTTCTGTCTCTTTCTGGATTACTTCGCTTAGAATGACATTCTCCAGGAACATCCATATTGCTGCAAATGGCATTATGTTGTCATATTTATGGCTGAATAGTACTCCATTGTATAAATATACCACATCTTCTTTATCCACTCATATGTTGATGGGCATTTAGGCTGTTTCCATGTCTGGGCTATTGTAAATAGTGCTGCTATGAACATTGGGGTGCAAGTGTCTTTTCAAAGTAGGGTTCCTTCCAGATATATGCCCAGGAGTGGGATTCCTGGGTCATATGGTAAGTCGATTCCTAGTCTTTTGAGGAATCTCAATACTGTTTTCCACACTGGCCGCACAAATCTGCATTCCCACCAGCAGTTTAGGAGGATTCCCTTTACTCCACAGCCTCTCCAGCATTTGTCATTTGTGGACTTGTGAATGATGACCATTCTGGCTGGTGTGAGGTGATACCTCATTGTAGTTTTGATTTGCATTTCTCTGATAATTAGTGAAATTGATCATTTTTTCATGTGTCTATTGATCATTTGTATTTCTTCCTTGAAGAATTGGTTGTTTATCTCTTCTGCCGATTTTTGGATTTTTTTTTTATATTAAGCCGTATGAGCTGCTTATATATTCTGGAGATCAAGCCTTTGTCAGTTTCATCATTGCAAAAAGTTTCTGCCATTCCGTAGGTTTTCATTTTGTTTTGCTTATGCTTTCCTTTGCTGTGCAGAAGCTTGTACATTTAATTAGGTCCCATTTGTTTATTCTTGCTTTTATTTCTATTGCTTGGGTAGACTGCCCTAGGAGAACATTTTTGAGATGTATGTCAGAAAATGCATTGCCTAGGTTTTCTTCTAGGAGGTTTATTGTATCTTGTCTTATGTTTAAGTCTTTGATCCATTTTAAGGTTATTTTTGTGTATGGTGTAAGGGAGTGTTCTAGCTTCATTGCTTTACATGCTGTTGTCCAGTATTCCCAACACATTTGCTGAAGAGGCTGTCTTTGTTCCATTGTATGTTCTCGCCTCTGTTGTCAAAGATTAGTTAATAAAAAGTGTGTGGGTTCATTTCTGGGCTCTCTATTCTGTTCCATTGGTCCATATGTCTGTTTTTGTACCAATACCATGCTGTTTTGATTACTGTAGCTCTATAGTTTTGTTTGAAGTCTGGGAGGGTTGTTCCTCCAACTTCTTTCTTTTTCTTCAGTGATGCTTTGTCAATTCTAGGTCTTTTGTGCTTCCATATAAATTTTATTATGATTTGTTGTAGTTCTGTGAAATATGTCCTGGGTAATTTGATAGGGATTGCATTAAATTTGTAGATTGCCTTGGGTAGTGTGACCATTTTAACAATATTGATTCTTCCAATCCAGAAACATGGGATATCTTTTGTTTTTATTTATTTTAGGCTCTATTGGGCTTAACATTCCTTGATTGTTTTTCCCCAATCCTATAGCAGGCAGGTAGCCTTGATGTGCCATCATTGCTTGGCTTATTTGACTTGATTGGGAGAGGAATGTAAATTTTAGCTTTCCATTGTTTTAATGTCTTTCCCCCATAGATTTATCAGCAAGTCAGCAATATAACGTTGTATCTTAGCTGTCTGACCATCAGGGCCTCAACAATCAAGGATCAGACTGCTACATTTTAATCCCTGGGTTCTCCCTAGACCCACAACATCAATATTTGCTGGCTGTGTTGGCCATTGACTCGGCAGTGAGTAGAACTAATGATAGAAATGTCCGCTCCAGAATCAATTAAGCCTCTGAAAGATTTTTCTTGTATTTTCACATTATAGACAGGATGTGAATCCAGAATCTTTTTGGTTAAAAACACTCCCACCTTTTCTGTACTTCCAAATCCTTCATTTCCTCGCACACTGTTGCCAACACCTGCAGGGTAGTATGGCAGTAGCGGCAGCTGAGCAGTTTTATTTCCTTTTTCTGCTTTTCATGGCTTTGTAGGTGACATCATAACCTTAATTTCTCCTGCATAGTCACTATCTGTCACCCCAGTATGAACCCGGATACCTTGAGAAGTTAAACTCGATCTTCCTAATAACAGGCCCACTGTCCCAGGACGAAGAGGTCCATACATTTCTGTTTCTATTAATGATGGTTCCTCTCCTGGCACAAGAATAAGTGAATTTAAACAGGGGATATCGATGGAGGCACTCCCTGCGGTTTCTGGGGATAATTCCATGACATTGTGCTTTAATCTTTGTTCACGCTGGCATGTACAGGGAACGCTCCCTTTTGTCACGGGGCTGGGAGCAAGCCCCTTTTGAAGCTTTCCTGAAGCATTGTCCCATCCTTATGCAACACAGACCTACATTGATTTGCCCAGTGATTTCCTTTTTCACATCTTGGACAGACTCCAGGAGATTTTTCCTTTTTATTTCTCATAAAATTTTCTGGTGCAGCCTTTTGTTTTGTATTTCTTCATTCCTTTTTTGTATGACCAATTTTTCCACAATTAAAACATTTGCCTTGAAAAGTTTTTCCTAATTTCAATCCTGCCATGGCTTGCAACATGATATTGGCCTTAAAACTTTCTGTTCCCCCTCTCTGGCACAATTTTATATATTCAGTCAATGGAGCTGTCCCTTTAAAGGGACCGATAGCCTTTTTGCAGTCCTCCTTTGCATTTTCATAAGCAAGAAGTTGAAGAATTGTGTTCGCAGACTCCAAGCTTGTCTGAGTGGGAGATGGGAGCAAGATGACCAGAGCAGAATATACTGGGCAGGTCCCATACACCTGCTTCTGTCACTGCCATACCCCCAGACCCCTGACCTCACCACACAAGCCACCTGGGAGCAAGCTAACCAGGAGAATTGCATCCCTTGAACCTGGGGAAACAGATGCTGCCCCCAAGGCAGGCCTCAGGGGAGATGGAAACCAATCCAGTAGCTCACACCACACTTCTTATGCACATCCTGAGAGTCCTTGCTGTGATAATGATGACAGTGGGGGTTGGAGGTGCCCAAGACCATACTGGGCACAATACTCAGTAATTACTTCATTTACTTTAACCCTCACAAGCCCTTTATGAAGTTGGTGACTTTACTGTTTCCCTATTTGATAGATAAGGAAGCTGAGGTTGGAAGAGGAGTGACTTTTCTAATACTAATTAACGATGATGGAGGTGGGGCCCAGGTCATCCATCTCCAAAGCACAAAGATCTTAACACACAGAGGATCCAGGAAAATGGGCATAGAGTCTGATGGGAGACCCTTTTCTACTTGGTTATTTCTTCATCTGGTTTACCAAGGTGTTTTCACGTTCTTACTTGAAATGTTAAGACTATATTGACCTCTTTGCAAATTACCAACTGGATAGAAGGTCAGACAGCAGATGGTCCCAAGGTCCCTCTGACTCAGTGACATTGTGAACTGCTATAAATAACAGCCAGATACCCTGCAATCTTCCACTTCAAAAGGATAAGCCTGCACGTTATGTTCAGTCATTGACTCCTGAAAGTATAGGCTGTCTTCTCCCAGCTGACCTCCCCTTTGGTGGATGTGTACAAAAATGATGTACATCCAAAACCAGGAGCTTGGGCTCCAATAATGACATACCTTATATGAATAGTATTTACATATTTTACATGCATTTCAGTAAACTCATTAGTTTCCTGAACTCCAGGTGGTAGAAATGAAAACTTGCAACATAATGGAAAACTTTGGCACTGAAAAGTTGACTCACACTCCCCATCCTACATAAAATTCTGTGCTGCTCAGGAGACGATGAGGAAAACTGATGACGCAATAAGTGTAGTTCCTTCCCTAAAATCACTTGTGACTTCATCGATGAGATCACATATATAGAAGAAGGCAAAAAGCCAGCGTTAATACATGAGTGCTGTGATAAGATCTGTAGGGATTGTCTCAGGCTGAGCTCCCCAGGAAGCAGATCCTCAGACAAAAACGTGTGTGCGAGCCTGTTTCGGGTATGTTCTTAGGAAGCTCCTAGGGGGAGGCAAAGTGAAAAGTGCTATTTCAAGTGAAAACAAAAAAAATTCACCATCCCCCACTTAAACCACGTGGGCTGGCAGAAAAAAGCCACCTTTCATATGGTTTCATTCATAGGGAATATCCAGGAGAGGTAAAAACAGGCAGAGAGGAAGAGAACTTGGGGTTGTCAGGGACTGGGGAGGAAGGAAGCAGAGTGTGTGCTTTGGATCCAGGGTTTTACTTTGAGGAAAGAAATAGTGAGAAACTAGATACTAGTGATAGTCGCACAGCATTGTGAATGCACCTAATCCTCCTGAATTGCACAGTTCAAAAGGGAAAAAGTCTATATTTTATTGCAAGAAACTAAAAACATAAAAATAAAGGATATCATAGAAGATGTGAAAGAAACAAAGGAAACTAAAGAAAAACCAAACGAAAACAACTCCAGGGGAAGGGGAGTAAACTTTGGGTGGGGGAGGGGATTGACCGTGGGAATTTAGAGAAGAAGGTGTGGCTGGGGGCAGAGGGTGCTCAGCCCTAGGGGGTGGTGACGCCTGAACTGGTTCTCCGTTGCCCAGCATTCCAGGTTTAGGTTATGGAGGAGCAGTGGGAGCTGCAAGCCAGAGCTTGGGGTCTCCTGGTGGGCCCAGATCGTCCTTTGTTTGGTCTCTGGCATCTTCCCCTACCCCGCCTGCTCTGGATCTGTAACTGTTAGACTTGGAGAGAGCTTTGAGTCTTGTGGAAATGCTCAAGCTGTGACAGAAAAACAATTTACCCACGTGCATCCCTTTCCATGTGCCTTTTCAAGAACAGAAATCTTCCCAGAGCTTTTCAGACACGTCTCACCCAGGAAGTGCCCACAGGATGTTTTCTGTGACTGAATTCTTCCAGACAGGTGGTCTGAAGCCAGTCTTTGCTCTGGTCCCAACAGTTGCCTCTGAGGATGCCTCCCTGTGTGGCCCAGCCCTCAGCCCTCCCTCACCTACACACATGCAACCAGCCCTGCCCTTCTCACTTTCGGGCTAGGCCTCTGTGGGCTCCTGGTCCTCCACCTGACTCATAGGGAGGAGGGCACGGTGCTCCAGGTCAGAGCCGGGTGTGCTGAGCTGCCCGTCAGCCCCGGGCATGACCCTGGTGAGAGGCCTGGGTGTTGTCTGGGCAGGAGGCCTGCCCTGTTCACCTATGGGCCGTGGTAGTGGGGACACCTCCATGTCCAGATCCACCCGGAGCCTGTGCTGGCCCTCAGAAGTGTGGCGCACCAGCCCCTCACTCGGGGATGTGGAATGGGTGTCCTTGTCCACCAGCTCCTGTGGTTTCTGGCTCTGCAATGACAGTGACCAGCAGCCACCCTGGCCCGGAGGTCTCAGAGCCTTGCCCGGCCAGGACCACCCCTGCTTCTGCCCACTCGACCCTCTGCTGCCACATCAGACTGGGACCTTGGTCAGCTCAGTCACCCGGGAGGGAAGAGACACACCCAGATGGCATGGGCTCCACCTCGGGTAGCAGGGCCCTGCCCTGGATCTCCACATCCCAGCCAGACATCTTGGACCCGGGTTGTGGACGTGACCGGCCTCACAGGCCTCTGACTCTTCCTCAGCCTGCTCTTGCTTGAGGCAGGACCCTCCCACCCCAACATGACGGCCCCATCTGCACCAGCCAGGAAAGGGCTGTGGGGCTACTCAGGTGGGATCTGAGTGGTCGCACGGCCTCGGTAAGCCTGCCCTGGGGCTCCCTGTGTTACCTTTGGGTCCCTCTGGCCAAAAGACCAGAGGCGCCTGGGGTGAAGTTTCACCCAGTGTCAGCACTGATGATACAGTCCCTTGTTGCAAGCATTCCACAGGCCGCGCCTCGGGTGTTGGGATGCAGCAGAACATCTCTGAGTTGCAATGAGTTTACCAACCAAGTGAGCTGAGTAGGGGGCTCCTCTACAAAGTCGGTGTCTTGGAACTTGGAACTAGGTTCCAAGTTCTGTTGAGCTCTATTGTGAGGTCACTTCCTGGGGTTCCCTTCCCCAAGCTTCCTCCTGACACAAAGCTCCCCAAGGGCATTTCTGGGCTGCCGATGGCTCACTTCCCACCCCATGCCATGTCCACACACAGTGACACCAACTCAGCTCAGCCCTTAGCCCTGGGGAGACCTGGATGCAGCCAGGGCACCAGCTCTGGACACACCTCTGAGGACACAGCTGGGTTCAGACCCGGCTCCCCCGTCAGTAGTGCTGTCAGCCTGGACAAGCCACATGGCTTTCAGTGTCTCCCCAGTCCCCCATCAGTGCAGAGGGCATCATTCAGGCCCCTGATTCCTAGGTAAGCCATAAGTCTACAGACACATAAATGTCCACTGCATATGTCACCCCCATGGGCTGGGATCACAGGGAGCTCGTGCACAGACCTAGCAAATGAAGGACACCACACAGGGCTGGCAGAGCGCAGAGCACACACTACACAGGCTGGGGTCTGCCCTGAGGAATGGGGAAAGTCACGCTTCTTGCCGCCTGCTTCCCAGCTCCCTGTACCCAGGTTGAAATTAAATACAATTCTGAAATTGTCCACTCTGGCATACAACCTCCTAAGTCATTCTGTCATGTTCAGATTCAGGCTCAGTGTCTCAGCAGGGCCTCTAGGGTGAGCTGCCCCACAGTGTCTCCCTGCTTGTTTGCCTTCTGGTCACACATCGTTGTGTGATCCCCACACCCTCCCCTACAGGGTGGATGGACATTGGGACCAGGTTCTGACATGTAGACTGACTTGTGAAAACATGCATGACTTCCACACATTCCCAGCTCCAGTGTTCATTCTTTCTCTGTCTCTCAGTGCTTCTCTGTCTGTTTTGTCTCTCTCTGTTTCTCTCTCTCCCTCTGCCTCTCTGTGTTTCAGCCTGTCTGTCTCTTTCCTGTACAAATGTGTGCATATGTTTACGTGTATATGTGTGTATTCATGTGTGTGTATTGTTAGGACCCAGGGCAGATCACTTCTGAAAATGCCTTGATGACATATTATGTGGTATTCATGTTTCTGAAGAAAAAAAAAATCTTTGAAAGTTGTGCAAACACTTTGGTGAGATCAGCTCTAAGGATCAGTACCGCTGGGGAAGGGATGCACCTGTGGCCCTTTGATGCGTCCTGCACACTGTTCCCCCGGAGAGGGGCGTCTGTTCACTCTTCCCTCCAGGGGACCTGCTGGGGCCTCTGCCTCCTCACGTTGTCACCAGGCTAAAGACCTGCCAGTGCGATGGTGACCAGTGCTGCCTCCACAGTGTGTCCGTCTGCCTGTGTCCTCACCTGAGAGGTTGAGCATCTCGAGCACACTGGCCACCTGCACTGCCTCTCATTGGAACTGCCTGTGTGTGTGTTCTGTTTCTTTTTAGAACACTGGGCTTCATGAGGTTTTTGGCCCACAGGGATATGAAATCTTTCTCTGACCTTGGGTCATGAGGAAAACTTTTTCCACGTTGTGGTTTGGCTTTCCAGCTGTCTTTCTTGGCCTTTGTTTGTTTTTTGGTTCTGTTTGATTTGTTTCGCCACATGAAGAGCTAAGCATCTCCCTTTTGGCTCTGGTTTCATAATTAGAACAGCAGTGCCTACCCCCAGATGATGCACAGAGTTATTAAAAGGGCTTTATTTTGTACATATCATCTTTAATTCATCTGGATTTTTCCTTTTAAAATACAAACATGCTAATTCATGTAAACACACACAAAAAAATCACCAGTCCCCTCTTAAGTTATGTGGCCACACACAAAAAGTCACCTTTTATATGATTTCATTAACAGGGAACCTCTAGGATAGGTAAAGACACAGAAAGAGAAAGGGGATTGGGGTTTTTCTCCGGCTGGGGGAGGGAGGATGGGGGCTGTGCTTTGAATACAAGTTTTTACTTTGAGGAAGGAAATAGTCTGAAACCAAAGAGTGGTGTCGGTCTCACAGCATTATGAGTGCACTTAATGCTCCTGAATTGCAGAATTTTAAATGGGAAAAGGCTAAACTTTATTCTTGTAAACTTAAAACATATAACTAGATGTTACTCTAATAGAAAAGAACAAACCTGACTCCATATTAGATCTGTTATTTTGTCTTTAACCCTGTACCCTGTCTTCTAGGCTTAGCCTTGCTGGCTCTGCACAGTTTGTAAAACAACGTTGCCTTTAGCCTGTCTGGTAAATGAAAGAGCTGTTCTCAAGGCTCTGACCTTTAAGCATATTAACACTTTTGCACTGATATAAAGACAATAAGTTGCCAAATAGGAAATAACTTGTTTTGTTAGAGGTTTTGCAGGGGCACCATGACCTGACCCACGTGGACAGCTATAGACCAAGAAAATGGTAGACTATGTCCTGGAGAACCATCTTCCCCATGTCAGACTTCAGGTTCCTTTTCTATTGAAAAGGGGATGGGCTGTGGTTCGTTGCTACAAACTTCTTGGTGTAGGATTTCTTTGTTCTTGGAATCCTTTGCAGCGATCCACATGGGTCGGATCATGGTATCCCTGTAAAACCTCGAAGAAAGCAAAGGTTATGTTCTATCCTGCAACTTGTTATCTTTATAGGAGGGCAAAAGTGTTAATATCCTTAAAGGTCAGAGCCTTGAGAATAGGCTCTCATGCATATTTCAGGCTAAAGGCAACATTGTTTTACAAAAGGTGCCGAGCAAGCAAGAATAAGCCTAGATAACAGAAGACAGGTTTAAAGGAAAAGGAACAGATCTAATATGGATTCAGATCTGTTCTTTTCTATTACAGTGCCTTTTGGTGAGAGGTAAGAGGATGTTTACAGGTGGGTCCTCCTCTGCCCCAGGCTGGGGTTCAGGCAGGAGTACTTCCAGGTTCACCATGACTGTGGACTTGATCTCCTGCAGAGAAAGTAACAATTATTGGTGATTAAAATTGCAGTCAAAGTCCCTTCAGTTGCCTGTAAACCATACCATGGCAAGGGACATCTCATAGGCCAGTCAACAGTCAGTCTCCCCTAATGCAAGGGACGAGCTACATGGCGGATTCCATGGTGGCCTGGCCAGCGAAGCTGCCTGCTTTGTTCTCCAGCCTTGGCTTCCTAACATGAACACTTTAAAAGCTCCCATCCCTGTTACCTTTGGCCCAGTGTGAATGAACAAGGTCCCTGCACCCACATGGGCTGAGCCCACGCCATGCACACAGCCCTGTGCACACAGCCAACTGCCTGCTCTCCATCTCTGGGCTTAGCTGCACCCTCCAAACTCCACAATCCCTGCAGGTCCGCATTCCCAGTGCTTCTGCCCTAGGGGTCTGGATCACCATCAGGACCATCAACCACCCCAGGTCCACAGGCCAGTTGCGGGCAGCCAGAGATCACCCTGACACTCAGACTCAGATGAGGCACAGCGCACAGGGTTCAGGACACCAGGGCGGGAATTGTATCTGCCTCCAGTTCGGCCCACCTCGCCCTGTAGCCTCAGACACTAGCTATGCAGGTGCACACTAGGCCGGAACCCTCGCTGGTGGAAGTCACCGTGGGGACTGGAGTCCCGACTACCAAACCCCAACCATGGGGTGAGTGGTGAGAGAGTCATCTCCAGGTAGGGGTGCACTAAGAGTGAGGGGGGAACCCGCGGTGAAGGGGGTACAGGCTGACAGGTGACGGGCCGCTGAGAAGGAACTGACCCAATTGAGGGGTGAGGGGGACCACTTCGAGATGTTGGAGGTCCTGTGGTGAGGCATGAGGGGAGAAGTTGTGGTGTAGGGGCCATAAGTTAGGATCTAGCAGGTTGGAGTATGTGTCAGGGACCACAGTGTGATGAGAAGGAGCCCCATCTTTGGGGTCTGGTGGGAGACTGGGCCTGTCCAGGATGGGAGGATAGTATCGGGAAGGGAGAGGCTAGCAAGGGGAGTGGGGCTGGTGGTGTGGCTCGTCCCAGGGCGGTCGTGGCTTTGAGTGCCAGGACTCCATTGGTGGCGGTATAGGGGCACTGGGGATGGAGGTCTGGGGAATGGCGGGCAGCGGTGTGGCGGGCAGCGGTGTGGCGGGCAGGAGGGTAGGCCCTCAGGAGAGTGGGCCTGCAGAAGGGTGGGGTCCCAGCCCACTGCCCCACCGCAGGGCCCCACCCAGGTCCTCCTGGCCCCAGGCGCCACTTCCGGTACAGCAGGAGCCCCAGCCGAAAGTCCCCGATGCCGGCGGGATGGGGAGGGGCGCACATGCCCAAACGCATAGTCGCGCGGACAGCGGAACCCGTGCAGAGCATGTGGCAGCCAGGTGGGAGTCGGGTGTTCCTGGAGCAGCTCCCTGAAAAGGAGCACGGCCTGGAGTCTGGGCCGATGCTTCCAGTCTCCTCCGCTGCCGCCGCCTAGGAGGTGAAGGGGCGCTGGATGGGGCATGGAGCCGGCGAGTGCAGTATGAGCTGCGCAGTTGGGGAGGCGCATGGGTAGGGGTGCTTAGCTGAGTCCCGGGCCACGAGGACTATTAGGACCCTGAGGAGGGTCTGAGGCCACCACCTGGTTCGTGGTGCTGTCCCCTCTCCTTAGTAGTCCCTGAGCCCTGCGTCTGCCCTGACTCTTATTCCTGGGTTTGGGAAAGCTGGTGTGGCCCCGGAACATCTCCAACCGGCCCTCAGACCATGGCCTGCTCCCTGGAGGCTGGTGTGGTGCAGTCATTGGGCGGCGGCTGAGAGGAGGGGTGCCTGTCCTCATGGGGAGCAGGTGGACTTGCTCCCATCTCCTCCAGGGCCTGTTCTCGGGGCGGCCTCTGCTGCCCCTGGTTCGGAGACACATATTCATGCCAGCCGGCTCCTGGGAGGAGGGTGCAGTGCTGTCTAGGGCAGCGTCAACAGCGGGCAAGGACTTGTGGAAGACCGGGCTCTAGCCCAGGGTAACTCTTCTTTCTTCTCTTGTTTCCTCAGGTGGTGGCAGTAGCGGCTTTTCCAGTATAGGTTATTACCAGATATTGAATGTAAGTTTCTGTGCTATAGAGAAGAAACATGTTTTTAAATCTATTTTCATATATAGTGGCTAACATTTGTAAGTCTCAAACTCCTAAATTTATCCCTTCCCACCCCCTTTCCCTGGTAACCATGAGATTGTTAACTATGTGTACGAGTCTGTTTCTGTATTGTAGGTGAATTCATAGTGAGACCTTGTTTCTTTCTTCTTTTTGTTTAAAATTCCACATGATATCATGTGGAGTGATATCATGTGGTATTTTACTTTCCCCTTTTGGTTTGCTTCACTTAGAATGATATTCTCTGGGTCCATCCACCTTGCTGCAAATAGCATTATTTCATCCTTTTTAATGGTAGAGTAGTATTCCAATGCATAAATATACCACGATTTCTTTATCCTGTCATCTGTTGCTACATTATAGGATGCTTCTATGTCTTGCCTGTTGTATATAGTGGTGCTGTGAATATTAGGGTACAGGTCCCTTTTCAAATTGGAGTTCCCTCTGGATATATATCCAGAAGTGGGATTGCTGATTCATAGGGTAAGTCTATTTTTAGATTTTTGAGGCATTTCCATACTGTTTCCCATAATGGCTATACCAAACTACATTTCCCAGTGACAGTGTAGGAGACTTCCTTTTTCTCCGCAACCTCTCCAGCATTTCTCATTCATGATGGCCATTCTGACTGGTGTGAGTTTATACTTCATTGTAGTGTTGATTTGCATTTCTCTGATAATGAGAAGTATTGAGCATTTTTTCATGTGCCCATTAGCTTTATGTCTTCATTGGAGAAATGCTTGTTTATATCTTCTGCCCATTTTTGGATTGGGTTGCTTGTTTTGTGTTATGAACTTGTGTGAGCTGTGTGTATACTCAGGAAATTAGGCCTTTGTCAGTCGCATCATTGGCAGATATTTTCTCCCATCCCGTAGGTTGCCGTTTTGTTTGCTTAAGGATTCATTCACTGTGCAAAAGCCTGTAAGTTCAGTTGGGTCCCGTTTGTTTATTTTCTGCTTTTATTTGCATTGCTTGAGTAAACTGCCCTAGGAGAACATTGCTGAGAAGTATGTGAGAGAATGGTTTGCTTATGTTTTCTTCTAAGAGGCTTGTAGTGTCTTGTCTTATATTTAAGTCTTTAAGCCATTTTGAATTTGTTTTTGTGTGTGGTGTGGGGAAGTGTCCTAACATCATTGATTTGCATGCAGCTGTCCAGTTTTCCCTGCACCATTTGCAGAAGAGACTGTCTTTACTGCAGTGTGTGTGCTTGCCTCCTGTGCTGAAGACTAATTTACTGTAGGTCTGTGTTTATTTCTCGGCTCTGTGCTCTGTTCCATTGATCTATATGTCTGGTTTCATGCCAGTACCACACTGTTTTGATTATTGTATCTCTGTAAGTTCATCTGAAGTTGTGGAAGGTCATTCCTCCTGCTTTATTCTTTTTCTTCAATATTGATTTGGCAACTTTGGGTCTTTATGAGTCCATCGGAATTTTAGGATTATTTGTTCTAGTTCTGTGAAAAATGTCCTGGGTAACTTGATAGGGATTGCATTAAATCCGTCAATTGCCTTCAACAGTATGGCCATTTTAACAATATTGATTCTTCCAATCCAAGAGCATAGTATTTCTTTCCATTTCTTTAAGTCATCTTTAATTTCTTTAATCAGTATTTTGTAGTTCTCCATGTATAAGTCTTTCACCTGCTTGATCAGATTTATTCGTAAGTATTTTATCATTTATTGGTTGTGATTTTAAAGGGGTTGTTTCTTTACTTTCTTTTCTTACTATTTCATTGTTAGTGTAAAAAATGCAACTGATTTGTGCATGTTAATGTTGTATCCTGCCACCTTGCTACATGTTTTTGTAGTTCTTCTCTGTCCTTCTTTCATACTCTTCTCTTATGGGTAGTTGATTTTCTTTATTGTTACATTTGTGCTTCTCACTTGTTTTTGCATATCTAATGTAGGTTTTTGATTTATGGACAACATGAGGTTCATATAAGTTGCTTTGTTACAATATCTGATTGTTTTAACGTGATTGTCATTTAAGGTTATATAAATTCAAAAAGATCTGCTCTTTTACTCCCTCTCCACTCCTTTTTTGATTGTATTTTTTACATCTTCATATGCATCCTATAAGTGTTTATTGTAAGTATAGTTTTTACAAATTTTGTCTTTTAGTCTTTGTAGTAGCTTGTTTAAGTGTTTGATTCACAGCCATTGCTCCATTTTTGCCTTTAAAGTGGGATTTCCCCATTCAGATAAGTTCTTACTTCTTGTTCTTTTTCACATAATGAAAACTTTTTAATACTTCTTGTGACGTCAGTTTACGAATGATGAAGTCTTAGTTTTTGCCTTTATGAGATGCTTTTTAATTCTCTTTCAATTCTGATTAATAACTTTGCTGAGTAGGTGGCCTAGATTCCAGGTTTTTACCTTTGAGTACTTTAAATATATCATGGCTGTTCCTTCTGGCCTGCAGTGACTCTGCTGAAAGCCAGCTGATAGGCTTCCACTATTTGCCTCTCCTCATGACTACAGTGAAACCACAACTGACTGCTAAACAAGCATCAAAGAAAAAAAAAAAAAAGACTGGATCCTAGCAAAAGAAGATCTTCAGTGAAAACACAGAGATGGAACCACAGCAGGATGGTAGGAGGGGCATTCTCATGATATAGGTGGACCCCATATCCCTCACTGTTGGCAACTCACAAGGTGAAGAATAAGTCACAACAAACCTCCAATAGGAGTGGGAATTATAAGCCCAGCATCTGGCTCCCCAGCCTAGGGTTCTGGCATTGGGAGGAGTAGGGGACCCCAGGATAACTGTTTTAATTTTTTTAATATTCTTTTTATTTTATTTTTTTATTGAGTTATACTCAGTTTACAATGTTGTGTCAATTTCAAGTGTAGAGCACAATTTTTCAATCATACGCTTATTCATTTTCACATCGTTTTCCACCATGAGCTACCAAAAGATGTTGTATATATTTCCATGTGGTATGCAGTATAAACTTGTTTATCTATTCTATATATACCTGTCAGTATGTACAAAATTTGAACTCCCAGTCTGTCCCTTCCCACCCTCCTCTTCCCTGGCAATGACAAGTTTGCATTCTATGTCTGTGAGTCTGTTTCTGTTTTACATTTAAGTTTATTTGTTTTTTGTTTTTTTAAGATTCCACATATGAGCAACATATGGTATTTTTCTTTCTCTTTCTGGCTTACTTCATTTAGAATAACATTATCCAGGGAAAGCCATGTTGCTTCAAATGGCATTATATTGTCATTTTCATGTCTGAATAGTACTCCATTGTATAGGTATATCATATCTTCTTTGTCAGGTCATCTTTCTATGGACATTTATGCTGTTTCCATGTCTTCACTGTTGTAAAGAGTGCTGCTGTGAACATTGGGGTGCAGGTGTCTTTTTGATGTCAGGTTCCTTCTGGATATATACCCAAGAATGAGATTCCTGGGTCATATGATAAGTCAGTTCCTAGTCTTTTGAGAAATATCCATACTGTTTTCCACAGTGGCTGCACCAAACTGTATTCCCACCAGCAGTGTAAGAGGGTTCCTGTTTCTCCACATCCTCTCCAGCATTTGTCATTTGTGGACTTTTGAATGATAGCCATACTCACTGCTGTGAGGCGCTACCTCACTGCAGTTTTGATTTGCAAATCTCTGATAATTAGTGATATTGAGCATTTTCTCATGTGCCTATTAATCATTTGCATTTCTTCTTTGGGAATTGCTTGTTTAGGTCTTCTGCCCATTTTTGGATGGGATTGTTTGTTTTTTTCATATTAAATCGTATGAGCTGCTTATATATTCTGGAGATCAAGCCTTTGTCAGTTTCATCTTTTGCAAAACTTTTCTCCCATTCTGTAGGTTGTTGTTTTGTTTTGCTTATGGTTTCCCTTGCTGTGCAAGAGCTTGTAAGTTTACTTAGGCCCCATTTGTTTATTCTTGTTTTATTTCTATTGCTTGGGTAGACTGCCCTAGGAGAACATTTTGAGATGTATGAGAGATAATGCTTTGCCTAGGTTTTCTTCTAGGAGGTTTACTGGATCTTGTCTTATGTTTAAGTCTTTGATCCACTTTGAGCTTATTTTTGTGTATGGTGTAAGGGAGTGTTCAAGCCTCAGTGATTTACATGCTGCTGTCCAGTTTTCCCAACACCATTTGCTGAAGAGCCTGTCTTTGTTTCATTATATGTTCTTGCCTCCTTTGTCAAAGATTAGTTAATGAAAAGTTTGTGGGTTCATTTCTGGGCTCTCTATTCTGTTCCATTGGTTCATATGTCTGTTTTTGTACCAATATCATGCTATTTTGATTACTGTAACTGTATAGTATTTTCTGAAATCTGGGAGGGTTATTTCTCCAGCTTCTTTCTTTTTCTTCAGTGATGCTTTGTCAATTCTACGTCTTTTGTGCTTCCATATAAATTTTATTATGATTTGTTGTAGTTCTGTGAAATATGTCCTGGGTAATTTGATAGGGATTGCATTAAATCTGTAGATTGCTTTGAGCAGGGTGACCATTTTAACAATATTGATTCTTCTACTCCACGAGCATGGGATATTTTTTCCATTTTTTAAGTCTTTACCTTCTTTAATCAGTGTTTGTATAGTTTTCCATGTATAAGTCTTTCACCTCTTTAGTTAGATTTACTCCTGATAGTTTATTACTTTGGGTGCCATTTTAAAGGGAATTGTTTCTTTTCTTTCTTTTTCTGTTGATTCACCATTAGTGTAAAGAAATGCAACTGATTTTTGAATGTTAATCTTGTAACCTGCTACCTTACTGAATTCTTTGATAATTTCTAGTAGTTTCTGTGTGGACCTTTTAGGGTTTTCTATATGTGGTATCATGTCATATGCATATAGTGACAATTTTACCTCTTCTTTTCCAATCTGGGTCCCTTTTATTTCTCTCTCTTGCCTGATTGCTGTGGCTAGGACTTCCAAGACTATATTGAATAGGAGTGGTGATAGTGTCCAGCCTTGTCTTGTCCCAGATTTTAGTGGGAAGATTTTGAGCTTTTCACCGTTGAGTACTATGGTGGCTGTAGCTTTTATTATGTTGAGATATGTTCCCTCTATACCCACAATGGTGAGAGTTTTTATCATAAATAGGTGTTGAATTTTATCAAAAGCTTTTTCTGCATCTATTGAGAAGATCTTTTTTTTTCCTTTCTTTTGTTGATGTGATGTATTACATTGATTGATTTGTGTATGCTGAACCATCCTTGTGTCCCTGGGATGAACCCCACTTGATCATGATGTGTACAGTTTTTAATGTGCTGTTGGATTCTATTTGCTAGTATTTTGGTATGGATTTTTGCATCTATGTTAATCAGTGTTAATGGTCTTTAATTCAACTTTTTTTGTGGTGGCATTTCCTGGTTTTGGTATCAGGGTGATGCTGGCTTTATAGAATTAGTTTCGGAATATTCCCTCTTTTTCAGTCTTCTGAAAGAGTTTGAGAAGGACTGGTATTAGTTCCTCTTTGTATGTTTGGTAGAATTCCATTGTGAAGCTTTCCGGTCCTGGACATTTATTTGTAGGGAGGTTTTTCATTGCTAATTCAATTTCATTTCTAGTGATCAGTTTGTTCAAGTGGTTAGTCTCTTTTGATTCAATCTTGGTGGACTGTATGTTTCCAGAAACTTATCCATCTCCTGTAGGTTATCCATTTTGGTTCCATACAGTTTTTCATAATATTCTTGTATGATACTCTGTATTTTCATGTTTACTGGTTGTAATTTCTCCATTTTCCTTTCTTATTTTGCTTATTTGTGCTCTCTCTTTTTTCTTCTTTGTGAGTTTGGCCAGACGTTTGTCGATTTTACTTACTCTTTCAAAAAACCAGCCTTTGGTTTGATTGATTTTTTCTAATTTTTTTAATCTCTATTTTATTTATTTCCTCCCTGATCTTTATTATGTCCTTCCTTCTGCTGACTTTTGGGTGTTTTTGGTCTTCTTTTTCTAGTTCTTTTAGCTGGTGGATTATATTGTTTATTTGAGATTGTTCTTCTTTTTTGAGGAAGGCCTGTATTGCAGTAAATTTCCCTCTTAGCATTGACATTGCTGCATCCCATAAGTTTTGTGTGTTTGTGTTTTCATTTTCATTTGTTTCAAGGTATTTTTTAATTTCAGCTTTGATTTCCTCATTGACCCATTGGTTTTTTAATAGCATGTTGTTTAATTTCCTTGCTTTCCTTTTTTTCTTCTTTGTTTCTCTGTAGTTGATTTATAGTTTCATGGCATTGTGGTCAGTAAAGATGCTTGAGATAATTACTATCTTCTTAAAATTTTTGAGGCTTCTTTTGTGCCCAAGTACATGATGAATCCTAGAAAATGTTCCATGTGAACTTGAAAAGAATGTATATCCTATTTTGGGGGAGTGCAGTGCTCTGAAAATACCCACCAAATATAATTTTTCTATTGTATCATTTAATTTCTCTGTTGCCTTCTTTATTTTCTGTCTGGAAGGTCTGTCTAGTGATGTTAATGTGGTGTTAAAATATTCCAGCAATGATTGTATTCCCATCAGTTTCCTCCTTTATCTCTGTTAGTAGTTGTTTTACGTACTTAGGTACTCCTATGTTGGGTGCGTATATATTAATGATTGTAATATCCTCATCTTGTATTACTCCTTTAATCATTATAATATGTCCTTTTTATCTTTCTTTATGGCCTTTGTTTTAAAGTCTATTTTGTCTGAAATCAGTACTGCAACACCTGCTTTTTTTGGCTTTTCCATTTGCATGGAATATCCTTTCCATCCTTTCACTCTCAATCTATTTGTGTCCTTCTCCCAAAAGTGTGTCTCTTATATACAGCATATTGAAGGTTCTTGCTTTATTATCCAGTCTGCCACTCTACGTCTTTTGACTGGAGCATTTAGTCCATTAACATTTAGAGTAATTAATGATAGATGAGTATTTATTGCCATTTTCAACTTATTTTTGCAGTTGATTTGGTATTTTCTCTTTGTTCCTTTCTTCTTCCTTTTGTGATTTGGTAAGTTTCCTGTGTATTATCTTGGATTTCATTTAGTTTGCTTGACTCACTTGTAAGCTTTTGGCTTGTGGTTACCCTTTTTTGTAAGTCTATTAACCTATTACTGTAAATGTTTGTACTAAACAGATAGTAATATTAGGTCAAACCCATCCTACCGAGAACACATTTTTTTTTTAAAGAAGAAAGAAAAACAAAATACTGTATGTTTTCTTGCTTCCCTCTCCCACTCTTAATGATTTAGATGTCTTCTTTTACAATTTTGTATTTATTCTATTTGTAATTCATGGCAGTCATCTCCTTTCCAGTTCTGAGTTTCTCATTTTTGTAGCATCCTGCTTCTTTTCTATTTAGAGCAGACCTGTCAATATTTCTTTTAGCATGGGTTTAGTGTTGTTAAACTCTTAGTTTTTGCTCGTCTGTGAAGTTCTTTATCTCTCCTTCTATTCTAAAGGATAGCCTTGCTGGATAGAGTATCCTAGGCTGCATATTTTTTCATTCAGGACGTTGAATATATCTTGCCACTCCCTTCTGGCCTGTAGTGTTTGTGTAGAGAAATCAACTGAGAGCCTTATGGAGGTTCCCTTATAACACTTTTGTTTTTTCTCTTGCTGCCTTTAGGATCATTTCTTTATCCTTGACTCTGGCCATCTTGATTAGGATGTGTCTTGGTGTGAGTCTGTTTGAGTTCTTCCTGTTTGGGACCCTCTGAGCCTCCTGTACTTGGATATCTGATTCCTTCTTTAGGTTTGGGAAGTTTTCAGTCATGGTTTCTTGAAATACCTTTTCAATCCCGTTTGTTCTTTCTTCCCCTTCTGGAAACTCTATTATGCATAGATTAGTGTGCTTTGTATTTTCCCATATGTCCCTTTATTGTTTTCATTGTTTTTTATTTGTTTTTCTCTCAGCTGTTCTGATTGGGTGGTTTCTGTTGTCCTGTCTTCTAGGTCACTTATTCATTCCTCTGCATAATCTAGCCTGCTATGTACAGCTTTTAGATCCCTTCTCATTTCAGCCAATGAGTTTAACAATTCTACTTGGTTCTTCTTTATAGCTTGTATTTCATTTTTGACATATTTTATATCTCTAAACACTATCTCTTTTAGTTCCTTCAGTACTTTGAACACTCCTTTCTTTGAAATCTTGATCTAGTAGGCCATCAATATCTATTTCCTTGATTGTGCTTTCAGGGGATTTCTCTTGCTCTTTTAATTGGGAGTGGTTCCTCTGCTGCTTCATATTGCTCATATCTTTCTGGCACTGTGACTTAAGGATTATCAGTTATCTATTGTGGTCCTTAAGGAGTGTATTTATTTATCTACCTAAAGCCTATGCAGGAACAAAACAGATTTTTTCACTTCTTTGTCTTTCAAAGAAGGTGATGTTCTGTCTGCATTCAGCAGGTGCTCTGGTTGGCTGAGTGGGTCCGTAGATGTGAGTTTTTGGGTATTTGTTGGAGACAGTGAGCTACGAGCATTCTTCCACTCCTCCATCTTGTTTCTAAACTCCAATATCATGTGTTTTTATAGCGAGAGGTATTACAGTGTTGAAAGCAGGGCTTGGTTCAGTTAAAAATGAGCTGAGGGCATGAGGAATGAGACATCCATCATCCTCTTCCCTCCTAGGGTGAAACATATGACCGTCAATTTTAAAAAGATAGTCACAGTCCCTAACTAGCCCAGCTCATCTATTGTTTGTTAACAGGAGCAGCACCACCAGAGGCATTGGAGACCCAAGAATATTGCAGTCTTAAAGATCTCTTGGAAAATTTTTGTTCGGTTTTGGTTTTTTGTTTTTCTTAAATTGTGGGGCATACTACTAGTATAGAGGGAAAAATAGTTGTCAGGAATTTTTTTTTTTCATATAACAGTTTCATTGCAATTTTGTTCACACACCATGAAGTCCACCCATTTAAATGGTACAATTTGGCGGCTTTTAGCATATTCACAGTGGTGCAACCATCATTATTCCAGAATGTTTTCATTGCTTCAAAAAGAGCCGTGGAAATGAATGACCCATCCATCCCTCCCCAGTTCTAAAGAAGTTTCGTGGCTCTTCCTGAGCATAAATTAACTTGTTACATTCCATGAAAAATCTGGGGGGAATTCTAATCAGAATTGCATTGAATCTATATATTAGAATGGGGAGAATTAATGTCTTTATGACATAAACTTTTTCTATCCATGAGTATATCTGGGACCCTATCTTTTTATCTCTGTAGAGCGTGGCCCATGGGAAGTCCTTACTAATTGTTGGGTCTGTGAATGATGAGATTATATACATTAGTTGTGACTGTAGACTTTCACAGAAGAGAAAACTAACCTCAGTGAAGCCAAGTGCCTCCCTGATGGTCAGAAAGAATGACAGCCAGTGCTGGAGTGATCCAGTGGACTTGGTGCTTTCAACCAGTGTTCTCTCCCTCCTACAGCTAAGGAGATTACAGAGTTCTTTTAATATTTTTAATGGTGTTGCTTTTATTTTTATTTATTTATTTATTTCTTAAGTTCTTACTTTTTATTGAAGTGTAGTCAGTTTACAATGTTAGTTTCAGAAGTACAGCAGTGATTCAGTTATATTTATGTGTATGTACACGTATAATTTTCAGAGTGTTTTTAGTACAACTCATTACAAGAAATTGAATATAGTTCCCTGTGTTATACAGTAGGTCCTTGTCATTTATTTATTTTATATATAGTTATGTGTATCTGTTAATCCTAAACTCCTAATCTGTCCCTCCCCGCTTTCCCACCTGCTGACCACACTTTGCTAT
Source organism: Camelus bactrianus (assembly GCF_048773025.1). Taxonomy (NCBI): domain Eukaryota; kingdom Metazoa; phylum Chordata; class Mammalia; order Artiodactyla; family Camelidae; genus Camelus; species Camelus bactrianus. The sequence continues at coordinate 48,806,681 of NC_133575.1, forward strand.
GTCCATGAGTATTTCTAGCAGCATTCTTTTTGCTAGTAATATATGCTGGTTGGCTGCCTTCACTTTCATTAATTCCATCTTACCTGTAGGTGTTTTTCTTCTGGTGGGCCTGAATGTGGTTTGCACACGTGTTCATAGAGATCTGTATTTGGGAGAACTCCAGGCCTCGTGTAGTGCCTGGCACAGAGCTCCCGCTGAGCTCATGCTTGAACTGGGAAAAAACATAGAAAAGGTTGGAATTTCCAGTACGATTTAGACTTCTGGGTTTCTGTAACCTATGTTTAGCCCACCTTAATGTTGGCTGCACCTGTAGTGAATCATTTGATGGAACTTCATGCTATGGCGGTGTAGAGACAGGGCTTTATATACTTTTTCTTCTTCCTTTTTTCTAACACTCATTCTCCTGGGCCTCCCAGATCCTCTCCCAGCAGCGCTCAGGGCTGGCTTGGTGCTGCACAGAGGCAATATTTGTTAATAAGTCCCTTTCCTCATCTCTTCTGAGACTACATTTCCTTCTCTGCACAGTGAGAGCTTGGACTAGATAAGTGCTTTTTGGTTTCTTTTAAACCCATGTCTCCTTTCGAGAAACTGAGAACTCAAATCTCTCCTCCCACACTAACTTTTCAGATTTTGATACGTCCTCCAAGGGGTGACACAGCTCTTTGTGGAAAGTTGATGTGATTTTGGTTCTTTCCAAGTGGTGCAGAAAAGACTTCAGAGATTTATTGCAGGGAGGGGGCAGGGAGGGGGACAGTATGTCAAACTTTTTGGTATAAGCGCTGGAGCAGGGGCTTAGGTTTAAATACAGCCTCTGACGTGGCCTCTCTCTAATCTTGCACAATGTGATAAACCTCTCTTTTCCTCCGTTTCTTCATGTGTCAAGTTGGAATGTTATTATTTTAGGGTTTTCATGAAACAATATACACATAAGTCATTAGTTTCTCAGTAGAAACATGACCTGTTAGGGAGTCAGGGATTTCTTTAAAAAAAAACCTTGTCCATAGCATGGTGTTGATGTGTATTTTGAAGTTCCTGGAGGGTGAGGGTTGAGTCTAAAGTCCATCATGGGACAGGTGGCCCCTGGGTCTGTGTGCCCCAGATTGCCCCCTCCTCCCTTGTCCTCTTCCTCTCAGTCCAGGATGAAGTTCCTGCCATTAAAATTACACAGAGTTCTTGTGGATATGGTTTTTAATTTTATTGTTTCACTGGGGAGGGCTGCTGTCATGATTTCCGTGGTCAGGTTTTGGTGACCTGAAGGCTGTGCAATTGGGGGTTCCTATTTAAGAAAAGAAAACAAAGTTACAAATACAAAATTAGACCTAGGGTGGTGGCAGGGGCTCTTGGAAGTGGGGACGATTAGCTTTGTTAGCTTCAGGTGCAGCGGCCTCTGGCCATGAGGACCCATCCTTGTGCTCTGGAGTTGGAGGGACCAGTAGGTTCAGTGGGAATGTTTACTGAGTGTATCTCATGGGATGCGCATTGTCCTATTTGTACTGTGTGTTCCTTATTTGAGACAGTGAGCTCATTTAATCTCAATAGCCTCTTTAAAAAATTAGAATTTCTATTTTGAGATGTAATGAAGATTCCCATGCAGTTGTAAGAGCTGATACGGAGACAGCCTATGTACTCTTTGCCCAATTTTCCTTAATGGTTCCATCTTGCAAGGTTGGGGTACAATTCATTATTGACTCACTAACCCTTTGAGGTTTTTGTTATTACCCTCATTTCTATTCGTGATTAAACTGGGGTTTAGAGAAGCACACAGGCCTTCCCAGGTCACCCACATGGTTAGTGTAGAGTCGGGTGGGACACGGGCTTGGGGTTTCCAGACAGTACCATTATGATTGTGGCAGGGAGCAGCATTCACTTGCTTGTTTATTCATTCATTCAACAAACATTTACTGAGTACACTCTGTGGGTCAGATGCTTTCATACAGTTATCTAATTCTTCAGCAGTACTGAGACTCAGCTAATGTTTTCTTTTTTCATCTGTGAAAATTAACTCTCAGAGGTCATAAAACCTCCCAAAGGAAATACACCTCATAAAGGAGGGATTAGTAAATTTGTACAGTCCCCCCTTTTATGCAGGTGGTAACCTAGGCATTTTGCATTTGCAAACTGCCTTGATCTAGATATATTCTTGTAAGGCAAGGTTTGGTTTGTTTTGTTTTGTTTTGTTTTGTTTTGTTTTGTTTTGTTTTTAATTAAAGTATAGTCAAGTTTACAATGTTGTGTTAATTGCAATGTTTTTCCTTTTTAATTTTTAATTAATTTTCATGGGGTAATTAAGTTTATTTTTTGTTTCATTTTTTTAATGGAGATACTTGGGATTGAACCCAGGACCTAGTGCATGCTAAGTATGTGCTCTACCACTGAACTGTACCCTCCTCCCCAGGGCGAGTTTTCTTATCCATTATTTTGCAGCATTGGAGTTCAAGTAAATTGGAGTTGAAATCCAGATCTTTCGATCCCACTGTGGTTCTTTTCATTATATTCTGCTGAGGGGTGGGGAAGCAGTTCCTTTGTTCATTCATTTATTCAGCATTTTTGAGCATCAGGGCCTGGCTAGATGTTGGAAACAGAAAACAAGAAATGACCCTTTTCTGCAGGGGCTGGAAGCCTAGACCAAGAGCAGGATAATGTGATCCTAGCTATGGTAGCCATGTGCAGACTCTGAGGACAGACTGTACCCCTAGGTTTGCTTGGGTTTCCCTTGCCTTCTGGCTGGTACACACAGGTCACCGCATCCCAGAGGGGCCTGCAGCCCACAGCACAGCGTGTACCTCAGTCTCCTCACCCCTCTTGGCAGGGCCTGCAACATGAGCATTGCTGACTACATGCAGTGTGCTGAGGACCACCAGACTGTCCCCATGGTGGTCCAGCCCGTGGGGATTATCTTGGAGGAGAATCTCTTATGCATCTATAAACAAATCTCCTCAGTGAGCCAGGTCAGGCTGTGCAGCTTTCAGCAGTCATTCTGTATCCGCTACAGGTACCACCACCCACACAAGAAAGAGTGGAGAGACTTCCAGACCCACCGAAGGGTCATGGGCCTCGTCACCATCACTGACCATTTGGCCAAGGACTGGCTGCAGGTCGAGGAGCTCCCTGTGCAGAAGAGCTGTGTGGCAACACGCAGGACGATTCATGGCTCTTCGTCTTTGTGCTGAGGGCGAGATCGCCGAGCAGCTGCATACTGATGTGGCCTTGTACCCCATCTACGAGGACTGTGGGAAGGTGGAGAATAGGATCAAGGATTTCATCAAGTTGCTATTCATCGTGCTCGAGTCCGAGCACCTGGACAGGGACACCAACAATTTTGGGGACAAGATCCCCCTCCTCTGCATCCCATTTGAGAAGATGGACTTGGTGGGACTGGACACAGCCAGCAGGTAAGCCTACGTGGAGTCCCGGCCGCCCTGGCTGTGTGCCTGGGTTGCTTTCCTACATCCAGAAAGGGATCAGCAAGAAGGAGGGCTGTCTTTCAGCCAAGGAGGGAGGAAGATGCAGCCTGACGGTTTTCAAAGTTTTAAAAATGAATTCATCTTTAGTTCAGAGAGATCCATTTAGGGTTAGTTTGGATACTTACTCCCCCTTTCCAACCAAGACCCCTGGTGGGACCCCTGGAGTTGCTGTCTAATAGGGTAGTCACAGCCAAAGAGGCTGGGAGTGCTGGGGAGGAGGCTAGTCTAAGCTGAGATGTGCAGAAGGTCAAATGGACATCAGACACTGAGACTTGTCTAGAATAAAAATGTAAACTATCTTGATAGTTTCTATATTTACTACATGTCAAAATGACAGTATAATACATATTACATTAAATTAGATCTGTTCTTAGAATCACTTTAAAGTATTTGTTTTTCTACTTTTTTAAATGTGGCAACTGGAAAACTTTCTTTGTGTGACTCTCATTGCATACCCGTTGTCCTAGGACAGTCTCGTCTATTTGATGTATCGGTAAGGGGCTGAATCCCGAGACACAGCAGATCGAGGCACTAGCTGAGCTGGGGGTGGAGCCCGTGTCTCCTGCCTCCCAGGCTGTTCTTCCTGCCCGACAGCCACCATGCCAGGTTAGGACATCAGAAACACCGCCAGGGATTTCTGATGGAGCTCCTTACGCAGGGTAAGGCGTGTCACGTAGTAGGGACAGAGTATGGAAAGTTCGTCCTCATTTTGTCCCTGTGATTAGGTCAGTGGCCCCACTTTGCCCCGGAATTGCAGACGAGCTCTTCTGGGCCATCTGCCCGCCCTCCGCCACCCTCTGTTCTGCTTCCCTGTGTGGCCATCGTGCCGTACCTCGGGAAGAAGAGGGTGAGATGCCTTTGCTGAGAGGTGGACACCCTTTGCTGGGGAGAGCGAGGGAAGCTGTATCCTCCGGCCTCGGGCCTCGGGCCCTGAGTCTGCTCTCCCCACGCTGGAGAGCACGCAAGGCGGTCTCATAGGTGACGGTTGGTGGTCCTGGCACATGATACCAGGCCCGCTGTGCAGTTGAGGCTCCGTAATTCTTGGACTTATCTAAGGTCAGACCATACTTTCTGGGTTTTGGTAAGTTAGAGGAGAAGACACCAGAGAACTGACAAAAAGAAAGTCCCGGCCATCCCTGCGAGTGAAAGGCACAGGGGACCCGAGTCCCACCTGCGTGTGGTGCCTGGCGGCCTCTGGATGAATTTTCAGTTCCTCCTTGGACATGCCTCTATGGCTTAAGGAAATGGCGAGACATGTTGTGGCCATGATGTGTACTTGTCCTCGCAGGGCTCTGTGATCTACACACCTAAGCCCCCTTCTGCTCCTTGGAGATGAGGTGTCACGTTTTGCGTCCTGGGCACTGCTGAGGGCACAGCTGCCAGCACCAGACCACTACCAGGCTGGCTCTGTTCACCTCACCTGTCACCTCCTGCTGAGCCCCCAGGCGTTAGGTGAGAGAGGTACATCGGTGATGCACTAAGGTGGGGCTGCACGTGCGCACAGCCCTGCAGCATCAGCAGGGACCACCTTCTCCCTCTGGACAGACTGGTGGGTGAGCGGTGGAAGCCTGGAGCCCTGCTCCAGCCCCCTGGCCAGTGCCTACTCTTTTGTCATAGGAGGCACTTGTGACATTTTTGCTCAGCAACTGCTTGGCTATGAGTCTGCGGACCCACCGGAGATTGCCAGCTTGTTTTTGCCTTTTGAAATCTGTCCTCGAGATTTGGCGGAGGAGCTAGTTTCAGGACAGTGTGCTTAGTGCATAGTGATTGACACAGTCACCATTGTTTACTCAGAACATTGTCTACCAGGCACAGCTCTGGGCATCAAAATACAGCAGCGCATTAAACCTCCCTCCTGTTGGATCTGTCTGTTCTGGTACCAGTAGCTCTCGGCCAGCATCTGAATGTCAGTCAGGTAACGCAGCCAGTGAGCTCCAGTCAAACACGTTCTCCTTCCATCACTTTTACTCCATTGTTGCTTTTATTCCATAGTCACCCAACTTTTAATACAATGCTTTGCTGCAGGAGCAGAGCCTAGTTCTCTCCTGCTACTCTTGGTGGGAGTGAGTAAAACTGTCCAGCCTGAAATGCGACCAAGTATTGTAGATCAAAAGCTGTCTAGGCACATGTAGGTGGAGATTTGGTTTGGGGCCCTGATGACGTTGGGGCCCCCACGGCAGTGTCGCTCCCATCAAGCCCCTGGATTCCCCGGAGCAGGAGGTGAGGATGGGTCTCACTGTCCCCGCCTCTCTGGCCTCATCACACTCACGTAAATTTCTTATATTCATGTTGTCAAAGTTATCTTGGTTGTTGTGTATTTCTGACTTTTGCTTTTTCCTCTTTTCCTTTTTCTCTTGTACCACCCTGTGAGCATGCTGTTGGGTCTGAAAAGGTGGGTTGTGCACACCCTTCATCGGAAATACCTTCACTTCACTTCGTGCTGCCTCCATCGCTTTAAAAAGCAAAAACTTAACAGCTGCCTTGATCCATTTATTATCCTAGACATCTTATTATTTTCTAATGTTTTGGAATTTTTGCTTTGTTAACACATCACACACTGGTGTTTGATACCTGTTAAAATCCTTGCTTGGAGGAGCCTGTTTGGTCCTCCTTATATTGGTGACAAATGAGCCATTATCAATTTTGCTTGTTTGTTTATTTTGAGGACGTGAGATGCGAATTGATTTAGGTGGCTTCTGAGGGATGTTTATCAAGTTTATTTTCACTTGGAAAGTCAAAGTCTGCAGTACCTTGCTTGATTCTGGCCTTTACCCGCACGCGGTTCCTGGCCGTCGCTGTGTAACGAAACTGACGGGGCTTCCTGGCCGGCGGTCACCGGGGAGGAAGTGGCCGGCTGGGGGTGGTGAGCAGCCCACAAGGGGCGCTGTTGGAGAAAGCAGTTTTCTTTTGCTTTTGCCTACCCCATGCCATTAACTTTAATTTGCTTTCATAAAGGGGCAGAAGTGGGTCTAAAATCCATGTAACTCTTTTGTTCCCTTTACGACTCTGGTTTCTCTGAGTATCAGGAAAATGTGGCCTTCTGCTAAGTAGCTGGCTCACTTGGATCTGGTGGACAAAGGGACAGCTGACAGGGACAGTAGCTTCCTCTCTGCTTCAGCCAGTGGGCATTCAGAGCCGGGTCTGTGGTTTGCTTAAGCAGCTGTGTTGGCTTCCCTGCATTAGCCTTTACTTTTAACCCATGTTGGCAATAAATAGCTGACTCTGTGTCTGTTGAAGCTGACTTCCACCACTGATGGCCGTGTCGTTAGTTTTCGGTAGTGAGACTCCAACACCCAAGTCAGCCGTGAAGGGAGATGCTTTGACCGACATAGGACCTTCCATTTTCACCCACACCCTGGTTCATCTCACCCGGGGGTAGGGTTTGGCCACCACCGTCATGCTGACCATGAGACCTTGTTTCTCCTTTCATGCTCTGGTCCAAATGTGGACACTTCATTCTTCACTGACTTGGTCTCGCTTGAGACAGGCCAGACTTCTGAAAGAGTCCATCACATTCTCGGGGGGAACTGAACAGAAGTAAGTTTCACAAGTAGAAGGAGTCTAGGCTGTCTGGGTTGGCAAATGCAGGCTGGGATCTGTGATGGCTGGGCTGTGCCCTGGACACAGGCCTTTCCCATGGCTCCCGAGAGCCCAGGGGCAGGAGTGAGAACAGCCTTGCCTGGGTTCCTCCATCCTCATCTGCTCACTGGCAAGTGTGTCTGCTAATTAGGAGATCCCCCAAACCTCGGGTCCTTCAAAGCTCAGACCACGGGAGAACCTTGAGTCCCTTCTCCTGGGCTTCCTTTGTGAGAATCCAGTGCCTTCTGAGGTGACCCGTGCCAGGAGATGCCTCCCCTCCAGGGAGCACCCTTCGGAGGACTGTAACTCAGTACACCATGCTGTGAGCTTGTGGGGTTCCGGCCGTGGTCCCTGCAGAACCAGACTTGAGATGGGCTTAGCGACGGAAATGACAATACTGATTCCATGGCAGGGATAGGGGGAAGGAACAGGGGAAATTGAATGTGACCTCAAACACCTAGGTGGGTACTGGGGCTGTTACGAAAATGGGGAGCCTGGGAGGTACCTGCCAGGAATCGAATTCCAGAGTAATGGTGGACATGAGGCATTTTAAGATGCCATTTGTCATCCAAGTTAGGACTTCAAATAGGCACTCATTCTATGAGCCTGGGGCTCAGGTGAAGGAGCCAGACTAGAGATACACGTTGGGAGTCGTCATTCTTAGCCGGTGTTCACAGCTGTGTAGGTGGATGAGCTCATTTCGAGAGGTGCATACTGAGGCTGAGGGGGGCAGGGCTGTGCCTGGGTTGGAGGAAAGCCCAGACCATGCAGCTTTGGTGTGTCCATCAGCGGTGTTTGGGATTTTCAGAGCAATGCCATTTATCCTTAAGGGGCCGGGGGTGGGCAGGGCCAACAAGGAAGAAATCTGAAGGGTGGGTTGTGGCCACGTGTGAGCATCTTGGGACGATGCAGAGGCTGCAGGGTCCAGGAGGGTAGACACCTCAGAAGCTAGAGTTGGAGTGGGGAGTGGGGAGAAGGTAGTCACACTCACCTGTGAGGGAGGGAGGGAGGCCTAGGTAGTCCCCACCCTACCGGACTCGCTTTCGCATGAACAGAAGGCAATCAGACAGAGGATCTGAGGTGAGAGGGGATGGGCGCTGGGAGAGGAGCCAACCTGGAGAATGGTTCTTGGACAGTTCTGGAATAGTCTCCCTGCAAAATAGAGTTAAAAAATTCAGATTCTTAAGGACATTGATAGTGACTGGGGAGGAGACAGTTGTTTTCCAGGCCTCCTAAGGGTAAGGCATATATCCAGGGATACACAGAAGATTCGGACAGTCTGTTCTGGGTGCTTGACCCTTGTAAGGGGGAACAGTGCAAGTTTAAAGAGGGAGAAGGGCAGTGGAGGGAAACTAGCCAGGCCCCGTGTCAGGCACCAGTCAGCCGCCCTACTTGCGTGTTTCATTCACATCCATGCCTCCCAGGTGGGCGGTGGCAGCCCCCTTTTGTGGATTGGGAAGCCTTCTCAGAGGGGTTAAGGAATTGGTCCGTTTAGCGGCTATTAAATGCTGTAGCAGGATTCAAGCAGGGCCTTGTCAGAATTCAAGTGCGTGTTTTCTCTACTAATTCGGGTACCTCCCTGTTTTACCTGGAATGGTGAAGTGGGCCAGTTTTGGAGCCTTTCAGAAAAAGTACGATTTAAGTGCCTCAGGACTGTTTCACAAAGCTCAGTGTTCTTTGATGGTTCGGAAGCACCACAGTGCTTTACGCCCCACAGATGTAAGGTCTTACTCCTTTGACGAAGTCATGGTTACAAATGACGTACAGCTGCAAAACCAGACTTAGCAGCTTCTGAAGGGAAACTCTCCAGTTCTCCCTTGATCGGCTTTCTTCCGCGGGATGTAACTGTGCTGCAGCGTAGGCCTGAGCTTTCCGTATGGAGTGAGGGTTTGATAGCCAATGTTAGCGTAAAACAATCAGATGGAGAAAATCGACGTTGGCAATTTATTTTTGGGTCTCATTAGGCAAGATGCACTATCGGTTAATGGCCCATATATCGTATGAAATTGAGTACAGAACATTGCATTTCTTACTTTCTATTTAGAGTTCTCTTACAGCACAAGTTTGCCTGCTTTGGAACATCAGCTCCACCACCAGGGCGCCTGTCAGTGTGTTGGTGTGATTGCATTTACACAGTGAATGTAATCTGGGCTTCCTCAGCCCCAAACACTCCAGTGCAGAATCACGGGCTGTAGCCAACTCTTAGTCACACAAATACTTCTAAAATTATATGATGCCAGAAAAGAAAGAAGAGAGAGAGAGATTGCTTTTATCAAAGTTCCTTTCAATTCTAACTGCAAACTGTTGTTGAGCAGCTCTGGTTTCCTTTGGATATGAATATATACATTTCTTTGCATGTAACCTGGGTTTTGGACTAGAACACCAAGCTCTTGCTGTCCACAAGCCACAAAAACAGTAGCCAAATTGCACACGTGTGAAATATTTTATTCTTTTTTCTGAGAAAGAATCCTTGAATTTGGGACTTGGGCTGTGATTTTTGCTTTTTGCTTCCCCCACCCCTCTTGTAATCTCTCACTCCTTCCCACGTGGCCCCCAAGAGTTCGTGGTCTCAAAGGAGCTGGCAAACACCCAGTTGGTCACCATGCAGTGCTGCTGTAGAGGGACCCCAGCCAAGACCTAAAGGACATTATCAGAGAGGACTTCCTGGAAGAAATGGGCTCTGCATTCAGTTCTGAGGACAGAGTAAGAGTCAGCCAGGAGAAGGAATCAAGAGGGTGGCTCAGGTGGCAGGAGCAGCCCGGCAGAGGCCTGGAGGCTTGCGGGTGAGGACTCGGGGAGAGTGCCCTGTGAGGTCTAGAGTGGAGGGTGCCCTGCTGGGGAGGACACTGGAGAGGGCCTGGGGTGGAGGGCTTTGAAGGAGCTTGGGTTTTACTAGAACTGACACAGGAGGCAGTGAAGGGTGTCAGCAGGAAGTGACCCTCAGGACAGGTACTCCTGGTTTTGCTTCTGATGTTCTACAGAAAGAAGGGGTCGGGACAGGCGATAGCAGCTCTGTCTGTACCTTTGTGACCCACCCCTTCATTCATTTATTCATAACACACGCACTTCTGAGTGTGTAGGGGAGAGGGGTGGACCCACAGTAGTAAGCAAATCGTACTTGCCTCTTGCGAGCTTAGCAGTTTCAGAAGTTGACCCAGCGTAGAATGTTCTAGGAACACAGCACGGACATCTAACTAAAAGTGTGGGGGGTGGAGGCAGGGAAGGCTTCCTTTAGATATAGTGAAAATGAGCTTGGAGGAGAGTGGGAATTAGCAGGGGGTCGGGGGGGGCCCTGAGGTCCCTGGGGACCTGGGTACTGCAGTGAGGCTGGGCAATTAGGGGCAGGTGTGGGGGTGGGGCTAGAACTCTACTAGCGAACCCCTGAAGGGTTTGAAGCAGGGGAGTGATATAATCAAATTTGTGTTTTGGGAAGGCTGCTCTGGCTGTGTGTGTGTGTGTGTGTGCAGTTGGGAACAAGGAGAGGGTGCCACCAAGTGAGAGGGTCATTAGAATACAATTCACAGGCTGGGAGATGACCAGTGGGAGAGGGGAATCGGGGCTGTTTGGGGATGGCAGGGGCAGTGTGGATGCCGGATTTCCTTATGGGGAGGGCTTGTTAACGGGGCCGCCCTAGTGGTGCCTTGTGGCTGGAAGAAAACAGATGGAGGCCGCCAGGTGGACTTTCCTCTTCTCTCATTCCCTGCCTTCTGTGATGATCTTTGCTCAACCAACATTTGGAAGAAAAGAGCTAAGTTCCAGGGTAGCCCAGGAGTTTGTTGAGCTCGTTTGAGTGAGCTCTGATAGGATTTATGTGTGTGTTGAGATCTGCATGTTCACTTAGCTAGAAATGCCCCGTCTTTTGGATTTCCATAGGGGTTTTTATTCTTGATAAAAATTGCTTTCTTGGTGAGAGGAAATTGAATACAGCTACTGTTTTTATCAAAAACAAAACCTTATCTTTAAAGAAATTTAATATTCAAAATAATAGGAATATTTAGAAATGATAAACTAAGGCTTTGGTGTAATTTCTTTGGTTTCTGAGTTGATGTGGAGTTAGAGCCTTTGCATTACTTAATAGCACATCCTTGTCAGTATTTAAAGAGCTGTTAGTGAGTGCCCCAGGCCCCACCTCTCAAAGCATCACTAAAGCTTGCTCTGAAATAGTGAGGTTATAAAGGTCTTGTTTGCAGAATCCTAACAGTTGGTTTATAATATGCAGCATAGCTCTCTTCATAAAATAACAAAAGGCTCAAAATTAAGAAATTGGAACATAATTGATTTTTTTTAAAAAAGCTGAAACATAAACATTCTTGTGCTAATGTTTCGACTGGAAATTTTGGAAAGAAAAATCCTACAGTAATATTATGTATGTGAAATACATATATGCCTTTCATGTTTGAAAAATAACTACGCAGAGTTTTTCAAAGTCAGGACCATTCCAGCTCAGATACTGGCAGTGATGGTTGCTGGTTTTCAATGGAAAAGCCTAAATTTGCCTTCTTTGCTTTTTTTTTTTTTTTTTTTTTTTTGTAGTGAGAGGGTTGAGTAGTGCTTTGCCAGCATGCTTTCGGGGCAATTTTGGAGCAGACGTCGTGCACCAGCAGTGAGACATTTCTCTGCATTTTACTGTGAAGAAAAAGCCCAGCTGGGCTAACGAGCTAAGTCATAAATCTAAGTGTGATAAGTGTCGGTTTACTGATCTAAGTTCTGCTGGGCTAACTCATAAATCTGAAGTGTAGTGTCAGTTTACTGGGCTAACAAGCTAACTCATAAATCCATGCTCAACAAGTGTCAGTAACGTGATCTGTTCCAAGTTGATAAGCTCCACTGTACTGATTCTTTGCATTTTGTTGTTTGAACTTTATTGGCTAATAGCCCCATACTTGTAATTAACCCTACAAAACCTCATGTGCACGTCTTGGAAGTGCTCAGAGCTTCGGAGCAGAAGCCCCTCTGAGCCTGCCAGCATAATAAATCTGAGTACTCCAACCTTCCGAGTGGTGCTTGTTTCTTGGCTGGCCTGTCATATCCGTAACATTACTTTCTGGACATCACATGGTCGGGATGCTGTAGGACTCCCTGGTCCATCACCATTTGTCCTGGAGCTATTCCAGACTGTGAATGACTTTCTGTGTCTTGGAGGTAAGGTGATCTGATGCAGATGATCAGATGTGTAGTTAAAGTGCTGTTACTTGAAATAAGAGGAAACCTAGAAAAATAGCTCTAAAATACTTGATGAGGGAGGAGAATTGTCTGAGCTGCCTGCAGTGGGGAATCTTCTCAGGTGACTCCTTCACTGTATATCCTGTCACACTCTCTCACAGCCCTGCACAGCACTCCTTCTGAAGCAAGCATGCACTTTCTCAGAAACGCGCTGAATTTCCTTGTGCCTCTGTTTGTTGACCTTTTTTAAAAGCACATCTTGCCCTTTGCTTAAATGCCATCCCTGTTAGTCACCTCTGACACATATTTTTCCGGACCTCATCCATATATAGCTGCTAAATTGATGAACAGAATGTAGTATCTCCATGAGGTGGAATACTATTCAGATATAAGAATGAAAAAAATGAAAAAGAAAAAAAAAGGGGAAGATGAAAACGGCCACCTGCTCTTGTAACTCCACCATGACTGCTCAACCCGCCCTTTTCCCTTTGAATCCCCACCCCTTATACTCCACTCTACTCTTTTTGATAGTACTTACCACCTTCTGATAAACTTTAACATTTTCAAAAAAAAAAAAAAGAAAAAGATGCTGATACCACTTCAACATGGACGAGCCTTGATAACAGCATGTTAAGTGAAAGGAACCAGACACAAACGGCCACATATTGCTGATTTCAGTGATCTGAAATGCCCAGAATAGGCACATGCAGAGGCAGAGAGCAGGTGATGGTTGCAAGGTGCTGGGTGGAGGGGGGATGGGGAGTGACTACTAGTGGACAGGGGGTTTCTTTTGGGATGTTGGAGTGTTCTGGAAATAGATGGTGGTGAGGGCTGCACAACCGTGAGTGTGCAGAAGACTGCTTAGCATTGTCTCTGGGAGTGCCTGTTGTTGGGGCGGCTTTATTTTGTTCTCACCCTGCAAAGTGAAGTGTCATCTTGTGCTGTGGCCGTTCTACTCATGTGAGTGGTGAGACTCAGAGACTTTGCAGAGTCATGTTTCTTTTTCCCCCTTGCTAAGTGTAGGCAAAATAGGTTTAAGCCTGAGAAAGTACTCCATCTGCAGAAATGTCTTTTAGTTTTGCATGGTTTAAAAATCTTGAGAGCTTTTTAATCGTTGAGGACAGTCTGTGGGGGGAAATAGCCCGTGAAGCCTGGGTGAGACCTGGAAGAGCCGCGCTTCCCTCCCTGACATGGGTGGGGATTTCACCCCCATTCAGGCAGTGAAAGGCCCAGACCCGTGAGCGGAGTTGACAATCGTGAATATTTATGTGTATCCACTGCTTCATCTTGGATATTAATTACAAGATGAGTCATTTTTTGGCGGCAGCCTCATCCTACATCAGGAATTTATAGTATCTGCTCTTTGAGGTGAAGACCAGACAGACTTGATTATTTAACAGTCTCTCTTGAATTGATATCTCAGTTTCCTTTGTCAATAGCAAAACAGCAGAAATACAGACATCCTTTAATGCCAATGTGACCTGAAGCAGGTTTAGTCTCTGTGCATCAGTGGCCTTATATGTGGGTAGGGAATATGATAACATTGTTTCCCTCAGAGGAGCTGGTGAGGGGGGAGTGAGAAGCACAAATGGAGGAGTTACACAAGATGCTCATTAATGACTGGATTTAATTATCTCAGCCTGGTGAGGCCTCAGGGGCAGAGATGTCAGAACAGAGCAGTCCTAGCCAGAGCTCGATTGGTGTTGGCAGCTGTGATTATGATCAGTATCACGACTGTGGGTAATCAGGTAGTTTTAAGACTTGGTAATATGAATCCATGAATAGTGTTAAAAGACTAGATATCTCAGATCTGGTTTACATAGTTTTCAAGATTTCCTCTGAGAAAAAGGTGTCTTTTTTCCCCAATATAAATCTGAGTTGAGTCTAGAAAAGAATTCTGTAGTCCTCCATCTTTGTGCTTTAATTCTCCATTTCTTCAAAAAACGTTTTTTAATGGAGTTACTAGGGACTGAACTGAAGACCTCATGCATGCTAAACACGTGCTTTCCCAACTGAGGTATAATCTCCCCCCTATTTTTTTTTTAACTTTACTTTCTTAGTATTCAGAGGTTAGAGGCCTGTAATTCTTTTTCTAGAGACTTGTTCATGAACCTGGAAGTCTATAAATAATGGGCAATACTTGACTTATTGAAAACATCAATAGAACATTCTGCAATCCATCCAAAAGGAAAAGCTCATTGACTTAAAATGTTTCTCCTTTATGGTGATTTCTACTTTTTGGTCTAGCTTAATTTGTTTACAGCCATCCTCAATCATCATAATGACCAAATTCGCCCTGAATGGATGCCGACCAAAGACTAAAATGCTTTCCTCATGTTTTACTTCATAGCAGGTGTTTGAGGGTAGGTATCAGTGTCTCCTTTTTTTGCAGCTGAGGGATTGAGAGATGGGGCAGCTTGTCCCAAATCACACGCAGCTGGCGGTGGCAGGCTCAGGGCTGGAACCCAGGCTTCACAGGATGCATTCTTAATTGCTCCTCTAATCAGCCACCCGTTGAGTGGTTTCCCGAACTCCTGTGAGTCCATAAATGGCCGATTTTAGTGATCTCAGCCTGATGAGGCCTTCAAAGCAGAGGCACCAGTGAGAATGTGAGACAGAGTGGCCTAAATTAAAATTGTACATTTTCACAAATGTTTTATTCTCGGCTAATGACTTAAAAAGTTAGTGTTATTTATTCTAGTGTTCTGCAAGCACTAAAAACAAAATATTAAAAATGATTATAATGCAAAAGAAAAGTGAGCTTTGAAAGTCCAACCACTGCTAATGACTCATTGCTTGTTTTTCTCTAGTGGTGCTTATTGAGAGAAAAATTTACAAAGTCTGAATTGGTTTTATGTAGTTTTAGTATGGAAGAAAAAATTGTCAGTGAATATTGAAAGTAAAATCTTGACTCTTTTCTTTCCTGATGATGAATATGTAAGTTGTTTTTCATGGCTTAAGTACATTTCCTCATTTGTGAAATTTGAGTAATGCTGTTTAACTTGTCTTGACTGTGAGTGTTAGACGCCTTGTATACAAAGCACCCAAGAGGTGCTCAATAAAAAATGTACTGTCACAATGACAGTTTAGAAGAATCAACTCTGAATACTAAAGAGGGTGGCTTATTTCTGATACATATTCGATATGTATATACATGATATATATAAATATGATTTACAGTAATAAGGATTCAGTTGTTTTTTAGTGCAGTATGGATTTTTGATGAAATCAATATCATTCTTGTAAGATAGGGACTAGTTAAATTGCCTTAAGCAGACGACTTTGAAGATTATTTACACAGAATGTGTATTTTTACAACTCAGAATTCATATTGCCATGTAACCATCCACTAGAACTTTTAATTTGTAGGAATATGACCAGAACCATTAATTTAGGAAAATCAACATTAAATATTTTCAGGAAATAAGCTTATCTCTGTTGTGATTGAAGAAAATTTTGATTTTTTTCTGTACTCTTAATAGGTTTTAAAATATCAAAACATTGATTTGTCATGTCACTTTTTAAGTGGAGAGAATAAAGATCAAGCTGTTTTAATACATAAATTAATCTTTTTGCATTTCAACAAAATGATATGATTTCCTGACTCTTTGGGAAGACTATTTTGCAAGACACTTAGATTACCTACTGTTGGAAAAATGCAAAAGTGACTTTTATGAATATAGGCCTAGTACAGATCTGTTGGCATTTGACATAGTGCAAGACATGAGGACTAGGAGAGCTTTGCTGCTGATTGCAAGGAGGACAGATCCCAGGTCTCAGTCTCCCCTCCTGTAAAATGAAGAGGCTGGACTGGATTCTTTCCTCTTTTAAGATGAGTTTCCATATGCCGTTGTCTTTTGTTTATATTCAGGAGTATTATCAATTTCAGATTAAATGCTGAATACCACGCTCTTCCCCGAAGCAGAATTCAGTATGTGCTAGATAAGCTTTCAGTTATCTGATTCTTCTTTCTTCCTTTTTTTAAATTTTATTTTATTGAGTTATAGTCAGTTTATAATGTTGTATCAATTTCCAGTGTAGAGCACAATTTTTCAGTTATACATGAGCATGCATATATTCGTTGTCACATTGTTCTTCACTGTGAGCTACCACAATATCTTGTATATATTTTCCTATGCTATACAGTATAATCTTGTTTATCTATTCTATATATACCTGTCAGTATCTACAAATTTCAAACTCCCCCTCGGTCCCTTCCCACCCCCTTCCTCCCTGGCAACCACAAGTTTGTATTCTATGTCTATGACTTTAATTCTGTTTTGTATTTCTGTTCATTTGTCCCTTTCCTTTCTTTTTTAGATTCCACATATGAGTGATCTCATATGATATTTTTCTTTCTTTTTCTGGCTTACTTCACTTAGAATGACATACTCCAGGGACATCCATGTTGCCGCAAATGGCGTTATGTTCTCATTTTTATGGCTGAATAGTATTCCATTGTATAAATATACCACCTCTTCTTTATCCAGTCATCTGTCAATGGATATTTAGACTGTTTCCATGTCTTGGTTATTGTAAATAGTGCTGCTATGAACATTGGGGTGCAGGTG
Source organism: Camelus bactrianus (assembly GCF_048773025.1). Taxonomy (NCBI): domain Eukaryota; kingdom Metazoa; phylum Chordata; class Mammalia; order Artiodactyla; family Camelidae; genus Camelus; species Camelus bactrianus. The sequence goes on from NC_133575.1 coordinate 48,823,458, forward strand.
TCATTTTGAAGTAGGATTCCCTCTGGATATATGCCCAGGAGCAGGATTCCTGGGTCATAGGAAGTCTGTTCCTAGTCTTTTCAGGAGTCTCAATACTGTTTTCCACAGTGGCTGCACCAAACTGCATTCCCACCACAGTGTAGGATGTACCCTTTTCTCCACAGCCTCTCCAGCATTTGTCATTTGTTGACATTTGAATGATGCCCATTCTGAATGGTGTGAGGTGATACCTCATTGTAGTTTTGATTTGCATTTCTCTGATAATTAGTTATACTAAGCATTTTTTTCCTATGCTTATTGATCATTCATATGTCTTCATTGGAGAATTGCTTGATTAGGTCTTCTGCCCATTTTTGGATTGGGTTGTTGTTTTTTTCTTACTAAGTCATATGAGCTGCTTGTATATTCTGGAGATCAAGCCTTTGTCAATTTCATCTTTGCAAAAAATTTTTTCCCATTCTGTAAGTTGTCATTTTGTTTTACTTAGGTTCCCTTTGCTGTGCAAAGCCTGTAAAATTAATTAGGTCCCATTTGTTTATTCTTGCTTTTATTTCTATTGCTTGGGTAGACTGCCCTTGGAGAACATTTTTGAGATGTATGTGAGATAATGTTTTCCCTATGTTTTTTTCTACGAGGTTTATTGTATCTTCTTTTATGTTGAAGTCTTTAATCCATTTTGAGTTTATTTGATTCTCGTTTCTGATCCTACAGGCAATTTTTGTGTTGCATCTTTCCCGGCAACCTGGAAAGGCTTTTTAGCCATAGGTGGCGCTGTTGCACCTTCTTACAGTCTTAATTTTCCTATTTGTAAAAGAAGGCTTAAACAACGTTATTTTATTTTGATTACTTTGCTTAATGCTTCAGGATAACTCAATGCCCATTGTGTCTGTCTACCTGGAAAAATTATTCTACTTAGATCTTACATTTATTCTGTCATCTCACTGTGAACATTTCAGACTTGCTGTGCAAACAATGGCAAAATCGGACTTTTTTCCAGTGTTAGAAACCAGTGAGCCGGGATTTTATTAAACAGCTAGAAGCGGCCTCTGGAGCACCTTAAAGCTGAAAAGTGTACTGAGTTCCCTGAGTATTGACCCCGCCGCTGTGTGTTAATTGGTGGGAGGTGATTTGGTACATATAGGAAGGGGTGTAGCTTTTTGACTTGGGTTTGCATGCATGCACTGCCACTGAGCCACGTGAACCCGAGTCAGTTCTTTCTGAGTTTTTCCCTCGTCTGTGTGATGGGGACACTTATATCTGCTTTGTAGAATTGCGAGAACTAGAAATTATGTAAAGTGTTTAGCACAGTGGGTATCTCAAGAGGGCTCATAAACTTTAGCTCCTGTTTTGTATAAAGCCATCATTTTATAGTCTTTGGCAATTTCTAAGAAATAGCAAAATAAGAAAGCTGGTTTTATGATGAAAGACATTTGAAGAGGTTCCATAGTTCCTATACTCATAATTTAGCATCAGCAGAGTCAGGACCATTACACAGTCACCCTGAACCAACGTTAAGCCACAGAATTTTTTGTTAATTAGTATACATTGGGGCTTAAGGGGATCCAATAGTTATACACATGTTGTCTCCAGCAGCCAACTGAGAGATGACACAGAAAAGCAGGCAGGCGATTAACATCTCCTTTATTACTGAGGAAGCCATGTTCTCCATGAACTTCGGGGCTGTGGGAAAATGAGTGTCGTGGTACTGTGTCCCAGAACTAGAGACTCACCCTGTCCCAGGTAGCTCTGGGCCACAGCGAGCCTTCCCTTGAGAGCATCTGCCCCATCATGCACAGGGCTGTCCTGCCATGGAGCTGAGCATCCCGGGTGCCTTCCAAGGGTGGCCAACAAAGGAGAGAAAAGAAGGTTTTCACATGCCCTGCTTGTCTCCCAGATTCACAGCTCACTCTGTTAGTGTGACAAGGGCTAGCTGTGGGCCAGGGTTCAGGGGTGTGAAGGGAGAAACACTCTCTGTGGCCCAGAGGAGTGGGGAGGAGGCATCCCCTCCAGCAGTTTAAACAGGTGGTGTGATGAAACAGAAGGGAGCTCCCCAAGAGTTTATAAAAGGAGAAATAAGGATTTCCTTTGGGACTTAGTCGAGCCAGGAAACAATGACGATGATTAGAAGGAAGACTTGTAAATCACTTTAATATTAAGTTAATATTTGTTGAGCACCAAAAGTATGCTACATTCTTTTCTGAGCATTTTATAGAAATGAATCCTTCAATCTTCAAAACAAGCGAGTAAAAAAGGTTTGATTGTTATCCCAGTTTTACAGTGTGGTAATTGAGGCACACAGAGGGTATGTAAGTTGGCCAAGGTCACAGAGCTAGTAAGTGGCAGAGCTGGGATTTAAACCCTGGCTGCCTGGTTTCCAGGCTCCCAGAGATGGGCTGTGGGTGTTTAGAGGTATCTGCATGCATGGGTCTCTGTAATTCTGTACATCAGTTACCCCAGAAAAGACAAGGGAAGGAGAGTTACACAGGTGCTCACAGTTGTGTCTCAGCCACTGTCCAGGAGAGTGCACCGTGATTAACATTGTTTTCCAGGCAGCATGTCTGTTCGTATAACATTGAGTTAATCTAGAAGCCCTCCCTGCATTGCTTCTGTCCATGCTTGCCATATGACCAACTGCCCGTGATTGAGCTGTTGAGGAGAAAATGTACTGATGGTTGAACTCTGATATTTCAGTCTGGTTCATAGTTTCATGTCTCCTGTTACATTAATAAGTTAAGTTTCTGGTTTTCTTGCATCAGTTTGGTTAATGTGAGACCAGTCCATTGGAGCCCAGGGGTGCTGATGGTATAATTTCTGAGAACGTTGTGGCACTTCTACCCATGCAGACCTGGCTGGAGAATGTCCCCCTTCCTCACTAATTTCTCCCGACAGCAGCGTCCTCTCCCAGCCCTGCACGTGAGGCTGGGAGCTCTGTGAGTAGGCCAGACAGTCAGAGGTAAGCTCTACAAATCAGAAAATGATGAAGTACCTGGAAGTGGGTTTAACATATGAAAAGGGCTTCCAGGAAGTCCAATGGACTCTTCGAGGCCGTTTGTTGAAAAGCTGTCCACTGTTTGTGGTTAAGCTACTTCTTTGCTGTTGAAAATTCTGGATTAGATGAAGGGATTTTAAAAAGCAGAAAGGAGTGATTTCAGGTGGTACATCCACACCGGTGTGAAGTGATGGATTACCGCCTATGTGAGGCATAGACAGAGTCTTACAAGCTTCATAAAACAGCTTTGAAAGCTCTGCCATCTGAGTGCACTTCATTTGGGGTCTAGTTCATCACTGGTCGCGCTGGGAGGGAAAATAATTGATGATGGCAGAAAGGACACGGAGGCATCAAAAAGGTCTCAGTCATGTTCCCTGTTTAAAGGATGTGGTACAGTGTAATATATTTGAGCTGGTTTTTCACTGAACAATTTTTAGTGTTTTCTGGGACTCCCAAGTGCCCCCAAGATTCCATGCAGCTCGGTGTCCCCTCAGTGCAGCTCTGTCAGCCCTTGCCCTGGGCTGACGTGGTGTCACGGGGAGCAGGATGGTCAGCGTCCCCGGCTCCTCCGAGCTCCGTCTCCTCCTCCGCAGTGCCGGGTTTCTCATCCCTGTCTACTTTGTAGGGTTGCTGAGAATCACACGTGATGGTTGTCAGGTGTGATTTGTGGTTGTCGCTGTGTTTGGCATATAGTCAGTATTTGATAGAAACACTTGTTTTTTTCATTATACTTGTGGCTTCTAGATTGCAGTGGTTTTTAGTCTGCATTTTTTATAACTTTATTCTTATATATAAATAAGCTCTTATTTTTATTTATTTTTATGGATGTACTGGGGATTGAAGCCAGCACATTGTGCATGCTAAGCAGGTGCTCTACAACTGAGTAATACCCACCCTCCTTGTCTGCACATAAAAATAAACATTGCAATACACAAAATAGCTCTTAAACACCATCATGGGACCTAGTCTCTGTATAGACAATTGAACACGTATTCTATTTCAGTAAGAATAAATGTTGGGGTATAACTTTCTGAATCTGTTAATGGGCTTAAAAACAATCATAGCTAGTGATAAACACGAGTCTTGGATCCAGAAATTCTTAGGGTCTGTTTTCCCATGGGAAATTACATTTTACAGAGAAGGTTAATTGGGTCTCTTTGATATTTGGATGGTTTAGCAGATGATCAAGGCTTTCAAAAAGCTGACCGTTTTGTATTTTAAACTAACTACAAAGATATCTTCTAGAAGTTGGAAGTCCTAAGCTTGTGAAGTGTCCAGTAATTCAGTGTGTATATGTCTGTCTCAGTGTCTGAGTGAATGTGTGTGTGTGATTTCAGGAAGATAGAAATAAGTTTCATATAGCCTTTTGATACATTTCTCCTCCAGTTTAAGGTTTAGGCATATATTTACACAAATAAACTGATATTCTTTTGTCATTTGGCATATTGGTAGGAATACGAGGTTCTCACACTTGTTTCAGACGTGTTGGGGAGCATGAGCTTAGAAAATGGGAGGAGAAAGAGGCTGGGAGGCACTTCACACTTTGTGCAGGATATGAGAAACACTAGCTTTTCTTTTTTCTTCAAAAGCAAACTGGCACTGAATTGTTACATACTATTACTCAGAATTGCTTTTCTGATCAGATACAAGTGTCTCAGATTTTTCAAGGCAACATGAATGATGAAATGTGTTTTAGCAGTAAACTTTAAAAGTAGTTTTATTTTTCAAGTAAAAGGCTACAACCTGTTCTTTCTTCCAGCGGTACAAGAAGTTCTCATTGATCTATGTGCATGATCTATGTGCTTAGATTCTTTGGGGTTTTTTTTTTTTTAAGTGCTTGTTTCATTGTGGTGTGAATGAATGTTTAAAATTTCTGGATTTTGATCTTTAGAAAATGCTGATTTATCAGAAGTATTAAAAACCTGATTGTTCTTTGGTCCTTGTTTGGTGGGGCTCCCTATTGATTTCTGTTGTCTGTTAAAGAGGGAAATTATTCCTCTAGCCTGCAGATCATTAAGTGAATGGTTTGCAGTGTGCCTTTAAAATTCTTCGAATGCATTGAGCATGTTTGTCCTGTGAATTTTTAATTGACTCATAGTAATAACTTTGCTTTGATTCTTTGGCTTTTCCTCCTCTCCACAAGAATTCGAATTTTCTATTGCATTTTGTATACATGTTTTTCACAGGGGAAGAAATTTTGCTTTTTTTAAAGAGGTGGATTTTCCTATCCCCTCTGAATGCCTTCTGTAATTACTACAGCAAAAATCTGTTATTGCAGTGCTTAATTTCATAAACTATTTTTTGGCTTAATCAGAAACAATGACAAAGAGTGATAATAAAAAAATATGAAAACCTTCCTTCCTTGGAAGAATAGAAATCAGGTGGTCAGGCTCACGCTTGCTCTGTGTCTGACACACTCTCATGTCATTGTTTATCATGATTCGGAGATGGAGTTTCTTCAGGTTTGTAGATTTTTGTTTTAACATTTGTGTTGAATTCTTTCTCCAGGCTGATGCTTCCTGTTGGGTTTGTGGAAAGTGTAGAAGAAGGGAAACAAATGCTTTGTTTTGTTTTAAGGAGGCCTGAGTTGCTGATGAGAAAATAGTTGAGGGTGGGCTGAGGAACAGAGTGACACTCCCTCTCCTCCCTGCTGAAATCGATGAACAATGAAATCAATTAGGTGTATCGGTATTTGACCAATAGAATTCAGCGAGCCCAAACTGGCTAGTTATGCCCAATGGAAAGTACTGAATACACCTGCAGAGTTAGGTGCTTTACCAAGTAGAAGCAGCTTAGAGCAATCAGAAAAATCAGTCCGATGATGAGATATAAAAAGAATATTATATCTTTTATTTCTGAAACTTTTCTACGTTAAGTTGGGTAGAGCTAAAATTAAGTTTCACGCACCAGGAGTTAAGAGTGTGAGTGGTTCTGTGGGATCGTTATTCAGGGATGTGTCTAGATCCTGCTAGAGTGGCTGAAGCTGGCAGGAAAAGACCCAGAGCCAGGATTTGTCATCTCAGGGTGTTCTCCATAATGGTTCCATGTGGGAGCCCATGATTGGGTTAACAAATTATAACAGACCCCAGCCGCCTGTCAACTTTAAGAAGAAAAAATATACTAAGTGTCTGCTTTGCAAGCAGGCGCCTGTGCATCCTCACTCCTGTCTCCTTACCTTAAAAAGCAGAGACAATGCTTTGCTTGCATAGTTGAGGTTTTAGATAGCACTCTGCCTATTGCAAAGCAATGAACCAGGCCCTCAGCTATAAACGCTGGGCTTGTGTGCTGTTCCATAGTCTATTATCCCCAAAACAAGGACATGGCTGGTCTGGTGGTCTCCTTTATAATTCACATATCTAAGAATGTATCTTGTTCCCCTCACCCCTTGACTTCCCTAAAGATGCACTAAGCCTTTGTACTCATTGTGGATTCTACAATCTCTGTCTCATCCAGACTTTCCCCAAGTTCCTGCTTACTATCACAAAACTGTGAATTACTTTTTCCTTTGATTATACACAATAAATATGGGAGCATTTGAGAGCCTCGTGGGGTTGGCTCCCTACTCCCTCGCGATTTCTTGACTTTTTCCACAGAGTCTTGAATAATCATTCCGTGTTGGTAAGACTTCTGCCAGCCAGAACCCACAGTTCCAGGTGAGAAGGATGCAGGCTTTATCGCTCCTACCCGAGGGAGAGAGAGAAGAGAATTGAGATCTGCTCCCAAGTGGTCCCTTCCTGCCCCAGGGCCACTCCATTCACCTGCAGCCTTCTGGCCTCTGCTCACAGGGCCTCTGTCCCAGGACTGACCGCAGCCTATTCTTCCCTTGTCAACATTTCCTGTGCCTTCCAGAAGTTGGTCTCTTCTCTGCAGTTCAACCCTGGCAGATGTGATGGTGGTCAGTGTGCTGGTGGGCAGTCCCTTGGGGACTGCCAGGAGGCATGCTGATTCTCCTGAGTCTCTCATTCGGGGTTACAGAACTGTCGAGCACCGGAGGAAGCCCATTCACGTGAGGCCAGCACAGCATTGCATCACTTTCATTTTATTTTTGAATTTTCAGTGGAGAAATTATTTGTAGCAAACTGTTCCAGATTTTCGGCCGCCTGCTTTCCTCACCACCATCCCATTGTTGGCTCTGGTGCTTGTTTTAAGAACCAGGTTTCATCTCTGGTCATTTCTAGCAGCTGGGCTTGCTGAATCCTTGATCTGCATTTGAAGCAGAATGCTTCTTCGTGATGTCAAACTGATTTTCCTATTTCTGAATATTTCGTGTACACTCAGCAACTGTTTCAAGTGAAATGCTCTTGTCCAATTTCGGTTAACTCAAATTTGCTGATCTGCTGCTTTCATGCTGAGGGCAGTTTCTTCTTCCTATAATAAAAGTTAACAATTTGCGTTTACTATGGGAATGTACTGGCCCAATGTGCGTTTGTTCTTAAGAGTTTTAATACAATTCACCCATTAAAATGTACAGCGGTTTTTACTCTATGCCCAGAAATGTGCATCCCAGTCAATCTTAGAACATTTTCATCCCCCCAACAGGAAGCCCCGTATGCATAAGCAGTCATTCCCATCTTCCCCATCCTCCCCCAGCCCCAAGGAGCCACTCTTCTCTCTGTGTGGATTTACCTGTGCTGGACATTTCATGTAAATGGAACCGTCTATTGTGACTGACTTCTTTCACACTGAGTAACGTTTTCAATGTTTCTCCAAGTTGCGGCCTGGGTCAGTACTCCATGCTTTGCTATTGCTGAATAATATTCCACTGTATGGCTGAGCCCCACTGTTTACCCATTCATCAGGTGATAGGCATTTGTTTTGTTTCTGCTTTTTGGCTGTGATGAGTAGTGTTGCCGTGAACATTCCTGTAAGAGTTTTTATGTGGACATTTGTTTTCAGTCCTCTTGCGTGTGTGCCCAGAGAGCAGAATTGCTGGTTCATTCAGAAACCAAATGTTCAACTCTCTGAGGACGTGCCAGGCTGTTTTCCAAAGTGGCCACTTTGTGTTACGTCCTCACCAGCAAGGGCTGCGAGCTCCACATCCTCTGTGTCCTCATTAGAGCTTGTTACTCTTTTTTTGATTATAACCTATTGTAGTGAGTGTGAAGCGGTTTCTCCTAGTGGTTTTGACTTGATTTCAATTATAGCTAATGATATTGAACATCGTTTCATTGTGCTTAATGACCTTTTGTATATTTTCCTTGAAAAACCCCTTTTCAGATCCTTTATTCACTTTTTAATTGAGTTGCCTTTTTATTGTTGAGTTGTAGGAGTTTTTTTTTTATTATTTGGAGATACAAATTCCTAATCAGATAAATGATTTGAAAAAATTTTCTCCTGTGTGTTGTTTTGTCACTTTCTGGATGGTGTCCTTTGAAGCAAAGGTTTAAATTTTGATGAAATCCAATTTATCTCTGTTTTCTTTGTTCCTTGTGCTTTTGGGGTAATATTTAAAATCTGAGTTTATTTTTTTAAAGTTTTATATATAAAATTACTTAATTCTTAGGACCGTTCTAGGAGACGGGTGCTGTTGTTGTCCCCAGTCTATGGATAGGAGACTGAGATGCAGAAAGTTTCACTGACATATCAGTGTCACAGCTACCCAGTGCTGTGGGATTTCAGACCATCATGTTTGTCCCCAGCATCTGTGCTCTTCACCACCATGCTCCACTCCTTCCTGGAATCGCTAATGAAAAAGTCTTTACTTTTTTGATTTCTTGTTAGTTTGTTTTCTCATTGGGGACCTCATCTCATTTTCCTTGCAGAGATCAGTGTAGGTTTATTTTAGGTCTCATGTGGGCAGAAGCATTGCTATCAGTTATCTTCTTTATTACTCACTCTCCAGTGATGATTGTTGCTAGTTGACCTAATCAAGTCATGCTTAAGTCTTTCCTGCTCATGACACTAAAAACAGAGTCATGACTTACAGAATGTTCAAAGAAGATAGTACTTGATTGATTTTATTTTGCTACCCAATCAAACCAATCAAATAAAAACCCCGGGGTTGACACAGATTATAAGCCCCCCAGAATAGGGTCACTGTCTTCCTTGTGTTTCATTTGTTTGGTCACAGTGTCTGGATAGTGCCTTGCTGTCCAGCAGTTTTGTTAGGATACGGTGCTCTTGAATCATTGTAAGGACAGAATTTTGACAACAGACTGTGTTGTTTATTTCACAAGGGAAAAGATAATATAGAAATACTGCTCAGATCTATTTTAAAATTAAGCTTGGAATTTTGAGAAGAGTTCAAGAAACCATACAAAGGTCTTTTTCAATAATTTTAGATCTATCTTAGACACATTATGGTTACATAGCAGAGTACCTTATCAACTAGGTTTGACAAGACTGGTGTATTATTGATTATTTCTTTTAGTTGAAATATTCTACCTGGGATAAAGTAATCAGTGCCCATAAATGAACAAATATGTCTGTATTTCTATGCAACATGCGAGCAGACTTCATATGTTACTATATAATATATATGATTGTCTGTTTTAATCTGTCAGTGTTTTTATAGATTTTCAGCAATGTTGTATCTTTAGAATTCTTCTAAGAAAATCACCCCCGATTCTTGTGCAGTTTGTACTGTGTATACTGTCTTATGCATGGGATTCCACTGTCCCCTCAGTGAGGAATTTCCTCTCCTATTGAGTTAGAAGCAGAGTTAAAGGAACTGTGATTTCTAGGCCTTTGCTCTCCATGTGTTTGCAGTTGGCTGTCAATCACGATTTTCCCTTTCTTGAATTTTCATTGTTCAATTAGAATTTTTGAAAATAACTATTAATATGTTGCATCAGTCTCCCTAGAAACTTGATGTTTTTGTGCTTTTCAGTTTTCAATTTATGAAAAATGTAAATGCACTCTTGTTTTTAAGTAGTCCTTTTTCACTAGATATTTGTTTACCTCTTTATAGTTAAAATATTTTTTCCCAATGAATGAATCGGTGTGCATGTTTTAAAAGATACCTTACTTTTTATTTTTCTTATTGTAACAGTTATATTCATTGTAGAAAATTTAGAAAATAAGGATAAACACAATAATAACTTAAAAATGGCCTCTAATCTCACCTGGAGATACAGTTGTAAGGTTTGAAATTGAGAATTACAAGTCCTCTCACGTTGTTCTTCTTTTTCAAGTACGTTTTGGTTACTGAGACCCTCGAATTCCCATATGAATTGTAGCAGCAGCTAGTCAGTTTCTGCAGAGGAGCCCGCTGGGATTGTGATCGAGACCACGTTGAATATACGGGTCGCTCTGGGGAGCACTGCCATTCCAACAGCGCTGTCTTCTGATCCAGGAATCTGCGTGGTATGTCTGTCCAGGTATTTAGGTCTTCTTTAATTTTTTTCAACAATGCATTGAGTTTACAGAGTATTATTTTACTTTTTTTCTTTGCCTTTATACTGAAGACAAGTGTGCAAGGTACCGGGATCAGAAGTGTATTTGAGCCCCGCCCCTTGCTGCCACCATGGATGCTGCGCTCTTGCTTTGCCCTCTGTAAAATCTTGCACAAAATAAGACCTCAGTAACTCTCTCTTGAATGAATGATTATATGATTGTTGGATGATGCTTGAGAGTCCTTGTGATGATGTCTTTTTCCCAGCCTTTCCCCTCTTCTTAACTATGCCCTTTCTCTTCCTTTCTTTCAGCCTGGGTTTCAGCCTGCCTGTGGCATTGATTTTCCCTGTCTGTAGACTCTTCCTTTCACTGGTTCACGATAATGTTACATGTGGGCTGTGGAAACTTGCGAGATGTCAAGAAAGAGCAAATCCATTGCATGCAAGTATTTTTAGACTGTGGTATTCTTTCACTGATTGAAATTAAATCAGGCTGACCCCCTGAACCCTCCCTTGAGCTCTTTTCGCCTTCCTACAGGTGATACTGCTCTGGTTGCTGCATGTGCCCTGCCCCCAGCCTTGGTTTTGGAGTTGAGTAAGTCACCTTCAGTGGAGCCCTCTCTTTAAAAGATGAAGAGAACATTTGCTCCTTCACCCTGGTTGGGGACTTGGATGAGATGAGGTACCAGATAAAGAATGGAGCCCCACCTCATTCTGACCCCCGCTCTTTCCGTTCCTTTCTCCAGGGGAAAAGAGTACAATTCAACAGTATAAAGATTGATTGTGAGATAATGAGATAGACAAGACAACCGATTATTTATTAAATATACTTTCATGCCAGAAACAAATGTATTATACACACAAAAAGCACATAAAGCATGGTAGTACTGTGGTTACAATCGTGGGTCCGAGTTCGAGTCATGCTCTGGAGTGACCAGTCCTGTGAGATGGAGAACTGGTAGGTCGGCTTAGCCTCTCCCGGACTTGTTTCCTGTCCTGCAGAGACGGGGCTCGCTAGGCGTTCCCCCCGTAGAGGTGCTGTGGGGTGTAAATGACGCGCGTGGGCAGCCCGAGCACAGCTGCTCATTCCTCGTAAGTGCAGGATAGCACAGCTTTTGCGGTGATGGCTTTATGACCGCCCCGTGTAGAATCTCAGTGCTCCAAAGAGATGCCTTATGGTTTGGAGGTGGGATTCTCACTTCTGTAAATACCCAAGGATTGTGTTATTGGGCCCTGCTGATTTGAATCTATTCTTTAGAAAGTACATATTGTAGTTTTTTTTTCAAGCATGCATGCTTCTTTTCTTTTATTATTTATATTTCTACCCTCTCATCTCTTGGTGTGACTTTCATGGAATCCAGGAAACAGTCTTAAGCTACTTGCCTCCTCACACTTCTCCGTGGTAGTTTTCTTCCCTAACTAGAAAGGGTTTTGCATAGGAAATTTTCTTTGTTCCCCTTTTCTTGGGGTCTCTCTGCCTGTCTGCCCATCTCTCACCTGTCCATCTGTCCATTCCTCTACCCACTCATTCTTCTGACTTGTTCCAAGAAGCATTTCAGGCAGCTTACAGAAGAACAGATACCAAATAAACAGGTGAGAAAATGGGGCCAAGTTCAGACAGTGAGGCTAGGAGGCGAGCCTGTATGAGGGTTGCAGGTGTGAGACACACGTCTCTGCCCTGTGACTTATAAGATCGACAGCAAGTGTGTTCCTGAGGCTCCCAGCAGACACAGGGAAACAGGGTTTGTGGGAGATGCTCACTGGCTGTGAAATAAATAAGTGGCTTAGGAGAAGCCCAGCCTTTCCAGCTATTAAGGCTTAGAAGAATATTTTGAGTGTCTTCCAAAATCAGAGTATTGCATCTTTTCTTTTGTCAGAGTTCTCTGTATAGTTGGTCACATTCTATACCTGGAAATTTCTCCAAAACTGCTTCCCACATGAGTCCCATGACTCGGGAATGGGGTGGTTCTGTTCATTGACCGGTGTTGGCCAGAAACAGAAAATGACAGCCTCCAAGGAGCCTGGGAATTGTCAGTTATGTTTTGTTAGTGCTGTAGATTTCAGAAAATGCTTTCACAGTTTCTCTCCATCTGAGGCGGCAGTGTGCTCTCTTACCAGCATCAGGAGCTCAGGGCCACGGGATGGTGCGGGCTGACTGCACTGCCGTCAAGACAGCTGAACTGGTCACTGCAGGCGTGGTGATTTCACGTAGTGCATTTCATGTTCTTTAATATAAATTTTCAACAGGAAGTTAATTAACTGAGTTAATTAACATTTAATAAATATGATGCTTTGTTGAAAAGACAGTTATAGGCAGAATATAATCTGTGAAGACTTTAAAAACAGTTTCATACTAAAATTTCAGTAGGGAAGATACACAGTTTATCTTATTTATGCCTCTCTTTTAAAGTAACAAAGAAACAGGACAGAAAAGGCAGAGGATAATTTCTGTTCTTCCTCTCATCTTACAGGCGCCCTCACCTCCAGTGGCATCCATCCAGACACCAGCACTGACACTGGCCGTGCTCAGAACCGCCTCAGCCCTGAAGACACAACTGACAAATAGAAGGGGGCCACGCCCTGTTACAGCAGGTGCTCTCAATTTGTGGATCCTTATGTAACTGCACGGTGTTATTCAGGATCACCCATTCTACATTGTGTGACGCTGCTGCCGTGTCTCCTAGTTACTTGTTTCTGTAAGTACTCGTGTATTTTCTCCAATGTGTGGTACTAGACAGCTAAAAATGATTTTTTCAGATGAAAAATAATGTGTATTTAATATAATAAGTCTGATGAAAGGGGCAAAAGAGGCTATCCTGGTCCCACTACTCAGAGATAATAATTAATACTTTAACATCTATTTTCTGTTCTTTTCGTCAGTGTGTATCATCTCTGTCATAAAAACCAGCGAGCACTCTGTGCCTGTTTACTGTGTGGAGACCTCCGTTTCCCATTCGGCTTATTACAAGTTTTTCTACAATATTCTATCTCCCCTGGCATGATTTTTAATGACCAGTATAGCATTCTGTCTTGTGGAGGCATCGTCCATTTTACTTCGGACTTAAACAAACTTTTAAATTCCAAGTATACTTAACTGAAATACTGAAAAGAGAACTGTGGTGGTACCGAAAGGCCCCTACCTCCCTTCCCCTTATTTCCTGAGAGTAAAAGCTGTTGACATTGTGGTGTATATATTTCATGACCCTTTATGCCTATGACATATATATATATACACACATACATACATACACGTATATGAGACATCTATGTATATGTGTGTGTGTATATATGCTTTATTGAAAAATAAGGACATACTATACATTTTCTGCAGCTCACTGTTTTCACTCAGGGGTATATCATAGACGTCCTCCTACTCCAGACTCACCCGGTCCTTTCAGATAGAGTGGAGGGGTCTCCTGATGTGCAGGCGTGGTCTCTTGTGCAAGGACAAATTTGGTGGGAGAGTGCTGTGGACATGGCCCTGGACCACGCCAAAATGCCAGCCCCCTCAGAGCCCACAGCTCACCGTGATTTACCACATCATTGTCTTGATGGTGGACACTTAAGTTTTCTCCATTTTCCACTGTCAGAAAGGATGTTTGACTGGCATCCTTCTTGTACAAACATTCCTGTGATGGTGTATGAGTATTCCTTTAGTTAAGGCTTCTGGAAATTTAGTCCCTGGATGTGACATTTACATTCATCACAGGCTCCTTTCAAGTGACTCTAGAAATTCCTTCTCCAGTGGGGAATGATAACATGTAGAATAACTTATGTAACCAATTCTCTATCACTGGATATGATTTCAATTCAGCTTTTCTTCCCACCGTTGTAAACAGTGCTGTGTAAATGCCCTGAGGAGTACATCTTTTTGAACTGATTTTTTTTCTAAAGGAAACGATTCCTAGAAGTGGAGTCGAGTCTGTGTGTACGCACGTTTTTTAGAGTTTACATATCCATTGACATGTCGTCCTCCAAAAAGGTCGCTCACAGTTTGTTCTCTCAAAGATGGACACTAGCTAGAATATCTTTAAAAATATTTGCCAATATGATGAGCAAAAGTGCTTTTTCAATATTTTAGCTTGCATTTGATTACCAGTGAGGTACTGAGCATTTTTCACTCATTAGCCATTTGACTTTTTAAAAATGAATGATCCCTTTTGTTCTTTGTACACAGTTAAGTGAGGGAGCTTCTTGTTGCTTTGTGACAGCTCTTTGTATGTTATGAACATTAACCCCTTGTCTTCATCAACATGTATCACAGAGCTTTTTCTTGTAATTTCTTGCCTTTCATTTTGTTCAGTAGGTTTATTTTTGTTGTGGCCCAAAATATTCTTAAGATAGTAAATGTCTTCCTTTTGGGTTTTATCTTTGGTATTATTCTTAGAAATACTTTCCTATAATGGTACAAATCTCTTCTGTAAGTTTTTTTTAATCTCTAAGATGGAGATGATAATAGTACTTGTTATAGTGAGGAGAAGTTGAATTAATATGAGCAAAGAGTTGTATTTGCTGTTATTAGTACTTTCTAATATTTACATCACTATCTGTAATTTTTCTTGTGGTCATTATGACTGGAATAGTATTTGTTCTTTCCAGGTGATTCTCTGATTGTCCCAGGACAATTATTGAACTCATACTTTTCTCTTTGATTTGAAATCCCACCTGTACAAAATACTTATGTATACTAGAGTCTCTTTTGAGCTCATTTATTTCTGTCAATCTTACATTCTTACTCCAGCACTATATCTTACATATTGTAAAAATTCATTTAATATCTGACAGTGCGATATTTTTGATTCTTTTCTTCCATCCCAAATTTTCTTGGCTAGTATTATGACTTTATTATTCCTGAAGAATTCTAAAATACTTTGTTCAAGTTAAAAAAAAAAACAGATAAGTGTTCTCATGGGATTTTTTAGTTAAGTTTTGAATTATCTTTAGGAGAACTTACATCTTTATAAAACTGCTTTCCTCCATGCAATATGTTGATGTCTCTACATTCACAACTCTTACTTTACCCCTCAGTACAGTCCTGTAGTTTTCTCCATGTAGAACATGGACATTAATTTTGAGTTTATTCCAGATTATTGTTGATGTTTTTGTTAATTTTGTAAGTGAGAATTTTTTGCTATTATATTTTTTAACTGTTTAAACTGACACGTAGGAAGGCAGAATCAGTTTGTAAATACTCACTTTGTAACTTGTCATTTAAAATTGTAAGTATTAATTACTTGTTCCAGAATCCTTTCTATTCTGTTTTAAAAATTTGTTTCCAATATTATCAAAATGGTCATAGCTAAGTAGTATAGGTGGGGAGAGGGATGGAGAGAGGTAGTGTGGCTCATGTACAAACTGTGAGCAGTTTCATGGCTGCCTTTAGGCTGGAGAAGCCCCAGTAGAGCCCAGGTTAGACCAGGGGTGGCTTTGTATGCACTTGAAAGCCAGCTTTCCTGACTTTATGGTGAAGTCTGGTGGCCGTGGCAGGTAGATGATCAAGGTCCGATGAAGGTCATTGGCTGCACAGAGTGCTGTGTCTGTGAGAACTGGAGACTGTCGCCATGGGAAATGCTTGGTGCCAGGAACACTGCAGGGGAGCTGGGGATCCTGTGTGTTAAGGGTTTTCCAGTCATGGGAGTGGGAAGATCAGACTCTGCATTCAGATCTGAGTTTGAATTCATCCTCTCTTGTTTACTGGTCCTCTGAGTTTTGTCAAGTTATATACCCTCTTTGAACTCCTGTTTTCTTGTCTCTCAAAACAGGAGAATTACAGCCTGCTGCTAGAGTGTTTGATCAGGGTAAATGATTTGTGTCTATAAGATGCCACGTACAGTCACAATCTCAGTGAGAAATGGGCTGTCGCCTCTTCTTCTGCAGCTCAGTGCTTGACAAAACATGGGGGAAAGCCAGTCCCTAATTTGTGTGTGATGCAAGTAGGAACAAAATTAATGTCTTGCCTTTCCCTAACAGTATTCTTACTCCTTTGCTTCATTTACTTCTTTCCTCGTTTCCTTTCCCCTTTCCCCTCCTCCACCAAAAGAACCTGAGACTCTCTCAGAACACTAGATTCAAATTACTTTAATGGTTGGCTCATCCACATGAAATGACAGTAACATAAAAAAATCTGTACACATCCCAGAATTCATTGTATTCGATTTACACACACACACACACACACATACACAATCAGCCTACCTCCCACTTGCTGAGGGAGAAAGACCACTTTTTCTGAGTTTTCATTCACTGAAAGTGAGAGCAAAGTCTCTTACGCAGACTTTCACCTGGCTTCGTGCATGGTATTTTTAATTGGATTTCTGCTTTATGGCCATAGAAATATTCTCTTAATAGAAGAGATGAAGTGGAGACATAGACATTCTGCTGAGATATTTGTGTCATCATATTTGAGTTGGAAAGGACTTAAGACAGCATAGAGTCGTAAGTTTTTATGGGTGAGAATCCATGATAGTGTAACTTGGACAAGAACCTGGGTCTTCTGCCATCGTGTCCACGTGGGTGAAGAGGCAACTGGGTGGGGGATTGCAGGTATCCTTCTTGCTTGAATTCCAGGGTCTTGCTAGTTTTCATTGCTCAGCTGCCTTTAGTTTATGTCCATGTGTCTTCTCATGGGAAGGTCACTCTGTCCTGATAGACTGAGTTTCTAATCAGCAAAAAGCTCTGCACCCACTCATATTTCCCAGAGTTTTTCTGCTGACCTGCTGACACTTTATATAAATGAGACCTAAGAAACTACTGGATATAAAATTCTTATTGTTATCGTTTGCCCTCGAGTTCCATAGGAATGGGGTGCTGTCTCAGGCTAAGGCTAGATCTGAACAAAGATAGGGTGATAGGCTTTTCTGCTGTACCCTCCACAATCGAATGGGATTTCCACCTTAGTTTTTAGAATCAGGCAGATGAGTTCAAATCTTGCCTTTACCAGTTATTAGCTTTGTGACCTTGGGGAAGAAACTGTACTTTTTTGTGTCCAATTTTCTTTGTAAATAAGTTCAGTATTTATTTTAAGGTTTTTGTTTTAGAATTGAATGAGCTAATTCCCTCATTTATACCTAAAGTACTGATCGCGTGGTTCTATGCTGGTGCCTTGGTAGTTGATTACTAAGGGACTCGGCAGAGAGAATGGGGGTGGGGGACCCCTGGATCATAGAGCTTATATTCCAGGATATGCTTGTAAAAGACTGCATGTGCAGTGGATTTTTAGTAAATATACATTCCTTTCCTAATCTGCATTGATTGTGTATATATCTTTATACTAATATGTGAACAATTTTTATTGCAATTTAAATCTCTTTGTAGTATTTAAAATATGTAGCTATAACAAAAATACGTGAAATAAAATGATTTAATTTTTTATATTTTTTCAATAAGCAAAGCAAAATCAAATAGAAAAGAAAAAAATTTTGAAGGATTAGAAATAATTTTATTTCTGTGGAATCAATTCCCTATGATAGGTTTTTTGGTTGTGTTGTTAAACAGCATATAAAATTGGTAGGTTGTGACATATTGGAAATGAGGAAACAGGGGAGACATACTACCTCCAATGCAGTCATCTTGTTACCAAGTCAAAACTCGTTCTGCTTGCTGCATGACAGGCCAATAAATCAGGAGATGAGGTGTTGGAGCAAAGAATAGTGACTTTATTTGAAAAGCTGGCAGACCCAGAAGATGGCATACTGATATCCTCGTGAACCCTCTACCCCAAGTCAGAATTCAGTCTCCTTTTATACTAAAAAGGGTCTGGGGTGTGGTTGGTTGTTGCAAACTTCTTGCTGTACGAATTGTTTGTCCTTGGAATCCTTTTTCTTACAGCTGTCCATGTGGGTCAAATCATGGTGCCCCTGTAAAATCTCCAAAAAAACCCAAGGTTATTCTCTATTTTGCAACTTGCCATCTCTACATAAGTGCTGAAGAGCTAACATCCTTAAAGATCAGAGCCCAGAGAATAGGCTCTCCTGGATATTTCAAGCTAAAGGCAACTTTCTTTTACAAAAGGTTCACAGCTAGCAAGTTTGAGCCTAGAAAACTGGGCACAGGTTTAAATCCAAAGGAACACATCTAACATGGAGTCAAATTTGTTCTTTTCTATTACAATTTTTTTCCACCTCATAAATTGTTTTAGTAAGAAACACGAACAATTTTTTATTTTTGCTTCTTAATAATGGATAAGTGGGCCAACTACATTTTTGTGAGCAGGGACGCTGTGCGTGCCTTGGGGTCACAGCAAGCTCTTGTTGGGGTTTGTCGACCCTGCAACATGTCTGATGCCCCGTGAGTTTTGGTGATGGTTCCCCTAACCAGGGGCTCTCTTCGGGAACCAGCATATGGGCATTGACCTCTGGAAACCTCTTTTTCAGCTGCAGGAAATTTTTTCAGATACTGTGATTGAAAAATCACTCCAGCTGGGGATAATTAGGGAATAAAGGAAGAGGAAAAGGGCTTGGAGTAGAGTAGAAGAGAAGGACAGAAGATCAGGGAGCCTGGGGGCTCGGCAGTGGGGCCTCGGGACAGAGAGGAGCAGAGGAGAAGGGCCTGGCTCTGGAACCAGCTCCTGCACCTGTCCCCGCACCCAAGCCACATAGCTTTTAATTGGCCCAAGAATCTCTCCTGTCTGGATGTCACCCTGGGCAGAACCTTGAGAATCGAAGGTAAGGGGTAGGCAGCACTCATCTAGGGGGTCACTGAGGACTTCGGTCAAGTTCACAGTGCCTTTTCTGGTCATGTGTCTTCACTTGCCCTTTATCTCAGGATCTGAGGAGCAGGAGCAAGGAACTCAGGGAGAGATCCAGGAAGACATCTGACTGTATTAAGAGACGACAATCACAGTAACACGGGGAGCGAAGACACTTGCAGCAAAGTAAAATAACTTCACAACTATTGCATCAGAGCTGCAGGTGTGAGAGAGCCTAAGCCTGTCTCAGAGTGCAGGGGACAAGCGGAAAGGAATGGTAAAATTAACACTGACAATTGAAATTTTGTTAAATAGCCTGCTACTGTTAATTGTATCACTTGAATGTATGCAGGTGTATTTCTGTGAGCATTTATAGGTTCACACAACCCCACCAGCCCCTCTTGCCCCCATCGGGGATGGGCTTTCTCAAGCACAGTGCCCCTCCTGCTTGGGTTGGCCACGCTGCGGGTCCTCGCCTGGGGCCGAGCTGCTTGCAGGGCACTGAGTCCCCGAGGGATGGCCTGCGAGACACGACAGGAACATCTCTGCTCTTGACTGGGGGCCTCCTTTTCCCCCTGCAGTGTAAGAATGCTGGTGACTCAGTTAGAAGCATGCTTCCAAGCTGTCCGTGTCCTTGCCATCCAGAAGCAGAGCCTGGAAGCTTCCGAATTTCTCCAGAATGCGGTTTACCTTCACCTTCGACAGGTGAGTGTATGTCCTTTTACAAGTGGAGGAATTACTGCAGTTTTCCTGGAACTTACTCACCATTAGTCCATCTGATGTTTCTGTGCTAGTATTCAGTATGGCATGCTAAAAGTTCTGGAGTCAGATCTTGAAACCCTGATGAAGAGGATTATTTATTTTATTTCTTTATATGATAGTATTTTACTTTCAAAATTCAGTGTTTTCGGTTCTTTGAGGAATTTTTTCTGGGGTTGGAGAAACAACTTTGCTCTTACCATCTTTGTGACCTGTTGCTATACGCCTCTCACCTGTCTTCTGTCACTTGTGAGGCGGTTCCATTTGTGACCCTGTCCTGGTTGTTCATATTATAAAACATAAATTCTGTAAAAGTACAGTCCCTTTTACTCCGAAGATATTCCATAAATACTACTTAAATCTGGGTGTGGTTTTAAGAAGACAGAATCATTAGAACATGTACTTGCAGGTTGCTAGTACAAAATCCCTAAATCAATAGTCTAGCTCAACATCTAAAATCTTTCTAATCTACCTTGGATTTGTATGTATAAGTGAAGCAGTTTGCTAAGAAATCAAGACCAGGTTTAGAATACAGGCTGGTGTAGCTCAGCAGGTCCTCCCAAGCTGCCGCTCTGCCAGGGGGTGGGACCGAGGGGAGAGGGCGTATCCTGTCCTCCCTGAGCTGACAGTTTCATGGCAAAGACCTTCATCAGGTGAAGAACTTGGAGTTTCTTCTAAGAACAGTGGGTTTGAAAACAGTCCTAAAAGAGCGGGAGTGACACAATCCCATTTGTCTCAAGTAGGGGAGAGTGGCTGTGGGGCCACTTGGGAGACTCGTGAGTCCAGGTGGGCAGTGTTGGTGGCTTCCACTTGAGCGGTGGGATGGTCAGTGGGTAAAAGTGAACAGATTGAAGGCATGTTTAGATGGTAAAAAGGAAAGGATGAATGCTGTCTGTGAAGGTAGGATGGAGTAAGGCC
The DNA here is from genome assembly GCF_048773025.1 of Camelus bactrianus. Taxonomy (NCBI): domain Eukaryota; kingdom Metazoa; phylum Chordata; class Mammalia; order Artiodactyla; family Camelidae; genus Camelus; species Camelus bactrianus. The sequence continues at coordinate 48,844,144 of NC_133575.1, forward strand.
CAGGTTTCTGGGTGGATTAATGAGGTAAATGATGGTCCTGCTGTGCTCTGAGTAGGGAAAGCTGCAGAGGGAGTTCTGGGGGAAAAGTGATGAGTTCAGCTGTGGGTAAAGTGAAAGGCTGTTAGATGTGTGGTCTGGGAGCTCAGGTGAGAGCCAGTAGTGAGTAGGGGGAGGGGAGAGAGACTTTCAAATCATTTTGTCTTGTGAACATACAAAGAAGTATGAGTAATGACACACTTAACATCTCTATATTCTGGATTTAAAACCCAGTAACATTTTGCTATATTGAGTGCAGACGTTCTTAATTTTTTTTAATAGAAATAAAATAAATAGAGACAAAATAGTGGAGTTAATGAACATCTTAGAGTTGATGTGTGTCCTTGTATGTATTTTGATACCTCATCTGTTTATGACCATAATCTACAGAAAGTTAGCTTTCTTAGCATAAGAGTTAAACAGAGGGACGTGACACACTGTTGAGGGTTGAAGCTGGTCTGCTTGGGCAAATTATGTAGCCTCTCTGTGCCTTAGTTCCATCTTCTGTGACTGCGCCCGGGCCCCTCATCACAGCTGATTTCCTAGACTAGATGTTGGGAGGGAGGCTGCTGAAGGGAGTAAGAAGTGGCAACTGCTAGGGATACTGAAGAAAGAGACAAAAACAGATTAAAGCCGATAAAGTGAGTAGGAATACCCTCAAAAAGAAAGAATCCCGCAGTGTTTTGAGCCACATAGCTTAAGGGAAACAAAATCACGTGGACCCAAAGCTCTTGAGCATGTGTGTATTGTGGGTGGGAATGTGTCATCAGAAAAGGGTTGAGAAAAGGACTTTTGGTTTCCCTTGACGTTTCCAGTAAGGATGGGGAGCAGAAGCGAAAACCCCCCGCTTCACAGTGGAAGCTGCTGTTTTGCGCGAAACTGACCAAAGGTTGGAAACCAGTCATCAGCGGTGCTGGCAAATGAAGAGACTTCTGGATTTGGTGGGGCACTTGCTGTGACTTCCAGGTGACTTGCTGGCTGGGGGCTGTGAGGCGGGCAGTAGGTTTGCAGGGTGACCCGGGCATAATCCCTGACTCTGAGGCTGCTGGTCTGACTAGCAGACCTGGGCACCCGCAGTCCTAATGGGGCAGCTAGGGATGTGGCCTGGGACACCTGCCGTGCTGAGGGTGAGAAGAGGGCACCCCTGAGGGAGTGTCCCTGTGGAGAGTGGAAACGTCATCCTGCAGGGTAGGAAGAGCCTCTGAGCAGGGGGCCGGATGCACAGGCAAGACCAGCCTGAGCACGGAGGTTTTGGGAAGTCGGAAGTCATACAGTGGCCAGAGCATCCTTGTTCCTGAGAGACTGGAGGGAAAAGATGCTGAAAAGGCAGGCTAGGGTCAGACCCTGTGGTAGATTATGAGTGACAGTAAAGGACTGGTCAGGCAGGCACGAGAGAACCCTGTGGGTGTCCCAGCTGGGGCGTCACGCTGGAGGGAGGAGCAGAGTTATAGACTTTGCCTCTTATTAGCTGTGTGACTTTAAGCAAGATCACCCCACCTCTCTCTATATATATCTTCATCTGTAAAGTGAAAGAGTGACAAGCTCGTGTCATCAGAAGGCTTAGTTTAGCTCTGATCCTCTTTGTCCAGTCCTGTCAGTGCTGCCATGCAAGGTTCTGCAGCGGCTGCTCTAACGCTGACATGGGTGGGCGTAGAGGGACATTGTAGCACCCGAGGGCAGGAAGGGGTTGCTTTAAAAGCAGACATGTAGCCGCCTGCAGCTGCAGACCTGCAGGCAGTTTGGTTGACGGTCCTGGAGAGGACTTTGGAGGCCTTAGCATCGTCTTAAGACTTGTTTTCCCTTGGGGACCGGAATTGCCTTTGCAGATTAATGTTGAAGATTTGGGCTTCTGGCAAAGCTGTTTTCAGAGATGGGTATATAAGTAACATACCGTATAAAATAAAATGCTTTTATTTAATGTGTGGGACTTTGCAGCTGTTGGGAACAGCTCTGTTGGCCTGGTCTCCACGGAGGATACTAGGGATCAGCAGAGAGTGCGGGAGGGCAGGTAGACCGCTGTGCTGCTGTGGGGGGTTCTCCCCAGCATGGCGCTCTGTTGAGTTGACTCTTCTCTGAGTTTGGTTGCCAAGTGAGCAGACAGCAAAGTAATGAGTTCTGGTGGGATTATATAATGACAGGAAGAAAGAGGAACCCGTAGTTTTTCGGGACTAGAACACGCTTTTGGTTCCTGATCCAGTGTGTTCCATTACAGAATTGATGAGTTGTGTCGATTCTGGGACTTTATTGAAATAAACGTTCAGCCTAAATGTTAAGAGTTATGTTTTATTTGGCGGGAGGTCTCAAGTCTGGATGACAGCCTCTCAGATCACTCTGAGGGACTGCTCCCAAGAGGTAGGGGAGGAGTTAGGATATATAGGAGCTTTACAACAAAGACCAGGTAGTTGGAACAATAAAACATTGCTTGTTATCTAAAGAAAGCCAGGTATCTCAAGTTCAAGAATTTAGTGCTTTTCTATGTATGGGAGGAAGCAAACATATGGGACATAGAATTCATTTCTTTAACAAGCACCTAGCTATCTAGGGTCAGTATCCTAACCTTTCTTATTCTGAGTCCGCTCAGAGGGCACCACTGTGAGTGGCTGCAGATGCTGGGCTGCAGGCCTGTCCTCGCTGGGGTGTGGCAGCAGCCTCTGATGACTTGGTTTCAGCATTCTTTGTTTACTGACATGGTTGCAGTATTTTCATTCACATTGTCATATTTTCAGTCACATTGCTCCCCCTTGGTCCTAAATTCGACCAATATTTTGAGAGACATTTCATGACCAATTTTGTCCCAAGGTGCTAGGATGGCTCTTTCCTAGTTCAGGTGAAGAATCTTCTGAGCCGCCATTCAAGGTGTTAGGTTTTTTATCAGGACCTGTTGATACTAAAAGTTCTCTGGATCACCTGTCTTTCTAGTCTATTATGATCCAGGAAATGTTTACCCTTCGTTGCTCATTCCCATACCTAGAATCACAGTATTACAATTATTTTATGCAGGGTTATAAATTTTATCTATTTCTTCAAGATGTTTAGACATCATCAATCTTGTAGGCTCAGTTACACATTGGGAAATGTAACAGACAACAATTTTATAAAATAGACAGGCTATAAGTAATACAGCTAGTACTGTTAATAAAGTCATGAGTAAGAATTTAATAGTCGAGAAGTTATATTTTTGGGTTAAAATTTTGCTTGTATTTCTGATTGAGTTTGAGTGATCTTATGAGAAATTTCATATTTATGGTCAGAGTCAGAGCAGGTATTAATTGGCCAGGTGAGGAGTCCCACCTTGTAAGATCAACAGTGGCCTAAACAGAACTATAATTTCTTTTTAGGATAACGTTTCTGAGGGCTATCTAGTTAGAGCCTTGGAGTAGGGAAACCCACCAAGGTAACACAGAAGTACTAGACATAGGTAATTTACCGTAAACTTAACAATTGGGGTAGTTCATAATCAAAGGTAGGAGAAATTATCAAAGTAATTGGTATACAGGCCTGTTCCGGTGTCTTGGGTCAGCTGTCTCCCTCAGATGTCGTCTTCTTCTAATCCTGGCCTGGTAGCTTTTTCTCCATTTGGGCATTGTTTTAAGGTGAGCAGTGCTCTATAGGCCAGTGCACTGCAGGGGCTGTTTCTGATAGGAAATGAATCCGAAAGTCCATTTCCTTCAGCTTTTGTGTGTATGGTCTGTTACGGAAATGACAGGCCAGTCAAGAAACAAGCACCACTCGGAGGGTTGGAGTACTCATATGTATTACGCCGGCGGGCTCAGAGGGTCTTCTGCTCCGAAGCTCTGAGCACCTTCAAGATGTGCACATGAAGTTTTATAGGGTAAAGTACAAGCTTGGGGTATTCGGCCAATAGGCATGGAACAGCTTTAGCAGCATTATCATCACAAAAGTGGAGGCGGGGAGGCAGCAAACCAACCTTCCAAAGCCAGATATGTATCTTTGAAAACCCAGCTGGCTAGCAGAAAATCTGAACAGCAAACCAACACTAATTAATCTAGATTTACAAGTTAGTCTAGCAGAACTCAGATCAGTATTCCAATACTTAGATTTGTGAGTTATCTTGTTAGACCAGCTCCGTTTTTCCTTCACAGGTCTAGTTAAGAGTACTTGATGAAGGGTCCTTCCATTCAGGTTGGAGACAGTTCTTTAAGTCATGCCTGTTCCAGTATGTATAATCCCCTGGCTGAAGGTCATGGGGCATTGGAACTTTACCCAAGGATAGATTACTGAGCTTCAGAAACAAACTTAGAGTATCCTTTTCATAATTCAATTAAACTTTACAGCAATGAGACATAACAGCAAGGAATGATCTGGGAAGTGTCTTAGTAAATATAGACCTCAATTAACAAAGCTAGAATTTAATATCCACTAAAATATATTCTTTTTTCTCTCTAAAGTTACCCTCATTTTTCTCAAATATAGCCAAATCAAGATTAATTTGTTTACAAGTTTAGTCTGATTATTTGATCATATAGGCTTTTTTAAATTGGCTGTGTTGGAACTTTTAATAAGGAGTCTCAGGGTAGAATGTTAATAAGGTTTGCTAAGGCCAGGAAAGCCACGTCAAGGGCTTGTCATGGATTTCTGCCTTACAGATATGGGTAAATTCTTTTCTCTTTAAAATCCTTAAAATACCTTGAGATTCCTATATCTGTTAGCAGATGATCTTCCTAATTTGTCTGATAGAGCAACTGGGTACCTAAGTGTTTTCAGTCTCTTGAGGGATCAGATAGAGAGAAAAGATAACTGTTCCAAGTCTGCTTACATAGGTATAATTTATCAAGTTGCTGTGAATCATAACTAGCTTAAGAGGAAGAGTTTCTTTATGTCTGGGAAACAGATTAAAAGCCAGTAGTATTTCAAACAAAATCAAAATTTATAACCATATTCATCAGTTTACTCAGTCCCATGTAACTAATTCTTTTAATCAGAGTTTTCATTAGACCTTTAAAATTTCTTACCCAGTTTAGTTCAGTGCTATAGTTTGAAATTTATTATAAATCAGTAAATCTCCTTGAATAGAAAGCATTTTGCAAAATCATCAGAAGAAAACAATTAACTGTCTATAAATGACAAAAGATTTAAAAGCATGGTTAAATACCGTTACACTATAATCGACAAAGAAACCTGGTCACTATAATCAGAATTATGACTGGTAACATTTCAGATATACCAGAATTTTAGAGAGTCCATATAATTTCTAGAATATCTATATAAATAATATTTTCTCATACAATATAACCTTAGAAGATTTATTATTCATTTGACAATACCATGTTATTTAACATGCCAAATGAAACTTACTGGTTTAAAATCTCTCTTTGGGATGTTTCTGGGGTCCTCAGTAGCATCCCAAAGTTAACTGGAGATTAAGAGAACTTTAATTAGAAATTGATATTTGGGGATCTTGTTAAAAGATTTCAGAACACTCGGTCAGATAAACATATAGATCACTGTAAAGTAGTACTTATTCATTAACAAGAAAATATTTCAAAGGTAAAGGCAGAACAGATCAGTTAAGTGGTATAAGAAGTTTTACAATTTGTTACTGAAGGTGGATTAACATTTTAAGAAAATTTTGTCCTCTTAACAGAGAGAAAACCAAATATAGTCTTGTACCAGCTTACTTTTAAGATTCATTTACTTTGCCCAAGTTGATTCTCAACTTAGCCAATTCTGACCACGTACAAAACTCTTTCCTCAGGGTTCCTCTTCCACAAGCCTTCCACAGCTTTCTATACTCATATTAGTGTGTTCATTATTTTCTCTTCCATTCAGAAGTAACCAGCTTTAGGAGAAAGTCACTATTTTTCATTAACAAAATATAATTCCATTCTTACATCTTCCTTTACACATTTATCTTACTTTCCTAGGATACTGAGATCATTCCCTTAATAATAGAGACTATTTCAGGGTGGCACCAACCATTTATTAATATTTCTAAACACCTTTATTTTCTCTGTAAGAGGAAGTTAAATGTTAAGTAATTCATAGTTCAATCTTATTTTATCTGAAAATGGCATAGCTATTTAATGAAATCCTATCATTTAACATAATTTAGCACAACTCTAGAATTTAAAGATACCAAACATTTAGAGATTATCTTAAGCATAAATTTTAAAAATATATTCTAAAAATTTACCCAAAGCTTTCATCTCATTTGCATTTAAATTACTTAAAATTTTACCACACAACATTACTATAATTTTTCTTGACAAATCTGCAACACATATAACAGGATCTTATTTGACTTTCATTAAACCTAGGTACAGTAAAGGTATTATACTTAATATTGATGACTTTAAAGATGTCTATATTAATTAGAACATACTTAAACTAAACAATATCAAATATTATCTTAATATTGAATATTTTCCAGTTCACGTGACGCTGAAGGTCAATTTGGTCAGTTTTTATTTTAAAAATACTTTATTTGTAAGCTCTTATTTTTTACATCAATTAAGCAGAGCTCTTTGACTTTGATTTTTTTTTTTTAGCTGTAAAAATATCTCACATCTATAATGTGTATGCAGGCTTATAAACAGACAAAAGCTAGAGATCTTATAGCTTCACTTTAAAACTTACTTATAAGTTGGGTGTAATAATAGTTGGAGTAAGCTGTATTTGCTTGCTCAAATCACTAAGGCTTACTATTTATGAAACAGACATTTAAGATTTCTTGACAAAGTCTGAAGGACCCGTCAGAGTTCTGAGTTCTAAAATGCCAAAAATTTCTTTGGCCTTAAGTTTTATCTCATTGAGCTAATTAGGCTCAGTCCTAGGTCACTGTTTGCTGTATTTACAATTCTGATCTGCAAGACAAAGACAGACGCTTCCAGTTTCCCAGAGAAATGCTCTGTCACCCAGGCCCAAATGTATCTCCTTAATTTGCTTTTTTGTATCAGTGAGAAGAGCTGTAAAAAAAGAATTCCATGTTTCAAAACTTTAAGGTTTACTTTATCTTGTCTTCGAAAGCTTGCATAAGGCATTTAGTAAGGTCTCTTTTCCTTGAGTTATAAGTTAAACCCAGGGTAAACCTCTTATTATATTTTTTATTAGCCACTGAATAGTAGATTTTAGTTTTACGTTATATTGGACAGCTCATGTAACTCTATTGGTTTCCTTTGTTCAATTAATATTTTCTGAGGGACAGATATGTGCCCAGTCTTATAATACCAAGAAGGGGAAGCGTTTTTCCATTGAAACATATCTACCCCACAACATAATTAAGCAAAAGTTTTATATAAACCCCATTTAAATATACCAATTTTACAAACTTTTTCTCAATTTTATTAAATCTTATACCTTTAGTTTTTATATTTATTAGGTTTAATCAATAATTCTTATTTCTAGAAGGGGTGCCAGAAGCCTTTTATTGTGTGTGTGTGTGTGTGCATTGTATCTAATTTTATAGAAAAGTCTCTGGGATCCCCAAGTTTGAGCCAAAGAGCTTAGGCACTTCTCAATTTTTAATTTGATTAATTGGTCTGTTGTCCCAATCATTGATCAAGTATTTCAGTCTATATATATATTTATATATATATATATATATAGAGAGAGAGAGAGAGAGAGAGAGACATATATATATATAGACATATATATATATGTCTATATATTAGCCCTATAAATACATATATTTTAAACTGTGGTAAATAAAACGGACTTGTTTGAACTTTAATGTTGGGGGGTAGTAGGTGATCTCTTTGGCCCTTTTTTTTTTAAACTTTACATAGTGTAGTATCAAAACCTTGTATCTAAATCCAAAAATGTCCATTTTATTTATCTCATTCAAAATAACCATATAAAATATTTATCCATTTGGGATAAGCCCCTTATTTTTTTTTTCTGACATTTTTACAATCCTTTTTCCAGTTATTCAACCTAATTAACATTAATTATTCTAAGTTTTTATTAGCATCTCTAAAACCATTGATCTGAAAGGAAAAACACAAATGTAGCTTTTCAAACCATTTTATTTAAGTTCTTAGGTTAACCATTAGATATATTTTTCTACTTTTAAACTTGATTTTAATAGGTACCAATAAAACAGCTGTTTATAATGAGAGCTCTTTCACCTTTCACCAATTTAAGTTTTTCCAAATTAAAGGATCCATCATATGGCCATCCATTTATATATATATATAGTGATTTTAAACCAATAAGATGAAGAGGTTTTCCACATGAGAGTGGGGGTGTTGCCTAAGTAAAATTCAAAATTTCACTCTCCAAAAGGTAAAGTCTTTGTGGTCCAGGCTGATGCAACATAGGTTAAGATGGCAAAATGTCTGAAAATTGGTACAATCAAAGGATTGTTGAGAATCCCAATTTATTTGCGTGGCCACCATATATACACAATACTTGTATCTTTTGTATGGCAGAGTCCAAGGTTTCCTTTAAAAAAAAAAAGGAAACACATATAAACATACATACACAAACATAAAATTCCCAGAAAAAGATAAAACGTTTACATTTCAAGGACACAGGAAGAGAAATCCAAGTTCCCCCTAAAGGGGTTTTTGTATTTATAAGTTCAGAATTCCAAAAAACGTTTTTATCAGACCTGGTTAGTTACTTTCAGAGTGAGTTTATTTTTAATTCACAGTTAAAGTAAATTTTGTACGTATTTAAACCTGGCTGGGTTATTAGTTGGAGGCTGGCAATCTGTCATTTCTTTTTCTTTTCTTTTTTTCCTGCTTTTTTTTTTTTTTTTTTTTTTTTTTTGAAAGTTCTATTCCCCATTGTAAGGTCGGGTTCTCAGAATAAAATTGCTAGTAAGATTTCCCGCAGGGACAACACTATGGCATGAAGTCTTGGCCTCTACCACTCCTGCAAGTTTCTCTGTCACCCGAGAAAGCTGTTACCAGCCAGGAGGAGGGTCCCATTTTTGGAGTTGAAAGATTCCTCATAAGAGTTTTACTTTTATCCCGAAAAATTCAATGGAGGTAACTAAATTGAGGAAAACATTAGACCAGCCTCTTACCTAACCACTCAGTCCTGAACCCAGTGTCTTTCAACTTGGACCCACTCAGAACGTCTCCACTGGGTATTTTCCTGGTATCTTTCAACCAGCCCCACATCAGACGTCTCCTCAAGGTGGGTATTTCCCATTATCTTTCAACCAGGCCCCATCCAGTATGTCTCCACTGGGTGGGTAATTCCCCCCAATCTCCTTCAACTGGAGGGCCAGGTACCTGGATACACCACCAAATAAAACTCAGGATCATCAACAAATATGGGAGATCCGAGAACCAGGAGAGACTCACCCAAATTCATCTGGACTCCCCGAGGAAGCGGATGGGCACAAAGGGCCACTGCTGGAACCAAGGCTCCGGTTTCTCGGAGAGTTCAGGTGCAGAGAAGTCTGCTCTGGGTCCCTTCATGGTGTCCAAAACTGTTGACTGAAATACATGTGCAGCCTAAAAGTTAAGAGTTATGTTTTATTTGGCGGGAGGACTCGTGCCGGGATGACAGCCTCTCAGATCGCTCTGAGGGACTGCTCCCAAGAGGTAGGGGAGGAGTTAAGATATACAGGAGCTTTACAACAAAGACCAGGTAGTTGGAACAATAAAAGATTGCTTGTTATCTAAAGAAAGCCAGGTATCTCAAGTTCAAGAATTTAGTGCTTTTCTATGTATGGGAGGAAGCAAACATATGGACTCACTGAATACATTCTTTAGACAAGCACCTAGCTATCTAGGGCCAGTATCCTGTTCTTTCTTATTCTGAGTCTGCTCAGAGGGCACCATTGTGAGTGGCTGCAGAGGCTGGTCTGCAGGCCTGTCCTTGCTGGGGGGTGGCAGCAGCCTCTGATGACTTGGTTTCAGCATTCTTTGTTTACTGACATGGTTGCAGTATTTTCATTCACATTGAAGTATTTTCGTTCACAGGCTGATTATGGATAATCTGCAACCTTGGAAAGCAACCGAGATGGAATTACTGCAGGTACCTTCTACTTTAATAACCCGTGTGCAAACATAATCATGGAGGAAGCATACAAAAGGATTTGGTGGTGTAAGGAAGGTTTTCTGCACATTACAGGTGAAGGCAAGGCAGAATTCCTCTTCTTTGTGGGCAGGGACGTGAGTCCACCTTTCTTTTCTGTAGTGGTTTCTGAGAACAGTTTATGGTAATTAACGAACATTGACAAACGGTGGCACACATTGCATTTAAGATCTGGCCGGCTGCAAACTTGTGTATTGGACAGGTGGATTTCATAGGCAAGTGGTCAGGTGGATGGGAGAGAGATGGAACACAGGCCTGGGCCCAGATTCAGGTTTAAATTGCCATTTCCTCACCATAGGGTCTTGGACTAGAATGTAACTTCTCTTAACCTGTTGGTGAATCTGTGAAATGGGCATGATAATATTCATTTCTTCCTGGGTTTGTTGTAAGTTTTAAACATTATTATAGCACACATGAAGCACTTAACACACTGGCACTTAGCAGTGTTCACTGTGTGCGGCCGCCCCGATTGGCGTGAGTCAGAGCCGAAAAGGCAGCATGTGTCTGTTGAGGATGCACTGTTAACCCCTTGAATAGGTTGTGAATTTGGTGATTTCCTTTAATCCTTGTAATTCTGTGTGCCATGGGCGGTTATTTTCATCGACAGATGAAGAATCTCAGGGTAAAGAAGACTGTGTAATTTGCCCAAAGCCAGACCATAATTTTGGGTGCAGGGGCCTCGGTTCAGCATGGGCCCCTGGGAATTCTGCCCTCTCCGTTCAGCACCAGAGCCAGATGTGGGGTCGGCTGTCACTCAGCCCAGAATACCCAGCAGGAAGCAAGACACAACTGGCCCTGTGCTGCTTGAGCAAAAACTCCGGAGGAGAGACAGTTACAAAAGGGATAAACATAAAACCAGACGAGTGCAAAATGTGATCAGCTCTGAGAAGGAAAGGAACACGCCTCGCCCTGCAGAGCTGGGAGCTTTCCCATCGGGGCTGCTCTGGGGGCGTCCATCTCAGCTAAACAAGCTCTGCTGCTGCACCAAGGCAGGAAGGCAGGGCGCGTGTGACCATGTAGACTGGGCCTCATTGATCATACTCATTCCCCATTAAGCGGCAGCTGTCACGGGCACTTACCTAGTAAACAGATGTTGGCCATAATCATCACGCACTTTGCTTGGTAGTTTTATTGGCCCCACCTTTGAGATGAGGTAATTGAAGCTGGGGAGTTTGCTGCATGCCCGTGATTACCTTGGAAATACCCCCACTGGTCTTCCAACCTAGACTGGTGTGGCTGTCATGTCCCAGCCCTGTGAATGGCATCGTGTAGCTTCTCCCAAGTGGCCCAAATGACTGACATTGATTTTCTTAATTCATAGGAAATGGTATGTGACAATAAGAGAAAAAGGTAGTAAGAAATTGTTTGGAAAACTGGAACAAAATCCAATTCTTCCCCAGCTGGGGGAGCGTACCCTGTGTCACCCACCCCACTCTCTGCCTGGCACCTCCTCCTTGCCAAATCCCTGTTCAGAAGCCACTCTGAGCCTTTGAAGAACATTCTGCCTCATGACGCTGTTGATTAGGATCTGCAAACTCTCTGTCCCTGGTTAACTCTCTCTTCAAAGCCATTTAAATTTTATGCAGGCTCCTCCGCTCAGATGTAACAATAGCCTCTTTAAACTTCTTGATGCAGCTTCTTAATGAAGATCTTGTGAAGGAAACCTAGCCAAAACCTGGGAGTTATGCACATAGTGACTGTAAACTCAGCACTTTGTGAAGTTCAGAATCAGAGGGGTGGGAGACTCAGGAAAGGCTTTTTTAAGGTAGCAAGGGGAAAGTGAAAGGACGCAGGCTGTGTGAGACTGAAACATCTCGGCCCCAGCCAGCAAGGCACCTGCGTTCAGGATGGTGTGTGGGGAGTGCAGAGTTCTCACAAAGAAAGAAGTGGTGGGATGGGAGGGAGGACAGTTAGGTTCTTTACTGTGGAAGGAAAACGTGGGCTGAACACTTCCTGGCTGACATGATGTGACATGATGTGCTTGTATTTTGGAGAGAAGGGTTTTGTGTGGACAGGCCTAGGGAGAACGCTCTCTGGCAGGGGAGTCAGCACAACAGGGAACCACAGAGAACCCGGCTGACCCCAGGGCACCTGCTGGGGGAGGGGCTGCCCGCCAATTCAAGCCCTGGTGGCTGCTTCTGTCCCTTAGCTGGGGCCTCAGAGCTCCCTTCACTGGGGACTCAGAGCTCCCTTCACTGGAGCCTCAGAGCTCCCTTCACAACACAGTCCGGTTGATACAAGAAAAAAAAAAAAACCTGGTGCATGAAAAGGGCTGCGTCCCAGTCTTTGGTTCAGCCCCTGGAATGTGCCCTGGCAGATGTGGGTCCTTGGCTTCATGCAGGAAAGAATTCAAGAGCAAGCCACTGTTGAGTAAAGGTAGATTTATTCAGAGAGATACATTGAAAGGAAAGAGAAATGCCACGAGGTGTGGGGGCTGGGTGCTCAGATTAAAAGTAGGTACACACTCCACAGACAGAGTGTGGGCCTTCTCCGAAGAGGGAGAGAGAGGGGTGACCGCGAGGCAGTGCTGTGTTGCTGGTTTTCATGGGCTTGGTGGTTTCATATGCTAATAAGTAGAAGGACCAGCCTAAGGGCAAGGGGCTGGGATTCCCAGGGAGTTGGCCATTTCCCACCCTTTGACCTTTTGTGGCTAGCCTTGGGACTGCCATGGTGCTGGGGGCGTGTTATTCACCATGTTACTCTTACAATGGGTGTATAATGAAGCTCAAGATCTGCTAGAAGTTAAATCTCTTCATCCTGAGCCTCAAGGCCTACTGGGGGTTGAATCCTTCACCATTTTGATGTTAATTGCTGTGGCCTTCCTTGAATGGCTGTGCTCTGCCCCCTTCCATCCTGTCTTACTGTGATGACACAGAGAGAGCAAAGGCCTGTCCCTGCCTGTGCTCCTGCTTTTAACAGGGGGAGGGGTGGGGTGGGCTGAGGATGACTCTGAGTGGTGAGAAGGATGTTTCAGATTTTCGCACGTGGGACGTGGGGACCTGCCAGCAGCCACCGCAGATTTATCTCACGGGCATTATCGCTTGTGTCACTCATCTTTTTCTATTTTTTTTAAAGTATTTAATCTAAATTTAATATCAGGTTTTTTTTAGGAAAGAAATTACTCTTTCTTTTCTTTGGGGCTCTTTTGGTGGGGTAGGTAATTAGGTGTATTTATCTGTTAGTGGAGGCCCTGGGGCTTGAACCCAGTACCCCGTGCACGCTAAGCAGACGCTCTACCACCCGCCCCATCATCTTTCTCTTTTTGCTTTAGCTGCCAAGAATCTTACAGCTGAATTTCTAGTCGGCCTTTAACACTTACCCTGACTTCATGGCATGCATTTTTATGACTTTACCTCCCCCTGGTTTCATTTAAGTATTGAATCTCCATTTTCTCTTCACTCTCACTTTTGTCTTTTTGTTGTTATGGTTGTTAAGCTGTGTTTAAAAAATTGTTTAGTTTCTCTTTTAGCAGGAGGCTGAAAATAAATAAATATGTAAACCAACTTATCACACTTAAATGCTTTTATACATTCTAAACTGTTTTTGTAGTTACTTAAAAACTGAATTGAATATTAAAGTGATAACATTTTTAAATTATTTTTTAATTTTTTATAAACGTATAGCTGATTTACAATATGATATAAGTTTCAGATGTACAATAGATGCTCCATTTACAGTTATTGTAAAACATTGGCTGTATTCCCTGTGTTGTAAGATACATCCCTCTAGCGTGTTTACGTTACATGTAGCAGTTTGTATAAGAAAGTTATTTAACGCAGAGTCTGGGGAGTGGCGCTATCTGACCCAGGTTCACGGTCACCCTGCCTGTCAGAGCCCAGGCCCTTACTCCTGTCTGCAGGGGAGTGAGTGGAGGCAGCTCTCATCAGCGCTGGCACCACCCTCTGAGTGGCAGTGACAGCAGTGACTGTGGACGTGCAAAGTGTTGTTCCAGGAGCTTTACATGCATTTTTGTGTTTAATATTTAAAGCCCTCCTGTGAGGAATTGTTTTATGTTTTTAATGTATAATACACTTTATTTCTATTTTGATAGACTTCAAACTTCCGGAAAATTTACAGGAGTAGTACAATGAACACTTAGATACGCTTCACCTAAAAGGGCAGTATTTGTCCTTTTGTGTCTGGCTTATTTTAGCATACTGTTTCAAGGTTCATCCATGTTGTAGCCTGAAACAATAATTTATTCTTTTGGTTTAATAATATTGTTACAGAAACGACAGGCCAGTCAAGAAACAAGCACCACTCGGAGGGTTGGAGTACTCAGATGTATTACGCCGGCGGGCTCAGTGGGGCTTCTGCTCCGAAGCTCTGAACACCTTCAAGATGTGCACATGAGGTTTTATAGGGTAAAGTACAAGCTTGGGGTATTTGGCCAATAGGCATGGAACAGCTTTAGCAGCATTATCATCACAAAAGTGGAGGCGGGGAGGCAGCAAACCAACATTCCAAAGCCAGATATGTATCTTTGAAAATCCAGCTGGCTAGCAAAAACACATAAACAGCAAACCAACACTAATTAACCTAGATTTACAAGTTAGTCTAGCAGAACTCAGATCAGTATTCCAATACTTAGATTTGTGAGTTTTCTTGTTAGACCAGCTCAGCCTCTCCTTCACATTCCTAGACTTGTGTGTTATCTTGTTTGACCAGCCCAGCTTTTCCTTCACAATATCTTTTTCCATTTTTTTTTTTGTTTTTGGTCTATTTTAAAATAGTTTCATTGAAGTCTAGTCAGTTTATAATGTTGCATCTGTTTCTTGTTTACAGCACAACCCTTCTGTTATATAGGAACATACATGTATTCATTTTCATATTCTTTTTCAACATAAATTACTATAAGATATTAAATATATTTCCCTGTACTATACAGTATAAACTTGCTGTTTATTCTATACATAGTCAGTATCTGCAAATCTTGAACTCCCAATTTATCCCTTCCCACACCCTCTCCCCTCTGGTAACCATAGTTTGCTTTCTATGTCTATGTGCCTGTTTCTGTTCTGTAGATAAGTTTGTCTTTTTTTGTATTGTTTTGTTTGTTTTGTTTTAGATTCCACATATGAGCGATCTCATATGGTATTTTTCTTTCTCTTTCTGGCTTACATCTCTTAGAATGACATTCCCCAGATCCATTCGTGTTGCTGCAAATGGCATTATTTTATTATTTTTTATGGCTGAGTAGTAGTCTATGGTATAAATATACTATAACCTCTTTATCCAGTCATCTGTCAGTGGACATTTAGGTTGTTTCCATATCTTGGCTATTGTAAATAGTGCTGCTCTGAACATTGCTGTGTAGGTGTCTTTTTGAATTAGGGTTCCTTCTGGATATATGCCCAGGAGTGGGATTGCTGGGTCATATGGGAGGTCAATTTTTTGTCTTTTGGGGAATCTCCATACTGTTTCCCACAATGGCTCCACAAAACTGCATTCCCAGCACAGTGTAGGAGTGTTCCATTTTTTCCACAGCCTCTCCAGTATTTATTGTTTGTGAACTTCTGAATGATGGCTATTCTGACTGGTGTGAGGTGATACTTGATTGTAGTTTTGATTTGCATTTCTCTGATAATGATATTGAGCATTTTTTCATGTGCCTATTGGCCATTTGTGTGTCTTCATTGGAGAAATGTTTGTTTAGGTCTTCTGACCATTTTTGGATTGAATTGTTTGTTTTTCTTTCTTATCAAGTGTAAAAGCTGTTTATATATTCTGGGAATTAAGCCCTTGTCAGTCTCATTTATTGCAAATATTTTCTCCCATTCCATAATTTGTCTTTTTGTTTTGCTTACTGTTTCCTTTGCTGTGCAAAAGCTTGTAAGTTTAATTAGATCCCACTTGTATATTTTTGCTTGTATTTCTATTGCTTGAGTAGACTGCTCTAGGAGAACATTGCTGAGATGTATATCAGATGTTTTGCCCATTTTTTCTTAGAAGAAGTTTAAAGTGTCTTGTCTACATGTTTAAGTCTTTAAGCCATTTTTACTTTATTTTTGTGTATGCTGTGAGGGAGTAGTCTAACTTCATTGATTTACATGCAGCTGTCCAGTTTTCCCTACACCATTTGCTGAAGAGGCTGTCTTTACTCCATTGTATGTTCTCACCTCCTTTGTCAAAGCTTCAATGACCAAAAGTTTGTGGGATTATTCTTGGTAATTTTGTTTATCCATTCATTGATGGATGGATATTGTTTGTAACTTTTGGCTTCTCTGAATGACACTGCTATGAAAATTGATGTGCAAATTTTTGTGAGAATATGTTTTCATTCTTTTGGCTGTACAGTTAGCCCGCCATATGTGTAGTTTCCACTTCATGGATCCAGATGGCTGATTGTAAAGGGACTCGAACATCCTTGGATTATGGAATGCAGGGTGGGGGTTTCCTGAAACCAACCCCTGAGGATACTGAGGGATGACACTATATGTACGAGAACAATTGCTGAGCCATATGATAACTCTAACCTTTTGAGGAAACACCAGACTTTTCCAAAGAAGCTGCACCATGGCCCCTTTCCAATGGCTGCGTATTGAGGGTTCCCATTTCTCTGCCTCCTGACCGACACTTGTTATTGTCCATGTTTTGACTATAACCATCCTAGTGGGTGTAAAATGAGATTTCATTTTGATTTTGAGTTGGCTAGTGATGCTGAGCATCTTTTCATATGCTTATTGGCCAATTGTGTATCTATTTAAATCCTTGGCAAATTTAAAAATTGGGTCAATTTTCTTTGTATTGGTCAGTTGTAAGCATTTGTTTTATATCCCGTATACTAGTCTCTTATTAGATATATGGTTTGCAAAATTTTTCTCGTCTTCTTCAGATTGTCGTTTTACTTTACTTTTTTTAAACATTAAAACAATTTCTTTATAGGAGAGGTAATTAGATTTATTTATTTATTTATTTATTTATTTGTTTGTTTGTTTAATTTATTTATTTTTGCCAAGCACGCACTCTATCACTTGAGCTACCTCCTTCCCCTTTCATTTCACTTTCTTGATGATGTCCTTTGTAACAAATGGTTTTAATTTTGATGAAGTCCAGTTTATCTGTTTTGTTTTGTTTTTTTATCACTTGTGCTCTTGGTATTCTATCTAGGAAACCAAAGCCTATTCTAGGACCACAAAGATTTATACTATGTCTTCTTTTAAAAAGTTTATAGGTTTAGTTTTTACGTTTCTCTCTGTGATCCATTTTGAATTTATTTTTATTTGTTATATAAAATAGGGGGGTCCAGATTCCAGATTCATTCTTTGGCCTGCAGATACCCAGGTGTCTCTGCACCATTTGTTGAATACACTATTCTTTCAATGGAGTGTTGTTGGCACACTTGTGGAAAACTGATGGTAAATGTAAGATCCCCCCCTGGACTTTTTATTGTGTCTCATAGATTTATGTATCCAAACTTATGCCAGTACCATAATGACTTGAGTACTATAGATTTGTAGTAACCTTTAAAGTGAGTCCTCCAACTTTGCTCTTCTTTTTCAAGATTGTTTTGGATGACCTGGGTCCCTTGCATTTCCATATGAATTTTGGGATCAGTTTTTTAATTTTTCCAAAGAAGTCAGCTGGAATTTTGATAGGTATTCCATTAAATTTGTAGATCACTTTGGGGAGTCTTAAAATTTTTTATAATATTGTCTACCATTCCATGAACATGGGATGTCTTCCATATATGTATATCTTTTAAATTTTTTTTTGGTGATACTTCAAAATGTTCAATGTACAAATCTTGTAAATTTTTGTTAAATGTATCTCTCATTTTATTTTTTAATGCTGTTGTAAATGGAAAGGCTGAGCTTCTTAAGGGTGGGACTATATATCAATTTGTTTATTTCTAGGATTCCTACACAGCAAATACACTAGGTTTATATTTGCTACATAAATCTATCCACAACTCTTCCCTCCCCCGTGTTATAAGAAACCAAGACCCAGGTTAAGCTACCTGAACACCTATGTGGAAGTGAGAAATGAGACCCTTGGGTGGGGCACAGTGCAGATGATACTGAAAGTTTATTCAGGATGGCTTCATGTTAATTTCTTTAAACAATCCTTTCAGTGTATATAGTCAGGTACATTAAGAACATGCCCTTTTGATGTGCAGAGGAGCTAAGACTATCATTTTCAAATAATTTCTAGTGAGAGTGTTGTACTTGAAACCTAATTTGCATCAATCTTTGAAGATATATGTTGCAGGAGCTTTGACTAAATAATACCTGTCTTTATTCAATAACTACAACTAAATGCTCAAACAACGTGTAAGAGTTTGAGCAAACTGCCCCCGCCCCGTAGTGCTGGTTGGCTGCAGCTGTAACTGGAGTCAGCATTTACCTTTCCCAGTACGCTTGTGCTGATCTGCTCAAAGGGGTTCGTCCAACAGTTTGTCTGTAGTCTGTTGGACAAAGCCATAAAACATTGATTTAAGGTTGCTGGAATGGAATCTATTCTTATTAATATTAAGTAAGCACATATTGAGTGCTTACTGTATGTTGGGAATTGTCCCTCAGCCTCACATGAATATTATTTCTCTTGAAACCTCACATATTTCCTTGTTATTCCCACTTTACAGATAAGGAGACTGAGGATGAGGTCTTCTCTCTTTTGGTGGGAGCTCATTATTAATGACGGGAAGTTGTAAGGAAAAAGAAATTGATTCATCCTGAGAAAACATTTTTATAAGAGTCAGCAATGAAGAGGGTGGCCACTGAAGAGGGTGATCATTGTTCAAGTAAGACGAGCTCCGGGTTGTACAGAGTCAGTATCCTTGTCCTGGACACGGCTCGTGTAGTGCTGTGTGGTGGGTGAGGTGGCATGGCCCCGCAGGGAAAGAGGATGCCGGGCCGTTGGGCTGTGCTCAGGCCCGGTGGGGCTTTCTCCTAAGGGAAGTGGACCGTCATTGACAGATTTTAAGTAGGGGAGTGGGGTGATCTCGTAGATCACTTTTGTGCTTGTAGAATGCTTGCAAACATTTAGTAGGCCCGGCAGGAGGTGATGTGATGAGTCAGAGTAGGGTGGCTGCGAGGTGTAGCAGTGTTCAATTTTCAAGTTGTTTTCAGTCCCAGTTTTGTGGCTCAGTAGCAGTGTCACTTTGGATGACGCACTCAAGGAAGTGAAACAATTTATCCAATCAATTGAAGCAGTGATGTACCGACTTCCCAGGTCTGTTGTGGAGATCCAGTGAGATAACGTGTGCACAGTGTGCAGCGTGGTCCCCAGCAGAGAGTCAGTGCTGAGTGAGTGCCAGTGAATAACAGGTAGGACAGGAGTGGGTGGTGGGACTCGGTGACTGAGGAAATTTGGGCCCTGAAGGAGGGGTCCAGGCACATCTGTGAGTGTTGGGCCTGAGCTGGGAGAGGCAGGAAGACCTTTCCCCCCGACCAGGGGCCCTGGGCAGGACGGCTATGGGAGGAGCACCATCAATTCAGCTCTGTGCAGGTGTAGTTGGAGGTGCCCTTGAGACATCTAAGTGCAGTGTCACGAGCTCACAGAGGAGGTCTGGGCCCAGGCTGTGCATTTTCCTATAATCTCAATCCCTGAGGATGCTGAGGTATTGATCCCTGAACGTGAAGGCAAACTTTACAGGACAAGTGAATAGTAGTATCATGTCTGTCATCAAAGCTCACGTATCTTTATTCATCACTCACTTTGCTAATTGGGTACTTACAGAGCTCACTCACCGCCCTCCCCTGGGCTCAGGCTCCACAGTAAAGAGCTGGTGAGCCTCCCTCTTTTCCAGAAGAAGACACATTTAGCTGGTAGCCTTCTATACCTTGCCAGACTTAGAATTTTAGTTTGTTGTTTTAATTCTTTTTTCTGTTGGCCATCTCCTGACAGGAGAGAAGTTTTACCTCATGGTCATGTTTCAATTAGCTGTTACTGAGAATTGCTGATCTGATCCATAGTGTATGTATTTTATTAACTTTGTAGAGTACTTATCATTTTTCTGTCTGCCCTTTAATTTTGTTTGCCCCTTCAAGATTCTATCCTATTTGGGGCCTTATTTTTTTTTAATTAAAAAATGTCTGTTAACTGTTAAGAAAACAAAGGGAAAGAAAAAATGCACATGATTCCTAAATTTAGAAAATATCTAGTGTGTTTTCTGTCTCGGCAATGGAGGGTTATAGAAACTCATGAAAACCTTCATTAAACAAGTTCCTTAAAATGCTGATTAAGAAATATAACCTTCCTTCCTCATCTTTCAAGCTGCACAGCTAATTGTCAAGAAAGTGAGGGGAAATCCTCAGAAGCCAAGACAAACCAGGAAGCAGGGATTCCGGGAGATACACGAGCCTTTGAAGCCCTGGGGTGCCGGTTGGTTCCTGAACTGAGTTTCAGTTGCCCTGACAGGAGGGCAGGAGTTGAGCCCCAGGCCTCTCAGACTGGGAGTTGGATGGCTGAACCTATGAAAAGCCAAGCACATCCTAAGAAGCCTGCCTTACTAAAGGGTGAATTAGAAAGAAAGAAAAAAAGAAAACATTCCTCAAGGCAAGAAAGTAAGGAAAGTGAATTTTGTTGGAAGAGGGGAAAAATAACAAATCCAAAATAAGGATATAGTTTAAAGCTGTTCTGGCATGAGAGTGACCACAAACTCCTGGCAGAAAATCACAGCTCCTCCCGGAATGAGAAGTTATGTTTTGAATGAATCAGTGGACAGCCATTCCGAAAAAGGCCTCCAGAGTCTTCTGGATGAAAATACTGGACCCAAACACCTCTCTTCCAAGGTCTCATTTAAATATCCAGAAAGGTTTTAAAGGAAAGAAGCCATAATCATAGTTCTATTTATTGACATTACTATATGCTAGGAATTCAGAGGTGACTGTGGAGTTGTCTCCTCTTTTATGGACCTTACTTTCTGTTTGACATAGTTGGGGAGCTGGGTGGAGGGTGGTGTTAATCTGTTGCAATTAGCCAGGAGAGGAGATTAAGAAAGCAGTGAAGGGTGGGTGACATTTTTAGCTGAGGACAGTCCTGTTCAGTTGGCTTTTAATTGCAGGCTCAGTGAGTTGTCACTGGAGGGAATTGATCTTACAGAGGATGGACTTAACTCAGGCCTCTTCAGAATGGACAAGGGAACCTGGAGAAAGACAGTCAAATCTGTGCAGACATTAAAGTCCATGTGAACGTGCTGCATCCCTGAGCCAAAGATAGGACATATATGCAGCACTTCTTGAGGACAGAGCAGGGGTTTTTAAGGTTCTCCAAGAATGAATCCCAGGGAACCGAGATGGCCAGTTGTCAAACTGTGACTTTGCTCTTTGGACGGTGTACCCGCCAAGGGTATTGGCCATTTATAGGTTTTCATTTCTCTTTAATACATGTCAGGTGATGAGGACGTGGGCAAAAGCTCTTGACACCTTGTCGAGGTGACTTTGGGTACCTGCCTAGAAGCGCGGGCACAGCTGTGGCTGCGTCATACATCTTGCCGCCCATCCCGTTCCCCGGCTCCGTGATCACGGCAGAGTGGTTCCTTGTTGACCTGTCCGTATCCTCTGTGACATTGTAACCCAAGAAAAGACCGGAGCGTAATAGCTTGGCTTTGTTCTTTTCCATCCTTCTCTTCGAATTATGATGACTGATAAGGGACCCAGTTATGTTAGCAGATGTTTTACAAGTAGGGCTCTCAGTACAAACCTTGTAATCCCCGCTTTGTGATCTAGAGAAGAAAGTTACATTCTTTCTACATAGTTTTGATGCACTTATGTGGGAAATTGGTGTAAGTTTGAATATGTATTTCCTCTCTGAATCATCATGGCTAGAGATGAATGTGGGTAGACATGGAGTGTGTTTTCTGTCTTTGAACTGTATGGTCCCCTAAATTCTCCCCAGCTTTTTAAAGTCATCACTGGAGTGCTACCTCCAGAGTGTCCCAAAGCATCCAACACTGCCTGTTCTTCAGACACGGTGAGTTCCCAAGTTGGAGAAGGCTGCTGTCTGGTGAGGCATTCTCTGGCACATCTCTGGCTGGCTGATGTGGGCTTAGCACCCAAGACTTGGCAGACAGTAACTAACCACGATCACGTCCATTTCTGGAACACTCATGGAGGATTTTAGACCTATGCTAGTGGCATACGTTATTTCATTTAGTTTTCCTCAACAATCATAATTAGATTTTATCACCTGTATTAATAAGGAAACTGTCAAAGCGAGCGACGTGCAGACTTTGGACTGGAACACGGGTCTTTCTGATTCCTGTCTCTGTTCCCTCCTCGGCCTATCCTTCCAGATGGCCAGGAGACTCTTCCTCTGTCTTGAGTTTCCTGCTGATGTTACCACTCTCTTTGTATCTAGGAGAGGAAAACAAGTCTAAACTTATTTTACAGTTGGAAATGGAATGGAGAGTTAACGTTGGAAGCCGGGAGAGTGTGTCCTGTGATGAAGTGGTCTCCGAGCCACTTCCACTGGGACGTCACGTCACTGTCTGGGCCCCTTGCTCAGCCTGTGCACAGGTGACAGTGCAGATGTGCCGAGCAGTCCTCCCGGACAGGGCAGTGGGTTGGAAATGAGTTTGGGGATTTGGTTTCATTTAATAGGTTCCTGAGGGTCTTGGCCTGGCACTTCGAGTGGGACCATTCCCTGTCCCACAGGCTCGCCCTCTGGGCCCGTGTAGACCTGATGTGGCCTCAGCCTGAGGCTCAGGGCCCGTGGTGAAGCAGAGCATTTTACTCCAGGGTCTGCTGGAGGCTCTGACACTTCTGGGCCGTGGGACTTTTTCCAGGATGATAATAATTCCTCCCAGAGTTTCAGATTCCCTTGCCTATGAGCCAGGGTAGTAATAGTTCCTGAGATGATTGTAATGATTCAGTAAGGGGCGCAGCGTGTGCTGGCAGGTAGCTGGTGCTTAAGGAGTAGAAGTCGCAGTCACTCTGTCAGCCTCTCACTGTGTGCTCTGTGCTTTGAGAAGTTGTGTGTTTGGTGAAAGTCCCGCCCAAACCCTAGGGTCTAGACAAACTGTTGTTCCTTTACTTTCCCTTCCTTTATCTCCTTCCCTTCTCTGCGTCTCATGTGTAGGTAGCAGATTCCTCTTTTTCAGTGAATACGGGCCTTTCTAGTACAAGGACAGGCTGAACGCGGAGAGGTGGGGCCCGGAGGGGGTCTGGAGCGTCTGCACAGCGCTGCTTCCCTGCGTTTCTGCATCTGGTCCCATCAGTGCATGAAGTCAGCCTTCCTCTTCCTTCCTGTGTCATCAGATCTCTGTTTTATGGGAAAACCATTTTTACATGTCTTTTTTCACTTACATGTTTCGTTCAGATGCTTGTTGCTTTTCTCCCTGTGCTTCAGCGTTCCGAGGAGAGAATTCAGCAGTGCAGCATCCTCTCCGAGCTCTATGAGTTGATCGGCTTCCACTGCAAGTCCGCCTTCTTCAAGCGGGTGGCCCCCGTGCAGCACGCGACCCCCGGCATCTCGGAGCCTGGCAGGAAGACCTGCTACCGACTCCTTCTGCAGACCCTTCCTGGCTACAGTCTGTCGCTGGACCTGCAGGACTTCAGCAAAGTTGTTGGAACTAAACAATTGCTTCAGTCCCATTAACCACGCTTGGTTTGGGCCCTGCTGTCCTGTCTCATCAGGGTGAATTCTGATTCGTGTAGAACAGGGCTCAGAAGACTTTTTTCTGTCAAGGGCTTGGGAGTAAATATTTCAGGGTCTGCAATCCTCCTGATCTCTGGTGCAGCTGCTCAGCTCTGCTGTTCAGATGCCAGAGCAGCCGGACAATCCACACACCCACAGAGCTTTATTCACAGTGGTGGCTGGGGCCGGATTGGGTGTGTGAACTGCAGTTTGTCCCCACAGCCTCCTCACTATTGACGCCTGCACCAGAGCGTGCATTTGCGACAATGGGTGAACCTACACTGACACGTCATCATCACCCAGATCCCATGCTTGACACTAGGATTAAATGACATGTATCCACCGTCACAGCATCATACAGAGTAGTCTGTCTCAGTGACCCTAAAGACGCACCGTGCTGCACCTCATTCATTGTTCCTTCCCCTCTAGCCTCTGACAGCCACTGATCTTTTAGTCTCTGTGGTTTTGCCTTTCCCAGAACACCATACAGTTGGAATCAGACAGTTGCAGAACCTTCCCAGATTGGCTTCTTTCACTTAATAATATGCATTTAAGGTTCCTCCATGTCTTTCCATGCCTTGATAACTCATTTCATTTTAACACCAAATAATAGTCCATTTTCTGTCTGGACCATAGTTTATTTATCCTTTCACCTACTGAAGAACAGCTTAGTTGCTTCTGAGTTCTGGTGATTATGAATAAAGCTGCTATTAACATCTGTATGCAGATTTGTGTGTGGACATAAGTTTCCATTTTGTCGAGTAAACACCAAGGAGCACAGTTGCCGGATCATATGGTAGGATTACGTTTAGTTTTGTAAAAAATTGCCAGAACGTCTTCCAAAGTATGTGGGCCATTTTACATTCCCACCAGCAATGCATGAGAATTCCTGTCGCTCCACATCCTCACCAGCATTCAGTATTGTCAGTGTTCTGCCTTTTGGCAGTTCTGACAGGTGTGCAGTGGTACCTCGCTGTTTCAGTCTGCAGCCCCTTGATGACAGATGCTGTGGAGCATGTTTCCATAGACTTCTTTTGCATCTAGATTCCTTCTATGATGAGGTGTGTGTTCAGGCATTTTGCTCATTTTTTAATCAGGTTATTCATTCTTCTTGTTGAGTTTAAAGAGATTTTGGTATATTCCGGATATCAGCCCTTATCAGTGTGTCCCTGCCCTTCACCTGCAGCACCGGAGTTGTCCTTTGGGTCTCAGTGGAGTGTCAGCTCTTCAAAGAGGTTCCCTGTCTTCCCTCAGCCTAAATACAGTCCTTGTATTTTTCACTTTCATTGTCTCATTTTGTTCTTTTTAAATAGCATTTCCCATAATTTGTAAGTACATAAAAAAACGGTAATGATTGAACACCGCCTCCCCGACCAGGCTGTGTGCCCTGTGAGAGCAGAGACCCTATCCGCACTCACCATGTCCCATGACAGCACAAGGCAGATGTCCATGTAAATGTGTGTAACGTGGGGCCAAACCTGATGAGCAGCTATGACGACATGTGTTGGCTACCATTTATTGAGTAGAGTTTGTTTCTTGATCTTAATTATTAAGTCACATGAATGAAACATGTTTCTTTTGAAAAATAAAACAACAAAGCACACCTCCATGTGATTGGTAATTTCTACTTAGCTTTCTGACCCAGGATGGGTTGTTCACCATCATCTTGTGGAGGAGGTTGGGGAGGTAAAGTAGGAGAGTGAGATCAAATAAAGTAAAAATGATAACTATCAGCTGGCCCTATTTTCACTAAGACAGAAAAGTTACTTTAAACCCTATCTCAGCTGTTGTTCTGTTGTTTTAAACACTTCTCATAGAATTAAATGGAAGCCCACTAAACCCTGAAAGGGAAATTGTGTTCTCAGGATCTGAAAAGTGTTTATGTCTATTTCTTGAGATGCACAATTTCCCTGCTGGTTACAGAAAGTCGAGGTGGGAACACAGCCGTGCGCTGTGTGTGTCTGCCGGCTTCACGGGCTGCTCACAGTCATTTTCATTTTCTTGTCTTGCAGTGTATGAAGGTTTTCCATCAGACCGTTTGCTCAGCCTTTTCCTGAATGAGGGATTGAATTTTCCACAGGAAGTCTTATGAAAGAGAGTGACAAGGCACATGGGTTTCCCAAAAAGCAATAGTTGATGTAATAAACTCTCACATTGGTGAACTTTTTGAATACAAGCAGGTTCAAAATTTTATCACTAGGTCATATGCCACAAATCTGTTTTAAGAATAAAAAGATTCAGATTTTATAGAAGAAGCAGTTTGAATCAAGTAGAAATTATAATTTGTACACTATTTGGTGTTAGAACTTATACTCAGTCTTATCATAATTGCCTGTGGTAGGAACTGGATCATTATTTATTTATTTAAAAAAAAATCCACTAGGTGCTATTTGCCCCATTCTTGATGCGGCAGTGCTGAGGTTAGTTAAGTTGGGCCATTTAGAATGCTTAGCTAGGTTTTCGGGACATTGATTTCAGCCTCTTTATCTTTTTTAGAATCTCTTATTTTGTGTCGGCCTTTGGTCTTTTGACAACGTGGAAACACTGCAGGGATCTGTCTTTTCCTTTTTTCCTGTCTTTGTGGGAAAAGATTTCTATAAGACAGACTACTAGGACATTAAGGATTTTATGTGGGGTAAGTTTGGTCAGCTCTAAGGATTTCAATTAATATGTATTAATACTTGCTATTCAGCTAATGATAGTAAAATTATAGAATAACTTACGTATACATCAATAAGTATATTACAATAAGCCCATCACCTAGATTAAGGAATTCACAAACTTTTCCATGTTTCCTTTATTCAGACCTCTGTTCTTTGCCTTGTCCTTTGTTGAAGTATTTGACAGCAAATCCCAGAAGACATGTCATTTTACCCTATGTACTCAAGTAGGCATGTCTGAAAAATGAGGGTCTTTCCTTTGATCAGGTTTTTCCATTTGATCCATGTGCTCGTTAAGTACCAGTTGTATCAGGCATCTCTCTAGGCTTTAGGGATCCTTGGGGCAATGAGACAGTCCTGGCTCCCAAGGAAGTTAAGGGCTGATGGAAGAAACCAACACAGGAGCTTAGGTTCCTCACCTAAGTTCCCTGTGGGATGATACTAATTGGACAAAATTTGTGCACAGTACAGTGGGATTCACAGAAGGGACTGGTCAGACTTGTAGGGCAGGCAGGGAGAGAGGCGGTCAGCAGGGCTACAATAGGAGGAATCGTTTGATCAGAATCTGAAATCCTTTCCGCCAACCTTCCTACCAAGCCCCCAGGGCCCATCACACACAACCCTGTGCTGTAACTGTTTTTGATTCCTGTTACCACATCTCCTTCAGGAAGGATTTTAGGTGGAAAATATTTAAAATCAGTAATTGCTGCCAGAAGGGACATAGAACAAGAAACATGGAAACAACACAAATGTCCATCAGCACATGACTGGATAAAGACGAGGTCATACATATCTACAATGGAATACTATTCAGCCATAAAAGATGCCATTTGCAGCAACATGGATGGACCTGAATACTGTCATTCTAAGTGAAGTGGGGTGGAAAAAGAAAGAAAAATGCCATATGACTTCATTTATGAGGAATCTAAATTTAATAACAATAATAATAAGACCACCAATGAACTAATTATTATTTTGATTTCTTGAATATGTGTAAGCACATCTGACTGTCCTTTGTGATTGGGTTACCATATTCTGTTTATTATTCTTTTGTAGTTGGCTTTATTCCTCTGGTAACTATGTAAGTTTAAAAATCTAAAGCTCTAATCTGTTCTTAGAAACAATAATAAGTACATATATGTAAACTAAAAAATGCAGTGTACTCTATACATGTATTTACATGCAATATGTGTATGTGGAGTTGAACTGTAATAATTCTACCTAATAATACTGAAAGAGGAAAAAATATAATAATTTATTAAAAAATAATCACTCCTCTTTAAATATTAAAACGTTCAGTTCTGAGGTTCTGTGAAACACAACATGGAAGTAGGTTTTTAAGTTTTTCTCCTTGCACCTCAGTGAGCAGCCTGGGCTGCAGAGCTTGGCCGCCACAGGCACCCAGGTCTTGCCGGCTTGCTCCTCACTTCTTGGGAGGAAGGTTAGCAGCTGCAGGAATATTTATGCTCTTAGAAGTTGCTGAAAACCCCACAGAGCTTCTGTTTACATAGAGTGTATCTGTCAATATACCCCATTTTAGAAATTAGAACAGAAAATTTTAAACCCAAGAACTGACAAGCACACGCTGTTCCAGCATGTGGTCAAAGCAGTGCTGCCACGCTGGCTTGTGTTGGTTCTAGAAAAAATGCACCGTACACTCAAGAATCAGGGTGAACCCACAGATCTCATCTCAGCAATGCTATGAAGAGGTGGGACTCAAAGCCCCCAAAACAGTGCTGAAGTCCCCAGATGTCCCAGAACACACAGAGCCATGGGACCAAGAATCCAGTGTCTCGTGGATCATCAGCCGTGGAGACCGCGTCCTGGGTCAGGAGAAACAAAAGTAAGGATACCAGGCACACAGCCCTATTGACAGCAAAGCTTTAAAGGTGTTGAACTGACTAAAAGTTTGGCAAAGATTTGCATTGAGAATACTACATTTCCTCTCCTGGAGACGTTAGAAGGATAACACTGATTAACAGAGGATGATTGTAATGGATTAATTATGATACTGATGACATGGGCTGCTCACACTAACCCTGCACTCAGTGTAGAATAAGCCTTTTATGTACACACTTCATTAGGTCTGCACACCCCTGCAAGGTGGCATTAAGCACTCATACAACCATGAAATCAGTGACTATAAAACAGTCACAAGGCTTCCTCTCCAGCATGAGGTAGCAAAACCAGCAATGATTTTCAATGACAAAAGCCAAAATCATATGTATTTGGGAAAGAAAGCAAATGAAACACTGAAGAACAATAAACCAAAAGAGCAGATGGAATGGAAACTTTTATTGAAGAAAGCAATGATTGATTCAATTAAAACAGCTAATGTCCCTGGTATAATTGAACCATCAATCCAAATTTTTGGAATAGTGGGTTGTGAAATTACTATCTCATTTAATATGGGAATTCCTAGTTGGACCAATTTGATAGGCATCACTGGTGCGATGTTAGCTACTTAGGTAAATAACTTCATATTTTTTCAGTTAACAGAAAACATAACACAGGACTCCAGATTTAGGGAGAGAATGCAAACAACTACTATCATACTCCATCCAGTAAGGACACGTGTCCCTGCGTCACCAAAGCAGTGAGAGTTTGCACACAGAAAACACAGTTCTCCAGTTGTGACAAATACGAGACAGTGAGCCATGAATTACGAGAACAAGCAACTGTTTAAATGCCATGGGCAAGTTTTTTTTATCATCTTGAAAACATCACTGATGCTCTAGGTAAGAAAAAGAATTGTTTTACTAACAAATCTAACTGACACAGGGGTTTTTCGAAGTGAGAAGGTAATTCCAAAAAGTGCAGTAAAATGAGTTAAGATGATCTGTGCAGTGACGGAGCTGATCTTAGACTGACCAGCATCACGATTCCCGGTTTTACACTTGCTCTATGCTCATCACCTCTGACACAAGAATGCATTATATGATTTTTTTTCTTTAAGAAAAAAAGATAAATAAAATCTAACTACAATATGTGGTATGAAAAGCGGTAATGAAATTGTCTAACATAATAATGCAGCCAGTGTAATGTAGCACTTATTCGGGCACTAGAACTTTTTAAATCATGATTTATTTTATATCCTATTTCTATCCTAAAGGAGACACTTAAAGTTTTCTACTTTATTCAACATATCTTGTGGGGGTTGTGATATACAGTGGTATGGCAGTTTTCAGAGATTTAAAATCGCCTCTGTGGTTGTGGTCAGGAAATGCAAGGCTCCCTCACAGCTGTGATGGAGAAGGAATCCCCGAAGTCAGCCTCTGGGCAGCTTCCGAACAGCATTAGCTTGCACTTAGCACAGGATACCATCAGCAAGTGTAACTCTGACAAGAAGTTTTCCCCGGGGACCTGGGAGGTGCGCTAATATTGTGAAGCCACTTGTTTCCCAGTTAGGTAAGGCTTGGAAAAACAGTTTATTATAAGTGACTTCCTTTGTATGTGCCTTTTGTCCTGAGACATCACTAATTAGCATAGAATATAAAATACCCCATAATATAAGAATTTAGGTACTCCATCTTTCCATCTACTTATTTGTTTATCATATTTATACTTAGGTTACACTTTCTATGATGTTCAATTCCAGGCACCAAAAAGAAAGGTTATAAATTATTTCTTATAAAAAGCGGGGACTGGGTCTAAGGGTTAAAAACCACTACTGCTAACAACAAAAACCAGATAATATTTTTAACCTCAATTGCATCAGACCTTCCCGAATTCCTCCCTTAAGTTCACTGTTACAACAGTAATGGAATCTCTATTCTTCCAAGACTCGGGCCTGATCACCACCCATCCAGATATCTGTTTGTGGGTCCCTACTTGTCCTCGAGGCCCCTGAACACACCTTACGGGGTGAACTTTCTTCAGTGTTCCTACTGTAGGGGAAACCTGGAAGTCCCAGGCACTGTACAGGAGTCACACCTACCTGCAAAAATCAAAGTCATGTGACTGAAATGGGACAACCCAGGTGGTGTGATAGGGCTGAAAGCTCACCAAAAACAGGTTTGGGGGCCTTAACCAATCCCTCCGGCTCCTAACATGAAGAAGGACTGGGAGGCCCAATTAGCCACGAGACTGGGGGCCTTCATTACTCCATGAATAAAGGATTTGTGCTAGTGGCACATTTAGACAGGGAACCCCAGAACCCAGACTTGGAAGCACCCTGTCACCTCCCCTCTGAACAAATATTCTCTCAAGACACATAGAGATGGGAGCCCCGGTGAGCTCTGGAATAAGATGCAATCTGAAAGACTGCTGGTAACAAATGGTGTGGAGCTCGGGGAGCCCCCAGGGCCAGCAGCCCTTCTGGTACCACTGATGCCCACACTTCCATCCACAACAGTTTCTTCAGGACTCTTATGCACACATAACCATCACACAAAAATGATTGCTTAGACATATTTTAAGAGAAATAACATTATGAGAATGCCAAATTCATGACAAGTCAGAGTCAAGACCCCAGAGTATTTACTGGGTGAGATCTCACGTGTGCTCCCCAGTGAGCTTTAAACACTTAGGGCACAGTCATGGAACAGTAGGCATTTTCTTTCTTTCCTCCAAGTTGGCTTTACTGGAGAACTCCGTAGACACAGGAAGACTCTGGATCCCACCTCTACTACTTACACAAAGGGCTCACCATGTGGAGTGGGATCAGCGCTGGTGCGACCGGCGTCAATGTGAGCACTCCCGTGTCCAGGTCCCCGAGGAGCAGAGCTCCCCCCACAGGAGCAGAGACCCCCAGGAGCAGAACTCCCCCCACGGGCACTGCAGTGCCTGTAAGAATCAGGTGTCTGATGAGTGAGCCTGGGGCGGGCAGGACAGGAAGCAAGCACCACTCCCTCATGCTCTGCAGGTGATCTCTGTGTCATCTTGAATAAATACAGTCAGTATTAAAGATGTTTGACAAGAGGGTAAAAGGTAAGGCCTCCCCAAATCTCCACGCATTCCTTTAGTGGGAGTCCTGGTAGAACACATGGCGACAAGAGACGCTGGCTTTACATGCGCACATTGGCCTCAGGGCTGCAGGGGAGGCCACGGTGCTG
The DNA here is from genome assembly GCF_048773025.1 of Camelus bactrianus. Taxonomy (NCBI): domain Eukaryota; kingdom Metazoa; phylum Chordata; class Mammalia; order Artiodactyla; family Camelidae; genus Camelus; species Camelus bactrianus. The sequence continues at coordinate 48,875,489 of NC_133575.1, forward strand.
CCTCTGCCCCACCTCCTGCCCTCGTCCGCCAGACCTCACAGGGGCCGCTGACTCGTTTCCCTGACTTTCTCTCCTTGGTTGTGCTGCTCTTCCAGCTTTTAAGAGCTCATAAAAACCTCACCAGAAAATCTTTAACAATGAACCCAAGTCAAATGAAATCAACCAAAGAGACACGCTGCCTTCATCATTACTTTATATTTTAAGAAGAAATTCTTGAAGACGACTCCCTGACCTGAAGGGGTGGATGGAGGAGAAAAGAAAACAAGACAAGCATTTTTTGGCCCATAAAAAATGACAGGTAACCAGATGGTGTCTAGTCTTCATTGCACCTCTCTGCCCGCCCCAATTTCACATGCCCCTCCCCACTGAACTCATCAGAACTCGACTGAAGGAGACGGATGTGCAAATTTATTGGAAACCAAAGAAATCACTACAGAAACAGTCTCCGAAACCCAGCGAGAACACTGTAAGCTGACCAGTGTCAGGATCTGAATACTAAAACATGCAGATCCGAACTCCGACCCCCTCCCTGGTGTGTGTACTTACACTGGGGGTGTCGCCGTGCAGTTTGTCTGCATCCAACATATAAAAATGAAAGGGACTCCAGTTTTCAACATCACAGTCCCTCTTAAACAACTCTGGTCAATTAGCATTTGTTGGCAGCAAAAGTCGATTTTCTCCCCTGCACGTGGAGGTGAACACACAGAAGTGACTGATGATCCCCGCTGCGAGTGTAGCTAAGTGCTTCTAAGCAAACTGTCTCCATCACCCTCCTGATGATCAGGGGAGTGTGTTAGCAGCAGGGCTCTGCACACTAACGGCCAGGCAAGGAGGGCGCTTCCGTACTTTGGGGAGAAAAAGGCCGGAGCAGCACTCGCTTGAAATAAATTCTAATTAAAACTTCAGGTGCGGTTCCTGCAGCGGAACCCACGCCAATAGATGAGGCTCCCTCCGTGCTGTCCAGTCATGTGAGCCAGGCTCATTAATATACCTGTGTGTTTGGTTTAACAAGTGAATCATGTCTGTTTTCTGGAAATTACATTAAGGTGGAAAACCTTCCAAACATGTTCATTTATTTGCTGTGGAATTTGTTTAATCATCTTAAGAGCATTTAGAATGACAACCTTCTTAAATTAGCATCTTTGCCCGAGAGACCTTTCCAGGCACATGCGCTGAAACCTAGCACAACCCAAAAGCAAAATCAAAACCGTTTCAGCTGCATTGAGAATCAAGGATTTTTTCTCCACACACTTTTCCTCCTCTGCTCAAATTAATCAGCCTCTGCTGCTCTTGTATAATGAGTATCGTATGACTCATCTTCTCTGCCTGTAAAATGGAAATGCTAAATACTTCTACCCAATAAAACATCATAGAACTAACCCCCAAAATTTTATATATTAAAAAAAAAAGCCAGGGCTTTATGCTGTCCAGGGATATGAATCATTTATTCAATGTATCAATTGTTACTAGAATAAACTTTTCAGAATATAACACCCCCTCAGAAAACTTCAACTACTATTCAATAAAAAATCACAGAAAATTTCTGAAAAGAATTTAAAGGAAAATCATTTTTAACTGAATCATATTCTAGGCACACTGAATAAATTCTCTTTAGAGAACTCCTACTTTTTTTTTTAATAAATGACCTATAAAAATACACCCAGCATTAATCAGTAAATCTTCATTCCTTATTTTTAAAATTCTTAAGGCATGCTATTTTTCTTAAATCAAATGAGGAGGTATTTGCAAGCCAATGGACAACGGAATTACCTAAGAAGACATTATAAAACAGCAACTTGCCAAGCATTGTGACTGAGAGTCAGTCGTACCATCTCATTTTGACCTGACCGCTTGGAGGTGAGCTCCATCAGCCCATTTAACACATGAAGAAACTGAGGCTATGGGTCGTCATGTTTTCAGTACTTGCTGGAGCCAGGATCCAAACCCGGATCTTTGTCTATAGAGCCTGTGCCTTTACCAGATCACACTACATTTCTCACTCTTCAAATGCACTCAGTCCCCGAGGTAACACACCTTCCTTGCGTTTCTAGGAGTTTTAGGAAATACTGAATTACAAGGACGAAGCAGACATTTGTGTGGGCTAATTCTTTTATTTTCTGATTTTCCTGAATCACTTCGGGCTGAATTCATATTACTTACGAGGAGAAGTCCTGAGGCTGAGTAGAGAGGGGAAGATAAGCCAGACATAAACAATTTCAAGAGATCCACTTCATCAAGGAAGCAAAGTATTAAATAAACCACTTCAGCAACACGCTTGTCAATAAACCTTGTTGTCCTTGTCTCAGCCTGAAGGAGGGTAAGCCCTCCAGCCCATCTGCCTTCCTGACACTTACCCTAGATGATCTTGGTTCCCTCACCTGTGACACGTGTGGTCTCCTGGGACTCTTTGTAGAGATTAAATGATAAAACTATATGCAAAGGGGCTACATCATTGCCAGACAGTAGGCACTAAACAAATAATAAAATTATTTTGTTTCATGAAAATGGGAGGCAAGTCTCCCAATTAAACATTCCTGATAGAATCCCAACAAGCACTTTAATTTATCTGCCAGAAATTGTAAAATAGCATTTCTTTTTTGAAGGCTGTATTCATTCTCCCTACTTTTTACCAATCCTGGATGTTATCCTGAAAATCTATTCCCAGAACTTGGCATCCATCTCCCATATTTAAATCCTTTAAGTTTGAAATTTTGATGAAGCTTGGGCACATAAAGATTCACACCATAATTCACAGAATAAACAAAAACCATAGGAACAGGGCAATCTCCAGACCCCATGTGCTCAGGACAGGCTCCAAACTTCACAAAATCAGATGCATGCTTTTTGAACAGAAAGAAATTTGAATGTGTTCAAGGAGGCTGACAGAACACTGGCCAGCTCACGAGATGACTCCTTCGCCCCCTCGTCTGACCTAAGTCATCTAACACAGTTACCCGTTGATCTCTAACTAAAACTAGAACACGGGTAGGGTTGGAAAGTAACATTTTTTCCCACAATATATACATATTGTCAACTAAAAATTGGCACTTGTCATCTGCCTCTGATTTGATTAAGTCATGAGGAACCACTGCAGCTGCTGACCTTCAACATCCTCTGAAAGTAGTTCAGGGTGGAGATCAGGAATGGGGCACTCTGTGCTCCGGGAAAATGGGCAGAAAAGCCTTCAGATAGTTAGACATTTTCAGGAAATCTTATGAGCCCAAATTCTTGCATCTCCTCCTATCTAGAAAAGCACTAAAATCATTAACAGAAACACCTGTTCCTCGACTAGCAGCAGCCTCTGCCTAAACGTGTACTGGACCTCACGTCCCCCTCCACTGAAATCTCATATAATGCAGAGCTCCCCCTCCTCTTCAGAGCAGTTCCTCCGAGCTCTCGGAGATGCTTTCACCTGGGCTCTGGTCCTCATTTTGCCCCAGATAAACCTTAACCCACATCTCTCACATTGTGTGGTTTATCAACAGTGCCACAAAAATTAAGCTTACATACTTGAACTCATAGTAAACATTCAGTATCAAACATTTCTTGACTTAAATTCCTTTTTAAAAGTAAATAATCATTCAATTTTTTAAATATAACATCTTTAAATATAAATTAACAGATATTTGTGAATCTTAGGAAAATATATTCTAGAAAAAATTTTAGCTAATTAAAAAAACTATTGCGTGGAGCTTTAGAATTTCAAAAGTGGAAGAGAATAGTATTGTAACTCAAGTTCTTGTTTTAAATGCAGAGATACTGAGGCCTCAAAAGTCATATCAATTTGCCTGATTTTATACACTGTCCTTTAACAGAAAACCTATAACTAAGTTCCTGGTCTTTGAGAAACCAAGATTTGCTCTGCTGGTGCAGGGCTGAAACTGATGAAAATGGGTGGTGAGAAAGAACCAGAATGCGGGGGCCTGGGCGAGGCAGTGGAGGAAAGGAGGGTCTCACCTGGTCGTGGGTGAGATATAGGCTCCCGCAGTGCCAGTGTGATGGGCATCCCTCAAGTGCCTGAAAACTACAATTTAGCGCACCTGCCACCGAAACGCACACGAGGTAGAAGGCTGACCAGGAGGCTTTCTCAGTGACACAACAAGCTATTTTCACGTTAACTCTACAACTACAGGAAGAGAAAGAATAGAAAGCTGATATTAATTATTAAAAATTTACACCAAGAACCAAGGAATTTCCAGGAGAAATAAAAAGACGTTGGATATTTCATTATGTGAACTTACTGCCTATTCAGTTGTCTTAAAAGTTGTGCTATAAAGTATATTGTCCTTTGTTGTTCCAAATCACATTTGAAAGAAATAATCTTTCTTAAGGGTGTTTCTGGAATTTTCTTCTATTTTCTAACACCAAAATTCAGACCTTTAAAGAAATGGGAGGTTGGCATTTCATCCACTGTTCTCTAGGCAATTTGTAGTTCCTTCAAAGAACAAGGGGGGAATCACAAAGAAAAGTATTTGAGCATCAGGCTGCTTACATTTCTTCCGGAAGTCTTGGAAAATAACGTGGAAATGAACAGCAGGACAGAAACCTGGCGGGAAGGTCACTGGCTAGAAGGTGAGAACAAATGTGTTCTCCAACGTGCTCTGGTAGCCACTAGTTTAAATGAACCGAGCAGTTGTTCCAGCATACACGCACCTCTACGTGAAAATCTCAACCGTTACCAGCCGCTCAGTGCAGCCCGAAGCAATGGACGGACTGCAGAGGCCCCCGGCTGCTCATCGTGGTGCTTTTCACCACGTGCAGGATGAGCGGTGCCTCCCCGCCCCCTCCCGCCCCTCCCCTCGAGGGAGATGTCTGGTCCTGAGCTGAGCTTACCTCATACCAAGCTGTCTCTCAGCCCTCTGTCTAAAGCAAGATGAAAGCAGGAAAGATACCCGGGACTTCACAGAACCATCCCAAAAGGGAACTGAAGCATCTTTCTTCCCTCCTCTCTGCTGCCTGGAATGTGGACCTGATGGTTGACCCTCAGGCAGACACTTTGGGCCAACAAGTTGACGGGCTGAAAATAACAGGCATCTGGTTCTCTGACCCTGGGGCCTTCATGCAAACCAGCCCTGCGGTACTGATTGCTTGACTTCTTTATGTAAGAGGGAAATACAAATATAGCATGTGTAAGCCACTGCTGTTATCTGGGGAACTAGGTATTGTACATTGCCACAGTAAGTCCTAATAATAAAGTTAAAGATTCACCAAAAACTATTTACCAAATAGTTAATAAATGATAAAGAGATCCTGATTTTTGTTTTAATGCTATGAAATGTAACTCAAGTTTCAGCATATGCCAGTAAAACAATACACTGTGGAGAAAAAGCAAAACAGAGATTGTAGAACAGAGACCCAAAGCATCCTCTTCTCCAAGGCACAGGAGGACAGCCGTGACTCTACGTGCCAAGGCTGGAGTCACATGGGCTCCCTGTTTTCCTTGTCTTGGGTTGTGTTTTGTTTCCAGCCTTTGGAAAAATGGATAAGACTGCTGGTCAAATCATTTCAGGAGCAGCTTCCATCGTGTAGAACCCCTGTCTCTTCCTTTCCTCTGCCTCCTGGAATGTTCTGACACAATTAATCAGTCCAGCCTTCTAAATTGAGCAAATGGAGCTCAATCAATCTGCTTTTAGACAGAGTTAAGAAATAGATGTTAAAAAGCATAACTAGGAAATCTTTTCTTCCAGAGGTCAATGCACAGATGAAATAGGAGAATATCTGTGAATCACTCTGTAAACACTAAGTACAATACAAACAATAGTAGTACTGATTCTATGTCACATTCATCAAAAAAGGAAAACAGAACAGTTTTCTACCAGAAGGAGAAGGTGCTTTGCAATTTTCTGTCTCTTTAATTCTTCAAAAGTTTCTATAAAATTGATGTCTTTAAAAAAATCGGAGGCTAATTCCTTGGCCCCACTTCATCCCTTCTCATGAGCCTTGGGCAATACCTTGAGAAAGGCAGCAACATGGTACCCAACTCATCAAAAAGCTGCACCTCCTACTAATCGACAGTAAAGCAAGTGTCATCTGGCTCAACAGATCTCCCTGTGTCTCTACAGTTTATGTCTACTTTTTCTTTATTTTCTCCATTGGGGGACACTCCTTTTTTGAAAATCCCCCTCCCTGCAGTAGAAGTTCTTAGTTTCCCAATCAGAATGCAGGCTTGAAGGGGGGACAACAGAGCTGACAAAACATAGATCAGTATTTATTCCTTGATATATTTTTGGCACATGGACTAAAAATCATTGGGTCAGTTGGACATCAAGATCATATCTAATTTACATAATTGTCAACTGTCATTTTACTACAAGCTCCTGAAACAGTCACGTGGTCACTAGGTTTTTTTTTCCTTCCCTTGACCCATGGATTCGATGATTTCTCCCCAGACACAATAGCTTTTTGAAAAGAAGTCTGTTTCTCCTTTTGCTTTCAAGCTGAACTTGTGTGCTTGACCCTGACTTCACTCTAACATTCACAGAAAGCTATCCAAGGACAACCACATTTGACATCATCTCTAGATGTCTTGAATACACTGCTGAGCTGATTCTTCCAGATCATTAAAATATATATGCACATTATCCTGTGGTCCTCTTCAATTTGTGGTGTTTTCAGTAATTGTTACCTCTTTGGATACTTTATTACACATTTAGCATTTCTTTATCCAATTCTGTTACATTAGTATATAAGATTTCAAAAGAACTGCTTTCTCTAAATGATGATATTTAACATCTATGGTCTTTTTTAAATCAAGTAATTCAATAAGGTTGTCAAGGACAGCAGTGAAGTTTGTGTGCGGTGATTGCTGCTTCAGAGTCTCCGGTCCTGCCCCATGATCTTGCAGGTGTTTACGCATCCTTGTCAATGTCATCACATCAGTCTATTAGGAGCTGAAATTAAACTACCTGGATGCTAATTTTTCTTTTTAAAAACAATAAACTCAATTTCCCCTACTAATTCTTTATTGTTTCTCATACTGAGGCTCACCACATTTCCTAATATACATATTTGGTGGGGAGGGGGGTCACAGCCCTGAAAGCCTGCAGACAGCACCAACCCTATAAGAGTAACCAGAGGTGGCCGTGGATGTTGAGTGACTTCAGCCACTGACCACGAGCACCTGCTGTCCCTCCAACTGCTCTGCCTCCATTGCTGACCGCCCTAAAGGTCACTGCCTCTTGTAAAATTCTACAACATTGCAGTTCATATATTTTTAAAAGGTATAAAATTGTGAAAGTCGTCTGCTGTTTGTGTAAAATGGGGGGTATTTCCCTTTGCTCATTTCAGGCTAAACTAACTCCAGAAGGACGGACACACACACACACACACACACGCACACGCACACACACACACACGGAGTTCTGAGTGCCCCCAAGGAAAAGTTTGAAATGCTTTGGGAGAGTGGTGGCACTCAAACCTTTGGAATTTTGAGCTCTGTGAAAGCATCACTTATTCAGAAATTAAGCATTATAATTCTAGAGGAAGAGAATCAGAATCACCCAGAAGATACTTACCGGAATTTTTTTAAGGAAACTATCTTCCCTAAAATCCAATGATAATTCAAATATCCATGGAAAGAAAATAGATCAGTAATATCAAGCAGTAATTTCTACACTATTGCTGATTAGCCTTCAGCCCCAACCAAAGGACATAGAAATAAGACACCTGGAGATAAAGAGATGGAAGAGAGGTATTAAAAACAAGAATATAAAAGAAGTAGTGGCCTTATGGAAACCTGCTCATTTTCTTTGAAATAATTACTTGGTTAAAGGAACTCACTCGTGAGTATATGGAAATGCATCAAGAGGAAATCTAGCAGGGAAAAGAAGCAGGAGCAGGCCTCAGTTTTCTCCGAGGCTGCTCCTAAATGAAAAAAATTTCCTTGGCTTCCAGAATAGACAACCTGCATGGTTCCCTTAGCAGAAGAGTGAGGAGGAGAGAAAACCGAATGTGTGTGCAAACCATCCTTCACAACCCTGTTGGAACACAGAATTTTGGTGTTAGGGGCACTGCCCGACCTATAAATATAAGAGAAGGAACAAGCTCTAACAAGGTTTTTGAGCGAAAAATGCTTTTAGCTTTAAACCTACTCTAGGAAACATGCTGAGAAATCATGGTAAGTGCTTGAGGTGTAGCCTTGCTGTTTACGTTACATAAAGGAATGCTTCCCCACATGTACCATTTTGGGAACGGAATCTGTGTGGAAGCCTCCTTCACCTAGGTTTTTGGAAACCCAGAGTTTCTGGCCACGGGGAATTAGGCTAGTTACATATCTAAGGGGAGGCAAAAACTCCAGGGCGCTTTTCCATTGCAAACCGCTTTTCCCTGAGACTGCCTTTAAGAATCATGCTGAGAAATCAGAGTGTTTCTACATGTGACTCTACCTTTTATGCTGGATGAAAGAACGCCTCTCCACATGCTCACTTCTGACATCTCAATCTGTGTGGAAGCCGTTGTAAAACGAGATTTTTGGGAACACAGAGCTTCTGTCTTAGAGCATCTACACTACTTACATATGTAAGGGGAGGCACAAGCTCCAACATGGTTATCCACAGCAAACAGCTTTTGCTTTGAAACCGGCATTAGGAAACATTCTGAGAAATCAGAGAATGTGTGTCTAGAAGCCCCTCTGTTTTTTATGCTGGATGAAAAGATGCCTCTCTATATGCTCAATTTTCAGATCTGTATGCATGTGGAAGCCGTCCTTCCAATAGCTTGTTGGGAAACCAGAGTTTCTGGCCAAGGGAAACTATGCTGCTTTCATATATATGGGGACGTACTAGCACCAACTCAGTTTTCCACTGCAAACCACTTTTCTTTGAAACTGGCTTTGAGAAACATGCTGAGAAATCAGAGTAAGTGTTTCTGTATGTCACTTAACTTTCAATGCTGGATGAAAGAACGCCTCTCCACATGCTCACTTCTGACATCTGAAATTGTGTTGGAGACGTCGTTCACCTACCTTCTTGGAAACCCAGAGTTTCTGGTCTAGGGGAACTACGCTACTAGCATATCTAAGGGGAGGCAATGGCTCCAATTCGTTTTTCCACAACAAAATACTTTTACTTTCAAACCGGCGTTAGGAAATAGGCAGACAAATCAGAGAATGTGTTTCTAAATGTCACCCTGCCTTTTATGCTGGATGAAATAACGCCTCTCCACATGCTCTACTTTCAGGTCTGTATGTGTGTGGAAGCCCACCGTCACCTAGCTTGTAGGAAAGCTAGAGTTTCCGAACTAGGGAAAATATGCTGCTTTCATATATATGGGGATTATTAGTACCAACTCGGTTTTCCACTGCAAACTGCTTTTCCTTGTAACCGGCTTTCAGAAACATGCTGAGAAATCAGAGTAAGTGTTTCTGTATGTCACTTAACCTTCAATGCTGGATGATAGAACGCCTCAGCACATGGTCACTTCTGACGTAAGTATGTGTGTTGGAGCCGTCCTTCACCTAACTTCTGGGAAAGCCAGAGTCTCTGGTCTGGGGGACTTACGCAACTTAAATATCAAAGGGGAAGCACTCGCTGCAATTGTATTTTCCACAGCAAACTACTATTAAATTGAAACCAGCGCTTGGAAACATGAGAGAAATCAGAGAATGTGTTTCAACATTTCACTCTACTTTTTAAGATGGATAAAAGACATGCTAAATTCTGAGGGTTGAATGTGTGTCAAAACCGTCAATCACCTAGCTTGTAGGGAAGACACAGTTTCCTTTGAGTGGGTAACTAGAATATATACATATACATATACATGGGGAGGTACTAGATCCAACTCGGTTTTACAGTGAAAATTACATGAACTTCATACCGGCACTAAAAAACCATACGAGAAATCAGAGTAAGTCTTTCTAATGCTATCCATTTCTTTTATGCTAGATGAATGAAAGCCTCTCCACAGCTAATTTCTGAGAGTTGAATGTGTCTGAAAGCAATCAACTAACTATTTTGTTGGGAAAACACAGTTTACTTTGAGTGGGGAACCACACCACATATATATCTATGGGGAGGACAAGCTACAATTCAGTTTTACAGTGAAATTGCCTGAACTTCAAACCAGAACTAGGAAAACAGACTGAGAAACCAGAGTATGTGTTTCAACTAAAAACCATTCCCTTTATGCTGGATGAACGAAAGTCTCTCCACATGCAAAATTCTGAGAGTTAAGTATGCGTGAAAGCTGTCAATCACAATGCTTGTTGGGAACACACAGATCCATTTCAGTCGGAAAATTCACTACATACATAGATATGGGGAGGTACTAGTTCAAACTAGGTTTTAGAGTAAAAACTGCATGAACTTCAAACCGGCACTAGGAAAACATACTGAAAAACCAGAATAATTCTTTCTACTAGAAACCACTCCCTTTATGCTAGATGTACGAACGTCTGTCTACATGCTCAATTCTGACAGTTAAGAGAGTGGGAAGCAATAAATCCCCTAGTTTGTTGGGAACATATTTTCTTTTCAGTGGGTATCTACACTACATATGGATATATGTGGAGGTACTAGTTCCAACTCTGTTTTACAGAGAAAACTCAATGAACTTCAAAGCAGCACTAGGAGAAATAATGAGAAACAGGAGTAAGTGTATCTACCGCAAACCATTCCCTTTAAGCTAGATGAACTAAAGTTTCTCCACATGTTCAATTCTGAGAGTTAAGTGACTGTGAAAGCCCTCATTCACCTAGATTGTGGGAAACACACACTTTCTTTTAAGTGGGAAAGTACACTACATATATATATATAGGGGTGAACTAACTCCAACACCATTTAACAGTGAGAACTGCATGAACTTCAAACCGGCACAAAGAAACATACTGAGAAACCAGAGCAAGTGTTTCTACTGCAAACCATTCCATTTATGCTATATGAGCGAACGTCTCCCCACAAACGCAATTGAAGGTAAAACCGAGTAGGAGCTAGTACCTCCCCATATATATGTATGTAGTGTAGTTTCCCATGAAAAGAAAGCATGTGTTCCCAACAAGCTATAATATTGTTGGCTTTCACACACATTTAACTCTCAGAATTGAGCATGTGGGGAGCCATTTGTTCTTCTAGATTAAAGGGAATCGAATGAAGAAGACACAATTACTCTGGAATAAATGTATATTTCCTATTGCTGGTTTGAAGTTCATGCAGTTTTCACTGTAAAACAGAGTTGGAGCTGTACCTCCCCATATAAATTTGTGTAGCATAGTTTCAAATTAAAGAGAATGTGTGTGTTCCAAACAGGCTATGTGAAGTACGGCTTTCAAACACCCATGAATCTCAGAAAAGAGCATGTGGAGAGACGTTCGTTCAATTAGCACAAAGGGAATGGGTTGCAGTAGAAATAATTACTCTGGATACTCAGTCTGTTTCCTAGTGCCGGTTTGATGTTCCTGCAGATTTCACTGTAAAACCCACTTGGAGCTACTACCTACTCATCTATATTTATGTATTGCAGTTTCAATCTGAAATGAAACTTTGAGTTCCCAACAAGTTACGTGAAGGACGGCTTTCACACACACATCTCTCTCAGAACTGAGCATGTGGAGAGACGTTCGTTCAACTAACACAAAGGGAACGGGTTGCAGGAGAAACTGATACTCTGGTTTCTCAATGTGTTTCCTAGTGCCGGTTTGAATTTCCTGCTGTTTTCACTGTAAACCCGAGTTGGAGCTACAATTTTCCTATATGTATGTATCTAGTGCAGATTCCAACTGAAAAGAAACTTGTGTTCCCAACAAGAAAGTTGAAGGGCGGATTTCACACACACTTATCTCTCAGAAATGAGCATGTGGAGAGACGTTCGTTCAACCAGCACAAATAGAACGGTTTGCAGGAGAATCAATCTGGTTTAACAGGCTGTTTCCTAGTGCCGGTTGGAAGTTCCTGCAGTTTTCAGTGTAATACCGAGTTGGAGCTTGTACCAGCTCATATATATGTACGTAGTGCAGTTTCCAACTGAAAAGAAACTTTGTGTTCCCAACAAGATAGGTGAACCAAGGCTTCCAAACACAGTTACCTCTCCGAAATGAGCATGTGGAGAGACGTTCGTTAAAAGAGCACAAGGGGAAAGTTTTGCATGAGCAACACTTACTCTGGTTTCTAAGTCCGTTTTCTAGTGCCTGTTTGAATTTCCTGCAGTTTTCATCATAAACTTTAAATGGATCTAGTTCCTCACCATATATATGTATGCATTGCAGATTCCAAATGAAAAGAAATCTTGTGTTCCCTAAAAGCTACGTAAAGGACTGCTTTCACACAAACTAATCTCTCAGAACTGATCATGTGGAGAGACATTCGTTCAAATAGCACAAGGAGAACGGTTTGCAGGATAAACACTTACTCTGGTTTCCCTCTCTGTTCCTAGTGCCGGTTTGATGTTCCTGCAGTTTTCACTGTAAACCCGAGTATGAGCTAGTACCTCCCTATATATATGTATGTATTGCAGATTCGAAATGAAAAGAAACTTTGTGTTCCCAACAAGCTAGGTGAAACAAGACTTTAACACACAATTTTCTATCAGACATGAGTATGTAGAGAGACGTTTTTTCAACTAGCACAATGGTAACTGGTTTCAGGAGAAACACTACTTCTGGTATCTCAGAGTGTTTATTAGTTCCAGTTTGAAGTTCCTGCAATTTTTACTGTAAAATACAGTTGGAGCTAGTACCTCCCCATATATATGTATGCAGTGCAGTTTCCATCTGAAATGAAACTTTGTGTTTCCAACAAGTTGGGTGAAGGACGGCTTTCACACACACATAACACTCAGAAATGATCATGTGGAGAAACGTTCGTTGAACTAGCACAAGGGGAACGGGTTGCAAGAGAAACACTTACTCTGGTTTCTCACTCTGTTTCCAACTGCCGGTTTGAAGTTCCTGCAGTTTTCACTGTAAAACTGAGTTGGAGCTAGTACCTCACTATATATATGTATGTAGTGCAGATTCAAACTGAAAAGAAACTTTGTTTACCAAACAAGCTTGGTGAAGCACGGCTTCCACACACAGATATCTATCCGAAATGAGCATGTGGAGAGACGTTCGTTCAACGAACACAAAAGGAACAGGTTGCAGTTGTAACACGTATTCTGGTTTCTCACTCTGATTCCGAAAGCCGGTTTGAAGTTCCTGCAGTTTACACCGTAAACCAGACATGTAGCTAGTACCTCCCCATATATATGTATATAGTGCAGATTCCAACTGAAAAGAAACAATGTGTTCCCAACTAGCTAGGTGAAGGAAGTCTTTCGCACACAAATATCTCTCAGAACTGAGCATGTGGAGAGACGTTCTTTCAACAAGCACAAGGGGAACGGGTTGCAGGATAAACTCTTACTCTGGTTTCTCACTCTGTTCCTAGTGCCGGTTTGAAGTTCCTGCAGTTTTCACTGTAAACCCGAGTTGGAACTAGTACCTCCCTATATATATGTGTGTAGTGCAGATTCCAAATGAAAAGAAACTTTATTTTCCCATCAAGCTAGTTGAAGCACGCCTTTATGACACAATTAATTGTCAGACCTCAGTATGTAGAGAGACGTTCTTTCAACTAGCACAATCGTAATGGGTTGCAGGAGAAACAATTCTTCTGGGTTCTCAGTCTGTGTCCTAGTTCTGGTTTGAAGTTACTGCAGTTTTCACTGAAAAACCCAGTTGGAGCTAGTACCCCCCATATATATGTATGTAGTGCAGTTTCCAACTGAAAAGACAGTTAGTATTCCCAAGAAGATAGGTGAAGCACGGCTTCCACACACAGTTATCTCTCCGAAATGAGCCTGTGGTGAGACGTTCATTCAACGAACACAAAGAGAACAGGTTGCACTTGTAACTCGTACTCTGTTTTCTCAGTCTTTTTCCTAATGCCGGTTTGATGTTCCTGCAGTTTTCACCGTAATCCAGAGATGTAGCTAGAACCTCCTCATATATATGTATGTAGTGCAGATTCCAACTGAAAAGAAACAATGTGTTCCCAACAAGCTAGATGAAGGACGGCTTTTACACACACTTATATCTCAGAACTGAGCATGTGGATAGACTTTCGTTGAACTAACACAAGGGGAACGGGTTGCAGGATAAACTCTTACTCTGGTTTCTCACTCTGTTCCTAGTTCCGGTTTGATGTTCCTGCACTTTTCACTGTAAACCCATGTTGGAGCTACTACATCCCTATATATATGTATGTAGTGCAGATTCCAAATGAAAAGAAACATTTTTTCCCAATAAGCTATGTGAAGCACGCCGTTAACACACAATTTTCTGTCAGACCTGATTATGTAGACAGACGTTCTTTCAACTAGCACAATGCGAACGTGTTGCAGGAGAAACATTCTTCGTGTTTCTCAGTCTGTTTCTTAGTTCCGGTTTGAAGTTCCTGCAGTTTTTACTGTAAAACACAGTTGGAGCTAGTACATCCCCATATATATGTATGTAGTGCAGTTTCCAACTGAAATGAAACTTTGTGTTCCCAACAAGGTTGGTGAAGTACGACTTTCACACACACATATTTCTCAGAACTGATCATTTGGAGAGACTTTCGTTGAACTAGCACAAGGGGAAAGGTTTGCAGGAGAAACTCTTACTCTAGTTTCTCACTGTGTTTCCTAGTGCCGGTTTGAATTTCCTGCTGTTTTCACTGTAAACACGTGTTGGAATTTGTACCTCCATATGTATATGTATGTAGTGCGGATTACAACTGAATGAAACTATGTGTTCCCAACAAGCTAGGAGAAGCACGGATTCTACACGCAGTTATCCCTCTTAAGTGAGCATGTGGAGAGACGTTTGTTCAACGAACACTAGGGGACCAGGTTTCAGGAAAACCCTTCTTCTGGTTTCTCAGTCTGTTTCCTAGTGCCGCTTTCAAGTTCCTGCAGTTTTCACTAAAAACCCGAGTTGGAGCTAGTACCTCTCCATATATATGTATGTTGTGCACTTTCCAGCTGAAAAGAAACTTGTGTTCCCATCAAGCTAGGTGAAGAACGGCTTTCACTCACACTTATCTCTCAGAAGTGAGAAGGTAGAGAGACATTCTTTCAACTAGCAGAAGTGGAACAGGATGCAGGAGAATCTCTTACTCTTGTTTCTCACTCTGTTTCCTAGGGCCGGTTTGAATTTCCTGCAATTAACACCGTAAACCCGAGATTTAGCTAGTACCTCACCATATATATGTATGTAGGGCAGGTTCCAACTGAAAAGAAACAATGTGTTCCCAACTAGCTAGGTGAAGTACGGCTTTCACACACAATTATATCTCTGAACTGAGCATATGGAGAGACGTTCGTTCGAATAGCACAAGCGGAACGATTTGCAGGAGCAACACTTAATCTGATTTCTAAGTGTGTTTCCTAGTGCCGGTTTGAAGTTCCTACAGTTTTTACTTTAAAACCGAGTTGGAGCTAATAACTCCCCATATATATGTAGGCAGTGCAGATTCCACTTGAAAAGAAACCTTGTGTTCGGTACAAGCTAGGTAAAGGACGGCTTTCACACACACTTATCTCTCCGAACTGAACATGTGGAGAGACGTTCGTTCAAATAGCACAAGGGGAACGGGTTGCAGGAGCAACACTTACTCTGGTTTCTCAGTCTGTTTCCTAGTGCCAGTTTGAAGTTCTGCACTTTTCAATTTAAACCCGAGTTGGAGCTAGTACCTTGCCATATATATCAATGTAGCACACTTTCCAACTGGAAAGAAACTATGTGTTCCCAACAAGGTAGGTGAAGGACAGCTTTCACACACACTTATGTCTCAGAACTGAGCATATGCAGAGACTTACGTTCAACTAGCACAAGGGGAACGGTTTGAAGGAGAAATATTTACTCTGGGTTTTCAGTCTGTTTCCAAGTGCAGGGATGAATTACCTGCAGTTTTCACAGTAAAATCGAGTTGGAGCTAGTACCTTCCCATATATATGAATGCCCTGCAGTTTGCAACAACAAAAAAAAAACGTTTGTGTTCTCAACAAGCTAGGTGAAGGTCGTCTTTCATACACACTTTTCTGTCAGACCTGAGTATGTAGAGAGACGTTCGTTCAACAAGCACAAGGGGAACGGGTTGCAGGGGAAACTCTTACTGTTTTCTCTCTCTTTTCTTAGTCCCGGTTAGATGTTTCTGCAGTTTTCACTGTAAACCCGAGTTGGAGCTAGTACCTCCCTATAAATATGTATGTAGTGCAGATTCCAACTGAAAAGAAACTTTGTGTTCCCGACAAGCTTGGAGAAGCACGCCTTTAACACACACTTATCTGACAGAACTGAGCATTTAGAGAGACCTTCGATCAACTAGCACAATGAAAACGCGTTCCAGGAAAAACACATCTTCTGGATTCTCAGTCTGTTTCATAGTGCCCGTTCAAGATCTTGCAGTTTTCACTGAAAACCCGAGGTTGAGCTGTACATCCCCATATATATGTATGTAGTGCAATTTCCAGCTAATAAGAAACATGTGTTCCCAACAATTAAGGTGAAGGACGGCTTTCACACACACTTTTCTCTCATAAATGAGCATGTGGAGAGAAGTTCGTTCAACTAGCTCAAAGGGAACAGGTTGCAGGGGAAACACTTACACAGGTTTCTCAGTCTTATTCCTAGTGCCTGTTGGATGTTCCTACAGTTTGCACTGTAAAACCGTGTTGGATCTATTATCTCCCCATATTTATGTATGTAGTGCAGTTTCGAACTGAAGAGTACTTACTGTTCCCAACAAGCTAGGTGAAGGACGGCTTTAACACACATTTTTCTCTCAGAAATAATCATGTAGAGAGACATTCATTCAAATACCACAAATGGAACGGGTTGCAGGAGAATCAATTACTCTGGTTTCTCAGGCTGTTTCCTAGTGCCGGTTTGAAGTTCCTGCAGTTTTCAGTGTAATACCGAGTTGGAGCTTGTACCAGCACATACATATGTATGTAGTGCAGTTTCCAACTGATAAGAAACATTATTTTCCAAAGAAGGTTGGTGAAGTACGGCTTCCACACACAGTCATCTCTCCGAAATGAGAATGTGGAGAGACTTTCATTCAACGAACACAAAGGGTACAGGTTGCAGTTGTAACACGTACTCTGGTCTCTCAGTCTGTTTCCTAATGCCGGTTTGATGTTCCTGCAGTTTTCACCATAAACACGAGTTGTAGATAATGCATCCCCATATATATGTATGTAGGTCAGATTCCAACTGAAAAGAAACAAAGTGTTCCCAACAAGCTAAGTGAAGGACGGATTTCACACAGACTTATACCTCAGAACTGAGCATGTGGAGAGACTTCCTTTCAAATAGCACAAATGGAACGGTTTGCAGGAGAATCACTTACTCGGGTTTCAAAGGCTGTTTCCTAGTGCCGGTTTGAAATTCCTGCAGATTTCAGTGTAATAACGAGGTGGAGATTGTACCTGCTCATATATATGTATGTAGTGCAGTTTACACCTGAAAAGAAAATTTGTGTTCCCTAGAAGATATTTGAAGGATGGCATTCACATACAGTTTTCTCTCAGATCTGAGCGTGTGGATAGACGTTCGTTCAAATAGCACAAGGGGAAGGTTTTACATGAGCAACACTTACTCTGGTTTCTCAGTCTGTTTTCTAGTGCCTGTGTGAATTTCCTGCAGTTTTAACCATAAACTCGAGATGGATCTAGTACCTCCCCTTATATATGTAGGCAGTGCAGATTTCAACTGAAAAGAAACCTTGTGTTCCCTACAAGCTAGGTAAAGGAAGGCTTTCACAAACAATTATATCTCAGAAATGAGCATGTGGAGAGACGTTCGTTCAAATAGCACAAGGGGAATGGTTTGCAGGATAAACGCTTACTCTGGTTTCTCATTCTGTTTCCTAGTGCCAGTTTGAAGTTCCTAGAGTTTTCAATTTAAACCCGAATTGGTGCAAGTACCTCCCCATATATATGAATGTAGTGTACTTTCCAACTGAAAAGAAAGAATATGTTCCCAACAAGCTAGGTGAAGGACGGCTTTCACACACACTTATCTTTCAGAACTGAGCATGTGTAGAGACGTTCGTTCAACTAGCACAAGGTGAACGGTTTGCAGGATAAACTCTTACTGTGGCTTCTCTCTATGTTCCTAGTTCCGGTTTGAATTTCCTGCAGTTTTCACTTTAAACACAAATTCGAGCTTGTACCTCCCTATATATATGTATGAAGTGCAGATACCAAATGAAGAGAAACTTTGTTTTCCCAATTAGCTAGGTGAAGCACGCCTTTAACACACAATTTTCTGTCAGAACTGAGTATGTAGAGATACGTTCTTTCAACTAGAACAATGGGAACGGGTTGCAGGAAAAACACTTCTTCTGATTTCTTAGTCAGTTTCTTAGTTCCGGCTTGAAGTTCCTGCAGTTTTTACAGTAAAACACATTTGGAGCTAGCGCCTCCCAATATATATGTATGTAGTGCAGTTTCCAACTGAAATGTAACGTTGTTTTTCCAACAAGTTAGGTGAAGTACGGCTTTCACACACACATAATTCTCAGAACCAATCATGTGGAGAGACGTTCGTTGAAATAGCACAATGGGAACGGGTTGCAGGAGAAAATCTTACTCTGGTTTCTCACTGTGTTTCCTAGTGCCAGTTTGAAGTTCCTGCAATTTTCACTGTAAACACGAGTTGCAACTAGTACCTCCCTTTATATATGTATTTAGTGCAGTTTCTAACTGAAAAGGAACTTTGTGTTCCCAACAAGCTAGGTGAAGCACGGCTTCCACACACTGTTATCTCTCAGAAATGAGCATGTGGAGAGACGTTCGTTCAACTATCTCAAAGGGAACGTGTTGAAGGGGAAACATTTACACAGCTTTCTCACTATCTTTCCGAATGCCTGTTGGCAGTTCATACATTTTTCAGTGTAAATCCCAATTTCATCTATTACCTCTCCATATATAAGTATGTAGTGCAGTTTCCAACTGAAAAGATACTTTCTGTTCCCATCAAGCTAGGTGAAGTACGGCTTTCACACACACTTAACACTCAAAACTGAGCATGTGAGGAGACGTACGTTCAACTAGCACAAATTGAACGGGTTGCAGGAGGAACACTTACTATGGTTTCTCAAGCTCTTTCCTAGTCCCAGTTTGAAGTTCCTGCAGTTTTCATATTAATAAAGAGTTGGAGCTTGTACCAGCCCATATATATGTATGTAGTGCATTTTCCACCTGAAAAGAAACTTTGTGTTCCCAGCATGCTAGGTGAAGTACAGCTTTCACACACAAATATCTCTCAGAAATGAGCATGTGCAGAGAGTTTCGTTCAACTAGCACAAATGGAACGGGTGGCAGGATAAACACTTCCTCTGGTTTCTCATTCTGTTTCCTAGTGCCAATTTGAAGTTCCTGCAGTTTACACCGTAAACCAGACATGTAGCTAGTACCTCCCCATATATATTTATGTAGTGCAGTTTCCAAATGAATAGAAACTGTGTCTTCCCAACATGCTTGGTGAAGGAAGTCTTTCGCACACAAATATATTTCAGAACTGAGCATGTGGAGAGACTTTCTTTCAACAAGCACAAGGGGAACGGGTTGCAGGATAAACTCTTAATCTGGTTTCTCACTCTGTTCCTAGTGCCGGTTTGAAGTTCCTGCAGTTTTCACTGTAAACCCGAGTTGGACCTAGTACCTCCCTATATATATGTGTGTAGTGCAGATTCCAAATGAAAAGAAACTTTATTTTCCCATCAAGCTAGTTGAAGCACGACTTTATGAGACACTTAATTGTCAGACCTCAGTATGTAGAGAGACGTTCTTTCAACTAGCACAATCGTAATGGTTTGCAGGAGAAACACTTCTTCTGGGATCTCAGTCTGCATCCTAGTTCTGGTATGAAGTTACTGCAGTTTTCACTGTAAAACCCAGTTGGAGCTAGTAAGTCCCCATATATATGTATGTAGTGCAGTTTCCAAATGGAAAGACGCTTAGTATTCCCAAGAAGATAGGTGAAGCATGGCTTCCACACACAGTTATCTCTCCGAAATGACCCTGTGGTGAGACGTTCGTTCAACGAACACAAAGAGAACAGGTTGCAGTTGTAACTCGTACTCTGTTTTCTCAGTCTTTTTCCTGATGCCGTTTTGATGTTCCTGCAGTTTTCACCGTAATCCAGAGATGTAACTAGAACCTCCTCATATATATGTATGTAGTGCAGATTCCAACTGAAAAGAAACAATGTGTTCCCAACAAGCTAGATGAAGGACGGCTTTCACACACACTTATATCTCTGACCTGAGCATGTGGATAGAATTTCATTCAACTAACACAAGGGGAACGGGTTGCAGGATAAACTCTTACTCTGGTTTCTCACTCTGTTCCTAGTTCCGGTTTGATGTTCCTGCAGTTTTCACTGTAAACACATGTTGGAGCTACTACAACCCTATATATATGTATGTAGTGCAGATTCCAAATGAAAAGAAACTTTGTTTTCCCAATAAGCTATGTGAAGCACGCCTTAAACACACACTTTTCTGTCAGACCTTAGTATGTAGACCGACGTTCTTTCAACTAGCACAATGCGAACGTGTTGCAGGAGAAACATTCTTCGTGTTTCTCAGTCTGTTTCTTAGTTCCGGTTTGAAGTTCCTGCAGTTTTTACTGTAAAACACAGTTGGAGCTAGTACATCCCCATATATATGTATGTAGTGCAGTTTCGAACTGAAATGAAACTTTGTGTTCCCAACAAGTTTGGTGAAGTACGACTTTCACACACACATATTTCTCAGAACTGATCATTTGGAGAGACTTTCGTTGAACTAGCACAAGGGGAACGGTTTGCATGAGAAACTCTTACTCTAGTTTCTCACTGTGTTTCCTAGTGCCAGTTTGAAGTTCCTGCTGTTTTCACTGTAAACACGTGTTGGAACTTGTACCTCCATATATATATGTAAGTAGTGCGGAATAAAACTGAATGAAACTTTTTTTCCCAACAAGCTAGGTGAAGCACGGATTCTACACGCAGTTATCCCTCTGAAATGAGCATGTGGAGAGACGTTTGTTCAACGAACACAAGGGGACCAGTTTGCAGGAAAACCCTTCTTCTGGTTTCTCAGTCTGTTTCCTAGTGCTGGTTTGAAGTTACTGCAGTTTACACCGTAAACACGAGATGTAGCATGGGCCTCCCCATATATATGTATGTACTGCACATTCCAACTGAAAAGAAACAATGTGTTCCCAACAACCTAGTTGAAGGAAGGCATTCATACACACTTATCCCTCAAAACTGAGCATGTTGAGAAACTGTCATTCTACTAGCACAAGGTGAGTGGTTTTGCAGGTGAAACACTTACTCTGGTTTCTCAGACTGTTTCCAAGTGCTGGTTTGAAGATCCTTTAGTTTTCACTGTAAAACCGATTTGGAGCTACTACCTCACCATATATATGTATGTAGTGAACTATCCATCTGAAAAGAAACTTGTGTTCCCAACAAGAAATTTGAAGGGTGGCTTTCACACACACTTATCTCTCAGAAATTAGCATGTGGAGAGACGTCTATTCAAATAGCACAAGGGGAACGGTTTGCAGGATAAACGCTTACTCTGTTTTCTCATTCTGTTTCCTAGTGCCAGTTTGAAGTTCCTAGATTTTTCAATTTAAACCCGAGTTGGTGCTAGTACCACCCCATATACATGAAAGTAGTGTACTTTCCAACTGAAAAGAAAGAATATGTTCCCAACCAGCTAGGTGAAGGACGGCTTTCACACACACTTATCTTTCAGAACTGAGCATGTGTAGAGACGTTCGTTCAACTAGCACAAGGTGAACGGTTTGCAGGATAAACTCTTACTCTGGCTTCTCTCTATGTTCCTAGTTCCGGTTTGAATTTCCTGCAGTTTTCACTTTAAACACAAATTCGAGCTTGTACCACCCTATATATATGTATGAAGTGCAGATTCCTAATGAAAAGAAACTTTGTTTTCCCAATTAGCTAGGTGAAGCACGCCTTTAACACACACGATTCTGTCAGACCTGAGTATGTAGAGATACGTTCTTTCAACTAGAACAATGGGAACGGGTTGCAGGAAAAACACTTCTTCTGATTTCTCAGTCTGTTTCTTAGTTCCGGTTTGAAGTTCCTGCAGTTTTTACAGTAAAACACATTTGGAGCTAGCGCCTCCCAATATATATGTATGTAGTGCAGTTACCAACTGAAATGTAACGTTGTTTTTCCAACAAGTTAGGTGAAGTACGGCTTTCTCACACACATATTTCTCAGAACCGATCATGTGGAGAGACGTTCATTGAAATAGCACAATGGGAACGGGTTGCAGGAGAAAATCTTACTCTGGTTTCTCACTGTGTTTCCTAGTGCCGGTTTGAATTTCCTGCAGTTTTCACTGTAAACACGAGTTGCAAATAGTACCTCCCTATATATATGTATTTAGTGCAGTTTCTAACTGAAAAGAAACTTTGTTTTCCCAACAAGCTAAATGAAGCAAGGCTTCCACACTCAGTTATCTCTCCGAAATGAGCATGTGGAGGGAAGTTCGTTCAAGGAACTCAAAAGGAACAGGTTGCAGTTTTTACACGTACTCTGGTTTCTTACTTTGTTTCCTAATGCCGGTTTGAATTTCCTGCATTTTACACCGTAAACCCGAGATTTAGCTAGTACCTCCCTATACATATGTGTGTAGTGCAGATTCCAACTGAAAAGAAACAATGTGTTCCCAACAAGCTAGGTGAAGAACGGCTTTCACAAACACTTATATCTCAGAACTGAGCATGTGGAAAGAAGTTCGTTCAAATAGCACAAGGGGAACGGGTTGCAGGATAAACAATTACTCTGGTTTGTCAGTCTGTTTCCTAGTGCCGGTTTGATGTTCCTACGGTTTTCAATTTAAACCCGAGTTGGAGGAAGTACCTCCGCATATATATGAATGTAGCGCACTTTCCTACTGAAACGAAACTTTGTTTTCCCAATCAGGAATGTGAAGTTCGGCTTTCACACAAACTTTTCTCTCAGATATGAGCATGTGGAGAGACGTTCGTTAAAATAGCTCACAGGGAACGGGTTTCAGGAGAAAATCTTAAACAGTTTTCTCAATCTGTTTCCAATTGCCGGGTGAAGATCCTGCATTTTTCACTGTAAAACACATTTGGAGCTAGTACCTCACCATATATATGTACGTAGTGCACTTTCCACCTAAATAGAAACTGTGTGTTCCCAACAAGCTTGTTGAAGGAAGTCTTTCGCACACAAATATCTCTCAGAACTGAGCATGTGGAGAGACGTTCGTTCAACAAGCACAAGGGGATCGGGTTGCAGGATAAACTCTTACTCTGGTTTCTCACTCTGTTCCTAGTAACGGTTTGAAGTTCCTGCAGTTTTCACTGTAAACCCGATTTGGAGCTAGTACCTCCCTATATATATGTGTGTAGTGCAGATTCCAAATGAAAAGAAACTTTATTTTCCCATCAAGCTAGTTGAAGCACGGCTTTATGACACACTTAATTGTCAGACGTGAGTATGTAGAGAGACGTTCTTTCAACTAGCACAATCGTAATGTGTTGCAGGAGAAACACTTCTTCTGGGTTCTCAGTCTGTGTCCTAGTTCTGGTTTGAAGTTATTGCAGTTTTCACTGTAAAACCCAGTTGGAGTTAGTACCTCCCCATATATATGTATGTGGTGCAGTTTCCAACTGAAAAGACACTTAGTATTCCCAAGAAGATAGGTGAAGCACGGCTTCCACACATAGTTATCTCTCCGAAATGAGCCTGTGGTGAGACGTTCGTTCAACGAACACAGAGAGAACAGGTTGCAGTTGTAACTCGTACTCTGTTTTCTCAGTCTTTTTCCTAATGCCGGTTTGATGTTCCTGCAGTTTTCACCGTAATCCAGAGATGTAGCTAGAACCTCCTCATATATATGTATGTAGTGCAGATTCCAACTGAAAAGAAACAATGTGTTCCCAACAAGCTAGATGAAGGACGGCTTTCACACACAATTATATCTCTGACCTGAGCATGTAGATAGAATTTCATTCAACTAACACAAGGGGAACGGGTTGCAGGATAAACTCTTACTCTGGTTTCTCACTCTGTTCCTAGTTCCGGTTTGATGTTCCTGCAGTTTTCACTGTAAACACATGTTGGAGCTACTACAACCCTATATATATGTATGTAGTGCAGATTCCAAATGAAAAGAAACTTTGTTTTCCCAATAAGCTATGTGAAGCACGCCTTAAACACACACTTTTCTGTCAGACCTTAGTATGTAGACAGACGTTCTTTCAACTAGCACAATGCGAACGTGTTGCAGGAGAAACATTCTTCGTGTTTTTCAGTCTGTTTCTTAGTTCCGGTTTGAAGTTCCTGCAGTTTTTACTGTAAAACACAGTTGGAGCTAGTACATCCCCATATATATGTATGTAGTGCAGTTTCGAACTGAAATGAAACTTTGTGTTCCCAACAAGTTTGGTGAAGTACGACTTTCACACACACATATTTCTCAGAACTGATCATTTGGAGAGACTTTCGTTGAACTAGCACAAGGGGAACGGTTTGCATGAGAAACTCTTACTCTAGTTTCTCACTGTGTTTCCTAGTGCCAGTTTGAAGTTCCTGCTGTTTTCACTGTAAACACGTGTTGGAACTTGTACCTCCATATATATATGTAAGTAGTGCGGAATAAAACTGAATGAAACTTTTTTTCCCAACAAGCTAGGTGAAGCACGGATTCTACACGCAGTTATCCCTCTGAAATGAGCATGTGGAGAGACGTTTGTTCAACGAACACAAGGGGACCAGTTTGCAGGAAAACCCTTCTTCTGGTTTCTCAGTCTGTTTCCTAGTGCTGGTTTGAAGTTACTGCAGTTTACACCGTAAACACGAGATGTAGCATGGGCCTCCCCATATATATGTATGTACTGCACATTCCAACTGAAAAGAAACAATGTGTTCCCAACAACCTAGTTGAAGGAAGGCATTCATACACACTTATCCCTCAAAACTGAGCATGTTGAGAAACTGTCATTCTACTAGCACAAGGTGAGTGGTTTTGCAGGTGAAACACTTACTCTGGTTTCTCAGACTGTTTCCAAGTGCTGGTTTGAAGATCCTTTAGTTTTCACTGTAAAACCGATTTGGAGCTACTACCTCACCATATATATGTATGTAGTGAACTATCCATCTGAAAAGAAACTTGTGTTCCCAACAAGAAATTTGAAGGGTGGCTTTCACACACACTTATCTCTCAGAAATTAGCATGTGGAGAGACGTCTATTCAAATAGCACAAGGGGAACGGTTTGCAGGATAAACGCTTACTCTGTTTTCTCATTCTGTTTCCTAGTGCCAGTTTGAAGTTCCTAGATTTTTCAATTTAAACCCGAGTTGGTGCTAGTACCACCCCATATACATGAAAGTAGTGTACTTTCCAACTGAAAAGAAAGAATATGTTCCCAACCAGCTAGGTGAAGGACGGCTTTCACACACACTTATCTTTCAGAACTGAGCATGTGTAGAGACGTTCGTTCAACTAGCACAAGGTGAACGGTTTGCAGGATAAACTCTTACTCTGGCTTCTCTCTATGTTCCTAGTTCCGGTTTGAATTTCCTGCAGTTTTCACTTTAAACACAAATTCGAGCTTGTACCACCCTATATATATGTATGAAGTGCAGATTCCAAATGAAAAGAAACTTTGTTTTCCCAATTAGCTAGGTGAAGCACGCCTTTAACACACACGATTCTGTCAGACCTGAGTATGTAGAGATACGTTCTTTCAACTAGAACAATGGGAACGGGTTGCAGGAAAAACACTTCTTCTGATTTCTCAGTCTGTTTCTTAGTTCCGGTTTGAAGTTCCTGCAGTTTTTACAGTAAAACACATTTGGAGCTAGCGCCTCCCAATATATATGTATGTAGTGCAGTTACCAACTGAAATGTAACGTTGTTTTTCCAACAAGTTAGGTGAAGTACGGCTTTCTCACACACATATTTCTCAGAACCGATCATGTGGAGAGACGTTCATTGAAATAGCACAATGGGAACGGGTTGCAGGAGAAAATCTTACTCTGGTTTCTCACTGTGTTTCCTAGTGCCGGTTTGAATTTCCTGCAGTTTTCACTGTAAACACGAGTTGCAAATAGTACCTCCCTATATATATGTATTTAGTGCAGTTTCTAACTGAAAAGAAACTTTGTTTTCCCAACAAGCTAAATGAAGCAAGGCTTCCACACTCAGTTATCTCTCCGAAATGAGCATGTGGAGGGAAGTTCGTTCAAGGAACTCAAAAGGAACAGGTTGCAGTTTTTACACGTACTCTGGTTTCTTACTTTGTTTCCTAATGCCGGTTTGAATTTCCTGCATTTTACACCGTAAACCCGAGATTTAGCTAGTACCTCCCTATACATATGTGTGTAGTGCAGATTCCAACTGAAAAGAAACAATGTGTTCCCAACAAGCTAGGTGAAGAACGGCTTTCACAAACACTTATATCTCAGAACTGAGCATGTGGAAAGAAGTTCGTTCAAATAGCACAAGGGGAACGGGTTGCAGGATAAACAATTACTCTGGTTTGTCAGTCTGTTTCCTAGTGCCGGTTTGATGTTCCTACGGTTTTCAATTTAAACCCGAGTTGGAGGAAGTACCTCCGCATATATATGAATGTAGCGCACTTTCCTACTGAAACGAAACTTTGTTTTCCCAATCAGGAATGTGAAGTTCGGCTTTCACACAAACTTTTCTCTCAGATATGAGCATGTGGAGAGACGTTCGTTAAAATAGCTCACAGGGAACGGGTTTCAGGAGAAAATCTTAAACAGTTTTCTCAATCTGTTTCCAATTGCCGGGTGAAGTTCCTGCATTTTTCACTGTAAAACACATTTGGAGCTAGTACCTCACCATATATATGTACGTAGTGCACTTTCCACCTAAATAGAAACTGTGTGTTCCCAACAAGCTTGTTGAAGGAAGTCTTTCGCACACAAATATCTCTCAGAACTGAGCATGTGGAGAGACGTTCGTTCAACAAGCACAAGGGGATCGGGTTGCAGGATAAACTCTTACTCTGGTTTCTCACTGTGTTCCTAGTGCCGGTTTGAAGTTCCTGCAGTTTTCACTGTAAACCCGAGTTTGAGCTAGTACCTCTCTATATATATGTGTGTAATGCAGATTCCACATGAAAAGAATCTTTATTTTCCCATCAAGCTAGTTGAAGCACGCCTTTATGACACAATTAATTTTCAGACATGAGTATGTAGAGAGACATATTTTCAACTAGCACAATCGTAATGTGTTGCAGAAGAAACACTTCTTCTGGGTTCTCAGTCTGTGTCCTAGTTCTGGTTTGAAGTTACTGCAGTTTTCACTGTAAAACCCAGTTGGAGTTAGTACCTCCCCATATATATGTATGTAGTGCAGTTTCCAACTGAAAAGACACTTAGTATTCCCAAGAAGATAGGTGAAGCACGGCTTCCACACATAGTTATCTCTCCGAAATGAGCCTGTGGTGAGACGTTCGTTCAACGAACACAGAGAGAACAGGTTGCAGTTGTAACTCGTACTCTGTTTTCTCATTTTTTTTCTAATGCCGGTTTGATGTTCCTGCAGTTTTCACCGTAATCCAGGGATGTAGCTAGAACCTCCTCATATATATGTATGTAGTGCAGATACCAACTGAAAAGAAACAATGTGTTCCCAACAAGCTAGATGAAGGACGGCTTTCACACACACTTATATCTCAGATCTGAGCATGTGGATAGACTTTCGTTCAACTAACACAAGGGGAACGGTTTGCAGGATAAACTCTTACTCTGGTTTCTCACTCTGTTCCTAGTTCCGGTTTGATGTTCCTGCACTTTTCACTGTAAACCCATGTTGGAGCTACTACATCCCTATATATATGTATGTAGTGCAGATTCCATATGAAAAGAAACTTTGTTTTCCTAATAAGCTATGTGAAGCACACCTTTAACACACAATTTTCTGTCAGACCTGATTATGTAGACAGACGTTCTTTCAACTAGCACAATGCGAACGTGTTGCAGGAGAAACCTTCTTCGTGTTTCTCAGTCTGTTTCTTAGTTCCGGTTTGAAGTTCCTGCAGTTTTTACTGTAAAACACAGTTGGAGCTTGTACATCCCCATATATATGTATGTAGTGCAGTTTCCAACTGAAATGAAACTTTGTGTTCCCAACGAGGTTGGTGAAGTACGACTTTCACACACACATATTTCTCAGAACTGATCATTTGGAGAGACTTTCGTTGAACTAGCAAAAGGGGAACGGTTTGCAGGAGAAACTCTTACTCTAGTTTCTTACTGTGTTTCCTAGTGCCGGTTTGAAGTTCCTGCTGTTTTCACTGTAAACACGTGTTGGAACTTGTACCTCCATATATATATGTATGTAGTGCGGATTACAACTGAATGAAACTTTGTGTTCCCAACAAGCTAGGTGAAGCACGGATTCTACACGCAGTTATCCCTCTGAAATGAGCATGTGGAGAGACGTTTGTTCAACGAACACAAGGGGACCAGGTTGCAGGAAAACCCTTCTTCTGGTTTCTCAGTCTTTTTCCTAGTGCCGGTTTGAAGTTACTGCAGTTTACACTGTAAACACGAGATGTAGCTTGTGCCTCCCCATATATATGTACGTAGTGCAGATTCCAACTGAAAAGAATCAATGTGTTCCCAACAAGCTAGTTGAAGGAAGGCATTCACACACACTTATTACTCAAAACTGAGCATGTGGAGAAACTGTCATTCTACTAGCACAAAGTGAGTGGTTTTGCAGGAGAAACACTTACTCTGGTTTCTCAGACTGTTTCCAAGTGCTGGTTTGAAGATCCTTTAGTTTTTACTGTAAAACCGAGTTGGAGCTACTACCTCACCGTATATATGTAAGTAGTGAACAAACCATCTGAAAAGAAACTTGTGTTCCCAACAAGAAAGTTGAAGGGTGGCTTTCACACACACTTACCTCTCAGAAAGGAGCATGTGGAGAGACGTTCGTTCAACTAGCACAAATGGAACGGGTTGCAGGAGAATCACTTACTCTGGTTTCACAGGCTGTTTCCTAGTGCCGGTTGGAAGTTCCTGCAGTTTTCAGTGTAATACCGAGTTGGAGCTTGTACCAGCCCATATATATTTATGTAGTGCAGTTTCCAACTGAAAAGAAACTTTGTGTTCCCAACAAGCTAATTGAAGCACGGTTTCCACACGCAGTTATCTCTCCGAAATGAGCATGTGGAGAGACGTTCGTTCAACAAACACAAAGGGAACAGGTTGCAGCTGTAACACGTACTCTGGTTTCTCACTCTGTATCCTAATGCCGGTATGAAGTTCCTGCAGTTTACACCGTAATCCCGAGTTGTAGCTAGTACCTCCCCATATATATGTATGTAGTGCAGATTCCAACTGAAAAGAAACTTTGTGTTCCCTAGAAGGATGGTGAATTGCAGCTTTCACACACAGTTTTCTCTCAGAAATGAGCATGTGGAGAGACATTCGTTCAACTAGCTCAAAGGGAACTGGTTGCAGGAGAAACACTTAAACAGGATTCTCAGTCTTTTTCCTAGTGCCGGGTGAAGTTCCTGCAGTTTTCACTGTAAAACCGTGTTGGAGCTTTTACTTCCCCATATATATGTATGTATTGCAGTTTTCAACTGAAAAGAAACTTTGTGTTCCCATCAAGCTAGGTGAAGAACGGCTTTCACTCACACTTATCTCTCAGAAGTGAGAAGGTAGAGAGACATTCTTTCAACTAGCAGAAGTGGAACTGGTTGCAGGAGAATCTCTTACTCTTGTTTCTCACTCTGTTTCCTAGGGCCGGTTTGAAGTTCCTGCAATTAACACCGTAAACCCGAGATTTAGCTAGTACCTCACCATATATATGTAAGTAGTGCAGATTCCTCCTGAAAAGAATTCTTGTGTTCCCTAGAAGCTAGGTAAAGGACGGCTTTCACACACAATTATCTCTCGGAAATGAGCATGTGGAAAGACGTTCGTTCAAATAGCACAAGGGGAACGGGTTGCAGGATAAACACTTACTCTGTGTTCTCAGTCTGTTTCCTAGTGCCGGTTTGAAGTTCCTACAGTTTTTACTTTAAACCCGAGATGGAGCTAGTACCTCCCCGTATAAATAAATGCAGTGCAGTTTCCACCTGAAAAGAAAATTTGTGTTCCCTGGAAGATATTTGAAGGATGGCATTCACATACAGTATTCTCTCAGATCTCAGCATGTGGATAGACCTTCGTTCAAATAGCACAAGGGGAAAGTTTTGCATGAGCAACACTTACTCTGGTTTCTCAGTCTGTTTTCAAGTGCCTGTGTGAATTTCCTGCAGTTTTAACCATAAACTCGAGATGGATCTAATACCTCCCCTTATATATGTATGCAGTGCAGATTTCAACTGAAAAGAAACCTTGTGTTCCCTACAAGCTAGGTAAAGGAAGGCTTTCACAAACAATTATATCTCAGAAATGAGCATGTGGAGAGACGTTCGTTCAAATAGCACAAGGGGAACGGTTTGCAGGATAAACGCTTACTCTGGTTTCTCAATCTGTTTCCTAGTGCCAGTTTGAATTTCCAAGAGTTTTCAATTTAAACCCGAGTTGGTGCTAGTACTTCCCCATATACATGAATGTAGTGTACTTTCCAACTGAAAAGAAAGAATATGTTCCCAACAAGCTAGGTGAAGGACGGCTTTCACACACACTTACCTTTCAGAACTGAGCATGTGTAGAGACGTTCGTTCAACTAGCACAAGGTGAACGGTTTGCAAGAAAAACTCTTACTCTGGCTTCTCTCTATGTTCCTAGTTCCGGTTGGAATTTCCTGCAGTTTTCACTTTAAACACAAATTCGAGCTTGTACCACCCTATATATATGTATAAAGTGCAGATTCCAAATGAAAAGATACTTTGTTTTCCCAATTAGCTAGGTGAAGCACGCCTTTAACACACACTT
The DNA here is from genome assembly GCF_048773025.1 of Camelus bactrianus. Lineage (NCBI taxonomy): Eukaryota > Metazoa > Chordata > Mammalia > Artiodactyla > Camelidae > Camelus > Camelus bactrianus. Next base: position 48,906,388 of record NC_133575.1, read on the forward strand.
TTCTGTCAGACCTGAGTATGTAGAGAGACGTTCTTTCAACTAGCACAATCGTAATGGGTTGCAGGAGAAACACTTCTTCTGGGTTCTCAGTCTGTGTCCTAGTTCTGTTTTGAAGTTACTGCAGTTTTCACTGTAAAACCCAGTTGGAGTTAGTACCTCCCCATATATATGTATGTAGTGCAGTTTCCAAAAGAAAAGACACTTAGTATTCCCAAGAAGATAGGTGAAGCATGGCTTCCACACATAGTTATCTCTCCGAAATGAGCCTGTGGTGAGACGTTCGTTCAACGAACACAGAGAGAACAGGTTGCAGTTGTAACTCGTACTCTGTTTTCTCAGTCTTTTTCCTAATGCCGGTTTGATATTCCTGCAGTTTTCACCGTAATCCAGGGATGTAGCTAGAACCTCCTCATATATATGTATGTAGTGCAGATTCCAACTGAAAACAAACAATGTGTTCCCAACAAGCTAGATGAAGGACGGCTTTCACACACACTTATATCTCAGATCTGAGCATGTGGATAGACTTTCGTTCAACTAACACAAGGGGAACGGGTTGCAGGATAAACTCTTACTCTGGTTTCTCACTCTGTTCCTAGTTCCGGTTTGATGTTCCTGCACTTTTCACTGTAAACCCATGTTGGATCTACTACATCCCTATATATATGTATGTAGTGCAGATTCCATATGAAAAGAAACTTTGTTTTCCTAATAAGCTATGTGAAGCACGCCTTTAACACACAATTTTCTGTCATACCTGATTATGTAGACAGACGTTCTTTCAACTAGCACAATGCGAACGTGTTGCCGGAGAAACTTTCTTCGTGTTTCTCAGTCTTTTTCTTAGTTCCGGTTTGAAGTTCCTGCAGTTTTTACTGTAAAACACAGTTGGAGCTAGTACATCCCCATATATATGTATGTAGTGCAGTTTCGAACTGAAATGAAACTTTGTGTTCCCAACAAGCTTGTTGAAGAAAGTCTTTCACACACAATTATCTCTCAGAAATGAGCATCTGGAGAGACGTTCTTTCAACACGCTCTAAGGGACAGGTTTGCAGGAGAAACCCTTACACAGGTTTCTCAGTCGTTTTCCTAGTGCTAGTGTGAAATTCCTGCAGTTTTCACAGAAAACTGCTTTGGAGCTATTACCTCACCATATATGTATGTAGTGCACTTTCCAGCTGAAAAGAAACTTGTGTTCCCAACAAGAAAGTTGAAGGGCTGCTTTCAAACACACTTATCCCTCTGAAATGAGCATGTGGAGAGACGTTCGTTAAACTAACAAAAATGGACCGGGTTGCAGGGAATCACTTACTCTGGTTTCACAAACTGTTTCCTAGTGCCGGTTGGAATTTCCTGCAGTTTTCACTGTAAACACGAGTTGGTGCTAGTACCTCCCCATATATGAATATAGCGCACTTCCCTACTGAAACGAAACTTTGTTTTCCCAACAAGGAATGTGAAGTTCGGCTTTCACACACACTTTTCTCTCAGTTATGAGCATGTGGAGAGATGTTCGTTCAACTAGCTCACAGGGAACAGGTTGCAGGAGAAAATCTTTAACAGTTTTCTCAGTCTGTTTCCAATTGCCGGTTGAATTTCCTGCAGTTTTCACTGTAAAACCGAGTTGGAGCTATTACATCCCCATATATATGTATGTATTGCAGTTTACAACTGAAAAGAAACAATGTGTTCCCAACAAGCTATGTGAAGGACGGCTTTCAGACACACTTATATCTCAGAAATGAGCATGTGGAAAGAAGTTCATTCAAATAGCACAAGGGGAACGTGTTGCAGGAGCAACAATTACTCTGGTTTCTCAGTCTGTTTCCTAGTGCTGGTTTGAAGTTCCTACAGTTTTCAATTTAAGCCCGAGTTGGTGCTAGTACCTCCGCATATATATGAATGTAGCGCACTTTCCAACTGAAACGAAACTTTGTTTTCCCAACAAGGAATGTGAAGTTCGGCTTTCACACACACTTTTCTCTCATATATGAGCATGTGGAGAGACGTTCATTCAACTAGCTCACAGGGAACGGGTTTCAGGAGAAAATCTTAAACTGTTTTCTCAGTCTGTTTCCAATTGCCGGGTGAAATTCCTGCTGTTTTCACTGTAAATTCGTGTTGGAACTTGTACCTCCATATATATATGTATGTATTGCGGATTACAACTGAATGAAACTTTGTGTTCCCAACAAGCTAGTTGAAGCACGGATTCTACACGCACTTATCCCTCTGAAATGAGCATGTGGAGAGACGTTTGTTAAACAAACACAAGGGGACCAGGTTGCAGGGAAACCCTTATTCTGAGTTCTCAGTCTGTTTCCTAGTGCCGCTTTCAAGTTCCTGCAGTTTTCACTAAAAACCCGAGTTGGAGCTAGTACCTCTCCATATATATGTATGTTGTGCACTTTCCAGCTGAAAAGAAACTTTGTGTTCCCATCAAGCTAGGTGAAGAACGGCTTTCACTCACACTTATCTCTCAGAAGTGAGAAGGTAGAGAGACATTCTTCCAAATAGCAGAATTGGAACAGGTTGCAGGAGAATCTCTTACTCTTGTTTCTCACTCTGTTTCCTATTGCCAGTTTGAAGTTCTTGCAATTAACACCGTAAACCAGAGATTTAGCTGTTACCTCCCCATATATATGTATGTAGTGCAGTGTCCTACAGAATAGAATCTCTGTGTTCCTAACAAGCTAGGTGAAGGACGTCTTTCACACACTCATATCTCTCAGTTATGTTCGTTCGACTAGTTCAAAGGGAAAGGGTTGCAGGGGAAACACACAGGTTTCTCAGGCTGCTTCCAAGTGCCTGTTGGAAGTTCGTACAATTATCATTGTAAAACCGAGTTAGATCTATTACCTTCCCATATATATGTACGTAGTGCAGTTTCTAACTGAAGAGATTCTTTCTGTTCCCATCAAGCTAGGTGAAGGTCGTCTTTCACACACATACCTCTCAGAACTGAGCATGTGGAGAGATGTTCGTTCAACTAGCACAAATGGAACGGGTTGCAGGGGAATCACTTACTCTGGTTTCTCAGGCTGTTTCCTAGTGCTGGATTTAAATTCCTGCAGTTTTCAGTGTAATACCGAGTTGGAGCTTGTACCAGACAATATATATATATGAAGTGCAGTTTCCAACGGAAAAGAAACTTTGTGTTCCCAACAAACTAACTGAAGCACGGCTTGCACACACAGTTATCTCTCTGAAAAGAGCATGTGGAGAGACGTTCGTTCAACGAACACCAAGGGAACAGGTTGCAGTTGTAACAAGTACTCTGGTATTTCAGTCTGTTTCCTAATGCCGGTTTGAAGTTACTGCAGTTTACACCGTAAACCCGAGATGTAGCTTTTGCCTCCCCATATATATGTATGTAGTGCAGATTCCAACTGAAAAGAAACAATGTGTTCCGAACAAGCTAATTGAAGCACGGCTTCCACACACAGTTATCTCTCTGAAAATAGCATGTGGAGAGACGTTCGTTCAACGAACACCAAGGGAATAGGTTGCAGTTTTAACAAGTACTCTGGTTTTTCAGTCTGTTTCCTAATGCCGGTTTGAAGTTACTGCAGTTTACACCATCAACCCGAGATTTAGCTTGTGCCACCCCATATATAAGTATGTAGTGCAGATTCCAACTGAAAAGAAACAATGTGTTCCCAACAAGCTAATTGAAGCACGGCTTCCACACACAGTTATCTCTCTGAAAATAGCATGTGGAGAGACGTTCTTTCAACGAACACAAAGGGAACAGGTTGCAGTTGTAACAAGTACTCTGGTTTTTCAGTCTGTTTCCTAATGCCGGTTTGAAGTTACTGCAGTTTACACCATAAACCTGAGATTTAGCTTGTGCCTCCCCATATATAAGTATGTAGTGCAGATTCCAAGTGAAAAGAAACAATGTGTTCCCAACAAGCTAGTTGAAGGAAGGCATTCACACACACATATCCCTCAAAACAGAGCATGTGGAGAAACTATCGTTTTACTAGCACAAAGTGAGTGGTTTTGCAGGAGAATCACTTACTCTGGTTTCTCAGACTGTTTCCAAGTGCTGGTTTGAAGATCCTTTAGTTTTCACTGTAAAACCGTGTTGGAGCTACTACCTCACCATATATATGTATGTAGTGAACTACCATCTGAAAAGAAACTTGTGTTCCCAACAAGAAAGTTGAAGGGCGGCTTTCACACACACTTATCTCTCAGAAATGAGCATGTGGAGAGACGTTCGTTCAACTAGCACAAATGGAACGGGTTGCAGGAGAATCACTTACTCTGGTTTCACAGGCTGTTTCCTAGTGCCGGTTGGAAGTTCCTGCAGTTTTCAGTTTAATACCGAGTTGGAGCTTGTACCAGCCCATATATATGTATGTAGTGCAGTTTCCAACTCATAAGAAACATTATTTTCCCAAGAAGATAGTTGAAGTGTGGCTTCCACACACAGTTATCTCTCCAAAATGAGTATGTGGAGAGACTTTCATTCAACGAACACAAAGGGTACAGGTTGCAGTTGTAACACGTACTCTGGTCTCTCAGTGTGTTTCCTAATGCCGGTTTGATGTTCCTGCAGTTTTCACCATAAACACGATTTGTAGATAATACCTCCCCATATATATGTATGTAGGGCAGATTCCAACAGAAAAGAAACAAAGTGTTCCCAACAAGCTAAGTGAAGGACTGATTTCACACAGACTTATATCTCAGAACTGAGCATGTGGAGAGACTTTCTTTCAAATAGCACAAATGGAACGGGTTGCAGGAGTATCAGTTTCTCTGGATTCTCATTCTTTTTCCTAGTGCTTGTTGGAAATTCCTACATTTTTCACAGTAAAACCGAGTTTGATCTATTACCTCCCCATATATATGTATGTAGTGATGTTACCAACTGAAGAGATACTTTCTGTTCCCATCAAGCTAGTTGAAGGATAGCTTTCACACACAATTTTCTCTCAGAAATGAGCATGTTGAGAGACGTTGTTTCAACTAGCACAAATGGAACGGGATGCAGGGGAATCACTTTGGTTTCTAAGGCTGTTTCCTAGTGCCGGTTTGATGTTCCTGCCGTTTTCAGTGAAATAACGAGTTGGAGCTTGTATCAGCACATATATATTTATGTATTGCAGTTTCCAAATGAAAAGAAACTTTGTTTTCCAAACAAGCTAACTGAAGCAAGGCTTCCACACTCAGTTATCTCTCCGAAATGAGCATGTGGAGTGACGTTCGTTCAACGAACACAAAGGGAACATTTTGCAGTTTTCACACGTACTCTGGTTTCTCACTCTGTTTCCTAATGCCGGTTTGAAATTCCTGCATTTTACACCGTGAACCCGAGATTTAGCTAGTACCTCCCAATATATATGTATGTAGTGCAGATTCCAACTGAAAAGAAACAATGTGTTCCCAATAAGCTAGGTGAAGGACGGCTTTCACACACACTTATATCTCAGAACTGAGCATGTGGAAAGAAGTTCGTTCAAATAGCACATGGGGAACGGGTTGCAGGAGCAACAATTACTCTGGTTTCTCAGTCTGTTTCCTAGTGCCGGTTTGAAGTTCCTACAGTTTTCAATTTAAACCCGAGTTGGAGCTAGTACCTCCGCATATATATGAATGTAGCGCACTTTCCAACTGAAATGAAACTTTGTTTTCCCAACAAGGAATGTGAGGGCGGCATTCACACACACTTTTCTCTCAGATATGAGCATGTGGAGAGACGTTCTTTCAACTAGCTCACAGGGAACGGGTTGCAGGAGAAAATCTTAAACAGTTTTCTCAGTCTGTTTCCAATTGCCGGTTGAAGTTCCTGCAGTTTTCACTGTAAAACCGAGTTGGAGCTTGTAGCTACCCATATATATGTATGTATTGCAGTTTCCAACTGAAAAGAAACTGTGTGTTCCCATCAAGCTACGTGAAGAACGGCTTTCACACACACTTATCTCTCAGTAGTGAGAAGATAGAGAGACGTTCGTTCAACTAGCAAAAATGGAACAGTTTGCAGGAGAAATTCTTACTCTTGTTTCTCACTCTGTTTCCTAGGGCCGGTTTGAGGTTCCTGCAGTTTTCACTGTAAACCCGAATTGGAGCTAGTACCTCCCTTATAAATATGTATGTAATGCTGATTCCAAATGAAAAGAAAATTTGTTTTCCCGATAAGCAAGTTGAAGCATGCCTTTAACACACACTTTTCTCTCAGACATGTGTATGTAGAGAGACGTTCTTTCAACAAGCACAAAGGGAACGGTTTCCAGGGGTAATACTCCTTCTGGTTTCTCAGTATTTTTTCTAGGGCCAGTTTGAAGTTCCTGCAGTTTTCACTGTAAAGCACAGCTGGAGCTAGTACCTCCCCATATATATGTATGTAGTGCAGTGTCCAACAGAATAGAATCTCTGTGTTCCCAACAATCTAGGTGAAGGACGGCTTTCACACACACTTATCTCTCAGAAATGAGCATCTGGAGAGACGTTCGTTCAACAAGCTCTAAGGGACAGGTTTGCAGGAGAAGCCCTTACACAGGTTTCTCAGTCGTTTTCCTAGTGCTGGTTTGAAATTACTGCAGTTTTCACAGAAAACTGCTTTGGAGCTATTACCTCACCATATATGTTTGTAGTGCACTTTCCAGCTGAAAAGGAACTTATGTTCCCAACAAGAAACTTGAAGGGCTGCTTTCAAACACACTTATCTCTCAGAAATGAGCATGTGGAGAGACGTTCGTTAAACTAACACAAATGGAACGGGTTGCAGGGAATCACTTACTCTGGTTTCACAAACTGTTTCCTAGTGCCGGTTGGAATTTCCTGCAGTTTTCATTGTAAACACGAGTTGGAGCTAGTACCTCCCCATATATATGAATGTAGCGCACTTTCCTACTGAAATGAAACTTTGTTTTCCCAACAAGGAATGTGAAGTTCGGCTTTCACACACACTTTTCTCTCAGTTATGAGCATGTGGAGAGATGTTCGTTCAACTAGCTCACAGGGAACAGGTTGCAGGAGAAAATCTTTAACAGTTTTCTCAGTCTGTTTCCAATTGCCGGTTGAAGTTCCTGCAGTTTTCACTGTAAAACCGAGTTGGTGCTATTACCTCCCCATATATAAGTATGTATTGCAGTTTCCAACTGAAAAGAAACAATGTGTTCCCAACAAGCTATGTGAAGGACGGCTTTCACACACACATATATCTCAGAAATGAGCATGTGGAAAGGAGTTCGTTCAAATAGCACAAGGGGAACGGGTTGCAGGAGCAACAATTACTCTGGTTTCTCAGTCTGTTTCCTAGTGCCGGTTTAAAGTTCCTACAGTTTTCAATTTAAACCCGAGTTGGAGCTAGTACCTCTGCATATATATGAATGTAGCGCACTTTTCAACTGAAACGAAACTTGGTTTTCCCAACAAGGAATGTGAAGTTCGGCTTTCCCACACACTTTTCTCTCATATATGAGCATGTGGAGAGACGTTCGTCCAACTAGCTCACAGGGAACGGGTTTCAGGAGAAAATCTTAAACAGTTTTCTCAGTCTGTTTCCAATTGCCGGGTGAAGTTCCTGCTGATTTCACTGTAAACTCGCGTTGGAACTTGTACCTCCATATATATATGTATGTAGTGCGGATTACAACTGAATGAAAATTTGTATTCCCAACAAGCTAGGTGAAGCAAGGATTCCACACACAGTTATCCCTCTGAAATGAGCATGTGGAGAGAGGTTTGTTAAACGAACTCAAGGGGACCAGGTTGCAGGGAAACCCTTCTTCTGGTTTCTCAGTCTGTTTCCTAGTGTCTCTTTCAAGTTCCTGCAGTTTTCACTAAAAACCCGAGTTGGACCTAGTACCTCTCCACATATATGTATGTTGTGCACTTTCCAGCTGAAAAGAAACTTTGTGTTCCCATCAAGCTAGGTGAAGAACGGCTTTCACTCACACTTATCTCTCAGAAGTGAGAAGGTAGAGAGACATTCTTTCAACTAGCAGAAGTGGAACTGGTTGCAGGAGAATCTCTTACTTTTGTTTCTCACTCTGTTTCCTAGGGCCGGTTTGAAGTTCCTGCAATTAACACCGTAAACCCGAGTTTTAGCTAGTACCTCACCATATATATGTAAGTAGTGCAGATTCCACCTGAAAAGAATTCTTGTGTTCCCTAGAAGCTAGGTAAAGGACGGCTTTCACACACAATTATCTCTCGGAAATGAGCATGTGGAAAGACGTTCGTTCAAATAGCACAAGGGGAACGGGTTGCAGGATAAACACTTACTCTGTGTTCTCAGTCTGTTTCCTAGTGCCGGTTTGAAGTTCCTACAGTTTTTACTTTAAACCCGAGATGGAGCTAGTACCTCCCCGTATAAATAAATGCAGTGCAGTTTCCACCTGAAAAGAAAATTTGTGTTCCCTGGAAGATATTTGAAGGATGGCATTCACATACAGTATTCTCTCAGATCTCAGCATGTGGATAGACCTTCGTTCAAATAGCACAAGGGGAAAGTTTTGCATGAGCAACACTTACTCTGGTTTCTCAGTCTGTTTTCAAGTGCCTGTGTGAATTTCCTGCAGTTTTAACCATAAACTCGAGATGGATCTAGTACCTCCCCTTATATATGTATGCAGTGCAGATTTCAACGGAAAAGAAACCCTGTGTTTCCTACAAGCTAGGTAAAGGAAGGGTTTCACAAACAATTATATCTCAGAAATGAGCATGTGGAGAGACGTTCGTTCAAATAGCACAAGGGGAACTGTTTGCAGGATAAACGCTTACTCTGGTTTCTCAATCTGTTTCCTAGTGCCAGTTTGAATTTCCTAGAGTTTTCAATTTAAACCCGAGTTGGTGCTAGTACTTCCCCATATACATGAATGTAGTGTACTTTCCAACTGAAAAGAAAGAATATGTTCCCAACAAGCTAGGTGAAGGACGGCTTTCACACACACTTACCTTTCAGAACTGAGCATGTGTAGAGACGTTCGTTCAACTAGCACAAGGTGAACGGTTTGCAGGAAAAACTCTTACTCTGGCTTCTCTCTATGTTCCTAGTTCCGGTTGGAATTTCCTGCAGTTTTCACTTTAAACACAAATTCGAGCTTGTACCACCCTATATATATGTATAAAGTGCAGATTCCAAATGAAAAGATACTTTGTTTTCCCAATTAGCTAGGTGAAGCACGCCTTTAACACACACTTTTCTGTCAGACCTGAGTATGTAGAGAGACGTTCTTTCAACTAGCACAATCGTAATGGGTTGCAGGAGAAACACTTCTTCTGGGTTCTCAGTCTGTGTCCTAGTTCTGTTTTGAAGTTACTGCAGTTTTCACTGTAAAACCCAGTTGGAGTTAGTACCTCCCCATATATATGTATGTAGTGCAGTTTCCAACTGAAAAGACACTTAGTATTCCCAAGAAGATAGGTGAAGCACGGCTTCCACACATAGTTATCTCTCCGAAATGAGCCTGTGGTGAGACGTTCGTTCAACGAACACAAAGAGAACAGGTTGCAGTTGTAACTCGTACTCTGTTTTCTCAGTCTTTTTCCTAATGCCGGTTTGATGTTCCTGCAGTTTTCACCGTAATCCAGAGATGTAGCTAGAACCTCCTCATATATATGTATGTAGTGCAGATTCCAACTGAAAAGAAACAATGTGTTCCCAACAAGCTAGATGAAGGACGGCTTTCACACACAATTATTTCTCAGAACTGAGCATATGGATAGACTTTCGTTCAACTAACACAAGGGGAACGGGTTGCAGGATAAACTCTTACTCTGGTTTCTCACTCTGTTCCTAGTTCCGGTTTGATGTTCCTGCACTTTTCACTGTAAACCCATGTTGGATCTACTACATCCCTATATATATATATGTAGTGCAGATTCCAAATGAAAAGAAACTTTGTTTTCCCAATAAGCTATGTGAAGCACGCCTTTAACACACAATTTTCTGTCAGACCTGATTATGTAGACAGACGTTCTTTCAACTAGCACAATGCGAACGTGTTGCAGGAGAAACATTCTTCGTGTTTCTCAGTCTGTTTCTTAGTTCCGGTTTGAAGTTCCTGCAGTTTTTACTGTAAAACACAGTTGGAGCTTGTACATCCCCATATATATGTATGTAGTGCAGTTTCCAACTGAAATGAAACTTTGTGTTCCCAACAAGTTTGGTGAAGTACGACTTTCACACACACATATTTCTCAGAACTGATCATTTGGAGAGACTTTCGTTGAACTAGCAAAAGGGGAACGGTTTGCAGGAGAAACTCTTACTCTAGTTTCTCACTGTGTTTCCTAGTGCCGGTTTGAAGTTCCTGCTGTTTTCACTGTAAACACGTGTTGGAACTTGTACCTCCATATATATATGTATGTAGTGCGGATTACAACTGAATGAAACTTTGTGTTCCCAACAAGCTAGGTGAAGCACGGATTCTACAAGCAGTTATCCCTCTGAAATGAGCATGTGGAGAGACGTTTGTTCAACGAACACAAGGGGACCAGGTTGCAGGAAAACCCTTCTTCTGGTTTCTCAGTCTTTTTCCTAGTGCCGGTTTGAAGTTACTGCAGTTTACACTGTAAACACGAGATGTAGCTTGTGCCTCCCCATATATATGTACGTAGTGCAGATTCCAACTGAAAAGAATCAATGTGTTCCCAACAAGCTAGTTGAAGGAAGGCATTCACACACACTTATTACTCAAAACTGAGCATGTGGAGAAACTGTCATTCTACTAGCACAAAGTGAGTGGTTTTGCAGGAGAAACACTTACTCTGATTTCTCAGACTGTTTCCAAGTGCTGGTTTGAAGATCCTTTAGTTTTTACTGTAAAACCGAGTTGGAGCTACTACCTCACCGTATATATGTAAGTAGTGAACTAACCATCTGAAAAGAAACTTGTGTTCCCAACAAGAAAGTTGAAGGGTGGCTTTCACACACACTTACCTCTCAGAAAGGAGCATGTGGAGAGACGTTCGTTCAACTAGCACAAATGGAACGGGTTGCAGGAGAATCACTTACTCTGGTTTCACAGGCTGTTTCCTAGTGCCGGTTGGAAGTTCCTGCAGTTTTCAGTGTAATACCGAGTTGGAGCTTGTACCAGCCCATATATATTTATGTAGTGCAGTTTCCAACTGAAAAGAAACTTTGTGTTCCCAACAAGCTAATTGAAGCACGGTTTCCACACGCAGTTATCTCTCCAAAATGAGCATGTGGAGAGACGTTCGTTCAACAAACACAAAGGGAACAGGTTGCAGTTGTAACACGTACTCTGGTTTCTCACTCTGTATCCTAATGCCGGTATGAAGTTCCTGCAGTTTACACCGTAATCCCGAGATGTAGCTAGTACCTCCCCATATATATGTATGTAGTGCAGATTCCAACTGAAAAGAAACTTTGTGTTCCCTACAAGGATGGTGAATTGCAGCTTTAACACACAGGTTTCTCTCAGAAATGAGCATGTGGTGAGACATTCGTTCAACTAGCTCAAAGGGAACTGTTGCAGGAGAAACACTTAAACAGGTTTCTCAGTCTGTTTCCTAGTGCCGGGTGAAGTTCCTGCAGTTTTCACTGTAAAACCGTGTTGGAGCTTTTACTTCCCCATATATATGTATGTATTGCAGTTTTCAACTGAAAAGAAACTTTGTGTTCCCATCAAGCTAGGTGAAGAACGGCTTTCACTCACACTTATCTCTCAGAAGTGAGAAGGTAGAGAGACATTCTTTCAACTAGCAGAAGTGGAACTGGTTGCAGGAGAATCTCTTACTCTTGTTTCACACTCTGTTTCCTAGGGCCGGTTTGAAGTTCCTGCAATTAACACCGTAAACCCGAGATTTAGCTAGTACCTCACCATATATATGTAAGTAGTGCAGATTCCACCTGAAAAGAATTCTTGTTTTCCCTACAAGCTAGGTAAAGGACGGCTTTCACACACAATTATCTCTCGGAAATGAGCATGTGGAAAGACGTTCGTTCAAATAGCACAAGGGGAACGGGTTGCAGGATAAACACTTACTCTGTGTTCTCAGTCTGTTTCCTAGTGCCGGTTTGAAGTTCCTACAGTTTTTACTTTAAACCCGAGATGGAGCTAGTACCTCCCCGTATAAATAAATGCAGTGCAGTTTCCACCTGAAAAGAAAATTTGTGTTCCCTGGAAGATATTTGAAGGATGGCATTCACATACAGTATTCTCTCAGATCTCAGCATGTGGATAGACCTTCATTCAAATAGCACAAGGGGAAAGTTTTGCATGAGCAACACTTACTCTGGTTTCTCAGTCTGTTTTCAAGTGCCTGTGTGAATTTCCTGCAGTTTTAACCATAAACTCGAGATGGATCTAGTACCTCCCCTTATATATGTATGCAGTGCAGATTTCAACGGAAAAGAAACCCTGTGTTTCCTACAAGCTAGGTAAAGGAAGGCTTTCACAATCAATTATATCTCTGAACTGGGCATATGGAGAGACGTTCGTTCCAATAGCACAAGCGGAACGATTTGCAGGAGCAATAATTAATCTGATTTCTAAGTGTGTTTCCTAGTGCCGGTTTGAAATTCCTATAGTTTTTACTTTAAACTCGATTTGGAGCTAGTAACTCCCCATATATATGTAAACAGTGTAGATTCCACATGATAAGAAACTTTGTGTTCCTTACAAACATGGTAAAGACGGCTTTCACACACACTTACAACTCAGAACTGAGCATGTGGAGAGACGTTCGTTCAAATAGCACAAGGGGAACGGGTTGCAGGAGCAACAATTACTCTCATTTCTCAGTCTGTTTCGTAGTGCCGGTTGGAAGTTCCTACAGATTTCAATTTAAAACCGAGTTGGAGCTAGTACCTCCGCATATATATGAATGTAGCGCACTTTCCTACTGAAACGAAACTTTGTTTTCCCAACAAGGAATGTGAAGGGCGGCATTCACACACACTTTTCTCTCAGATATGAGCATGTGGAGAGACGTTCGTTCAACTAGCTCACAGGGAACGGGTTGCAGGTGAAAATCTTAAACAGTTTTCTCAGTCTGTTTCCAGTTGCCGGTTGAAGTTCCTGCAGTTTTCACTGTAAAACCGAGTTGGAGGTATTACCTCCCCATATATATGTATGTATTGCCATTTCCCACTGAAACGAAACTTTGTGTTCCCATCAAGCTAGGTGAAGTACGGCTTTCACACACACTTATCTCTCAGTAGTGACAAGGTAGAGAGACTTTCGTTCAACTAGCAGAAATGGAACAGGTTGCAGGAGAAACTCTTACTCTTCCTTCTCACTCTGTTTCCTAGGGCTGGTTTGAGTTTCTTGCAGTTTTCACTGTAAACCCGTGTTGGAGCTAATACCTCCCTATATATATGCATGTAATGCTGATTCCAGATGAAAAGAAAATTTGTTTTCCCGTTAAGCAAGTTGAAGCATGCCTTTAACACACACTTTTCTCTCAGACATGGGTATGTAGAGAGACGTTCTTTCAACTAGCACAATGGGAACGGGTTGCAGGAGTAATACTTCTTTTGGTTTCTCAGTCTGTTTCCTAGTGCCAGATTGAAGTTCTTGCAGTTTTCACTGTAAAACAGAGTTGGAGCTAGTACCTCCCCATATATATGTATGTAGTGCAATGTGCAACAGAATAGAATCTCTGTGTTCCCAACAAGCAAGGTGAAGTACATCTTTCACACACACATATCTCTCAGAACTGAGCATGTGGAGAGACGTTCGATCAACTAGCTCAAAAGGAAAGTTTGCAGGGGAAACACACATGTTTCTCAGGCTGCTCCTAATGCCTGTTGGAAGTTCCTACATTTATCACTGTAAAACCGAGTTGGATCTATTACCTCCCCATATATATGTATGTACTGCAGTGTCCAACTGAAGAGATACTTTCTGTTCCCATCAAGCTAGGTGAAGGACGTCTTTCTCACACACATAACACTTCGAATTGAGCATGTGGAGAGACGTTTGTTCAACTAGCACAAATGGAACGGGTTGCAGAAGAATCATTTTATCTGGTTTCTCAGGCTGTTTCCTAGTGCCAGTTTGAAGTCCCTGCAGTTTTCAGTGTAATACCGAGTTGGAGCTTGTACCAGCCCATATATATGTATGTAGTGTTGTTTCCAATGGAAAAGAAACTTTGTGTTCCCAACAAGCTAATTGAAGCACGGATTCCACACACAGTTATCTCTCTGAAAAGAGCATGTGGAGAGACGTACTTTTAACGAACACAAAGGGAACAGGATGCAGTTGTAACACGAAATCTGATTTCTCACTCTGTATCCTAATGCCGGTATGAAGTTCCTGCAGTTTACACCGTAATCCTGAGATGTAGCTAGTACCTCCCCATATATATGTATGTAGTGCAGATACCAACTGAAAAGAAACTTTGTGTTCCCTACAAGGATGGTGAAATGCAGCTTTAACACACAGGTTTCTCTCAGAAATGAGCATGTGGTGAGACATTCGTTCAACTAGCTCAAAAGGAACGGGTTGCAGGAGAAACAATTAAACAGGTTTCTCAGTCTGTTTCCTAGTGCCGGGTGATGTTCCTGCAGTTTTCACTGTAAAACCGAGTTGGAGCTATTATTTCCCCATATATATGTATGTATTGCAGTTTTCAACTGAAAAGAAACTTTGTGTTCCCATCAAGCTAGGTGAAGAACGGCTTTCACTCACACTTATCTCTCAGAAGTGAGAAGGTAGAGAGACATTCTTTCAACTAGCAGAAGTGGAACTGGTTGCAGGAGAATCTCTTACTCTTGTTTCTCAGTCTGTTTCCTAAGGCCGGTTTGAAGTTCCTGCAATTAACACCGTAAACCCGAGATTTAGCTAGTACCACACCATATATATGTAAGTAGTGAACTAAAAATCTGAAAAGAAACTTGTTTTCCCAACAAGAAAGTTGAAGGGTGGCTTTCACACACACTTATCTCTCAGAAATGAGCATGTGGAGAGACGTTCGTTCAACTAGCACAAATGGAACGGGTTGCAGGAGAATCACTTACTCTGGTTTCACAGGCTGTTTCCTAGTGCCGGTTGGAAGTTCCTGCAGTTTTCAGTGTAATACCGAGTTAGAGCTTGTACCAGCCCATACATATTTATGTAGTGCAGTTTCCAACGGAAAAGAATCCATGTGTTCCAAACAAGCTAATTGAAGCACGGCTTCCAAACACAGTTATATCTTCGAAATGATCATGTGGAGAGACGTTCGTTCAACAAACACAAAGGGAACAGGTTGCAGTTGTAACACGTACTCTGATTTCTCACTCTGTATCCTAATTACGGTGTGAAGTTCCTGCAGTTTACACAGTAAACCCGAGATGTAGCTAGTACCTCCTCATATATATGTACGTAGTGCAGATTCCAACTGATAAGGAACTTGTTTTACCTACAAGTAAGGTGAAGGGCGGCTTTCACACACACTTTTCTCTCAGATATGAGCATGTGTAGAGACGTTCGTTCAACTAGCTCAAAGGAAACGGGTTGCAGGTGAAACACTTACACAGGTTTCTCAGTCTGATTCCTAGTGCCTGTTGGAATTTCCTACAGTTTGCACTGTAAAACCGTGTTGGATCTATTACCTCCCCATATTTATGTATGTAATGCAGTTTCCAAATGAAGAGATACTTTCCGTTCCCATCAAGCTAGGTGAAGGACGGCTTTCACACACACTTATCTCTCAAAACTGAGCATGTGGAGAGACTGTCGTTCAACTAGCACAAAGTGAGTGGTTTTGCAGGAGAAACACTTACTCTGGTTTCTCAGAATGTTTCCTAGTGCTGGATTGAAGTTCCTGCAGTTTTCATTATAAAACCGTGTTGAAGCTTGTACCTCACCATATATATGTACGTAGTGCACTTTCCAGCTGAAAAGAAACTTATGTTCCCAACCAGTAAGTTGAAGGGCGGCTTACACACACAATTATCTCTCAGAAAGAAGCATCTGGAGAGACGTTCGTTCAACTAGCTCTAAGGGACCGGTTTGCAGGAAAAACCCTTACACATGTTTCTCAGTCGTTTTCCTAGTGCTGGTTTGAAATTCCTGCAGTTTTCACAGAAAACTGCTTTGGAGCAATGACCTCAACATATATGTATGTAGTGCACTTTCCAGCTGAAAAGAAACTTGTGTTCCCAACAAGAACGTTTAAGGACGGCTTTCACACACAATTTTCTCTCAGAAATGAGCATGTAGAGAGACATACGTTCAATTACCACGAATGGAACGGATTGTAGGAACATCACTTACTCTGGTTTCTCAGGCTGTTTCCTAGTGCCGGTTTGAAGTTCCTGCAGCTTTCAGTGTAATACCGAGTTGGAGCTTGTACCAGCCCATATATATGTATGTAATGCAGTTTCCAACTGAAAAGAAACTTTGTGTTCCCACAAGCTAATTGAAGCACGGCTTCCACACACAGTTATCTCTCCGAAATGAGCATGTGGAGAGACGTTCGTTCAACAAACACAAAGGGAATAGTTTGCAGTTTTCACACGTACTCTGGTTTCTCACTCTGTTACCTAATGCCGGGTTGAAGTTACTGCATTTTACACCGTAAACCCGAGATTTAGCAAGTACCTCCCAATATATATGCATGTAGTGCAGATTCCAACTGAAAAGATACAATGTGTTCCCAACAAGCTGGGTGAAGGACGGCTTTCACTCACACTTATAACTCAGAACTGAGCATTTGGAAAGAAATTCGTTCAAATAGCACAAGGGGAACGTGCTGCAGGAGCAACAATTACTCTGGTTTCTCAGTCTGTTTCCTAGTGCCGGTTTGAAGTTCCCACAGTTTTCAATTTAAACCCGATTTGGAGCTTGTACCTCCGCATATAAATGAATGTAGAGCACTTTCCTACTGAAACGAAACTTTGTTTTCCCAACAAGGAATGTGAAGTTCGGCTTTCACACACACTTTTCTCTCAGATATTTGCATGTGGAGAGACGTTCTTTCAACTAGCTCACATTGAACGGGTTGCAGGAGAAAATCTTAAACAGTTTTCTCAGTCTGTTTCCAATTGCCGGTTGAAGTTCCTGCAGTTTTCACTGTAAAACCGAGTTGGAGCTAGTAGCTCCCCATATATATGTATGTATTGCAGTTTCCAAATGAAAAGAAACATTGTGTTCCCATCAAGCTAGGTGAAGAAGGGCTTTCACACACACTTGTATCTGAGTAGTGAGAAGGTAGAGAGACGTTCGTTCAACTAGCACAAATGGAACAGGTAGAAGGAGAAATACTTACTCTTGTTTCTCACTCTGTTTCCTAGGGCCGTTTTGAGGTTCCTGCATTTTTCACTGTAAACACGAGATGGAGCTAGTACCTCCCTATATATATGTATGTAATGCTGATTCCAAATGAAAAGAAAATTTGTTTTCCTGATAAGCAAGTTGAAGCATACCTTTAACACACACTTTTCTCTCAGACTTGGGTTTATAGAGAGACGTTCTTTCATCTAGCACAATGGGAACGGGTTGCAGGGGTAATACTACTTCTGGTTACTCAGTCTGTTTCCTAGTGCCAGTTTGAAGTTCCTGCAGTTTTCACTGTAAAACACATTTGGAGCTAGTACCTACCCATATATATGTATGTAGTGCAGTGTCCAACAGAATAGAATCTGTGTGTTCCCAACAAGCTAGGTGAAAGACGTGTTTCACACACACATATCTCTCAGAACTAAGCATGTGGAGAGACGTTCGTTCAACTAGCTCAAAGGGAAAGGTTTGCAGGGGAAACACAGAAGTTTCACAGGCTGCTTCCAAGTGCCTGTTGGAAGTTCCAACAGTTATCACTGTAAAACAGAGTTGGATCTATTACCTCCCCATATATATGTATGTAGTGCAGTTTCCAACTGAAGAGAAAATTTCTATTCTCTTCAAGCTAAGTGAAGGACGTCTTTAACACACACATACCTCTCAGATCTTAGCATGTGGAGAGACGTTCGTTCAACTAGCACAAATGGAACGGGTTGCAGTTGTAACACGTATTCAGGTTTCTAAATCTTTATCCTAATGCCAGTTTGAATTTCCTGCAGTTTACACCATAAACCCGAGGTTTAGCTAGTACCTCCACATATATATATATGTAGTGCAGATTCTAACTGAAAAGAAACATTGTGTTCCCAACATTCTAGGTGAAGGACGGCTTCCACACACAGTTATACCTCTGAACTGAGCATATGGAGAGACCTTCGTTCCAGTAGCGCAAGGGGAACAGGATGCAGGAGCAAAAATTAATCTGCTTTTTAGGTGTTTTTCCTAGTGCCGGTTGGAAGTTCCTGCAGTTTTCACTGTAAACACGAGTTGGTGCTAGTACCTCCCCATATATATGTATGCAATGCTGTTTACAACTGAAACGAAACTTTGTGTTCCCAACAATCTAGGTGAAGGACGGCTTTCACACAAACATATCTCTCAAAACTGAGCATGTGGAGAGACTGTCGTTCAACTAGCACAAAGTGAGTGGTTTTGCAGGAGAAACACTTACTCTGGTTTCTCAGACTGTTTCCTAGTGCTGGTTTGAAGATCCTGCAGTTTTCACTGTAAAACCGTGTTGGAGCTATTACCTCAACATATATCTGTATGTAGTGCACTTTCCAGCTGAAAAGAAACTTGTGTTCCCAACAAGTAATTTGAAGGGCGGCTTTCACACACATTTATCTCTCATAAATGAGCATCTGGAGAGACGTTCGTTCAACTACCTCTAAGGGGCCGGTTTGCAGGAGAAACACTTACACAGGTTTCTCAGTCGTTTCCCTAGTGCTGGTTTGAAATTCCTGCAGTGTTCACAGAAATCTGCTTTGGAGATATTACCTCAACATATATGTATGTAGTGCAATTTCCAGCTGAAAAGAAACTTGTGTTCCCATCAAGAAAGTTGAACGGCGGCTTTCACACACACTTATCTCTCAGAATTGAGCATGTGGAGAGACGTTCGTTCCACTAACACAAGTGGAAAGGGTTTCAGGAAAATCACTTACTCTGGTTTCACACACTGTTTCCTAGTGCCGGTTGGAAATTCCTGCAGTTTTCACTGTAAACCCTAGGTTGAGCAGTACATCCCCATATATATGTATGTACTGCACATTCCAGCTGATAAGGAACTTGTGTTACCAACAAGTAAGGTGAAGGGCGGCTTTCACACACACTTATCTCTCAGAACTGAGCATGTGTAGAGAAGTTCGTTCAACTAACCCAAGTGGAACGGGTTGCAGGAGAATCACTTACTCTGGTTTCACAAATTGTTTCCTAGTGCCTGTTGGAAGTTCCTGCAGTTTGCACTGTAAAACCGTGTTGGATCTATTACCTCCCCATATTTATGTATGTAGGGCTGTTTCCAACTGAAGTGATACTTTCCGTTCCCATCAAGCTATATGAAGGAATGCTTTCACACACACATTTGACTCAGAAATGAGCATGTAGAGAGACATTCTTTCAAATATCACGAATGGAACGGGTTGCAAGAGAATCAATTAATCTGGTTTCTCAGGCGGTTTCCTAGTGCCTGTTTGAAATTCCTGCAATTTTCAGTGTAATACCGAGTTGGAGCTTGTACCAGCCCATATATGTGTATGCCGTGCAGTTTCCAACTGAAACCAAACTTTGTGTTCCAAACAAGCTAGGTGAAGGACGGCTTTCACACACACTTATCTCTCAAAACTGAGCATTTGGAGAGACTGTCGTTCAACTAGCACAAAGTGAGTGGTTTTGCAGGAGAAACACTTACTCTGGTTTCTCAGACTGTTTCCTAGTGCTGGTTTGATGTTCCTGCAGTTTTCATTGTAAAACCGTGTTGGAGCTATTACATCACCATGTATATGTATGTAGTGCACTTTCCAGCTGAAATGAAGCTTGTGTTCCCAACAAGTAAGTTGAAGGGCGGCTTTCACACACAATTATCTCTCAGAAATTAGCATTTGGAGAGACGTTCGTTCAACTAGCTCTAAGGGAGCGGTTTGCATGAGAAACCGTTACAAAGTTTTCTCAGTCGTTTTCCTAGTGCTGGTTTGAAATTCCTGCAGTATTCACAGAAAACTTCTTTGGAGCTATTACCTCACAATATATGTATGTAGTGCACTTTCCAGCTGAAAAGAAACTTGTGTTCCCAACAAGAAAGTTGAAGGGCGGCTTTCACACACACTTATCTCTCAGATATGAGCATGTGGAGAGACGTTCATTCAACTAACACAAGTGGAACGGGTTGCAGGAGAATCAATTACTCTGGTTTCACAAAATGTTTCCTAGTGCCTGTTGGAAGTTCCTGCAGTTTTCACTGTAAACCCGAGTTTGAGCAGTACATCCAGATAGATATATATGTAGTGCACTTACCAGCTGATAAGGAACTAGTGTTACCAACAAGTAAGGTGAAGGGCGGCTTACACACAATTATCTCTCAGAAATGAGCATCTGGAGAGACGTTCATTCAACTAGCTCTAAGGGACCGGTTTGCAGGAAAAACCCTTACACTTGTTTCTCAGTCGTTTTCCAAGTGCTGGTTTCAAATTCATGCAGTTTTCACAGAAAAATCTTTGGAGCTATGACCTCAACATATATGTATGTAGTGCACTTTCCTGCTGAAAAGAAACTTGTGTTCCCAACAAGAACGTTTAAGGACGGCTTTCACACACAATTTTCTCTCAGAAATGAGCATGTAGAGAGACATTCGTTCAAATACCACGAATGGAACGGGTTGCAGGACATCACTTACTCTGGTTTCTCAGGCTGTTTCCTAGTGCCTGTTTGAAGTTCCTGCAGCTTTCAGTGTAATACCGGGTTGGAGCTTGTACCAGCCCATATATATGTATGTAGTGCAGTTTCCAACTGAAAAGAAACTTTGTGTTCCCATAAAGCTAATTGAAGCACGGTATCCACACACAGTTATCTCTCCGAAATGATCATGTGGAGAGACGTTCGTTCAAAAAACACAAAGGGAACAGGTTGCAGTTAACACGTACTCAGGTTTCTAAATCTGTATCCTAATGCCAGTTTGAATTTCCTGCAGTTACATCGTAAACCCGAGGTTTAGCTAGTACCTCCCCATATATATGTAGGTAGTGCAGATTCTAACTTAAAACAAACATTGTGTTCCCAACAAGCCAGGTGAAGTACGGCTTCCACACACAATTATATCTCTGAATTGAGCATATGGAGAGACGTTCGTTCCAGTAGCCCAAGGGGAACGGGATGTAGGAGAAACACTTTATCTGCTTTTTAGTTGTATTTCCTAGTGCCGATTTGAATTTCCTACAGTTTTTGCTTTAAACCCGTGTTGGAGATAGTACCTCCCAATATATATGTATTCAGTGCAGATAACACCTGAAAAGAAACCTTGTGTTCCCTACAAGCTAGGTAAAGGATGGCTTTCACACACACTTATCCCTCAGAACTGAGCATGTGGAGAGATTTTCGTTCAAAAAGCACAAGGAAAACGGGTTGCAGGAGCAGCACTACTCTGGTTTCGCAGTCTGTTTCCTAGTGCCGTTTTGATGTTCCTAAAGTTTTCAATTTAAACCCGAGTTGGAGCTAGTACCTCCCCATATATATGAATGTAGTGCACTTTCCAACTCGAAAGAAACTATGTGTTCCTACAAGCTTGTTGAAGGACGGCTTTCACACACACTTATCTCTCAAAACTGAGCATGTGGAGAGACTGTTGTTCAACTAGCACAAATGGAACGGGTTGCAGTATAAACTCTTACTCTGGTTTCTCTCTCTGTTCATAATGCCGGTTTGAAGTTCCTGCAGTTTTCACTGTAAACCCGAGTTGGAGCTAGTACCTCCCTATAAATATGTATGTAGTGCAGATTCCAACAGAAAATAAACTTTGTGTTCCCGACAATGAAGGAGAAGCACGCCTTTAACACACACTTATCTGTCAGAACTGAGCATTTATATAGACCTTCGATCAACTAGCACAATGGAAACGCGTTCCAGGAAAAATTCTTCTTCTGGATTCTCAGTCTGTTTCCTAGTGCCTGTGCAAGTTCCTGCAGTTTTCACTGAAAACCCGATGTTGAGCTGTACATCCCCATATATATGTATGTAGTGCAGTTTCCAGCTGATAAGAAAATTGTGTTCCCAACAAGTAAGTTGAAGGACGGCTTTCACACACACTTTTCTCTCAGAAATGAGCATGTGGATAGACGTTCGTTCAACTAGCTCAAAGGGAATGGTTTGCAGGGGAAACACTTACACAAGTTTCTCAGTCTGATTCCTAGTGCCTGTTGGAAGTTCCTACAG
Organism: Camelus bactrianus; assembly: GCF_048773025.1. Taxonomy (NCBI): domain Eukaryota; kingdom Metazoa; phylum Chordata; class Mammalia; order Artiodactyla; family Camelidae; genus Camelus; species Camelus bactrianus. Next base: position 48,928,566 of record NC_133575.1, read on the forward strand.
TTTGCACTGTATGCCCGAGTTGGAGATAGTACTTCCCAATATATATGTATGTAGTGCAGATCCCACCTGAAAAGAAACATTGTGTTCCCTACAATCTAGGTAAAGGACGGCTTTCACACACACTTATGTCTCAGAACTGAGCATGTGGAGAGATTTTCGTTCAAATAGCACAAGGGAAACATGTTGCTAGAGCAACACTACTCTGGTTTCGCAGTCTGTTTCCTAGTGCCGTTTAGATGTTCCTGCAGTTTTCAATTTAAACCCGAGTTGGAGCTAGTTCCTCCCCATATATATGAATGTAGCGCACCTTCCAACTCGAAAGAATCTATGTGTTCCCAAAAAGCTAGGTGAAGGACGGCTTTCACACACACTTATCTCTCAAAACTGAGCATGTGGAGAGACTGTCGTTCAACTAGCACAAAGTGAGCGGTTTTGCAGGAGAAACACTTACTCTGGTTTCTCAGACTGCTTCTTATTGCTGGTTTGAATTTCCTGAGTTTTCATTGTAAAACCGTGTTGGAGCTAGTACCTCACCATATATGTGTATGTAGTGCACTTTCCATCTGAAAAGAAACTTGTGTTCCCAACAAGAAAGCTGAAGGGCGGCTTTCACACACAATTATCTCTTTGAAATGAGCATCTGGAGAGACGTACGTTCAACTAGCTCTAAGGGACCGGTTTGCAGGAGAAACCTTACACAGGTTTCTCAGTCGTTTTCCTAGTGCTGGTTTGAAATTCCTGCAGAATTCACAAAAAACTGCTTTGGAGCTATTTCCTCACCATATATGTATGTAGTGCACTTTCCAGCTGAAAAGAAACTTGTGTTCCCAACAAGAAAGTTGAAGGGCGGCTTTCAAACACAATTATCTGTCAGAAATGAGCATGTGGAGAGACGTTCGTTCAACTAGCACTAATGGAACTGTTTGCAGGATAAACTCTTACTCTGGTTTCTCTCTCTGTTCATAATGCCGGTTAGAAGATCCTGCATTTTTCACTGTAAACCCGAGTTGGAGCTAGTACCTCCCTTTATATTTGTATGTAGTGCAGATTCCAACTGAAAAGAAACTTTGTGTTCCCGACAAGCTAGGAGAAGCACGCCTTTAACACACATTTATCTGTCAGAACTGAGCATTTAGAGAGACATTCAATCAACTAGCACAATGGAAACGCGTTCCAGGAAAAACACTTCTTCTGGATTATCAGTCTATTTCCTAGTGCCCGTGCAAGTTCCTGCAGTTTTCATTGAACACCCGAAGTTGAGCAGTACATCCCAATATATATGTCTCATTGCACTTTCCCGCTGATAAGAAACATGTGTTCACAACAAGAAAGTTGAAGGGCGGCTTTCACACACACTTATCTCTCAGATATGAGCATGTGGAGAGACGTTCGTTCAACTAACACAAGTGGAATGTGTTGCAGGAGAATCAATTACTCTGGTTTCACAAATGTTTCCTAGTGCCTGTTGGATGTTACTGCAGTTTTCACTGTAAACCCGAGTTTGAGCAGTACATCCAGATACATATATATGTAGTGCACTTTCCAGCTCATAAGGAACTTGTGTTCCCAACAAGTAAGGTGAAGGGCGGCTTTCACACACACTTTTCTCTCGGAAATTAGCATGTGGAGAGACGTTCGTTCAACTAGCTCAAAGGGAACTTGTTGCAGGGGAAACACTTACACAGGTTTCTCAGTCTGATTCCTAGTGCCTGTTGGTAGTTCCTACAGTTTGCACTGTAAAACCGTGTTGGATCTATTACCTCCCAATTTTTATGTATGTAGTGCAGTTTCCAACTGAAGAGATACTTCCCGTTCCCATCAAGCTAGTTGAAGGACGGCTTTCACACACACTTTTCTCTCAGAAATGAGCATGTAGAGAGACATTCGTTCAAATACTATGAATGGAACGGGTTGCAGGTGAATCACTTACTCTGGTTTCTCAGGCTTTTTCCTAGTGCCGGTTTGAAGTTCCTGCAGCCTTCAGTGTAATAACGAGTTGGAGCTTGTACCAGCCCATATATATGTATGCAGTGCAGTTTCCAACTGAAAAGAAACTTTGTGTTCCCAACAAGCTAGGTGAAGGTCGGCTTTCACACACACTTATCTCTCAGAACTGAGCATGTGGAGAGACGTTCGTTCAACTAGCACAAATGGAACGGGTTGCAGGATAAACTCTTACTCTGGTTTCTCTCTCTGTTCATAATGCCGGTTTGAAGTTCCTGCAGTTTTCACAGTAAACCCGAGTTGGATCTAGTACCTCCCTATTAATATGTATGTAGTGCAGATTCCAACTGAAAAGAAACTTTGTGTTCCCGACAAGGTAGGAGAAGCAAGCCTTTAACACACACTTATCTGTCAGAACTGAGCATTTAGAGAGACCATCGATCAACTAGCACAATGGAAACGCGTTCCAGGAAAAACACTTCTTCTGGATTCTCAGTCTGTTTCCTAGTGCCCGTGCAGGTTCCTGCAATTTTCACTGAAAACCCGAGAGTGAGCAGTACATCCCCATAAATATGTATGTAGTCCACTTTCCAGCTGATAAGAAAATTGTGTTCCCAACAAGTAAGGTGAAGGACGGCTTTCACACACAATTTTCTCTCAGAAATGAGCATGTGGAGAGACGTTCGTAAAACTAGCTCAAAGGGAACGGGTTGCAGGGGAAACACTTACAGAGGTTTCTCAGTCTAATTCCTACTGCCTGTTGGAAGTTCCTACAGTTTGCACTCTAAAACCGTGTTAGATCTATTATCTCCCCATAATTATTTATGTAGAGCAGTTTCCAACTGAAGAGTTATATTCCGTTCCCATCAAGCTAGGTGAAGGACGGCTCTCACACACACTTTTCTCTCAAAAATGATCATGTAGAGAGACATTCGTTCAAATACCAAAAATGGAACGGGTTGCAGGAGAATCACTTACTCTGGTATCACAGGATGTTTACTAGTGCCGGTTTGAAGTTCCTGCAGCTTTCAGTGTAATATCGAGTTCGAGCTAGTACCAGCCCATATATATGTATGTAGTGCAGATTCTAACTGAAAAGAAACATTGTGTTCCCAACATTCTAGGTGAAGTACGGCTTCCACACACAGTTATACCTCTGAACTGAGCATATGGAGAGACGTTCGTTCCAGTAGCACAAGGGGAATAGGATGCAGGAGCAAAAATTAATCTGCTTTTTAGGTGTGTTTCCTAGTGCCTGTTGGAAGTTCCTGCAGTTTTCACTGTAAACACGAGTTGGTGTTAGTACCTCCCCATATATATGTATGCAATGCTGTTTCCAACTGAAACGAAACTTTGTGTTCCCAACAATCTAGGTGAAGGACGGCTTTCACACAAACATAACTCTCAAAACTGAGCATGTGGAGAGACTGTCGTTCAACTAGCACAAAGTGAGTGGTTTTGCAGGAGAAACACTTACTCTGGTTTCTCAGACTGTTTCCTAGTGCTGGTTTGAAATTCCTGCAGTGTTCAAAGAAATCTGCTTTGGAGCTATTAACTCACCATATATGTATGTAGTGCACTCTCCAGCTTAAAAGAAACTTGTGTTCCCATCAAGAAAGTTGAAGGGCGGCTTTCACACACACTTATCTCTCAGAACTGAGCATTTGGAGAGAAGTTCGTTCAACTAACACAAGTGGATCGGGTTGCAGGAGAATCACTTACTCTGGTTTCACAAATTGTTTCCTAGTGCCTGTTGGAAATTCCTGCAGTTTGCACTGTAAAACCGTGTTGGATCTATTACCTCCCCATATTTATGTATGTAGTGCACTTTTCAACTGAAACGATACTTTCTGTTCCCATCAAGCTATATGAAAGAAGGCTTTCACAAACACATTTCTCTCAGAATTTAGCATGTAGAGAGACATTCATTCAAATACCACGAATGGAACTGGTTGCAGGAGAATCAATTACTCTGGTTTCTCAGGCGGATTCCTAGTGCCTGTATGAAGTTCCTGCAACTTTCAGTGTAATACCAAGTTGGAGCTTTTACCAGCCCATATATATGTATGCCGTGCAGTTTCAAACTGAAACCAAACTTTGTGTTCCAAACAAGCTAGGTGAAGGACGGCTTTCACACACACTTATCTCTCAAAACTGAGCATTTGGAGAGACTGTCGTTCAACTAGCACAAAGTGAGCGGTTTTGCAGGAGAAACACTTACTCTGGTTTCTCAGAATGTTTCCTAGTGCTGGTTTGAAGTTCCTGCAGTTTTCACTGTAAACCCGAGTTTGAGCAGTACATCCAGATACATATATATGTAGTGCACTTTCCAGCTGATAAGGAACTAGTGTTACCAACAAGTAAGGTGAAGGGCGGCTTACACACAATTATCTCTCAGAAATGAGCATCTGGAGAGACGTTCGTTCAACTAGCTCTAAGGGACCGGTTTGCAGGAAAAACCCTTACACTTGTTTCTCAGTCGTTTTCCAAGTGCTGGTTTCAAATTCATGCAGTTTTCACAGAAAAATGCTTTGGAGCTATGACCTCAACATATATGTATGTAGTGCATTTTCCTGCTGAAAAGAAACTTGTGTTCCCAACAAGAACGTTTAAGGACGGCTTTCACACACAATTTTCTCTCAGAAATGAGCATGTAGAGAGACATTCGTTCAAATACCACGAATGGAACGGGTTGCAGGACATCACTTACTCTGGTTTCTCAGGCTGTTTCCTAGTGCTGGTTTGAAGTTCCTGCAGCTTTCAGTGTAATACCGGGTTGGAGCTTGTACCAGCCCATATATATGTATGTAGTGCAGTTTCCAACTGAAAAGAAACTTTGTGTTCCCATAAAGCTAATTGAAGCACGGTATCCACACACAGTTATCTCTCCGAAATGATCATGTGGAGAGACGTTCGTTCAAAAAACACAAAGGGAACAGGTTGCAGTTAACACGTACTCAGGTTTCTAAATCTGTATCCTAATGCCAGTTTGAATTTCCTGCAGTTACATCGTAAACCCGAGGTTTAGCTAGTACCTCCCCATATATATGTAGGTAGTGCAGATTCTAACTTAAACAAACATTGTGTTCCCAACAAGCCAGGTGAAGTACGGCTTCCACACACAATTATATCTCTGAATTGAGCATATGGAGAGACGTTCGTTCCAGTAGCCCAAGGGGAACGGGATGTAGGAGAAACACTTTATCTGCTTTTTAGTTGTATTTCCTAGTGCCGATTTGAATTTCCTACAGTTTTTGCTTTAAACCCGTGTTGGAGATAGTACCTCCCAATATATATGTATTCAGTGCAGATAACACCTGAAAAGAAACCTTGTGTTCCCTACAAGCTAGGTAAAGGACGGCTTTCACACACACTTATCCCTCAGAACTGAGCATGTGGAGAGATTTTCGTTCAAAAAGCACAAGGAAAACGGGTTGCAGGAGCAGCACTACTCTGGTTTCGCAGTCTGTTTCCTAGTGCCGTTTTGATGTTCCTAAAGTTTTCAATTTAAACCCGAGTTGGAGCTAGTACCTCCCCATATATATGAATGTAGTGCACTTTCCAACTCGAAAGAAACTATGTGTTCCTACAAGCTTGTTGAAGGACGGCTTTCACACACACTTATCTCTCAAAACTGAGCATGTGGAGAGACTGTTGTTCAACTAGCACAAATGGAGCGGGTTGCAGGATAAACTCTTACTCTGGTTTCTCTCTCTGTTCATAATGCCGGTTTGAAGTTCCTGCAGTTTTCACTGTAAACCCGAGTTGGAGCTAGTACCTCCCTATAAATATGTATGTAGTGCAGATTCCAACTGAAAATAAACTTTGTGTTCCCGACAATGAAGGAGAAGCACGCCTTTAACACACACTTATCTGTCAGAACTGAGCATTTATATAGACCTTCGATCAACTAGCACAATGGAAACGCGTTCCAGGAAAAATTCTTCTTCTGGATTCTCAGTCTGTTTCCTAGTGCCTGTGCAAGTTCCTGCAGTTTTCACTGAAAACCCGATGTTGAGCTGTACATCCCCATATATATGTATGTAGTGCAGTTTCCAGCTGATAAGAAAATTGTGTTCCCAACAAGTAAGTTGAAGGACGGCTTTCACACACACTTTTCTCTCAGAAATGAGCATGTGGATAGACGTTCGTTCAACTAGCTCAAAGGGAATGGTTTGCAGGGGAAACACTTACACAAGTTTCTCAGTCTGATTCCTAGTGCCTGTTGGAAGTTCCTACAGTTTGCACTGTATGCCCGAGTTGGAGAGAGTACTTCCCAATATATATGTATGTAGTGCAGATTCCACCTGAAAAGAAACATTGTGTTCCCTACAATCTAGGTAAAGGACGGCTTTCACACACACTTATATCTCAGAACTGAGCATGTGGAGAGATTTTCGTTCAAATAGCACAAGGGAAACATGTTGCTAGAGCAACACTACTCTGGTTTCGCAGTCTGTTTCCTAGTGCCGTTTAGATGTTCCTGCAGTTTTCAATTTAAACCCGAGTTGGAGCTAGTTCCTCCCCATATATATGAATGTAGCGCACCTTCCAACTCGAAAGAATCTATGTGTTCCCAAAAAGCTAGGTGAAGGACGGCTTTCACACACACTTATCTCTCAAAACTGAGCATGTGGAGAGACTGTCGTTCAACTAGCACAAAGTGAGCGGTTTTGCAGGAGAAACACTTACTCTGGTTTCTCAGACTGCTTCTTATTGCTGGTTTGAATTTCCTGAGTTTTCATTGTAAAACCGTGTTGGAGCTAGTACCTCACCATATATGTGTATGTAGTGCACTTTCCATCTGAAAAGAAACTTGTGTTCCCAACAAGAAAGCTGAAGGGCGGCTTTCACACACAATTATCTCTTTGAAATGAGCATCTGGAGAGACGTACGTTCAACTAGCTCTAAGGGACCGGTTTGCAGGAGAAACCTTACACAGGTTTCTCAGTCGTTTTCCTATTGCTGGTTTGAAATTCCTGCAGAATTCACAAAAAACTGCTTTGGAGCTATTTCCTCACCATATATGTAAGTAGTGCACTTTCCAGCTGAAAAGAAACTTGTGTTCCCAACAAGAAAGTTGAAGGGCGGCTTTCAAACACAATTATCTGTCAGAAATGAGCATGTGGAGAGACGTTCGTTCAACTAGCACTAATGGAACTGTTTGCAGGATAAACTCTTACTCTGGTTTCTCTCTCTGTTCATAATGCCGGTTAGAAGTTCCTGCATTTTTCACTGTAAACCCGAGTTGGAGCTAGTACCTCCCTTTATATTTGTATGTAGTGCAGATTCCAACTGAAAAGAAACTTTGTGTTCCCGACAAGCTAGGAGAAGCACGCCTTTAACACACATTTATCTGTCAGAACTGAGCATTTAGAGAGACATTCGATCAACTAGCACAATGGAAACGCGTTCCAGGAAAAACACTTCTTCTGGATTATCAGTCTATTTCCTAGTGCCCGTGCAAGTTCCTGCAGTTTTCATTGAACACCCGAAGTTGAGCAGTACATCCCAATATATATGTCTCATTGCACTTTCCCGCTGATAAGAAACATGTGTTCACAACAAGAAAGTTGAAGGGCGGCTTTCACACACACTTATCTCTCAGATATGAGCATGTGGAGAGACGTTCGTTCAACTAACACAAGTGGAATGTGTTGCAGGAGAATCAATTACTCTGGTTTCACAAATGTTTCCTAGTGCCTGTTGGATGTTACTGCAGTTTTCACTGTAAACCCGAGTTTGAGCAGTACATCCAGATACATATATATGTAGTGCACTTTCCAGCTCATAAGGAACTTGTGTTCCCAACAAGTAAGGTGAAGGGCGGCTTTCACACACACTTTTCTCTCGGAAATTAGCATGTGGAGAGACGTTCGTTCAACTAGCTCAAAGGGAACTGGTTGCAGGGGAAACACTTACACAGGTTTCTCAGTCTGATTCCTAGTGCCTGTTGGTAGTTCCTACAGTTTGCACTGTAAAACCGTGTTGGATCTATTACCTCCCAATTTTTATGTATGTAGTGCAGTTTCCAACTGAAGAGATACTTCCCGTTCCCATCAAGCTAGTTGAAGGACGGCTTTCACACACACTTTTCTCTCAGAAATGAGCATGTAGAGAGACATTCGTTCAAATACTATGAATGGAACGGGTTGCAGGTGAATCACTTACTCTGGTTTCTCAGGCTTTTTCCTAGTGCCGGTTTGAAGTTCCTGCAGCCTTCAGTGTAATAACGAGTTGGAGCTTGTACCAGCCCATATATATGTATGCAGTGCAGTTTCCAACTGAAAAGAAACTTTGTGTTCCCAACAAGCTAGGTGAAGGTCGGCTTTCACACACACTTATCTCTCAGAACTGAGCATGTGGAGAGACGTTCGTTCAACTAGCACAAATGGAACGGGTTGCAGGATAAACTCTTACTCTGGTTTCTCTCTCTGTTCATAATGCCGGTTTGAAGTTCCTGCAGTTTTCACAGTAAACCCGAGTTGGATCTAGTACCTCCCTATTAATATGTATGTAGTGCAGATTCCAACTGAAAAGAAACTTTGTGTTCCCGACAAGGTAGGAGAAGCAAGCCTTTAACACACACTTATCTGTCAGAACTGAGCATTTAGAGAGACCATCGATCAACTAGCACAATGGAAACGCGTTCCAGGAAAAACACTTCTTCTGGATTCTCAGTCTGTTTCCTAGTGCCCGTGCAGGTTCCTGCAATTTTCACTGAAAACCCGAGAGTGAGCAGTACATCCCCATAAATATGTATGTAGTCCACTTTCCAGCTGATAAGAAAATTGTGTTCCCAACAAGTAAGGTGAAGGACGGCTTTCACACACAATTTTCTCTCAGAAATGAGCATGTGGAGAGACGTTCGTAAAACTAGCTCAAAGGGAACGGGTTGCAGGGGAAACACTTACAGAGGTTTCTCAGTCTAATTCCTACTGCCTGTTGGAAGTTCCTACAGTTTGCACTCTAAAACCGTGTTAGATCTATTATCTCCCCATAATTATTTATGTAGAGCAGTTTCCAACTGAAGAGTTATATTCCGTTCCCATCAAGCTAGGTGAAGGACGGCTCTCACACACACTTTTCTCTCAAAAATGATCATGTAGAGAGACATTCGTTCAAATACCAAAAATGGAACGGGTTGCAGGAGAATCACTTACTCTGGTATCACAGGATGTTTACTAGTGCCGGTTTGAAGTTCCTGCAGCTTTCAGTGTAATATCGAGTTCGAGCTAGTACCAGCCCATATATATGTATGTAGTGCAGATTCTAACTGAAAAGAAACATTGTGTTCCCAACATTCTAGGTGAAGTACGGCTTCCACACACAGTTATACCTCTGAACTGAGCATATGGAGAGACGTTCGTTCCAGTAGCACAAGGGGAATAGGATGCAGGAGCAAAAATTAATCTGCTTTTTAGGTGTGTTTCCTAGTGCCTGTTGGAAGTTCCTGCAGTTTTCACTGTAAACACGAGTTGGTGTTAGTACCTCCCCATATATATGTATGCAATGCTGTTTCCAACTGAAACGAAACTTTGTGTTCCCAACAATCTAGGTGAAGGACGGCTTTCACACAAACATAACTCTCAAAACTGAGCATGTGGAGAGACTGTCGTTCAACTAGCACAAAGTGAGTGGTTTTGCAGGAGAAACACTTACTCTGGTTTCTCAGACTGTTTCCTAGTGCTGGTTTGAAATTCCTGCAGTGTTCAAAGAAATCTGCTTTGGAGCTATTAACTCACCATATATGTATGTAGTGCACTCTCCAGCTTAAAAGAAACTTGTGTTCCCATCAAGAAAGTTGAAGGGCGGCTTTCACACACACTTATCTCTCAGAACTGAGCATTTGGAGAGAAGTTCGTTCAACTAACACAAGTGGATCGGGTTGCAGGAGAATCACTTACTCTGGTTTCACAAATTGTTTCCTAGTGCCTGTTGGAAATTCCTGCAGTTTGCACTGTAAAACCGTGTTGGATCTATTACCTCCCCATATTTATGTATGTAGTGCACTTTTCAACTGAAACGATACTTTCTGTTCCCATCAAGCTATATGAAAGAAGGCTTTCACAAACACATTTCTCTCAGAATTTAGCATGTAGAGAGACATTCATTCAAATACCACGAATGGAACTGGTTGCAGGAGAATCAATTACTCTGGTTTCTCAGGCGGATTCCTAGTGCCTGTATGAAGTTCCTGCAACTTTCAGTGTAATACCGAGTTGGAGCTTTTACCAGCCCATATATATGTATGCCGTGCAGTTTCAAACTGAAACCAAACTTTGTGTTCCAAACAAGCTAGGTGAAGGACGGCTTTCACACACACTTATCTCTCAAAACTGAGCATTTGGAGAGACTGTCGTTCAACTAGCACAAAGTGAGCGGTTTTGCAGGAGAAACACTTACTCTGGTTTCTCAGAATGTTTCCTAGTGCTGGTTTGAAGTTCCTGCAGTTTTCACTGTAAACCCGAGTTTGAGCAGTACATCCAGATACATATATATGTAGTGCACTTTCCAGCTGATAAGGAACTAGTGTTACCAACAAGTAAGGTGAAGGGCAGCTTACACACAATTATCTCTCAGAAATGAGCATCTGGAGAGACGTTCGTTCAACTAGCTCTAAGGGACCGGTTTGCAGGAAAAACCCTTACACTTGTTTCTCAGTCGTTTTCCAAGTGCTGGTTTCAAATTCATGCAGTTTTCACAGAAAAATGCTTTGGAGCTATGACCTCAACATATATGTATGTAGTGCACTTTCCTGCTGAAAAGAAACTTGTGTTCCCAACAAGAACGTTTAAGGACGGCTTTCACACACAATTTTCTCTCAGAAATGAGCATGTAGAGAGACATTCGTTCAAATACCACGAATGGAACGGGTTGCAGGACATCACTTACTCTGGTTTCTCAGGCTGTTTCCTAGTGCCGGTTTGAAGTTCCTGCAGCTTTCAGTGTAATACCGGGTTGGAGCTTGTACCAGCCCATATATATGTATGTAGTGCAGTTTCCAACTGAAAAGAAACTTTGTGTTCCCATAAAGCTAATTGAAGCACGGTATCCACACACAGTTATCTCTCCGAAATGATCATGTGGAGAGACGTTCGTTCAAAAAACACAAAGGGAACAGGTTGCAGTTAACACGTACTCAGGTTTCTAAATCTGTATCCTAATGCCAGTTTGAATTTCCTGCAGTTACATCGTAAACCCGAGGTTTAGCTAGTACCTCCCCATATATATGTAGGTAGTGCAGATTCTAACTTAAAACAAACATTGTGTTCCCAACAAGCCAGGTGAAGTACGGCTTCCACACACAATTATATCTCTGAATTGAGCATATGGAGAGACGTTCGTTCCAGTAGCCCAAGGGGAACGGGATGTAGGAGAAACACTTTATCTGCTTTTTAGTTGTATTTCCTAGTGCCGATTTGAATTTCCTACAGTTTTTGCTTTAAACCCGTGTTGGAGATAGTACCTCCCAATATATATGTATTCAGTGCAGATAACACCTGAAAAGAAACCTTGTGTTCCCTACAAGCTAGGTAAAGGACGGCTTTCACACACACTTATCCCTCAGTACTGAGCATGTGGAGAGATTTTCGTTCAAAAAGCACAAGGAAAACGGGTTGCAGGAGCAGCACTACTCTGGTTTCGCAGTCTGTTTCCTAGTGCCGTTTTGATGTTCCTAAAGTTTTCAATTTAAACCCGAGTTGGAGCTAGTACCTCCCCATATATATGAATGTAGTGCACTTTCCAACTCGAAAGAAACTATGTGTTCCTACAAGCTTGTTGAAGGACGGCTTTCACACACACTTATCTCTCAAAACTGAGCATGTGGAGAGACTGTTGTTCAACTAGCACAAATGGAGCGGGTTGCAGTATAAACTCTTACTCTGGTTTCTCTCTCTGTTCATAATGCCGGTTTGAAGTTCCTGCAGTTTTCACTGTAAACCCGAGTTGGAGCTAGTACCTCCCTATAAATATGTATGTAGTGCAGATTCCAACTGAAAATAAACTTTGTGTTCCCGACAATGAAGGAGAAGCACGCCTTTAACACACACTTATCTGTCAGAACTGAGCATTTATATAGACCTTCGATCAACTAGCACAATGGAAACGCGTTCCAGGAAAAATTCTTCTTCTGGATTCTCAGTCTGTTTCCTAGTGCCTGTGCAAGTTCCTGCAGTTTTCACTGAAAACCCGATGTTGAGCTGTACATCCCCATATATATGTATGTAGTGCAGTTTCCAGCTGATAAGAAAATTGTGTTCCCAACAAGTAAGTTGAAGGACGGCTTTCACACACACTTTTCTCTCAGAAATGAGCATGTGGATAGACGTTCGTTCAACTAGCTCAAAGGGAATGGTTTGCAGGGGAAACACTTACACAAGTTTCTCAGTCTGATTCCTAGTGCCTGTTGGAAGTTCCTACAGTTTGCACTGTATGCCCGAGTTGGAGATAGTACTTCCCAATATATATGTATGTAGTGCAGATTCCACCTGAAAAGAAACATTGTGTTCCCTACAATCTAGGTAAAGGACGGCTTTCACACACACTTATATCTCAGAACTGAGCATGTGGAGAGATTTTCGTTCAAATAGCACAAGGGAAACATGTTGCTAGAGCAACACTACTCTGGTTTCGCAGTCTGTTTCCTAGTGCCGTTTAGATGTTCCTGCAGTTTTCAATTTAAACCCGAGTTGGAGCTAGTTCCTCCCCATATATATGAATGTAGCGCACCTTCCAACTCGAAAGAATCTATGTGTTCCCAAAAAGCTAGGTGAAGGACGGCTTTCACACACACTTATCTCTCAAAACTGAGCATGTGGAGAGACTGTCGTTCAACTAGCACAAAGTGAGCGGTTTTGCAGGAGAAACACTTACTCTGGTTTCTCAGACTGCTTCTTATTGCTGGTTTGAATTTCCTGAGTTTTCATTGTAAAACCGTGTTGGAGCTAGTACCTCACCATATATGTGTATGTAGTGCACTTTCCATCTGAAAAGAAACTTGTGTTCCCAACAAGAAAGCTGAAGGGCGGCTTTCACACACAATTATCTCTTTGAAATGAGCATCTGGAGAGACGTACGTTCAACTAGCTCTAAGGGACCGGTTTGCAGGAGAAACCTTACACAGGTTTCTCAGTCGTTTTCCTAGTGCTGGTTTGAAATTCCTGCAGAATTCACAAAAAACTGCTTTGGAGCTATTTCCTCACCATATATGTATGTAGTGCACTTTCCAGCTGAAAAGAAACTTGTGTTCCCAACAAGAAAGTTGAAGGGCGGCTTTCAAACACAATTATCTGTCAGAAATGAGCATGTGGAGAGACGTTCGTTCAACTAGCACTAATGGAACTGTTTGCAGGATAAACTCTTACTCTGGTTTCTCTCTCTGTTCATAATGCCGGTTAGAAGTTCCTGCATTTTTCACTGTAAACCCGAGTTGGAGCTAGTACCTCCCTTTATATTTGTATGTAGTGCAGATTCCAACTGAAAAGAAACTTTGTGTTCCCGACAAGCTAGGAGAAGCACGCCTTTAACACACATTTATCTGTCAGAACTGAGCATTTAGAGAGACATTCGATCAACTAGCACAATGGAAACGCGTTCCAGGAAAAACACTTCTTCTGGATTATCAGTCTATTTCCTAGTGCCCGTGCAAGTTCCTGCAGTTTTCATTGAACACCCGAAGTTGAGCAGTACATCCCAATATATATGTCTCATTGCACTTTCCCGCTGATAAGAAACATGTGTTCACAACAAGAAAGTTGAAGGGCGGCTTTCACACACACTTATCTCTCAGATATGAGCATGTGGAGAGACGTTCGTTCAACTAACACAAGTGGAATGTGTTGCAGGAGAATCAATTACTCTGGTTTCACAAATGTTTCCTAGTGCCTGTTGGATGTTACTGCAGTTTTCACTGTAAACCCGAGTTTGAGCAGTACATCCAGATACATATATATGTAGTGCACTTTCCAGCTCATAAGGAACTTGTGTTCCCAACAAGTAAGGTGAAGGGCGGCTTTCACACACACTTTTCTCTCGGAAATTAGCATGTGGAGAGACGTTCGTTCAACTAGCTCAAAGGGAACTGGTTGCAGGGGAAACACTTACACAGGTTTCTCAGTCTGATTCCTAGTGCCTGTTGGTAGTTCCTACAGTTTGCACTGTAAAACCGTGTTGGATCTATTACCTCCCAATTTTTATGTATGTAGTGCAGTTTCCAACTGAAGAGATACTTCCCGTTCCCATCAAGCTAGTTGAAGGACGGCTTTCACACACACTTTTCTCTCAGAAATGAGCATGTAGAGAGACATTCGTTCAAATACTATGAATGGAACGGGTTGCAGGTGAATCACTTACTCTGGTTTCTCAGGCTTTTTCCTAGTGCCGGTTTGAAGTTCCTGCAGCCTTCAGTGTAATAACGAGTTGGAGCTTGTACCAGCCCATATATATGTATGCAGTGCAGTTTCCAACTGAAAAGAAACTTTGTGTTCCCAACAAGCTAGGTGAAGGTCGGCTTTCACACACACTTATCTCTCAGAACTGAGCATGTGGAGAGACGTTCGTTCAACTAGCACAAATGGAACGGGTTGCAGGATAAACTCTTACTCTGGTTTCTCTCTCTGTTCATAATGCCGGTTTGAAGTTCCTGCAGTTTTCACAGTAAACCCGAGTTGGATCTAGTACCTCCCTATTAATATGTATGTAGTGCAGATTCCAACTGAAAAGAAACTTTGTGTTCCAGACAAGGTAGGAGAAGCAAGCCTTTAACACACACTTATCTGTCAGAACTGAGCATTTAGAGAGACCATCGATCAACTAGCACAATGGAAACGCGTTCCAGGAAAAACACTTCTTCTGGATTCTCAGTCTGTTTCCTAGTGCCCGTGCAGGTTCCTGCAATTTTCACTGAAAACCCGAGAGTGAGCAGTACATCCCCATACATATGTATGTAGTCCACTTTCCAGCTGATAAGAAAATTGTGTTCCCAACAAGTAAGGTGAAGGGCGGCTTTCACACACACTTTATTCTCAGAAATGAGCACGTGTAGAGACGTTCGTTCAACTAGCTCAAAGGGAACGGGTTGCAGGGGAAACACTTACAAAGTTTTCTCAGTCTGATTCCTAGTGCCGGTTGGAAGTTCCTAGAGTTTGCACTTTAAACCGTGTTGGATCTATTATCTCCCCATATGTATGTATGTAGTGCAGTTTCCAACTGAAGAGATAATTTCCGTTCCCATCAAGCTAGGTGAAGGACGGCTTTCACACACACTTTTCTCTCAGAAATGAGCATGTAGAGAGACATTCGTTCAAATACCACAAATGGAACGGTTTGCAGGAGAATCAAATACTCTGGATTGTCAGGCTGTTTCTAGTGCCGTGTTGAAGTTCCTGCAACTTTCTGTGTAATACCGAGGTGGAGCTTGTACCAGCCAATATATATGTATGTAGTGCACTTTCCAACTGAAAAGAAACTTTGTGATCCCAACAAGCTAATTGAAGCACGGCTTCCACACACAGTTATTTCTCAAAACTGAGCATGTGGAGAGACTGTCGTTCAACTAGCACAAAGTGAGCGGTTTTGCAGAAGAAACTCTTACTCTGATTTCTCAGACAGTTTCCTAGTGCTGGTTTGAAGTTCCTGCAGTTTTCACTGTAAAACAGTGTTGGAGATATTACCTCACCATATATATGTATGTAGTGCACTTTCCAGGTGGAAAGAATCTTGTGTTCCCAACAAGTAAGTTGAAAGGCGGCTTTCACACACAATTTTCTCTCAGAAATGAGCATCTGTAGAGACGTTCGTTCAACTAGACCTAAGGGACCGTTTTGCAGGAGAAACGCTTACACAGGTTTCTCAGTCTTTTTCCTAGTGCTGGTTTGAAATTCCTGCAGTTTTCAAAGAAAACTGTTTTGGAGCTATTACCTCATCATATATATATGTAGTGCACTTTCCAGCTGAAAAGAAACTTGTGTTCCCAACAAAAAATTTGAAGGGCGGCTTTCACACGCACTTATCTCGCAGATCTGAGCATGTGGAGAGACGTTCGTTCAACAAACACAAGTGGAACGGTTTGCTGGAGAATCACTTACTCTGGTTTCACAAACTGTTTCCTAGTGCCGGTTGGAATTTCCTGCAGTTTTCACTGTAAACAGGAGTTAGAGCTAGTACCTCCCCATATACATGTATGCATGGAATTTCCAACTGAAACGAAAATTTGTGTTCCCAACAAGCTAGGTGGAAGACGGTTTTCACACACACACTTATCTCTCAGAACTGAGCATGTGAAGAGACGTTCGTTCAACTAGCACAAATGGAACGGGTTGCAGGATAAACTCTTACTCTGGTTTCTCTCTCTGTTCATAATGCCGGTTTGAAGTTCCTGCAGTTTTCACTGTAACCCCGAGTTGGAGCTAGTACCTCCCTATAAATATGTATGTAGTGCAGATTCCAACTGAAAATAAACTTTGTGTTCCCGACAAGGAAGGAGAAGCACGCCTTTAACACACACTTATCTGTCAGAACTGAGAATTTATATAGACCTTCGTTCAACTAGCACAATGGAAACGCGTTCCAGGAAAAATTCTTCTTCTGGATTCTCAGTCTGTTTCCTAATGCCCGTGCAAGTTCCTGCAGTTTTCACTGAAAACCCGAGGTTGAGCTGTACATCCCCATATATATGTATGTAGTGCAGTTTCCAGCTGATAAGAAATTTGTGTTCCCAACAAGTAAGGTGAAGGACGGCTTTCACACACACTTTTCTCTCAGAAATGAGCATGTGGATAGACGTTCGTTCAACTAGCTCAAAGGGAATGGTTTGCAGGGGAAACACTTACACACGTTTCTCAGTCTGATTCCTAGTGCCTGTTGGAAGTTCCTACAGTTTGCACTGTATGCCCGAGTTGGAGATAGTACCTCCCAATACATATGTATGTAGTGCAGATTCCACCTGAAAAGAAACCTTGTGTTCCCGACAAGCTAGGAGAAGCACGCCTTTAACACACATGTATATGACGGAACTGAGCATTTAGAGAGACCTTCGATCAACTAGCACAATGAAAACGCGTTCCAGGAAAAACACATCTTCTGGATTCTAAGTCTGTTTCCTAGTGCCCGTGCAAGTTCCTGCAGTTTTCACTGAACACCCGAAGTTGAGCAGTACATCCCAATATATATGTCTTAGTGCACTTTCCAGCTGATAAGAAACATGTGTTCCCATCAAGAAAGTTGAAGGGCGGCTTTCACAAACACTTATCTCTCAGAACTGAGCATGTGGAGAGACGTTCGTTCAACTAACACAAGTGGAACGGGTTGCAGGAGAATCACTTACTCTGGTATCACAAACTGTTTCCTAGTGCCGGTTGGATGTTCCTGCAGTTTTCACTGTAAATACGAGTTGGAGCTAGTACCTCCCCATATATATGTTTGCAGTACAGTTTCCAACTGAAACGAAACTTTGTGTTCCAAACAAGCTAGGTGAAGGACGGCTTTCACACACACTTATCTCTCAGAACTGAGCTTCTGGAGAGACTTTCGTTCAACAAGCTCAAAGGGAACGGGTTGCAGGAGAAACACTTACACAGGTTTCTCAGTCTGATTCCTAGTGCCTGTTGGAAGTTCCTACATTTTGCACTGTAAAACCGTGTTGGATCTATTACCTCCACATATTTATGTATGTAGTGCTGTTTCCAACTGAGGAGATAATTTCCGTTCCCATCAAGCTAGATGAAGGAAGGATTTCACACAGACTTATATCTCAGAATTGTTCATGTAGAGAGACATTCGTTCAAATAACACCAATGGAACGGTTTGCAGGAGAATCACTTACTCTGGGTTTTCAGGCTGTTTCCTAGTGCCGGTTTGAAGTTCCTGCAGCTTTCAGTGTAATACCGAGGTGGAGCTTGTACCAGCCCATATAAATGTATGTAGTTCAATTTCCAACTGAAAGGAAACTTTGTGTTCCCAACAAGCTAATTGAAGAACGGTTCCACACGCAGTTATCTCTCCGAAATGAGCATGTGGAGAGACGTTCTTTCAACAAACACAAAGGAACAGGTTGCAGTTGTAACACGTACTCAGGTCTCTCAATCGGTATCCAAATGCCGGTTTGAATTTCCTGCAGTTTACAACGTAAACCCGAAGTTTAGCTAGTACCTCCCCATATATATGTATGTAGTGCAGATTCTAACTGAAAAGAAACATTGTGTTCCCAACCAACCAGGTGAAGGACGGCTTCCACACACAATTATATCTCTGAACTGAGCATATGGAGAGACGTTCGTTCCAGTAGCACAAGGGGAACGGAATGCAGGAGCAACAGTTTATCTGCATTTTTGGTGTGTTTCCTCGTGCCGGTTTGAAGTTCCTTCTGTTTATACTTTAAACCCGAGTTGGAGATAGTACCTCCCAATATATATGTATGCAGTGCAGATTCCACCTGAAAAGAAACTTGTGTTCCCTATAAGCTAGGTAAAGTACGGCTTTCACACACACTTATCTCTCAGAACTGAGCATGTGGAGAGACATTCGTTCAAATAGCACAAGGTAAACCGGTTGAAGGATCAACACTACTCTGGTATGCAGTCTTTTACCTAGAGCCGATTTGATGTTCCTACAGTTTTCAATTTAAAGCCGAGTTGGAGCTAGTACCTTCCCATATATATGAATGTAGCGCACTTTACAACTCAAAAGAAACTATGTGTTCCCAACAAGCTAGGTGAAGGACAGCTTTCACACACACTTATTTCTCAAACCTGAGCATGTGGAGAGACTGTCGTTCAACTAGCACAAAGTGAGAGGTTTTGCAGTAGAAACAATAACTCTGGTTTCTCAGACTGTTTCCTAGTGCTGGTTTGAAGATCCTGCAGTTTTCACTGTAAAATCTTTTTGGAGTTGTACCTCACCATATATATTTATGTAGCGCACTTTCCAGCTGAAAATAATCTTGTGTTCCCAACAAGTAAGTTGAAGGGCGGCTTTCACACACAATTATCTCTCAAAATGAGCATCTGGACAGACGTTCGTTCAACTAGCTCTAAGGGAAAGATTTTCAGGAGAAACCCTTACACAAGTTTCACAGTCGTTTTCCTAGTGCTGGTTTGATATTCCTTCAATTTTCAAAGAATACTGCTTTGGAGTTTTTACCTCACCATATATGTATATAGTGCACTTTCCAGCTGAAAAGAAACTTGTGTTCCCAACAAGAAAGTTGATGGGCGGCTTTCACACACACTTTTCTCTCCGAAATGAGCATGTGGGGAGACGTTCATAAAACTAGCTCAAAGGGAACGGGTTGCAGGGGAAACACTTACTCTGGTTTCTCAGGCTTTTTCTTGTGCCGGTTTGAAGTTCCTGCAGCTTTCAGTGTAATACTGAGATGGAGCTTGTACCAGCCCATATATATGTATGCAGTGCAGTTTCCAACTGAAACGAAACTTTGTGTTCCCAACAAGCAAGGTGAAGGTCGGCTTTCACACACACTTATTTCTCAGAACTGAGCACGTGGAGAGACGTTCATTCAACTAGCACAAATGGAACTGGTTGCAGGATAAACTCTTACTCTGGGTTCTCTCTCTTTTCATAATGCCGTTTTGAAGTTCCTGCAGTTTTCACAGTAAACCCGAGTTGGATCTAGTACCTCCCTATAAATATGTATGTAGTGCAGATTCCAAATAAAAATAAACTTTGTGTTCCCGACAAGGAAGGAGAAGCACGCCTTTAACACACACTTATCTGTCAGAACTGAGCATTTATATAGACCTTCGATCAACTAGCACAATGGAAACGCGTTCCAGGAAAAATTCTTCTTCTGGATTCTCAGTCTGTTTCCTAGTGCCCGTGCAAGTTCCTGCAGTTTTCACTGAAAACCCGAGGTTGAGCTGTACATCCCCATATACATGTATGTAGTGCAGTTTCCAGCTGATAAGAAAATTGTGTTCCCAACAAGTAAGGTGAAGAACGGCTTTCACACACAATTTTCTCCCAGAAATGAGCATGTGGATAGACGTTCGTTCAACTAGCTCAAAGGGAATAGTTTGCAGGGGAAACACTTACACAGGTTTCTCAGTCTGATTCCTAGTGCCTGTTGGAAGTTCCTACAGTTTGCACTGTATGCCCGAGTTGGAGATAGTACCTCCCAATATATATGTATGTAGTGCAGATTCCACCTGAAAAGAAACCTTGTGTTCCCTACAAGCTAGGTAAAGGACGGCTTTCACACACACTTATCTCTCAGAACTGAGCATGTGGAGAGATATTCGTTCAAATAGCACAAGGGAAACGGGTTGCAGGAGCAACTTTGCTCTGGTTTTTCAGTCTGTTTCCTAGAGCCGATTTGATGTTCCTACAGTTTTCAATTTAAAGCCGAGTTGGAGCTTGTACCTCCCCATATATATGAATGTAGCGCACCTTCCAACTCGAAAGAATCTATGTGTTCCCAACAAGCTAGGTGAAGGACGGCTTTCACACACACTTATCTCTGAAATCTGAGCATGTGGAGAGACTGTCGTTCAACTAGCACTAAGTGAGCGGTTTTGCAGGAGAAACACTTACTCTGGATTTTCAGAATGTTTCCTAGTGCTGGATTGAAGTTTCTGCAGTTTTCATTGTAAAACCGTGTTGGAGCTAGTACCTCACCATATATTTGTATGTAGTGCACTTTCCATCTGAAAAGAAACTTGTTTTCCCAACAAGAAAGTTGAAGGTCGGCTTTCACTCACACTTATCTCTCAGATGTGAGCATGTGGAGAGACGTTCGTTCAACTAACACAAGTGGAATGGGTTGCAGGAGAATCAATTACTCTGGTTTCACAAATGTTTCCTAGTGCCTTTTGGAAGTTACAGCAGTTTTCACTGTAAACCGTAGTTTGAGCAGTACATCCAGAAACATATATATGTAGTGCACTTTCCAGCTTATAAGGAACTTGTGTTCCCAACAAGCCAGGTAAAGGTTGGCTTCCACACACAATTATATCTCTTAACTGAGCATATGGAGATACGTTCGTTCCAGTAGCACAAGGGGAACGGAATGCAGGAGCAACAGTTTATCTGCATTTTAGGTGTGTTTCCTCGTGCCGGTTTGAAGTTCTACTCTTTATACTTTAAACCCGAGTTGGAGATAGTACCTCCCAATATATATGTATTCAGTGCAGATACCACCTGAAAAGAAACCTTGTGTTCCCTACAAGCTAGGTAAAGGACGGCTTTCACACACACTTTTCCCTCAGAACTGAGCATGTGGAGAGATTTTCGTTCACATAGCACAAGGGAAACGGGTTGCAGGCGCAACACTACTCTGGTTTCGCAGTGTGTTTCCTAGTGCCGTTTTGATGTTCCTACAGTTTTCAATGTAAACCCGAGTTGGAGCTAGTACCTCCCCAAATATATGAATATAGCGCACTTTCCAACTCGAAAGAAACTATGTGTTCCAAACAAGCTAAGTGAAGAACGGCTTTCACACACACTTATCTCTCAAAACTGAGCATGTGGAGAGACTGTCGTTCAACTAGCACAAAGTGAGTGGTTTTGCAGGAGAAACACTTACTCTGGATTCTCAGACTCTTTCCAAGTGCTGGTTTGAAGTTCCTGCAGTTTTCACTGTAAAACCGATTTGGAGCTAGTACCTCACTATATATATGTATGTAGTGCACTTTCCAGCTGAAAAGAAACTTGTGTTCCCAACAAGAAATTTGAAGGGAGGCTTTCACACACACTTATGTCTCAGAAATTAGCATCTGGAGAGATGTTCTTTCATCTAGCTCTAAAGGACCGGTTGCAGGAGAAACCCTTACACAGTTTTCTCATTCGTTTTCCTAGTGCTGGTTTGAAATTCCTGCAGTTTTCACAGAAAACTGCTTTGGAGCTATTACCTCACCATATATGTATGTAGTGCACTTTCCAGCTGAAAAGAAACTTGTGTTCCCAACAAGAAAGTTGAAGGGCGCCTTTCACACATGCTTATCTCTTAGAAATGAGCATGTGGAGAGATGTTCGTTCAACTAACACAAATGGAACGGTTTGCAGGAGAATCACTTACTCTGGTTTCACAAATTATTTCCTTGTGCCGGTTGGAAGTTCCTGCAGTTTTCACTGTAAACACGACTTGGAGCTATTACCTACCCATATATATGTATGCAATGCAGTTTCCAACTGAAACGAATCTTTGTGTTCCCAACAAGCTACGTTAAGGATGGCTTTCACACACACTTATCTATCAAAACAGAGCATGTGGAGAGACTGTCGTTCAACTAGCACAAAGTGAGCGGTTTTTCAGGAGAAACACTTACTCTGGATTCTCAGACTCTTTCCGAGTGCTGGTTTGAAGTTCCTGCAGTTTTCACTGTCAAACCGTGTTGGAGCTTGTACCTCACAATATATATGTTTGTAGTGCACTTTCCAGCTGAAAAGAAACTTGTGTTCCCAACAATTAAGTTGAAGGTCGGCTTTCACACACATTTATCTCTCAGAAATGAGCATCTGGAGAGAATTTCGTTCAACTAGCTCTAAGGGACCGGTTTGCAGGAGAAACCCTTACACAGGTTTCTCAGTCGTTTTCCGAGTGCTGGTTTGAAATTCCTGCAGTTTTCACAGAAAACTGCTTTGGAGCTATTACCTCAACATATATATATATGTAGTGCACTTTCCAGCTGAAAAGAAACTTGTGTTCCCAACAAGAAAGTTGAAGTGCGGCTTACAGAGACACTTATCTCTCAGAATTGAGCATGTGGTGAGACGTTCGTTCAACTAACACAAGTGTAACGGGTTGCAGGAAAATCAGTTACTCTGGTTTCACAAACTGTTTCCTAGTGCCGGTTGGAAATTCCTGCAGTTTTACTTTAAACCCTATTTTGAGCAGTACATCCCCATATATATTTATGTAGTGCACTTTCCAGCTGATAAGGAACTTGTGTTCCCAACAAGTAAGGTGAATGTCATCTTTCACACACACTTTTCTCTCAGAAATCAGCACGTGTAGAGAGTTCGTTCAACTAGCTCAAAGGGAACGGGTTGCAGGGGAAATACTTACACAGGTTTCTCAGTCTGATTCCTAGTGCCTGTGGGAATTTCCTACAGTTTGCACTGTAAAACCGTGTTGGATCTATTACCTCCCCATATTTATGTATGTAATGCAGTTTCCAACTGAAGAGATACTTTCCGTTCCCATCAAGCTAGGTGAAGGACGGCATTCACACACAATTTTCTCTCAGAACTGAGCATTTAGAGAGTCATTCGTTCAAATACCACGAATTTAACGGTTGCAGGAGAATCACTTACTCTGGTTTCACACACTGATTCCTAGTGCCGGTTGGAAGTTACTGCATATTTCAGTGTAATACCGTGTTGGGGCTTGTACCAGCCCATATATATGTATGCAGTGCAGTTTCCAACTGAAACAAAACTTTCTGTTCCCAACAAGCTAGGTGAAGGACGGCTTTCACACACACTTATCTTTCAGAACTGAGCATGTGGAGAGACGTTCGTTCAACTAGCTCAAATGGAACGGGTTGCAGGATAAACTCTTACTCTGGTTTCGCTCTCTGTTCATAATGCCGGTTTGAAGTTCCTGCAGTTTTCACTGTAAACCCAAGTTGGATCGTGTACCTCCCTATAAAAATGAATGTAGTGCAGATTCCAACTGAAAAGAAACTTTGTATTGCCGACAAGCTCGGAGAAGCACGTCTTTGACACACACTTATCTGTCATAACTGAGCATTTAGAGAGACCTTCGTTCAACTAGCACAATGGAAACACGTTCCAGGAATAACACTACTTCTGGATTCTCAGTCTGTTTCCTAGTGCCCGTGCAAGTTCCTGCAGTTTTCACTGAAAACCCGAGGTTGAGCAGTACATCCCCATATATATGTAGGTAGTGCATTTTTCCAGCAGATAAGAAACTTGTATTTCAAACAAGTAAGGTGAAGGACGGCTTTCACACACACTTTTCTCTCAGAAATGAGCATGTGGAGAGACGTTCGTTCAACTAGCTCAAAGGGAAAGGGTTGCAGGGGAAACACTTACACAGAATTCTCAGTCTGATTCCTAGTGCCTGTTGGAAGTTCCTAGAGTTTGCACTGTAAAACCGTGTTGGATCTATTATCTCCCCATATGTATGTATGTAGTGCAGTTTACAACTGAAGAGATAATTTCCGTTCCCATCAAGCTAGGTGAAGGACGGCTTTCACACACACTTTTCTCTCAGAAATGAGCATGTAGAGAGACATTCGTTCAAATACCACGAATGGAACGGGTTGCAGGAGAATCACTTACTCTGGTTTCTCAGGCTTTTTCCTAGTGCCGGTTTGAAGTTCCTGCAACTTTCAGTGTAATACCGAGTTGGAGCTTGTACCAGCCCATATATATGTATGCAGTGCAGTTTCGAACTGAAACGAAACTTTCTGTTCCCAACAAGCTTTGTGAAGGACGGCTTTCACACACATTTATCTCTCAGAACTGAGCATGTGGAGAGACGTTTGTTCAACTAGCACCAATGCAATGGGATGCAGGTTAAACTTTTACTCTGGTTTCTATCTCTGTTCATAATGCCGGTTTGAAGTTCCTGCAGTTTTCACAGTAAACCCGAGTTGGATCTAGTACCTCCCTATAAATATGTATGTAGTGCAGATTCCAACTGAAAAGAAACTTTGTGTTCCCGACAAGGTAGGAGAAACACGCCTTTAACACACAATTATCTGTCAGAACTGAGCATTTAGAGAGACCATCGATCAACTAGCACAATGGAAACGCGTTCCAGGAAAAACACTTCTTCTGGATTCTCAGTCTGTTTCCTAGTGCCCGTGCAGGTTCCTACAGTTTTCACTGAAACCCCGAGGTTGAGCAGTACATCCCCATATATATGTAAGTAGTCCACTTTCCAACTGATAAGAAAATTGTGTTCCCAACAAGTAAGGTGAAGGACGGCTTTCACACACACTTTTCTCTCAGAATTGAGCATGTGGAAAAACGTTCGTAAAAGTAGCTCAAAGGGAACGGGTTGCAGGGGAAACATTTACTCAGGTTTCTCAGTCTGATTCCTAGTGCCTTCTGGAAGTTCCTAAAGTTTGCACTGTAAAACCGTGTTAGATCTATTATCTCCCCATAATTATTTATGTAGAGCAGTTTCAACTGAAGAGATATTTTCCGTTCCCATGAAGCTAGGTGAAGGAATGCTTTCACACACAATTTTCTCTCAAAAATGATCATGTAGAGAGACATTCGTTCAAATACCAAAAATGGAACGGGTTGCAGGGGAATCACTTACTCTGGTATCACAGGCTGTTTACGAGTGCCGGTTTGAAGTTCCAGCAGCTTTCAGTGTAATATCGAGTTCGAGCTACTACCAGCCCATATATCTGTATGTAGTGCAGTTTCGAACTGAAAAGAAACTATATGTTCCCAATAAGCTAGCTGAAGGAAGGCTTTCACACACACTTATCTCTCAAAACAAAGCATGTGGAGAGACTGCCGTTCAACTAGCACAAAGAGAGCGGTTTTGCAGGAGAAACTCTTCCTCTGGTTTCTCAGAATATTTCCTAGTGCTGGATTGAAGTTCCTGCAGTTTTCATTGTAAAATCGTGTTGGAGCTAGTACCTCACCATATATTTGTATGTAGTGCACTTTCCAGCTGAAAAGAAACTTGTGTTCCCAACAAGTAAGGTGAAGGGCGGCTTACACCCAATTATCTCTCAGAAATGAGCATCTGGAGAGACTTTCGTTCAACTAGCTCTAAGGGACCGGTTTTCAGGAAAAACCCTGACACATGTTTCTCAGTCGTTTTCCTAGTGCTGGTTTGAAATTCCTGCAGTTTTCACAGAAAACTGTTTTGGAGCTATTACCTCAACATATATGTATGTAGTGCAAATTCCTGCTGAAAAGAAACTTGTGTTCCCAACAAGAACATTTAAGGACGGCTTTCACACACAATTTTTTCTCAGAAATGAGCATGTAGAGAGGCATTCGTTCAAATACCACGAATGGAATGGGTTGCAGGAGCATCACTTACTCTGGTTTCTCAGGCTGTTTCCTAGTGCCGGTTTGAAGTTCCTGCAGCTTTCAGTGTAATACCGGGTTGGAGCTTGTACCAGCCCATATATATGTATGTAGTGCAGTTTCCAACTGAAAAGAAACTTTGTGTTCCCATCAAGCTAATTGAAGCACGACTTCCACACACATTTATCTCTCCGAAATGATCATGTGGAGAGACGTTCGTTCAAAAAACTCAAAGGGAACAGGTTGCAGTTAACACGTACTCAGGTTTCTAAATCTGTATCCTAATGCCAGTTTGAATTTCCTGCAGTTACAACTTAAACCCGAGGTTTAGCTAGTACCTCCCCATATATATGTAGGTAATGCACATTCTAACTTAAAACAAACAATGTGTTCCCAACAAGCCAGGTGAAGGATGGCTTCCACACACAATTATATCTCTGAATTGAGCATATGGAGAGACGTTCGTTCCAGTAACCCAAGGGGAACGGGATGCAGAAGAAACACTTTATCTGCTTTTTAGATGTATTTCCTAGTGCCGGTTTGAATTTCCTACAGTTTTTACTTTAAACACTTGTTGGAGATAGTACCTCCCAATATATATGTATTCAGTGCAGATACCACCTGAAAAGAAACCTTGTGTTCCCTACAAGCTAGGTAAAGGACGGCTTTCACACACACTTATCCCTAAGAACTGAGCACGTGGAGAGATTTTCGTTCAAATAGCACAAGGAAAACGGGTTGCAGGAGCAACAATACTCTGGTTTCGCAGTCTTTTTCCTAGTGCCGTTTTGAAGTTCCTACAGTTTTCAATTTAAACCCGAGTTGGAACTAGTACCTCCCCATATATATGAATGTAGTGCACTTTCCAACTCGAAAGAATCTATGTGTTCCCAACAAGCTAGGTGAAGGACGGCATTCACACACACTTATCTCTCAAAACTGAGCATGTGGAGAGACTGTCGTTCAACTAGCACAAAGTGAGCGGTTTTGCAGGAGAAACACTTACTCTGGTATCTCAGACTGCTTCCTAGTGCTGGTTTGAAGTTCCTGAGTTTTCACTGTAAAACCGTTTTGGAGCTATTACTTCACCATATATATGTATGTAGTGCACTTTCCATCTGATAAGAATCTTGTGTTCCCAACAAGAATGCTGAAGGGTGGCTTTCACACACAATTATCTCTTAGAAATGAGCATCTGGAGAGACGTACGTTCAACTAGCTCTAAGGGACCGGTTTGCAGGAGAAACCTTACACAGGTTTCTCAGTCGTTTTCCTAGTGCTGGTTTGAAATTCCTGCAGATTTCACAAAAAACTGCTTTGGAGCTATTACCTCACCATATAAGTATGTAGTGCACTTTCCAGCTGAAAAGAAACTTGTGTTCCCAACAAGAAAGTTGAAGGGCGGCTTTCACACAGAATTCTATCTCAGAAATGAGCATGTCGAGAGACGTTCGTTCAACTAGCACAAATGGAACTGTTTGCAGAATAAACTCTTACTCTGGTTTCTCTCTCTGTTCATAATGCCGGTTTGAAGTTCCTGCAGTTTTCACTGTAAACCCGGGTTGGAGTTAGTTCCTCCCTTTAAATTTGTATGTAGTGCAGATTACAACTGAAAAGAAACTTTGTGTTCCCGACAAGCTAGGAGAACCACGCCTTTTACACACACTTATCTGTCAGAACTGAGTATTTAGAGAGACCTTCGATCAACTAGCACAATGGAAAAGCGTTCCAGGGAAAACATTTCTTCTGGATTCTCAGTCTGTTTCCTAGTGCCCGTGCAAGTTCCTGCAGTTTTCCCTGAAAACCCGAAGTTGAGCAGTACATCCCAATATATATGTCTTAGTGCACTTTCCAGCTGATAAGAAACTTGTGTTCCCATCAAGAAAGTTGAAGGGCGGCTTTCACACACACTTATCTCTCAGAACTGAGCTTCTGGAGAGACGTTCGTTCAACTAGCTCAAAGGGAACGGGTTGTAGGGGAAACACTTACACAGGTTTCTCAGTCTGATTCCTAGTGCCTGTTGGAAGTTTCTACAGTTTGCACTGTAAAACCGTGTTGGATCTATTACCTCCCCATTTTTATGTATGTAGTGCAGTTTCCATCTGAGGAGATACTTTCCGTTCCCATCAAGCTAGATGAAGGACGGATTTCACACAGACATATATCTGAAAAATGATCATGTAGAGAGACATTCATTCAAATACCACAAATGGAACGGGTTGCAGGAGAATCACGTACTCTGGTTTCTCAGGCTGTTTCCTAGTGCCGGTTTGAAGTTCCTGCAGCTTTCAGTGTAATACCGATTTGGAGCTTGTATCAGCCCATATATTTGTATGTAGTGCAGTTTCAAACTGAAAAGAAACTTTGTGTTCCCAACAAGCTAATTGAAGCACGGTTTCCAGACGCAGTTATCTCTCAGAACTGAGCATGTGGAGAGATTTTCGTTCAAATAGCACAAGGTAAACCGGTTGAAGGATCAACACTACTCTGGTATGCAGTCTTTTACCTAGAGCTGATTTGATGTTCCTACAGTTTTCAATTTAAAGCCGAGTTGGAGCTAGTACCTCCCCATATATATGAATGTAGCGCACTTTCCATCTCGAAAGAAACTATGTGTTCCCAACAAGCTAGGTGAAGGACGGCTTTCACACACACTTATTTCTCAAAACTGAGCATGTGGAGAGACTGTTGTTCAACTAGCACAAAGTGAGCGGTTTTGCTTTAGAAAAACTTACTCTGGTTTCTCAGACTGTTTCCTATTGCTGGTTTGAAGATCCTGCAGTTTTCAGTGTAAAATCGTGTTGGAGCTAGTACCTCACCATATATATGTATGTAGCGCACTTTCCAGCTGAAAAGATCTTGTGTTCCCAACAAGTAAGTTGAAGGGCAGCTTTCACACACAATTATCTCTCAGAAATGAGCATCTGGACAGACGTTCGTTCAACTAGCTCTAAGGGAAATATTTTCAGGAGAAAGTCTTACACAAGTTTCACAGTCGTTTTCCTAGTGCTGGTTTGAAATTCCTGCAGTTTTCACAGAATACTGCTTTGGAGCTATTACCTCACCATATATGTATATAGTGTACTATCCAGCTGAAAAGAAACTTGTGTTCCCAACAAAAAAGTTGAAGGGCGGCTTTCACACACACTTATCTCTCAGAAATTAGCATGTGGAGAGACGTTCGTTCAACTAACACAAGTGGAACGGGTTGCAGGAGAATCACTTACTCTGGTTTCACACACTGTTTCCTAGTGCCTGTTGGAAGTTCTTGCAGTTTTCACTGTAAACACGAGTTGGAGCTAATAACTCCCCATATATATGTATGCATTACAGTTTCCAAATGAAACGAAACTTTGTGTTCCCAACAAGCTAGGTGAAGGACGGCTTTCACACACACTTATCACTCAGAACTGAACTTGTGGAGAGACGTTCGTTCAACTAGCTCAAAGGGAATGTTTTGCAGGGGAAACACTTACACAGTTTTCTCAGTGTGATTCCTAGTGCCTGTAGGAAGTTCCTAGAATTTGCACTGTAAAACCGTGTTGGATCTATTACCTCCCTATATTTTTGTATGTAGTGCAGATTCCAACTGAAGATATACTTTCCGTTCCCATCAAGCTAGATGAAGGACGGCTTTCACACTCACTTTTCTCGCAGAAATCAGCATGTAGAGAGACATTATTTCAAATAACACCAATTAAACGGGATGCAGGAGAATCACTTTCTCTGGTTTCTCAGGATGTTTCCTAGTGCCGGTTTGATGTTCCTGCAGCTTTCAGTGTAATACCGAGTTGGAGCTTGTACCAGCCCATATATATGTATGTAGTGCAGTTTCCAACTGAAAAGAAACTTTGTGTTCCCAACAAGCTAATTGAAGCACGGCTTCCACACACAGTTATCTCTCCGAAATGAGCATGTGGAGAGACTTTCGTTCAACAAACACAAAGGGAACAGGTTGCAGTTGTAACACGTACTCAGGTTTCTCAATCTGTATCCTAATTCCGGTTTGAATTTCCTGCAGTTTACACCGTAAACCCGATGTTTATCTAGTACCTCCCCATATATATGTATGTAGTGCAGATTCTAACGGAAAAGAAACATTGTGTTCCCAACAAGCCCGGTGGTAACGGCTTCCACACACAATTATATCTCTGAACTGAGCATATGGAGAGAATTTCTTTCCATTAGTACAAGGGTAACGGAACGCAGGAGCAACTATTAATCTGTTTTTTTGGTGTGTTTCCTCATGCCGGTTTAAAGTTCCTAATGTTTATACATAAAACACGAGTTGGAGATAGTACATCCCAATATATATATATGCAGTGCAGATATCACCTGAAAAGAAACCTTGTGTTCCCTCCAAGCTAGCTAAAGGAAGGCTTTCACACACAATTATCTCTCAGAACTGAGCATGTGGAGAGACGTTCGTTCAACTAACACAAGTGGAACGAGTTGCAGGAGATTCACTTACTCTGGTTTCACACAATGTTTCCTAGTGCCGTTTGGAAGTTCCTGAAGTTTTCACAGTAAACACGGGTTGGAGCTATTACCTCCCCATATAAATGTATGCAGTACAGTTTCCAACTGTAACGAAACATTGTGTTCCCAACAAGCTAGGTGAAGAACGGCTTTCACACACACTTATCTCTCAGATATGAGATTGTGTAGAGACGTTCGTTCAACTAGCTCAAAAGAAAGGTTTGCAGGGCAAACACTTAGGTTTCTCATTCTGATTCCTAGTGCCTGTTGGAAGTTCCTACAGTTTGCACTGTAAAACCGTGTTGGATCTATTACCTCCCCATATTATGTATGTAGTGCAGTTTCCAACTGAAGAGATACTTTCCGTTCCCATCAAGCTAGGTGAAGGACGGCTTTCACACACACTTTTCGCTCAGAAATGAGCATGTGGAGAGACGTTCGTTCAACTAGCACAAATGAAACGGTTTGCAGGATAAACTCTTTCTCTGGTGTCTCTCTCTGTTCATAATGCCGGTTTGAAGTTCCTGCAGTTTTAATTGTAAACCCGAGTTGGAGCTAGTACCTCCCTATAAATATGTATGTAGTGCAGATTCCAACTCAAAAGAAACTTTGTGTTCCCGACATGCTAGGAGAAGCACGCCTTTAACAAACACTTATTTGTCAGAACTGAGCATTTAGAGAGACATTTGATCAACTAGCACAATGGAAACGCGTTCCAGGAAAAACAGTTCTTCTGAATTCTCAGTCTGTTTCCTAGTGCCCGTGCAAGTTCCTGCAGTTTTCACTGAATACCCGAGGTTGAGCAGTACATCCCCATATATATGTATGTAGTGCACTTTCCAGCTGATAAGAAACTTGTGTTCCCAACATGTAAGGTGAAGGACGGCTTTCACACACACTTTTCTCTCAGAAAATAGTATGTGGAGGGACGTTTGTTCAACTAGCTCAAAGGGAACGGGTTGCAGGGGAAACACTTACACAGGTTTCTCAGTCTGATTCCTAGTGCCTGTTGGAAGTTCCTACAGTTTGCACTGTAAAACCGTGTTGGATCTATTACCTCCCCATATTTATGTATGTATTGCAGTTTCCAACTGAAAAGAAACTTTGTGTTCCCAACAAGCTATTTGAAGCACGGCTTCCACACACAGTTATCTCTCCGAAATGAGCATGTGGAGAGACGTTCATTCAACAAACACAGAGGGAACAGGTTGCAGTTGTAACACGTACTCAGGATTCTCAATCTGTATCCTAATGCCGGTTTGAATTTCCTGCAGTTTACACCGTAAACCCGAGTTTTAGCTAGTACCTCCCCATAAATATGTATGTAGTGCAGATTCTAACTGAAAAGAAACATTGTGTTCCCAACCAACCAGGTGAAGGACGGCTTCCACACACAATTATATCTCTGAACTGAACATATGGAGAGACTTTCGTTCCAGTAGCACAACGGGAACTGGATGCAGGGGCAACACTTAATCTGCTTTTTAGGTGTGTTTCCCAGTGCCGGTTTGAAGTTCCTACAGTTTATACTTTAAAACCGATTTGGAGATAATACCTCCCAATATATATGTATGCAGTGCAGATTCCACCTGAAAAGAAACCAAGTGTTCCCTACAAGCTAGTTAAAGGACGGCTTTCACACACACTTATCTCTGAGAACTGAGCATGTGGAGAGATTTTCTTTCAAATAGCACAAGGTAAACCGGTTGAAGGATCAACACTACTCTGGTATGCAGTCTTTTACCTAGAGCCGATTTGATGTTCCTACAGTTTTCAATTTAAAGCCGAGTTGGAGCTAGTACCTCCCCATATGTATGAATGTAGCGCACTTTCCAACTCGAAAGAAACTATGTGTTCCCAACAAGCTAGGTGAAGGACGGCTTTCACACACACTTATTTCTCAAAACTGAGCATGTGGAGAGACTGTCGTTCAACTAGCACAAAGTGAGCGGTTTTGCAGTAGAAACACTTACTCTGGTTTCTCAGACTGTTTCCTAGTGCTGGTTTGAAGATCCTGCAGTTTTCACTGTAAAATCGTGTTGGAGCTAGTACCTCACCATATAAATGTATGTAGCGCACTTTCCAGCTGAAAAGAATCTTGTGTTCCCAACAAGTAAGTTGAAGGGCGGCTTTCACACACAATTATCTCTCAGAAATGAGCATCTGGACAGAAGTTCGTTCAACTAGATCTAAGGGAAAGATTTTCAGGAGAAATACTTACACAAGTTTCACAGTCGTTTTCCTAGTGCTGGTTTGAAATTCCTGCATTTTTCACAGAATACTGCTTTGGAGCTATTACCACACCATATATGTATATAGTGCACTTACCAGCTAAAAAGAAACTTGTGTTCCCAACAAGAAAGTTGAAGGGCGGCTTTCACACACACTTATCTCTCAGAAATGAGCATGTGGAGAGACGTTCGTTCAACTAACACAAGTGGAACGGGTTGCAGGAGAATCACTTACTCTGGTTTCACACACTGTTTCCTAGTGCCGGTTGGAAGTTCCTGCAGTTTTCACTGAAAACCCGAAGTTGAGCAGTACATTCCCATATATATGTATGTATTGCACTTTTCAGCTGATAAGAAACTTATGTTCCCAACATGTAAGGTGAAGGACGGCTTTCACACACACTTTTCTCTCAGAAATTAGCATGTGGAGAGACGTTCGTTCATCAAGCACAAAGGGAACGGGTTGCAGGAGAAACTTTTTCTCAGGTTTCTCAGTGTCTTTCCTAGTGCCTGTTGGAAGTTCCTACAGTTTGCACTGTAAAACCGTGTTGGATCTATTACCTCCCCATATTATGTATGTAGTGCAGTTTCCAACTGAAGAGATACTTTCCGTTCCCATCAAGCTAGGTGAAGGACGGCTTTCACACACACTTTTCGCTCAGAAATGAGCATGTGGAGAGACGTTCGTTCAACTAGCACAAATGAAACGGTTTGCAGGATAAACTCTTTCTCTGGTGTCTCTCTCTGTTCATAATGCCGGTTTGAAGTTCCTGCAGTTTTAATTGTAAACCCGAGTTGGAGCTAGTACCTCCCTATAAATATGTATGTAGTGCAGATTCCAACTCAAAAGAAACTTTGTGTTCCCGACATGCTAGGAGAAGCACGCCTTTAACAAACACTTATTTGTCAGAACTGAGCATTTAGAGAGACATTTGATCAACTAGCACAATGGAAACGCGTTCCAGGAAAAACAGTCCTTCTGAATTCTCAGTCTGTTTCCTAGTGCCCAGGCAAGTTCCTGCAGTTTTCACTGAATACCCGAGGTTGAGCAGTACATCCCCATATATATGTATCTAGTGCACTTTCCAGCTGATAAGAAACTTGTGTTCCCAACATGTAAGGTGAAGGACGGCTTTCAAACACACTTTTCTCTCAGAAAATAGTATGTGGAGGGACGTTTGTTCAACTAGCTCAAAGGGAACGGGTTGCAGGGGAAACACTTACACAGGTTTCTCAGTCTGATTCCTAGTGCCTGTTGGAAGTTCCTACAGTTTGCACTGTAAAACCGTGTTGGATCTATTACCTCCCCATATTTATGTATGTATTGCAGTTTCCAACTGAAAAGAAACTTTGTGTTCCCAACAAGCTATTTGAAGCACGGCTTCCACACACAGTTATCTCTCCGAAATGAGCATGTGGAGAGACGTTCATTCAACAAACACAGAGGGAACAGGTTGCAGTTGTAACACGTACTCAGGATTCTCAATCTGTATCCTAATGCCGGTTTGAATTTCCTGCAGTTTACACCGTAAACCCGAGGTTTAGCTAGTACCTCCCCATAAATATGTATGTAGTGCAGATCCTAACTGAAAAGAAACATTGTGTTCCCAACCAACCAGGTGAAGGACGGCTTCCACACACAATTATATCTCTGAACTGAGCATATGGAGAGACTTTCGTTCCAGTAGCACAACGGGAACTGGATGCAGGGGCAACACTTAATCTGCTTTTTAGGTGTGTTTCCCAGTGCCGGTTTGAAGTTCCTACAGTTTATACTTTAAAACCGATTTGGAGATAATACCTCCCAATATATATGTATGCAGTGCAGATTCCACCTGAAAAGAAACCAAGTGTTCCCTACAAGCTAGTTAAAGGACGGCTTTCACACACACTTATCTCTGAGAACTGAGCATGTGGAGAGATTTTCTTTCAAATAGCACAAGGTAAACCGGTTGAAGGATCAACACTACTCTGGTATGCAGTCTTTTACCTAGAGCCGATTTGATGTTCCTACAGTTTTCAATTTAAAGCCGAGTTGGAGCTAGTACCTCCCCATATGTATGAATGTAGCGCACTTTCCAACTCGAAAGAAACTATGTGTTCCCAACAAGCTAGGTGAAGGACGGCTTTCACACACACTTATTTCTCAAAACTGAGCATGTGGAGAGACTGTCGTTCAACTAGCACAAAGTGAGCGGTTTTGCAGTAGAAACACTTACTCTGGTTTCTCAGACTGTTTCCTAGTGCTGGTTTGAAGATCCTGCAGTTTTCACTGTAAAATCGTGTTGGAGCTAGTACCTCACCATATATATGTATGTAGCGCACTTTCCAGCTGAAAAGAATCTTGTGTTCCCAACAAGTAAGTTGAAGGGCGGCTTTCACACACAATTATCTCTCAGAAATGAGCATCTGGACAGAAGTTCGTTCAACTAGATCTAAGGGAAAGATTTTCAGGAGAAATACTTACACAAGTTTCACAGTCGTTTTCCTAGTGCTGGTTTGAAATTCCTGCATTTTTCACAGAATACTGCTTTGGAGCTATTACCACAACATATATGTATATAGTGCACTTACCAGCTAAAAAGAAACTTGTGTTCCCAACAAGAAAGTTGAAGGGCGGCTTTCACACACACTTATCTCTCAGAAATGAGCATGTGGAGAGACGTTCGTTCAACTAACACAAGTGGAACGGGTTGCAGGAGAATCAATTACTCTGGTTTCACACACTGTTTCCTAGTGCCGGTTGGAAGTTCCTGCAGTTTTCACTGAAAACCCGAAGTTGAGCAGTACATTCCCATATATATGTATGTATTGCACTTTCCAGCTGATAAGAAACTTATGTTCCCAACATGTAAGGTGAAGGACGGCTTTCACACACACTTTTCTCTCAGAAATTAGCATGTGGAGAGTCGTTCGTTCATGAAGCACAAAGGGAACGGGTTGCAGGAGAATCACTTACTCTGGTTTCTCAGGCTTTTTCCTAGTGCCGGTTTGAAGTTCCTGCAACTTTCAGTGTAATACCGAGTTGGAGCTTGTACCAGCCCTTATATATGTATGCAGTGCAGTTTCCAACTGAAACGAAACTTTCTGTTCCCAACAAGCTTTGTGAAGGACGGCTTTCACACACACTTATCTCTCAGAACTGAGCATGTGGAGAGACGTTTGTTCAACTAGCACCAATGCAATGGGATGCAGGTTAAACTTTTACTCTGGTTTCTATCTCTGTTCATAATGCCGGTTTGAAGTTCCTGCAGTTTTCACAGTAAA
The DNA here is from genome assembly GCF_048773025.1 of Camelus bactrianus. NCBI lineage: Eukaryota > Metazoa > Chordata > Mammalia > Artiodactyla > Camelidae > Camelus > Camelus bactrianus. Next base: position 48,964,470 of record NC_133575.1, read on the forward strand.
CCCGAGTTGGATCTAGTACCTCCCTATAAATATGTATGTAGTGCAGATTCCAACTGAAAAGAAACTTTGTGTTCCCGACAAGGTAGGAGAAACACGCCTTTAACACACAATTATCTGTCAGAACTGAGCATTTAGAGAGACCATCGATCAACTAGCACAATGGAAACGCGTTCCAGGAAAAACACTTCTTCTGGATTCTCAGTCTGTTTCCTAGTGCCCGTGCAGGTTCCTGCAGTTTTCACTGAAACCCCGAGGTTGAGCAGTACATCCCCATATATATGTAAGTAGTGCACTTTCCAACTGATAAGAAAATTGTGTTCCCAACAAGTAAGGTGAAGGACGGCTTTCACACACACTTTTCTCTCAGAATTGAGCATGTGGAAAAACGTTCGTAAAAGTAGCTCAAAGGGAACGGGTTGCAGGGGAAACATTTACTCAGGTTTCTCAGTCTGATTCCTAGTGCCTTCTGGAAGTTCCTAAAGTTTGCACTGTAAAACCGTGTTAGATCTATTATCTCCCCATAATTATTTATGTAGAGCAGTTTCAACTGAAGAGATATTTTCCGTTCCCATGAAGCTAGGTGAAGGAATGCTTTCACACACAATTTTCTCTCAAAAATGATCATGTAGAGAGACATTCGTTCAAATACCAAAAATGGAACGGGTTGCAGGGGAATCACTTACTCTGGTATCACAGTCTGTTTACGAGTGCCGGTTTGAAGTTCCAGCAGCGTTCAGTGTAATATCGAGTTCGAGCTACTACCAGCCCATATATCTGTATGTAGTGCAGTTTCGAACTGAAAAGAAACTATATGTTCCCAATAAGCTAGCTGAAGGAAGGCTTTCACACACACTTATCTCTCAAAACAAAGCATGTGGAGAGACTGCCGTTCAACTAGCACAAAGAGAGCGGTTTTGCAGGAGAAACTCTTCCTCTGGTTTCTCAGAATATTTCCTAGTGCTGGATTGAAGTTCCTGCAGTTTTCATTGTAAAATCGTGTTGGAGCTAGTACCTCACCATATATTTGTATGTAGTGCACTTTCCAGCTGAAAAGAAACTTGTGTTCCCAACAAGTAAGGTGAAGGGCGGCTTACACCCAATTATCTCTCAGAAATGAGCATCTGGAGAGACTTTCGTTCAACTAGCTCTAAGGGACCGGTTTTCAGGAAAAACCCTGACACATGTTTCTCAGTCGTTTTCCTAGTGCTGGTTTGAAATTCCTGCAGTTTTCACAGAAAACTGTTTTGGAGCTATTACCTCAACATATATGTATGTAGTGCAAATTCCTGCTGAAAAGAAACTTGTGTTCCCAACAAGAACATTTAAGGACGGCTTTCACACACAATTTTCTCTCAGAAATGAGCATGTAGAGAGGCATTCGTTCAAATACCACGAATGGAATGGGTTGCAGGAGCATCACTTACTCTGGTTTCTCAGGCTGTTTCCTAGTGCCGGTTTGAAGTTCCTGCAGCTTTCAGTGTAATACCGGGTTGGAGCTTGTACCAGCCCATATATATGTATGTAGTGCAGTTTCCAACTGAAAAGAAACTTTGTGTTCCCATCAAGCTAATTGAAGCACGACTTCCACACACATTTATCTCTCCGAAATGATCATGTGGAGAGACGTTCGTTCAAAAAACTCAAAGGGAACAGGTTGCAGTTAACACGTACTCAGGTTTCTAAATCTGTATCCTAATGCCAGTTTGAATTTCCTGCAGTTACAACTTAAACCCGAGGTTTAGCTAGTACCTCCCCATATATATGTAGGTAATGCACATTCTAACTTAAAACAAACAATGTGTTCCCAACAAGCCAGGTGAAGGATGGCTTCCACACACAATTATATCTCTGAATTGAGCATATGGAGAGACGTTCGTTCCAGTAACCCAAGGGGAACGGGATGCAGAAGAAACAATTTATCTGCTTTTTAGATGTATTTCCTAGTGCCGGTTTGAATTTCCTACAGTTTTTACTTTAAACCCTTGTTGGAGATAGTACCTCCCAATATATATGTATTCAGTGCAGATACCACCTGAAAAGAAACCTTGTGTTCCCTACAAGCTAGGTAAAGGACGGCTTTCACACACACTTATCCCTAAGAACTGAGCACGTGGAGAGATTTTCGTTCAAATAGCACAAGGAAAACGGGTTGCAGGAGCAACAATACTCTGGTTTCGCAGTCTTTTTCCTAGTGCCGTTTTGAAGTTCCTACAGTTTTCAATTTAAACCCGAGTTGGAACTAGTACCTCCCCATATATATGAATGTAGTGCACTTTCCAACTCGAAAGAAACTATGTGTTCCCAACAAGCTAGGTGAAGGACGGCATTCACACACACTTATCTCTCAAAACTGAGCATGTGGAGAGACTGTCGTTCAACTAGCACAAAGTGAGCGGTTTTGCAGGAGAAACACTTACTCTGGTATCTCAGACTGCTTCCTAGTGCTGGTTTGAAGTTCCTGAGTTTTCACTGTAAAACCGTTTTGGAGCTATTACTTCACCATATATATGTATGTAGTGCACTTTCCATCTGATAAGAAACTTGTGTTCCCAACAAGAATGCTGAAGGGTGGCTTTCACACACAATTATCTCTTAGAAATGAGCATCTGGAGAGACGTACGTTCAACTAGCTCTAAGGGACCGGTTTTCAGGGGAAACCTTACACAGGTTTCTCAGTCGTTTTCCTAGTGCTGGTTTGAAATTCCTGCAGATTTCACAAAAAACTGCTTTGGAGCTATTACCTCACCATATAAGTATGTAGTGCACTTTCCAGCTGAAAAGAAACTTGTGTTCCCAACAAGAAAGTTGAAGGGCGGCTTTCACACAGAATTCTATCTCAGAAATGAGCATGTCGAGAGACGTTCGTTCAACTAGCACAAATGGAACTGTTTGCAGAATAAACTCTTACTCTGGTTTCTCTCTCTGTTCATAATGCCGGTTTGAAGTTCCTGCAGTTTTCACTGTAAACCCGGGTTGGAGTTAGTTCCTCCCTTTAAATTTGTATGTAGTGCAGATTACAACTGAAAAGAAACTTTGTGTTCCCGACAAGCTAGGAGAACCACGCCTTTTACACACACTTATCTGTCAGAACTGAGTATTTAGAGAGACCTTCGATCAACTAGCACAATGGAAAAGCGTTCCAGGGAAAACATTTCTTCTGGATTCTCAGTCTGTTTCCTAGTGCCCGTGCAAGTTCCTGCAGTTTTCCCTGAAAACCCGAAGTTGAGCAGTACATCCCAATATATATGTCTTAGTGCACTTTCCAGCTGATAAGAAACTTGTGTTCCCATCAAGAAAGTTGAAGGGCGGCTTTCACACACACTTATCTCTCAGAACTGAGCTTCTGGAGAGACGTTCGTTCAACTAGCTCAAAGGGAACGGGTTGTAGGGGAAACACTTACACAGGTTTCTCAGTCTGATTCCTAGTGCCTGTTGGAAGTTTCTACAGTTTGCACTGTAAAACCGTGTTGGATCTATTACCTCCCCATTTTTATGTATGTAGTGCAGTTTCCATCTGAGGAGATACTTTCCGTTCCCATCAAGCTAGATGAAGGACGGATTTCACACAGACATATATCTGAAAAATGATCATGTAGAGAGACATTCATTCAAATACCACAAATGGAACGGGTTGCAGGAGAATCACGTACTCTGGTTTCTCAGGCTGTTTCCTAGTGCCGGTTTGAAGTTCCTGCAGCTTTCAGTGTAATACCGATTTGGAGCTTGTACCAGCCCATATATTTGTATGTAGTGCAGTTTCAAACTGAAAAGAAACTTTGTGTTCCCAACAAGCTAATTGAAGCACGGTTTCCAGACGCAGTTATCTCTCAGAACTGAGCATGTGGAGAGATTTTCGTTCAAATAGCACAAGGTAAACCGGTTGAAGGATCAACACTACTCTGGTATGCAGTCTTTTACCTAGAGCTGATTTGATGTTCCTACAGTTTTCAATTTAAAGCCGAGTTGGAGCTAGTACCTCCCCATATATATGAATGTAGCGCACTTTCCATCTCGAAAGAAACTATGTGTTCCCAACAAGCTAGGTGAAGGACGGCTTTCACACACACTTATTTCTCAAAACTGAGCATGTGGAGAGACTGTTGTTCAACTAGCACAAAGTGAGCGGTTTTGCTTTAGAAAAACTTACTCTGGTTTCTCAGACTGTTTCCTATTGCTGGTTTGAAGATCCTGCAGTTTTCAGTGTAAAATCGTGTTGGAGCTAGTACCTCACCATATATATGTATGTAGCGCACTTTCCAGCTGAAAAGATCTTGTGTTCCCAACAAGTAAGTTGAAGGGCAGCTTTCACACACAATTATCTCTCAGAAATGAGCATCTGGACAGACGTTCGTTCAACTAGCTCTAAGGGAAATATTTTCAGGAGAAAGTCTTACACAAGTTTTACAGTCGTTTTCCTAGTGCTGGTTTGAAATTCCTGCAGTTTTCACAGAATACTGCTTTGGAGCTATTACCTCACCATATATGTATATAGTGTACTATCCAGCTGAAAAGAAACTTGTGTTCCCAACAAAAAAGTTGAAGGGCGGCTTTCACACACACTTATCTCTCAGAAATTAGCATGTGGAGAGACGTTCGTTCAACTAACACAAGTGGAACGGGTTGCAGGAGAATCACTTACTCTGGTTTCACACACTGTTTCCTAGTGCCTGTTGGAAGTTCTTGCAGTTTTCACTGTAAACACGAGTTGGAGCTAATAACTCCCCATATATATGTATGCATTACAGTTTCCAAATGAAACGAAACTTTGTGTTCCCAACAAGCTAGGTGAAGGACGGCTTTCACACACACTTATCACTCAGAACTGAACTTGTGGAGAGACGTTCGTTCAACTAGCTCAAAGGGAATGTTTTGCAGGGGAAACACTTACACAGGTTTCTCAGTGTGATTCCTAGTGCCTGTAGGAAGTTCCTAGAATTTGAACTGTAAAACCGTGTTGGATCTATTACCTCCCCATATTTTTGTATGTAGTGCAGATTCCAACTGAAGATATACTTTCCGTTCCCATCAAGCTAGATGAAGGACGGCTTTCACACTCACTTTTCTCGCAGAAATCAGCATGTAGAGAGACATTATTTCAAATAACACCAATGGAACGGGATGCAGGAGAATCACTTTCTCTGGTTTCTCAGGATGTTTCCTAGTGCCGGTTTGATGTTCCTGCAGCTTTCAGTGTAATACCGAGTTGGAGCTTGTACCAGCCCATATATATGTATGTAGTGCAGTTTCCAACTGAAAAGAAACTTTGTGTTCCCAACAAGCTAATTGAAGCACGGCTTCCACACACAGTTATCTCTCCGAAATGAGAATGTGGAGAGACTTTCGTTCAACAAACAGAAAGGGAACAGGTTGCAGTTGTAACACGTACTCAGGTTTCTCAATCTGTATCCTAATTCCGGTTTGAATTTCCTGCAGTTTACACCGTAAACCCGATGTTTATCTAGTACCTCCCCATATATATGTATGTAGTGCAGATTCTAACGGAAAAGAAACATTGTGTTCCCAACAAGCCCGGTGGTAACGGCTTCCACACACAATTATATCTCTGAACTGAGCATATGGAGAGAATTTCTTTCCATTAGTACAAGGGTAACGGAACGCAGGAGCAACTATTAATCTGTTTTTTTGGTGTGTTTCCTCATGCCGGTTTAAAGTTCCTAATGTTTATACATAAAACACGAGTTGGAGATAGTACAACCCAATATATATATATGCAGTGCAGATATCACCTGAAAAGAAACCTTGTGTTCCCTCCAAGCTAGCTAAAGGAAGGCTTTCACACACAATTATCTCTCAGAACTGAGCATGTGGAGAGACGTTCGTTCAACTAACACAAGTGGAACGAGTTGCAGGAGATTCACTTACTCTGGTTTCACACAATGTTTCCTAGTGCCGTTTGGAAGTTCCTGAAGTTTTCACAGTAAACACGGGTTGGAGCTATTACCTCCCCATATAAATGTATGCAGTACAGTTTCCAACTGTAACGAAACATTGTGTTCCCAACAAGCTAGGTGAAGAACGGCTTTCACACACACTTATCTCTCAGATATGAGATTGTGTAGAGACGTTCGTTCAACTAGCTCAAAAGAAAGGTTTGCAGGGCAAACACTTAGGTTTCTCATTCTGATTCCTAGTGCCTGTTGGAAGTTCCTACAGTTTGCACTGTAAAACCGTGTTGGATCTATTACCTCCCCATATTATGTATGTAGTGCAGTTTCCAACTGAAGAGATACTTTCCGTTCCCATCAAGCTAGGTGAAGGACGGCTTTCACACACACTTTTCGCTCAGAAATGAGCATGTGGAGAGACGTTCGTTCAACTAGCACAAATGAAACGGTTTGCAGGATAAACTCTTTCTCTGGTGTCTCTCTCTGTTCATAATGCCGGTTTGAAGTTCCTGCAGTTTTAATTGTAAACCCGAGTTGGAGCTAGTACCTCCCTATAAATATGTATGTAGTGCAGATTCCAACTCAAAAGAAACTTTGTGTTCCCGACATGCTAGGAGAAGCACGCCTTTAACAAACACTTATTTGTCAGAACTGAGCATTTAGAGAGACATTTGATCAACTAGCACAATGGAAACGCGTTCCAGGAAAAACAGTTCTTCTGAATTCTCAGTCTGTTTCCTAGTGCCCGTGCAAGTTCCTGCAGTTTTCACTGAATACCCGAGGTTGAGCAGTACATCCCCATATATATGTATGTAGTGCACTTTCCAGCTGATAAGAAACTTGTGTTCCCAACATGTAAGGTGAAGGACGGCTTTCAAACACACTTTTCTCTCAGAAAATAGTATGTGGAGGGACGTTCGTTCAACTAGCTCAAAGGGAACGGGTTGCAGGGGAAACACTTACACAGGTTTCTCAGTCTGATTCCTAGTGCCTGTTGGAAGTTCCTACAGTTTGCACTGTAAAACCGTGTTGGATCTATTACCTCCCCATATTTATGTATGTATTGCTGTTTCCAACTGAAAAGAAACTTTGTGTTCCCAACAAGCTATTTGAAGCACGGCTTCCACACACAGTTATCTCTCCGAAATGAGCATGTGGAGAGACGTTCATTCAACAAACACAGAGGGAACAGGTTGCAGTTGTAACACGTACTCAGGATTCTCAATCTGTATCCTAATGCCGGTTTGAATTTCCTGCAGTTTACACCGTAAACCCGAGGTTTAGCTAGTACCTCCCCATAAATATGTATGTAGTGCAGATTCTAACTGAAAAGAAACATTGTGTTCCCAACCAACCAGGTGAAGGACGGCTTCCACACACAATTATATCTCTGAACTGAGCATATGGAGAGACTTTCGTTCCAGTAGCACAACGGGAACTGGATGCAGGGGCAACACTTAATCTGCTTTTTAGGTGTGTTTCCCAGTGCCGGTTTGAAGTTCCTACAGTTTATACTTTAAAACCGATTTGGAGATAATACCTCCCAATATATATGTATGCAGTGCAGATTCCACCTGAAAAGAAACCAAGTGTTCCCTACAAGCTAGTTAAAGGACGGCTTTCACACACACTTATCTCTGAGAACTGAGCATGTGGAGAGATTTTCTTTCAAATAGCACAAGGTAAACCGGTTGAAGGATCAACACTACTCTGGTATGCAGTCTTTTACCTAGAGCCGATTTGATGTTCCTACAGTTTTCAATTTAAAGCCGAGTTGGAGCTAGTACCTCCCCATATGTATGAATGTAGCGCACTTTCCAACTCGAAAGAAACTATGTGTTCCCAACAAGCTAGGTGAAGGACGGCTTTCACACACACTTATTTCTCAAAACTGAGCATGTGGAGAGACTGTCGTTCAACTAGCACAAAGTGAGCGGTTTTGCAGTAGAAACACTTACTCTGGTTTCTCAGACTGTTTCCTAGTGCTGGTTTGAAGATCCTGCAGTTTTCACTGTAAAATCGTGTTGGAGCTAGTACCTCACCATATATATGTATGTAGCGCACTTTCCAGCTGAAAAGAATCTTGTGTTCCCAACAAGTAAGTTGAAGGGCGGCTTTCACACACAATTATCTCTCAGAAATGAGCATCTGGACAGAAGTTCGTTCAACTAGATCTAAGGGAAAGATTTTCAGGAGAAATACTTACACAAGTTTCACAGTCGTTTTCCTAGTGCTGGTTTGAAATTCCTGCATTTTTCACAGAATACTGCTTTGGAGCTATTACCACACCATATATGTATATAGTGCACTTACCAGCTAAAAAGAAACTTGTGTTCCCAACAAGAAAGTTGAAGGGCGGCTTTCACACACACTTATCTCTCAGAAATGAGCATGTGGAGAGACGTTCGTTCAACTAACACAAGTGGAACGGGTTGCAGGAGAATCACTTACTCTGGTTTCACACACTGTTTCCTAGTGCCGGTTGGAAGTTCCTGCAGTTTTCACTGAAAACCCGAAGTTGAGCAGTACATTCCCATATATATGTATGTATTGCACTTTTCAGCTGATAAGAAACTTATGTTCCCAACATGTAAGGTGAAGGACGGCTTTCACACACACTTTTCTCTCAGAAATTAGCATGTGGAGAGACGTTCGTTCATCAAGCACAAAGGGAACGGGTTGCAGGAGAAACTTTTTCTCAGGTTTCTCAGTGTCTTTCCTAGTGCCTGTTGGAAGTTCCTACAGTTTGCACTGTAAAACCGTGTTGGATCTATTACCTCCCCATATTATGTATGTAGTGCAGTTTCCAACTGAAGAGATACTTTCCGTTCCCATCAAGCTAGGTGAAGGACGGCTTTCACACACACTTTTCGCTCAGAAATGAGCATGTGGAGAGACGTTCGTTCAACTAGCACAAATGAAACGGTTTGCAGGATAAACTCTTTCTCTGGTGTCTCTCTCTGTTCATAATGCCGGTTTGAAGTTCCTGCAGTTTTAATTGTAAACCCGAGTTGGAGCTAGTACCTCCCTATAAATATGTATGTAGTGCAGATTCCAACTCAAAAGAAACTTTGTGTTCCCGACATGCTAGGAGAAGCACGCCTTTAACAAACACTTATTTGTCAGAACTGAGCATTTAGAGAGACATTTGATCAACTAGCACAATGGAAACGCGTTCCAGGAAAAACAGTTCTTCTGAATTCTCAGTCTGTTTCCTAGTGCCCGTGCAAGTTCCTGCAGTTTTCACTGAATACCCGAGGTTGAGCAGTACATCCCCATATATATGTATGTAGTGCACTTTCCAGCTATTAAGAAACTTGTGTTCCCAACATGTAAGGTGAAGGACGGCTTTCAAACACACTTTTCTCTCAGAAAATAGTATGTGGAGGGACGTTTGTTCAACTAGCTCAAAGGGAACGGGTTGCAGGGGAAACACTTACACAGGTTTCTCAGTCTGATTCCTAGTGCCTGTTGGAAGTTCCTACAGTTTGCACTGTAAAACCGTGTTGGGTCTATTACCTCCCCATATTTATTTATGTATTGCAGTTTCCAACTGAAAAGAAACTTTGTGTTCCCAACAAGCTATTTGAAGCACGGCTTCCACACACAGTTATCTCTCCGAAATGAGCATGTGGAGAGACGTTCATTCAACAAACACAGAGGGAACAGGTTGCAGTTGTAACACGTACTCAGGATTCTCAATCTGTATCCTAATGCCGGTTTGAATTTCCTGCAGTTTACACCGTAAACCCGAGGTTTAGCTAGTACCTCCCCATAAATATGTATGTAGTGCAGATTCTAACTGAAAAGAAACATTGTGTTCCCAACCAACCAGGTGAAGGACGGCTTCCACACACAATTATATCTCTGAACTGAGCATATGGAGAGACTTTCGTTCCAGTAGCACAACGGGAACTGGATGCAGGAGCAACACTTAATCTGCTTTTTAGGTGTGTTTCCCAGTGCCGGTTTGAAGTTCCTACAGTTTATACTTTAAAACCGATTTGGAGATAATACCTCCCAATATATATGTATGCAGTGCAGATTCCACCTGAAAAGAAACCAAGTGTTCCCTACAAGCTAGTTAAAGGACGGCTTTCACACACACTTATCTCTGAGAACTGAGCATGTGGAGAGATTTTCTTTCAAATAGCACAAGGTAAACCGGTTGAAGGATCAACACTACTCTGGTATGCAGTCTTTTACCTAGAGCCGATTTGATGTTCCTACAGTTTTCAATTTAAAGCCGAGTTGGAGCTAGTACCTCCCCATATGTATGAATGTAGCGCACTTTCCAACTCGAAAGAAACTATGTGTTCCCAACAAGCTAGGTGAAGGACGGCTTTCACACACACTTATTTCTCAAAACTGAGCATGTGGAGAGACTGTCGTTCAACTAGCACAAAGTGAGCGGTTTTGCAGTAGAAACACTTACTCTGGTTTCTCAGACTGTTTCCTAGTGCTGGTTTGAAGATCCTGCAGTTTTCACTGTAAAATCGTGTTGGAGCTAGTACCTCACCATATATATGTATGTAGCGCACTTTCCAGCTGAAAAGAATCTTGTGTTCCCAACAAGTAAGTTGAAGGGCGGCTTTCACACACAATTATCTCTCAGAAATGAGCATCTGGACAGAAGTTCGTTCAACTAGATCTAAGGGAAAGATTTTCAGGAGAAATACTTACACAAGTTTCACAGTCGTTTTCCTAGTGCTGGTTTGAAATTCCTGCATTTTTCACAGAATACTGCTTTGGAGCTATTACCACAACATATATGTATATAGTGCACTTACCAGCTAAAAAGAAACTTGTGTTCCCAACAAGAAAGTTGAAGGGCGGCTTTCACACACACTTATCTCTCAGAAATGAGCATGTGGAGAGACGTTCGTTCAACTAACACAAGTGGAACGGGTTGCAGGAGAATCAATTACTCTGGTTTCACACACTGTTTCCTAGTGCCGGTTGGAAGTTCCTGCAGTTTTCACTGAAAACCCGAAGTTGAGCAGTACATTCCCATATATATGTATGTATTGCACTTTCCAGCTGATAAGAAACTTATGTTCCCAACATGTAAGGTGAAGGACGGCTTTCACACACACTTTTCTCTCAGAAATTAGCATGTGGAGAGTCGTTCGTTCATGAAGCACAAAGGGAACGGGTTGCAGGAGAAACTTTTTCTCAGGTTTCTCAGTGTCTTTCCTAGTGCCTGTTGGAAGTTCCTACAGTTTGCACTGTAAAACCGTGTTGGATCTATTACCTCCCCATAATTATTTATGTATTGCAGTTTCCAACTGAAAGAAATTTTGTGTTCCCAACAAGCTATTTGAAGCACGGCTTCCACACCCAGTTATCTCTCCGAAATGAGCATGTTGAGAGACGTTCGTTCAACAAACACAAAGGGAACAGGTTGCAGTTGTAACACGTACTCAGGATTCTCAATCTGTATCATAATGCCTGTATGAATTTCCGGCAGTTTACACCGTAAACCCGAGGTTTAGCTAGTACCTCCCCATAAATATGTATGTAGTGCAGATTCTAACTGAAAAGAAACATTGTGTTCCCAACCAACCAGGTGAAGGACGGCTTCCACACACAATTATACCTCTGAACTGAGCATATGGAGGGACTTTCGTTCCGGTAGCACAACGGGAACTGGATGCAGGAGCAACACTTAATCTGCTTTTTAGGTGTGTTTCCCAGTGCCGGTTTGAAGTTTCTACAGTTTATACTTTAAAACCGATTTGGAGATAATACCTCCCAATATATATGTATGCAGTGCAGATTCCACCTGAAAAGAAACTTGTGTTCCCTACAAGCTAGGTAAAGTACGGCTTTCACACACACTTATCACTCAGAACTGAGCTTGTGGAGAGACGTTCGTTCAACTAGCTCAAAAGAAAGGTTTGCAGGGGAAACACTTACACAGGTTTCTCAGTGTGATTCCTAGTGCCTGTTGGAAGTTCCTACAGTTTGCACAGTAAAACCGTGTTGGATCTATTACCTCCCCATATTTATGTATGTAGTGCAGTTTCCAACTGAAGAGATATTTTCCGTTCCCATCAAGCTAGGTGAAGGACGGCTTTCACACACACTTTTCGCTCAGAAATGAGCATGTGGAGAGACGTTCGTCCAACTAGCACAAATGGAACGGGTTGCAGGATAAACTCTTACTCTGGTGTCTCTCTCTGTTCATAATGCCGGTTTGAAGTTCCTGCAGTTTTCACTGTAAACCCGAGTTGGAGCTAGTACCTCCCTATAAATATGTATGTTGTGCAGATTCCAACTCAAAAGAAACTTTGTGTTCCCGACAAGTTAGGAGAAGAACGCCTTTAACAAACACTTATTTGTCAGAACTGAGCATTTAGAGAGACATTTGATCAACTAGCACAATGGAAACGCGTTCCAGGAAAAACATATCTTATGGATTCTCAGTCTGTTTCCTAGTGCCCGTGCAAGTTCCTGCAGTTTTCACTGAAAACCCGAGGTTGAGCAGTACATCCCCATATATATGTATGTAGTGCACTTTCCAGCTGATAAGAAACTTTTTTCCCAACATGTAAGGTGAAGGACGGCTTTCACACACACATTTCTCTCAGAAATTAGCATGTGGAGAGACATTCGTTCAACTAGCTCAAAGGGAACTGGTTGCAGGTGAAACACTTACACAGGTTTCTCAGTCTGAGTCCTAGTGCCTGTTGGAAGTTCTTACAGTTTGCACTGTAAAACCGTGTTGGATCTATTACCTCCCCATGTTTATGTATGTATGGCAGTTTCCAACTGAAAAGAAACTTTGTGTTCCCAACAAGCTATTTGAAGCATGGTTTCCACACACAGTTATCTCTCCAAAATGAGAATGTGGAGAGACGTTCGTTCAAAAAACACAAAGGGAACAGGTTGCAGTTGTAACACGTACTCAGGATTCTCAATCTGTATCCTAATGCCGGTTTGAATTTCCTGCAGTTTACACCGTAAACCCGAGGTTTAGCTAGTACCTCCCCATAAATATGTATGTAGTGCCGATTCTAACTGAAAAGAAACATTGTGTTCCCAACCAACCAGGTGAAGGACGGCTTCCACACACAATTATATCTCTGAACTGAGCATATGGAGAGACTTTCGTTCCAGGAGTACAACGGGAACTGGATGCAGGAGCAACACTTAATCTGCTTTTTAGGTGTGTTTCCCAGTGTCGGTTTGAAGTTCCTACAGTTTATACTTTAAAACCGATTTGGAGATAATAACTCCCAATATATATGTATGCAGTGCAGATTTCACCTGAAAAGAAACCAAGTGTTCCCTACAAGCTAGTTAAAGGACGGCTTTCACACACACTTATCTCTCAGAACTGAGCATGTGGAGAGATTTTCTTTCAAATAGCACAAGGTAAACCGGTGGAAGGATCAACACTACTCTGGTATGCAGTCTTTTACCTAGAGCCGATTTGATGTTCCTACAGTTTTCAATTTAAAGCCGAGTTGGAGCTAGTACCTCCCCATATATATGAATGTAGCGCACTTTCCAACTCGAAAGAAACTATGTGTTCCCAACAAGCTAGGTGAAGGACGGCTTTCACACACACTTATTTCTCAAAACTGAGCATGTGGAGAGACTGTCGTTCAACTAGCACAAAGTGAGAGGTTTTGCAATAGAAACACTTACTCTGGTTTCTCAGACTGTTTCCTAGTGCTGGTTTGAAGATCCTGCAGTTTTCACTGTAAAATCGTGTTGGAGCTAGTACCTCACCATATATATGTATGTAGCGCACTTTCCAGCTGAAAAGAATATTGTGTTCCCAACAAGTAAGTTGAAGGGCGGCTTTCACACACAATTATCTCTCAGAAATGAGCATCTGGACAGACGTTCGTTCAACTAGCTCTAAGGGAAAGATATACAGGAGAAACACTTACACAAGTTTCACAGTAGTTTTCCTAGTGCTGGTTTGAAATTCCTGCAGTTTTCACAGAATACTGCTTTGGAGCTATTACCTCACCATATATGTATATAGTGCACTTTCCAGGTGAAAAGAAACTTGTGTTCCCAACAAGAAAGTTGAAGGGTGGCTTTCACACACACTTATCTCTCAGAAATGAGCATGTGGAGAGACGTTCGTTCAACTAACACAAGTGGAACGGCTTGCAGGAGAATCACTTACTCTGGTTTCACACACTGTTTCCTAGTGCCGGTTTGAAGTTCCTGCAGTTTTCACTGTAAACACGAGTTAGAGCTTGTACCTCCCCATATATATGTATGCATTACAGTTTCCAACTGTAACGAAACTTTGTGTTTCCAACAAGCTAGGTGAAGGACGGCTTTCACACACACTTATCACTCAGAATTGAACTTGTGGAGAGACGTTCGTTCAACTAGCTCAAATGGAATATTTTGCAGGGGAAACACTTACACTGGTTTCTCAGTCTGATTCCTAGTGCCTGTTGGAAGTTCCTACAGTTTGCACTGTAAAATCGTGTTGGATCTATTACCTCCCCATAATTATGTATGTAGTGCATTTTCCAACTGAAGAGATTCTTTCCGTTCCCATCAAGCTAGATGAAGGACGGCTTTCACATTCATATTTCTCGCAGAAATCAGCATGTAGAGAGACATTCGTTCAAATAACACCAATGGAACGGGTTGCAGGAGAATCACTTACTCTGGTTTCTCAGGTTGTTTCCTAGTGCCGGTTTGATGTTCCTGCAGCTTTCAGTGTAATACTGAGTTGGAGCTTGTACCAGCCCATATATATGTATGTAGTGCAGTTTCCAACTGAAAAGAAACTTTGTGTTCCCAACAAGCTAATTGAAGCACGGCTTCCACACACAGTAATCTCTCCGAAATGAGCATGTGCAGAGACATTCGTTCAACAAACACAAAGGGAACAGGTTGCAGTTGTAACACGTACTCAGGTTTCTCAATCTGTATCCTAATGCCGGTTTGAATTTCCTGCAGTTAACACCGTAAACACGAGTTTTAACTTGTACCTCCCCATATATATATATGTAGTGCAGATTCTAACTGAAAGGAAACATTGTGTTCCCAACAAGCCCGGTGATAACGGCTTACACACACAATTATATCTCTGAACTGAGCATATGGAGAAACAATCTTTCCAACAGCACAAGGGGAACGGAATGCAGGAGCAACAATTAATCTGCTTTTTAGGTGTGTTTCCTCGTGCCGGTTTAAAGTTCCTAATGTTTATTCTTAAAACACGAGTTGGAGATAGTACCTCCCAATATATATGTCTGCAGTGCAGATTCCACCTGAAAAGAAACCTTGTTTTCCCTACAAGCTAGGTAAAGGAAGGCTTTCACACACACTTATCTCTCAGAACTGAGCATGTGGAGAGAAGTTCGTTCAACTAACACAAGTGGAAAGGGTTGCAGGAGAATCACTAACTCTGGTTTCACACACTGTTTCCTAGTGCCGGTTGGAAGTTCCTGCAGTTTTCACTGTAAACACGGGTTGGAGCTAGTAACTACAAATATATTTGTATGCAGTACATTTTCCAACTGTAACGAAACTTTGTGTTCCCAACAAGCTAGGTGAAGGACGGCTTTCACACACACTTATCTCTCAGAAATGAGATTGTGGAGAGTCGTTCGTTCAACTAGCTCAAAGGGAATGTTTTGCAGGGGAAACACTTACACTGGTTTCTCAGTCTGATTCCTAGTGCCTGTTGGAAGTTCCTACAGTTTGCACTGTAAAACCGTGTTGGATCTATTAGCTCCCCATATTTATGTATGTAGTGCAGTTTCCAACTGAGGAGATACTTTCCATTCCCATCAAGCTAGATGAAGGACGGATTTCACACAGACTTATTTCTCAGAACTGAGCATGTAGAGAGACATTCGTTCAAATAACACCAATGGAATGGGTTGCAGGAGAATCACTTACTCTGGTTTCTCAGGCTGTTTCCTAGTGCTGGTTTGATGTTCCTGCAGCTTTCAGTGTAATACCGAGTTGGAGCTTGTACCAGCCCATATATATGTATGTAGTGCAGTTTCCAACTGAAATGAAACGTTGTGTTCCCAACAAGCTAATTGAAGTACGGCTTCCACACACAGTAATCTCTCCGAAATGAGCATGTGGAGAGACGTTCGTTCAACAAACACAAAGGGAACAGGTTGCAGTTGTAACACGTACTCAGGTTTCTCAATCTGTATCCTAATGCCGGTTTGAATTTCCTGCAGTTTACACCGTAAACCCGAGGTTTAGCTTTTACCTCCCCATATATATATATGTAGTGCTGATTCTAACTGAAAAGAAGCATTGTGTTCCCAACAAGCCCGGTGATAACGGCTTCCACACACAATTATATCTCTGAACTGAGCATATGGAGAGACATTCTTTCCAGTAGCACAAGGGGAACCGAATGCAGGAGCAACAATTAATCTGCTTTTTAGGTGTGTTTCCTCGTGCCGGTTTAAAGTTCCTAATGTTTATACTTAAAACACGAGTTGGAGATAGGTCCTCCCAATACAAATGTATGCAGTGCAGATTCCGCCTGAAAAGAAACCTTGTGTTCCCTACAAGCTAGGTAAAGGAAGGCTTTCTCACACACTTATCTCTCAGAACTGAGCATGTGGAGAGACGTTCGTTCAACTAACACAAGTGGAACGGGTTGCAGGAGAATCACTAACTCTGGTTTCACACACTGTTTCCTAGTGCCGGTTGGAAGTTCCTGCAGTTTTCACTGTAAACACGGGTTGGAGCTAGTACCTCCCCATATATTTGTATGCAGTACATTTTCCAACTGTAACGAAACTTTGTGTTCCCAACAAGCTAGGTGAAGAACGGCTTTCACACACACTTATCTCTCAGAAATTAGATTGTGGAGAGACGTTCGTTCAACTAGCTCAAAAGAAAGTTTTGCAGGGCAAACACTTACACAGGTTTCTCATTCTGATTCCTAGTGCCTGTTGGAAGTTAGTACAGTTTGCACTGTAAAACCGTGTTGGATCTATTACCTCCCCATATTTATGTATGTAGTGCAGTTTCCAAATGAAGAGATATTTTCCGTTCCCATCAAGCTAGGTGAAGGACGGCTTTCACACACACTTTTCGCTCAGAAATGAGCATGTGGAGAGATGTTCGTTCAACTAGCACAAATGGAACGGGTTGCAGGATAAACTCTTACTCTGGTGTCTCTCTCTGTTCATAATGCCGGTTTGAAGTTCCTGCAGTTTTCACTGTAAACCTGAGTTGGAGCTAGTACCTCCCTATAAATATGTATGTAGTGCAGATTCCAACTCAAAAGAAACTTTGTGTTCCCGACAAGCTAGGAGAAGCACGCCTTTAGCAAACACTTATTTGTCAGAACTGAGCATTTAGAGAGACATTTGATCAACTAGCACAATGGAAACGCGTTCCAGGAAAAACAGTTCTTCTGGATTCTCAGTCTGTTTCCTAGTGCCCGTGCGAGTTCCTGCAGTTTTCACTGAAAACCCGAGGTTGAGCAGTACATCCCCATATATATGTATGTAGTGCACTTTCCAGCTGCTAAGAAACTTGTGTTCCCAACATGTAAGGTGAAGGACGGCTTTCACACACACTTTTCTCTCAGAAATTAGCATGTGGAGAGACGTTCGTTCAACTAGCTCAAAGGGAACTGGTTGCAGGGGAAACACTTACACAGGTTTCTCTGTCCGATTCCTAGTGCCTGTTGGAAGTTCCTACAGTTTGCACTGTAAAACCGTGTTGGATCTATTACCTCCCCATATTTATTTATGTATTGCAGTTTCCAACTGAAAAGAAGCTTTGTGTTCCCAACAAGCTATTTGAAGCACGGCTTCCACACACAGTTATCTCTCCGAAATGAGCATGTGGAAAGACGTTCGTTCAACAAACACAGAGGGAACAGGTTGCAGTTGTAACACGTACTCAGGATTCTCAATCTGTATCCCAATGCCGGTTTGAATTTCCTGCAGTTTACACCGTAAACCCGAGATTTATCTAGTACCTCCCCATAAATATGTATGAAGTGCCGATTCTAACTGAAAAGAATCATTGTGTTCCCAACCAACCAGGTGAAGGACGGCTTCCACACACAATTATATCTCTGAACTGAGCATATGGAGAGACTTTCGTTCCAGTAGCACAACGGGAACTGGATGCAGGAGCAACACTTAATCTGCTTTTTAGGTGTGTTTCCCAGTGCCGGTTTGAAGTTCCTACAGTTTATACTTTAAAACCGATTTGGAGATAATGCCTCCCAATATATATGTATGCACTGCAGATTCCACCTGAAAAGAAACTTGTGTTCCCTACAAGCTAGGTAAAGTACGGCTTTCACACACACTTATCTCTCAGAACTGAGCATGTGGAGAGACATTCGTTCAAATAGCACAAGGTAAACCGGTTGAAGGATCAACACTACTCTGGTATGCAGTCTTTTACCTAGAGCCGATTTGATGTTCCTACAGTTTTCAATTTAAAGCCGAGTTGGAGCTAGTACCTCCCCATATATATGAATGTAGCGCACTTTCCAACTCGAAAGAAACTATGTGTTCCCAACAAGCTAGGTGAAGGACGGCTTTCACACACACTTATTTCTCAAAACTGAGCATGTGGAGAGACTGTCGTTCAACTAGCACAAAGTGAGCGGTTTTGCAGTAGAAACACTTACTCTGGTTTCTCAGACTGTTTCCTAGTGCTGGTTTGAAGATCCTGCAGTTTTCACTGTAAAATCGTGTTGGAGCTAGTACCTCACCATATATATGTATGTAGCGCACTTTCCAGCTGAAAAGAATCTTGTGTTCCCAACAAGTAAGTTGAAGGGCGGCTTTCACACACACTTATCTCTCAGAACTGAGCATGTGGAGAGACGTTCGTTCAACTAACACAAGTGGAACGGGTTGCAGGTGAATCACTTACTCTGGTTTCACACACTGTTTCCTAGTGCCGGTTTGAAGTTCCTGCAGTTTTCACTGAAAACCCGAGTTTGATCAGTACATCCCCATATATATGTATGTAGTGCACTTTCCAGCTGATAAGAAACATGTGTTCCCAACAAGCTAGGTGAAGAACGGCTTTCACACACACTTATCTCTCAGAAATGAGCATGTGGAGAGACGTTCGTTCAACTAACACAAGTGGAACGGGTTGCAGGAGAATCACTTACTCTGGTTTCACACACTGTTTCCTAGTGCCGGTTGGAAGTTCCTGCAGTTTTCACTGTAAACAAGAGTTGGAGCTAGTACCTCCCCATATATATGTATGCATTACAGTTTCCAACAGAAACGAAACTTTGTGTTCCCAACAAGCTAGGTGAAGGACGGCTTTCACACACACTTATCACTCAGAACTGAGCTTGTGGAGAGTCGTTCGTTCAACTAGCTCAAAGGGAATATTTTGCAGGGGAAACACTTACACTGGTTTCTCAGTCTCATTCCTAGTGCCTGTTGGAAGTTCCTACAGTTTGCACTGTAAAACCGTGTTGGATCTATTAGCTCCCCATATTTATGTATGTAGTGCAGTTTCCAACTGAGGAGATACTTTCCATTCCCATCAAGCTAGATGAAGGACGGATTTCACACAGACTTATTTCTCAGAACTGAGCATGTAGAGAGACATTCGTTCAAATAACACCAATGGAATGGGTTGCAGGAGAATCACTTACTCTGGTTTCTCAGGCTGTTTCCTAGTGCTGGTTTGATGTTCCTGCAGCTTTCAGTGTAATACCGAGTTGGAGCTTGTACCAGACCATATATATGTATGTAGTGCAGTTTCCAACTGAAATGAAACGTTGTGTTCCCAACAAGCTAATTGAAGTACGGCTTCCACACACAGTAATCTCTCCGAAATGAGCATGTGGAGAGACGTTCGTTCAACAAACACAAAGGGAACAGGTTGCAGTTGTAACACGTACTCAGGATTCTCAATCTGTATCCTAATGCCGGTTTGAATTTCCTGCAGTTTACACCGTAAACCCGAGGTTTAGCTTTTACCTCCCCATATATATATATGTAGTGCTGATTCTAACTGAAAAGAAGCATTGTGTTCCCAACAAGCCCGGTGATAACGGCTTCCACACACAATTATATCTCTGAACTGAGCATATGGAGAGACATTCTTTCCAGTAGCACAAGGGGAACCGAATGCAGGAGCAACAATTAATCTGCTTTTTAGGTGTGTTTCCTCGTGCCGGTTTAAAGTTCCTAATGTTTATACTTAAAACACGAGTTGGAGATAGGTCCTCCCAATATAAATGTATGCAGTGCAGATTCCACCTGAAAAGAAACCTTGTGTTCCCTACAAGCTAGGTAAAGGAAGGCTTTCACACACACTTATCTCTCAGAACTGAGCATGTGGGGAGACGTTCGTTCAACTAACACAAGTGGAACGGGTTGCAGGAGAATCACTAACTCTGGTTTCACACACTGTTTCCTAGTGCCGGTTGGAAGTTCCTGCAGTTTTCACTGTAAACACGGGTTGGAGCTAGTACCTCCCCATATATTTGTATGCAGTACATTTTCCAACTGTAACGAAACTTTGTGTTCCCAACAAGCTAGGTGAAGAACGGCTTTCACACACACTTATCTCTCAGAAAATAGATTGTGGAGAGTCGTTCGTTCAACTAGCTCAAAAGAAAGTTTTGCAGGGCAAACACTTACACAGGTTTCTCATTCTGATTCCTAGTGCCTGTTGGAAGTTAGTACAGTTTGCACTGTAAAACCGTGTTGGATCTATTACCTCCCCATATTTATGTATGTAGTGCAGTTTCCAACTGAAGAGATATTTTCTGTTCCCATCAAGCTAGGTGAAGGACGGCTTTCACACACACTTTTCGCTCAGAAATGAGCATGTGGAGAGACGTTCGTTCAACTAGCACAAATGGAACGGGTTGCAGGATAAACTCTTACTCTGGTGTCTCTCTCTGTTCATAATGCCGGTTTGAAGTTCCTGCAGTTTTCACTGTAAACCTGAGTTGGAGCTAGTACCTCCCTATAAATATGTATGTAGTGCAGATTCCAACTCAAAAGAAACTTTGTGTTCCCGACAAGCTAGGAGAAGCACGCCTTTAGCAAACACTTATTTGTCAGAACTGAGCATTTAGAGAGACATTTGATCAACTAGCACAATGGAAACGCGTTCCAGGAAAAACAGTTCTTCTGGATTCTCAGTCTGTTTCCTAGTGCCCGTGCGAGTTCCTGCAGTTTTCACTGAAAACCCGAGGTTGAGCAGTACATCCCCATATATATGTATGTAGTGCACTTTCCAGCTGATAAGAAACTTGTGTTCCCAACATGTAAGGTGAAGGACGGCTTTCACACACACTTTTCTCTCAGAAAATAGTATGTGGAGAGACGTTCGTTCAACTAGCTCAAAGGGAACTGGTTGCAGGGGAAACACTTACACAGGTTTCTCTGTCTGATTCCTAGTGCCTGTTGGAAGTTCCTACAGTTTGCACTGTAAAACCGTGTTGGATCTATTACCTCCCCATATTTATTTATGTATTGCAGTTTCCAACTGAAAAGAAACTTTATGTTCCCAACAAGCTTTTTGAAGCACGGCTTCCACACACAGTTATCTCTCCGAAATGAGCATGTGGAGAGACGTTCGTTCAACAAACACAGAGGGAACAGGTTGCAGTTGTAACACGTACTCAGGATTCTCAATCTGTATCCCAATACCGGTTTGAATTTCCTGCAGTTTACACCGTAAACCCGAGATTTATCTAGTACCTCCCCATAAATATGTATGAATTGCCGATTCTAACTGAAAAGAAACATTGTGTTCCCAACCAACCAGGTGAAGGACGGCTTCCACACACAATTATATCTCTGAACTGAGCATATGGAGAGACTTTCGTTCCAGTAGCACAACGGGAACTGGATGCAGGAGCAACACTTAATCTGCTTTTTAGGTGTGTTTCCCAGTGCCGGTTTGAAGTTCCTACAGTTTATACTTTAAAACCGATTTGGAGATAATGCCTCCCAATATATATGTATGCACTGCAGATTCCACCTGAAAAGAAACTTGTGTTCCCTACAAGCTAGGTAAAGTACGGCTTTCACACACACTTATCTCTCAGAAATTAGATTGTGGAGAGACGTTCGTTCAACTAGCTCAAAGGGAACTGGTTGCAGGGGAAACACTTACACAGGTTTCTCTGTCTGATTCCTAGTGCCTGTTGGAAGTTCCTACAGTTTGCACTGTAAAACCGTGTTGGATCTATTACCTCCCCATATTTATTTATGTATTGCAGTTTCCACCTGAAAAGAAACTTGTGTTCCCTACAAGCTAGGTAAAGTACGGCTTTCACACACACTTATCTCTCAGAACTGAGCATGTGGAGAGACATTCGTTCAAATAGCACAAGGTAAACCGGTTGAAGGATCAACACTACTCTGGTATGCAGTCTTTTACCTAGAGCCGATTTGATGTTCCTACAGTTTTCAATTTAAAGCCGAGTTGGAGCTAGTACCTCCCCATATATATGAATGTAGCGCACTTTCCAACTCGAAAGAAACTATGTGTTCCCAACAAGCTAGGTGAAGGACGGCTTTCACACACACTTATTTCTCAAAACTGAGCATGTGGAGAGACTGTCGTTCAACTAGCACAAAGTGAGCGGTTTTGCAGTAGAAACACTTACTCTGGTTTCTCAGACTGTTTCCTAGTGCTGGTTTGAAGATCCTGCAGTTTTCACTGTAAAATCGTGTTGGAGCTAGTACCTCACCATATATATGTATGTAGCGCACTTTCCAGCTGAAAAGAATCTTGTGTTCCCAACAAGTAAGTTGAAGGGCGGCTTTCACACACACTTATCTCTCAGAACTGAGCATGTGGAGAGACGTTCGTTCAACTAACACAAGTGGAACGGGTTGCAGGTGAATCACTTACTCTGGTTTCACACACTGTTTCCTAGTGCCGGTTTGAAGTTCCTGCAGTTTTCACTGAAAACCCGAGTTTGATCAGTACATCCCCATATATATGTATGTAGTGCACTTTCCAGCTGATAAGAAACATGTGTTCCCAACAAGCTAGGTGAAGAACGGCTTTCACACACACTTATCTCTCAGAAATGAGCATGTGGAGAGACGTTCGTTCAACTAACACAAGTGGAACGGGTTGCAGGAGAATCACTTACTCTGGTTTCACACACTGTTTCCTAGTGCCGGTTGGAAGTTCCTGCAGTTTTCACTGTAAACAAGAGTTGGAGCTAGTACCTCCCCATATATATGTATGCATTACAGTTTCCAACAGAAACGAAACTTTGTGTTCCCAACAAGCTAGGTGAAGGACGGCTTTCACACACACTTATCACTCAGAACTGAGCTTGTGGAGAGTCGTTCGTTCAACTAGCTCAAAGGGAATGTTTTGCAGGGGAAACACTTACACTGGTTTCTCAGTCTGATTCCTAGTGCCTGTTGGAAGTTCCTACAGTTTGCACTGTAAAACCGTGTTGGATCTATTAGCTCCCCATATTTATGTATGTAGTGCAGTTTCCAACTGAGGAGATACTTTCCATTCCCATCAAGCTAGATGAAGGACGGATTTCACACAGACTTATTTCTCAGAACTGAGCATGTAGAGAGACATTCGTTCAAATAACACCAATGGAATGGGTTGCAGGAGAATCACTTACTCTGGTTTCTCAGGCTGTTTCCTAGTGCTGGTTTGATGTTCCTGCAGCTTTCAGTGTAATACCGAGTTGGAGCTTGTACCAGACCATATATATGTATGTAGTGCAGTTTCCAACTGAAATGAAACGTTGTGTTCCCAACAAGCTAATTGAAGTACGGCTTCCACACACAGTAATCTCTCCGAAATGAGCATGTGGAGAGACGTTCGTTCAACAAACACAAAGGGAACAGGTTGCAGTTGTAACACGTACTCAGGTTTCTCAATTTGTATCCTAATGCCGGTTTGAATTTCCTGCAGTTTACACCGTAAACCCGAGGTTTAGCTTTTACCTCCCCATATATATATATGTAGTGCTGATTCTAACTGAAAAGAAGCATTGTGTTCCCAACAAGCCCGGTGATAACGGCTTCCACACACAATTATATCTCTGAACTGAGCATATGGAGAGACATTCTTTCCAGTAGCACAAGGGGAACCGAATGCAGGAGCAACAATTAATCTGCTTTTTAGGTGTGTTTCCTCGTGCCGGTTTAAAGTTCCTAATGTTTATACTTAAAACACGAGTTGGAGATAGGTCCTCCCAATATAAATGTATGCAGTGCAGATTCCACCTGAAAAGAAACCTTGTGTTCCCTACAAGCTAGGTAAAGGAAGGCTTTCACACACACTTATCTCTCAGAACTGAGCATGTGGGGAGACGTTCGTTCAACTAACACAAGTGGAACGGGTTGCAGGAGAATCACTAACTCTGGTTTCACACACTGTTTCCTAGTGCCGGTTGGAAGTTCCTGCAGTTTTCACTGTAAACACGGGTTGGAGCTAGTACCTCCCCATATATTTGTATGCAGTACATTTTCCAACTGTAACGAAACTTTGTGTTCCCAACAAGCTAGGTGAAGAACGGCTTTCACACACACTTATCTCTCAGAAAATAGATTGTGGAGAGTCGTTCGTTCAACTAGCTCAAAAGAAAGTTTTGCAGGGCAAACACTTACACAGGTTTCTCATTCTGATTCCTAGTGCCTGTTGGAAGTTAGTACAGTTTGCACTGTAAAACCGTGTTGGATCTATTACCTCCCCATATTTATGTATGTAGTGCAGTTTCCAACTGAAGAGATATTTTCTGTTCCCATCAAGCTAGGTGAAGGACGGCTTTCACACACACTTTTCGCTCAGAAATGAGCATGTGGAGAGACGTTCGTTCAACTAGCACAAATGGAACGGGTTGCAGGATAAACTCTTACTCTGGTGTCTCTCTCTGTTCATAATGCCGGTTTGAAGTTCCTGCAGTTTTCACTGTAAACCTGAGTTGGAGCTAGTACCTCCCTATAAATATGTATGTAGTGCAGATTCCAACTCAAAAGAAACTTTGTGTTCCCGACAAGCTAGGAGAAGCACGCCTTTAGCAAACACTTATTTGTCAGAACTGAGCATTTAGAGAGACATTTGATCAACTAGCACAATGGAAACGCGTTCCAGGAAAAACAGTTCTTCTGGATTCTCAGTCTGTTTCCTAGTGCCCGTGCGAGTTCCTGCAGTTTTCACTGAAAACCCGAGGTTGAGCAGTACATCCCCATATATATGTATGTAGTGCACTTTCCAGCTGATAAGAAACTTGTGTTCCCAACATGTAAGGTGAAGGACGGCTTTCACACACACTTATCTCTCAGAAATTAGATTGTGGAGAGATGTTCGTTCAACTAGCTCAAAGGGAACTGGTTGCAGGGGAAACACTTACACAGGTTTCTCTGTCTGATTCCTAGTGCCTGTTGGAAGTTCCTACAGTTTGCACTGTAAAACCGTGTTGGATCTATTACCTCCCCATATTTATTTATGTATTGCAGTTTCCAACTGAAAAGAAACTTTATGTTCCCAACAAGCTTTTTGAAGCACGGCTTCCACACACAGTTATCTCTCCGAAATGAGCATGTGGAGAGACGTTCGTTCAACAAACACAGAGGGAACAGGTTGCAGTTGTAACACGTACTCAGGATTCTCAATCTGTATCCCAATGCCGGTTTGAATTTCCTGCAGTTTACACCGTAAACCCGAGATTTATCTAGTACCTCCCCATAAATATGTATGAATTGCCGATTCTAACTGAAAAGAAACATTGTGTTCCCAACCAACCAGGTGAAGGACGGCTTCCACACACAATTATATCTCTGAACTGAGCATATGGAGAGACTTTCGTTCCAGTAGCACAACGGGAACTGGATGCAGGAGCAACACTTAATCTGCTTTTTAGGTGTGTTTCCCAGTGCCGGTTTGAAGTTCCTACAGTTTATACTTTAAAACCGATTTGGAGATAATGCCTCCCAATATATATGTATGCACTGCAGATTCCACCTGAAAAGAAACTTGTGTTCCCTACAAGCTAGGTAAAGTACGGCTTTCACACACACTTATCTCTCAGAAATTAGATTGTGGAGAGACGTTCGTTCAACTAGCTCAAAGGGAACTGGTTGCAGGGGAAACACTTACACAGGTTTCTCTGTCTGATTCCTAGTGCCTGTTGGAAGTTCCTACAGTTTGCACTGTAAAACCGTGTTGGATCTATTACCTCCCCATATTTATTTATGTATTGCAGTTTCCACCTGAAAAGAAACTTGTGTTCCCTACAAGCTAGGTAAAGTACGGCTTTCACACACACTTATCTCTCAGAACTGAGCATGTGGAGAGACATTCGTTCAAATAGCACAAGGTAAACCGGTTGAAGGATCAACACTACTCTGGTATGCAGTCTTTTACCTAGAGCCGATTTGATGTTCCTACAGTTTTCAATTTAAAGCCGATTTGGAGCTAGTTCCTCCCCATATATATGAATGTAGCGCACTTTCCAACTCGAAAGAAACTATGTGTTCCCAACAAGCTAGGTGAAGGACGGCTTTCACACACACTTATTTCTCAAAACTGAGCATGTGGAGAGACTGTCGTTCAACTAGCACAAAGTGAGAGGTTTTGCAGTAGAAACACTTACTCTGGTTTCTCAGACTGTTTCCTAGTGCTGGTTTGAAGATCCTGCAGTTTTCACTGTAAAATCGTGTTGGAGGTAGTACCTCACCATATATATGTATGTAGCGCACTTTCCAGCTGAAAAGAATCTTGTGTTCCCAACAAGTAAGTTGAAGGGCGGCTTTCACACACAATTATCTCTCAAAAATGAGCATCTGGACAGAAGTTCTTTCAACTAGCTCTAAGGGAAAGATTTTCAGGAGAAACACTTACACAAGTTTCACAGTCGTTTTCCTAGTGCTGGTTTGAAATTCCTGCAGTTTTCACAGAATACTGCTTTGGAGCTATTACCTCACCATATATGTATATAGTGCACTTTCCAGCTGAAAAGAAACTTGTGTTCCCAACAAGAAAGTTGAAGGGCGGCTTTCACACACATTTATCTCTCAGAAATGAGCATGTGGAGAGACGTTCGTTCAACTAACATAAGTGGAACGGGTTGCAGGAGAATCACTAACTCTGGTTTCACACACTGTTTCCTAGTGCCGGTTGGAAGTTCCTGCAGTTTTCACTGTAAACACGGGTTGGAGCTAGTACCTCCCCATATATTTGTATGCAGTACATTTTCCAACTGTAACGAAACTTTGTGTTCCCAACAAGCTAGGTGAAGAACGGCTTTCACACACACTTATCTCTCAGAAAATAGATTGTGGAGAGACGTTCGTTCAACTAGCTCAAAAGAAAGTTTTGCAGGGCAAACACTTACACAGGTTTCTCATTCTGATTCCTAGTGCCTGTTGGAAGTTAGTACAGTTTGCACTGTAAAACCGTGTTGGATCTATTACCTCCCCATATTTATGTATGTAGTGCAGTTTCCAACTGAAGAGATATTTTCTGTTCCCATCAAGCTAGGTGAAGGACGGCTTTCACACACACTTTTCGCTCAGAAATGAGCATGTGGAGAGACGTTCGTTCAACTAGCACAAATGGAACGGGTTGCAGGATAAACTCTTACTCTGGTGTCTCTCTCTGTTCATAATGCCGGTTTGAAGTTCCTGCAGTTTTCACTGTAAACCTGAGTTGGAGCTAGTACCTCCCTATAAATATGTATGTAGTGCAGATTCCAACTCAAAAGAAACTTTGTGTTCCCGACAAGCTAGGAGAAGCACGCCTTTAGCAAACACTTATTTGTCAGAACTGAGCATTTAGAGAGACATTTGATCAACTAGCACAATGGAAACGCGTTCCAGGAAAAACAGTTCTTCTGGATTCTCAGTCTGTTTCCTAGTGCCCGTGCGAGTTCCTGCAGTTTTCACTGAAAACCCGAGGTTGAGCAGTACATCCCCATATATATGTATGTAGTGCACTTTCCAGCTGATAAGAAACTTGTGTTCCCAACATGTAAGGTGAAGGACGGCTTTCACACACACTTATCTCTCAGAAATTAGATTGTGGAGAGATGTTCGTTCAACTAGCTCAAAGGGAACTGGTTGCAGGGGAAACACTTACACAGGTTTCTCTGTCTGATTCCTAGTGCCTGTTGGAAGTTCCTACAGTTTGCACTGTAAAACCGTGTTGGATCTATTACCTCCCCATATTTATTTATGTATTGCAGTTTCCAACTGAAAAGAAACTTTATGTTCCCAACAAGCTTTTTGAAGCACGGCTTCCACACACAGTTATCTCTCCGAAATGAGCATGTGGAGAGACGTTCGTTCAACAAACACAGAGGGAACAGGTTGCAGTTGTAACACGTACTCAGGATTCTCAATCTGTATCCCAATGCCGGTTTGAATTTCCTGCAGTTTACACCGTAAACCCGAGATTTATCTAGTACCTCCCCATAAATATGTATGAATTGCCGATTCTAACTGAAAAGAAACATTGTGTTCCCAACCAACCAGGTGAAGGACGGCTTCCACACACAATTATATCTCTGAACTGAGCATATGGAGAGACTTTCGTTCCAGTAGCACAACGGGAACTGGATGCAGGAGCAACACTTAATCTGCTTTTTAGGTGTGTTTCCCAGTGCCGGTTTGAAGTTCCTACAGTTTATACTTTAAAACCGATTTGGAGATAATGCCTCCCAATATATATGTATGCACTGCAGATTCCACCTGAAAAGAAACTTGTGTTCCCTACAAGCTAGGTAAAGTACGGCTTTCACACACACTTATCTCTCAGAAATTAGATTGTGGAGAGACGTTCGTTCAACTAGCTCAAAGGGAACTGGTTGCAGGGGAAACACTTACACAGGTTTCTCTGTCTGATTCCTAGTGCCTGTTGGAAGTTCCTACAGTTTGCACTGTAAAACCGTGTTGGATCTATTACCTCCCCATATTTATTTATGTATTGCAGTTTCCACCTGAAAAGAAACTTGTGTTCCCTACAAGCTAGGTAAAGTACGGCTTTCACACACACTTATCTCTCAGAACTGAGCATGTGGAGAGACATTCGTTCAAATAGCACAAGGTAAACCGGTTGAAGGATCAACACTACTCTGGTATGCAGTCTTTTACCTAGAGCCGATTTGATGTTCCTACAGTTTTCAATTTAAAGCCGATTTGGAGCTAGTTCCTCCCCATATATATGAATGTAGCGCACTTTCCAACTCGAAAGAAACTATGTGTTCCCAACAAGCTAGGTGAAGGACGGCTTTCACACACACTTATTTCTCAAAACTGAGCATGTGGAGAGACTGTCGTTCAACTAGCACAAAGTGAGAGGTTTTGCAGTAGAAACACTTACTCTGGTTTCTCAGACTGTTTCCTAGTGCTGGTTTGAAGATCCTGCAGTTTTCACTGTAAAATCGTGTTGGAGGTAGTACCTCAACATATATATGTATGTAGCGCACTTTCCAGCTGAAAAGAATCTTGTGTTCCCAACAAGTAAGTTGAAGGGCGGCTTTCACACACAATTATCTCTCAAAAATGAGCATCTGGACAGAAGTTCTTTCAACTAGCTCTAAGGGAAAGATTTTCAGGAGAAACACTTACACAAGTTTCACAGTCGTTTTCCTAGTGCTGGTTTGAAATTCCTGCAGTTTTCACAGAATACTGCTTTGGAGCTATTACCTCACCATATATGTATATAGTGCACTTTCCAGCTGAAAAGAAACTTGTGTTCCCAACAAGAAAGTTGAAGGGCGGCTTTCACACACATTTATCTCTCAGAAATGAGCATGTGGAGAGACGTTCGTTCAACTAACATAAGTGGAACGGGTTGCAGGAGAATCACTAACTCTGGTTTCACACACTGTTTCCTAGTGCCGGTTGGAAGTTCCTGCAGTTTTCACTGTAAACACGGGTTGGAGCTAGTACCTCCCCATATATTTGTATGCAGTACATTTTCCAACTGTAACGAAACTTTGTGTTCCCAACAAGCTAGGTGAAGAACGGCTTTCACACACACTTATCTCTCAGAAAATAGATTGTGGAGAGACGTTCGTTCAACTAGCTCAAAAGAAAGTTTTGCAGGGCAAACACTTACACAGGTTTCTCATTCTGATTCCTAGTGCCTGTTGGAAGTTAGTACATTTTGCACTGTAAAACCGTGTTGGATCTATTACCTCCCCATATTTATGTATGTAGTGCAGTTTCCAACTGAAGAGATGTTTTCCGTTCCCATCAAGCTAGGTGAAGGACGGCTTTCACACACACTTTTCGCTCAGAAATGAGCATGTGGAGAGACGTTCGTTCAACTAGCACAAATGGAACGGGTTGCAGGATAAACTCTTACTCTGGTGTCTCTCTCTGTTCATAATGCCGGTTTGAAGTTCCTGCAGTTTTCACTGTAAACCTGAGTTGGAGCTAGTACCTCCCTATAAATATGTATGTAGTGCAGATTCCAACTCAAAAGAAACTTTGTGTTCCCGACAAGCTAGGAGAAGCACGCCTTTAGCAAACACTTATTTGTCAGAACTGAGCATTTAGAGAGACATTTGATCAACTAGCACAATGGAAACGCGTTCCAGGAAAAACAGTTCTTCTGGATTCTCAGTCTGTTTCCTAGTGCCCGTGCGAGTTCCTGCAGTTTTCACTGAAAACCCGAGGTTGAGCAGTACATCCCCATATATATGTATGTAGTGCACTTTCCAGCTGCTAAGAAACTTGTGTTCCCAACATGTAAGGTGAAGGACGGCTTTCAAACACACTTATCTCTCAGAAATTAGATTGTGGAGAGACGTTCGTTCAACTAGCTCAAAGGGAAATGGTTGCAGGGGAAACACTTACACAGGTTTCTCTGTCTGATTCCTAGTGCCTGTTGGAAGTTCCTACAGTTTGCACTGTAAAACCGTGTTGGATCTATTACCTCCCCATATTTATTTATGTATTGCAGTTTCCAACTGAAAAGAAACTTTGTGTTCCCAACAAGCTATTTGAAGCACGGCTTCCACACACAGTTATCTCTCCGAAATGAGCATGTGGAGAGACGTTCGTTCAACAAACACAGAGGGAACAGGTTGCAGTTGTAACACGTACTCAGGATTCTCAATCTGTATCCCAATGCCGGTTTGAATTTCCTGCAGTTTACACCGTAAACCCGAGATTTATCTAGTACCTCCCCATAAATATGTATGAAGTGCCGATTCTAACTGAAAAGAAACATTGTGTTCCCAACCAACCAGGTGAAGGACGGCTTCCACACACAATTATATCTCTGAACTGAGCATATGGAGAGACTTTCGTTCCAGTAGCACAACGGGAACTGGATGCAGGAGCAACACTTAATCTGCTTTTTAGGTGTGTTTCCCAGTGCCGGTTTGAAGTTCCTACAGTTTATACTTTAAAACCGATTTGGAGATAATGCCTCCCAATATATATGTATGCACTGCAGATTCCACCTGAAAAGAAACTTGTGTTCCCTACAAGCTAGGTAAAGTACGGCTTTCACACACACTTATCTCTCAGAACTGAGCATGTGGAGAGACATTCGTTCAAATAGCACAAGGTAAACCGGTTGAAGGATCAACACTACTCTGGTATGCAGTCTTTTACCTAGAGCCGATTTGATGTTCCTACAGTTTTCAATTTAAAGCCGAGTTGGAGCTAGTACCTCCCCATATATATGAATGTAGCGCACTTTCCAACTCGAAAGAAACTATGTGTTCCCAACAAGCTAGGTGAAGGACGGCTTTCACACACACTTATTTCTCAAAACTGAGCATGTGTAGAGACTGTCGTTCAACTAGCACAAAGTGAGAGGTTTTGCAGTAGAAACACTTACTCTGGTTTCTCAGACTGTTTCCTAGTGCTGGTTTGAAGATCCTGCAGTTTTCACTGTAAAATCGTGTTGGAGCTAGTACCTCACCATATATATGTATGTAGCGCACTTTCCAGCTGAAAAGAATCTTGTGTTCCCAACAAGTAAGTTGAAGGGCGGCTTTCACACACAATTATCTCTCAAAAATGAGCATCTGGACAGAAGTTCGTTCAACTAGCTCTAAGGGAAAGATTTTCAGGAGAAACACTTACACAAGTTTCACAGTCGTTTTCCTAGTGCTGGTTTGAAATTCCTGCAGTTTTCACAGAATACTGCTTTGGAGCTATTACCTCACCATATATGTATATAGTGCACTTTCCAGCTGAAAAGAAACTTGTGTTCCCAACAAGAAAGTTGAAGGGCGGCTTTCACACACACTTATCTCTCAGAACTGAGCATGTGGAGAGACGTTCGTTCAACTAACACAAGTGGAACGGGTTGCAGGAGAATCACTTACTCTGGTTTCACACACTGTTTCCTAGTGCCGGTTTGAAGTTCCTGCAGTTTTCACTGAAAACCCGAGTTTGATCAGTACACCCCATATATATGTATGTAGTGCACTTTCCAGCTGATAAAAAACATGTGTTCCCAACAAGCTAGGTGAAGAACGGCTTTCACACACACTTATCTCTCAGAAATGAGCATGTGGAGAGACGTTCGTTCAACTAACACAAGTGGAACGGGTTGCAGGAGAATCACTTACTCTGGTTTCACACACTGTTTCCTAGTGCCGGTTGGAAGTTCCTGCAGTTTTCACTGTAAACACGAGTTGGAGCTAGTACCTCCCCATATATATGTATGCATTACAGTTTCCAACAGAAACGAAACTTTGTGTTCCCAACAAGCTAGGTGAAGGACGGCTTTCACACACACTTATCACTCAGAACTGAGCTTGTGGAGAGTCGTTCGTTCAACTAGCTCAAAGGGAATGTTTTGCAGGGGAAACACTTACACTGGTTTCTCAGTCTGATTCCTAGTGCCTGTTGGAAGTTCCTACAGTTTGCACTGTAAAACCGTGTTGGATCTATTAGCTCCCCATATTTATGTATGTAGTGCAGTTTCCAACTGAGGAGATACTTTCCATTCCCATCAAGCTAGATGAAGGACGGATTTCACACAGACTTATTTCTCAGAACTGAGCATGTAGAGAGACATTCGTTCAAATAACACCAATGGAATGGGTTGCAGGAGAATCACTTACTCTGGTTTCTCAGGCTGTTTCCTAGTGCCGGTTTGATGTTCCTGCAGCTTTCAGTGTAATACCAAGTTGGAGCTTGTACCAGCCCATATATATGTATGTAGTGCAGTTTCCAACTGAAATGAAACGTTGTGTTCCCAACAAGCTAATTGAAGTACGGCTTCCACACACAGTAATCTCTCCGAAATGAGCATGTGGAGAGACGTTCGTTCAACAAACACAAAGGGAACAGGTTGCAGTTGTAACACGTACTCTGGTTTCTCAATCTGTATCCTAATGCCGGTTTGAATTTCCTGCAGTTTACACCGTAAACCCGAGGTTTAGCTTTTACCTCCCCATATATATATATGTAGTGCTGATTCTAACTGAAAAGAAGCATTGTGTTCCCAACAAGCCCGGTGATAACGGCTTCCACACACAATTATATCTCTGAACTGAGCATATGGAGAGACATTCTTTCCAGTAGCACAAGGGGAACCAAATGCAGGAGCAACAATTAATCTGCTTTTTAGGTGTGTTTCCTCGTGCCGGTTTAAAGTTCCTAATGTTTATACTTAAAACACGAGTTGGAGATAGGTCCTCCCAATATAAATGTACGCAGTGCAGATTCCACCTGAAAAGAAACCTTGTGTTCCCTACAAGCTAGGTAAAGGAAGGCTTTCACACACACTTATCTCTCAGAACTGAGCATGTGGGGAGACGTTCGTTCAACTAACACAAGTGGAACGGGTTGCAGGAGAATCACTAACTCTGGTTTCACACACTGTTTCCTAGTGCCGGTTGGAAGTTCCTGCAGTTTTCACTGTAAACACGGGTTGGAGCTAGTACCTCCCCATATATTTGTATGCAGTACATTTTCCAACTGTAACGAAACTTTGTGTTCCCAACAAGCTAGGTGAAGAACGGCTTTCACACACACTTATCTCTCAGAAAATAGATTGTGGAGAGACGTTCGTTCAACTAGCTCAAAAGAAAGTTTTGCAGGGCAAACACTTACACAGGTTTCTCATTCTGATTCCTAGTGCCTGTTGGAAGTTAGTACAGTTTGCACTGTAAAACCGTGTTGGATCTATTACCTCCCCATATTTATGTATGTAGTGCAGTTTCCAACTGAAGAGATATTTTCCGTTCCCATCAAGCTAGGTGAAGGACGGCTTTCACACACACTTTTCGCTCAGAAATGAGCATGTGGAGAGACGTTCGTTCAACTAGCACAAATGGAACGGGTTGCAGGATAAACTCTTACTCTGGTGTCTCTCTCTGTTCATAATGCCGGTTTGAAGTTCCTGCAGTTTTCACTGTAAACCTGAGTTGGAGCTAGTACCTCCCTATAAATATGTATGTAGTGCAGATTCCAACTCAAAAGAAACTTTGTGTTCCCGACAAGCTAGGAGAAGCACGCCTTTAGCAAACACTTATTTGTCAGAACTGAGCATTTAGAGAGACATTTGATCAACTAGCACAATGGAAACGCGTTCCAGGAAAAACAGTTCTTCTGGATTCTCAGTCTGTTTCCTAGTGCCCGTGCGAGTTCCTGCAGTTTTCACTGAAAACCCGAGGTTGAGCAGTACATCCCCATATATATGTATGTAGTGCACTTTCCAGCTGATAAGAAACTTGTGTTCCCAACATGTAAGGTGAAGGACGGCTTTCACACACACTTATCTCTCAGAAATTAGATTGTGGAGAGACGTTCGTTCAACTAGCTCAAAGGGAACTGGTTGCAGGGGAAACACTTACACAGGTTTCTCTGTCTGATTCCTAGTGCCTGTTGGAAGTTCCTACAGTTTGCACTGTAAAACCGTGTTGGATCTATTACCTCCCCATATTTATGTATGTATTGCAGTTTCCACCTGAAAAGAAACTTTATGTTCCCAACAAGCTATTTGAAGCACGGCTTCCACACACAGTTATCTCTCCGAAATGAGCATGTGGAGAGACGTTCGTTCAACAAACACAGAGGAAACAGGTTGCAGTTGTAACACGTACTCAGGATTCTCAATCTGTATCCCAATGCCGGTTTGAATTTCCTGCAGTTTACACCGTAAACCCGAGATTTATCTAGTACCTCCCCATAAATATGTATGAATTGCCGATTCTAACTGAAAAGAAACATTGTGTTCCCAACCAACCAGGTGAAGGACGGCTTCCACACACAATTATATCTCTGAACTGAGCATATGGAGAGACTTTCGTTCCAGTAGCACAACGGGAACTGGATGCAGGAGCAACACTTAATCTGCTTTTTAGGTGTGTTTCCCAGTGCCGGTTTGAAGTTCCTACAGTTTATACTTTAAAACCGATTTGGAGATAATGCCTCCCAATATATATGTATGCACTGCAGATTCCACCTGAAAAGAAACTTGTGTTCCCTACAAGCTAGGTAAAGTACGGCTTTCACACACACTTATCTCTCAGAACTGAGCATGTGGAGAGACATTCGTTCAAATAGCACAAGGTAAACCGGTTGAAGGATCAACACTACTCTGGTATGCAGTCTTTTACCTAGAGCCGATTTGATGTTCCTACAGTTTTCAATTTAAAGCCGAGTTGGAGCTAGTACCTCCCCATATATATGAATGTAGCGCACTTTCCAACTCGAAAGAAACTATGTGTTCCCAACAAGCTAGTTGAAGGACGGCTTTCACACACACTTATTTCTCAAAACTGAGCATGTGGAGAGACTGTCGTTCAACTAGCACAAAGTGAGAGGTTTTGCAGTAGAAACACTTACTCTGGTTTCTCAGACTGTTTCCTAGTGCTGGTTTGAAGATCCTGCAGTTTTCACTGTAAAATCGTGTTGGAGCTAGTACCTCACCATATATATGTATGTAGCGCACTTTCCAGCTGAAAAGAATCTTGTGTTCCCAACAAGTAAGTTGAAGGGCGGCTTTCACACACAATTATCTCTCAAAAATGAGCATCTGGACAGAAGTTCGTTCAACTAGCTCTAAGGAAAAATTTTCAGGAGAAACACTTACACAAGTTTCACAGTCGTTTTCCTAGTGCTGGTTTGAAATTCCTGCAGTTTTCACAGAATACTGCTTTGGAGCTATTACCTCACCATATATGTATATAGTGCACTTTCCAGCTGAAAAGAAACTTGTGTTCCCAACAAGAAAGTTGAAGGGCGGCTTTCACACACACTTATCTCTCAGAAATGAGCATGTGGAGAGACGTTCGTTCAACTAACACAAGTGGAACGGGTTGCAGGAGAATCACTAACTCTGGTTTCACACACTGTTTCCTAGTGCCGGTTGGAAGTTCCTGCAGTTTTCACTGTAAACACGGGTTGGAGCTAGTACCTCCCCATATATTTGTATGCAGTACATTTTCCAACTGTAACGAAACTTTGTGTTCCCAACAAGCTAGGTGAAGAACGGCTTTCACACACACTTATCTCTCAGAAAATAGATTGTGGAGAGTCGTTCGTTCAACTAGCTCAAAAGAAAGTTTTGCAGGGCAAACACTTACACAGGTTTCTCATTCTGATTCCTAGTGCCTGTTGGAAGTTAGTACAGTTTGCACTGTAAAACCGTGTTGGATCTATTACCTCCCCATATTTATGTATGTAGTGCAGTTTCCAACTGAAGAGATATTTTCCGTTCCCATCAAGCTAGGTGAAGGACGGCTTTCACACACACTTTTCGCTCAGAAATGAGCATGTGGAGAGACGTTCGTTCAACTAGCACAAATGGAACGGGTTGCAGGATAAACTCTTACTCTGGTGTCTCTCTCTGTTCATAATGCCGGTTTGAAGTTCCTGCAGTTTTCACTGTAAACCTGAGTTGGAGCTAGTACCTCCCTATAAATATGTATGTAGTGCAGATTCCAACTCAAAAGAAACTTTGTGTTCCCGACAAGCTAGGAGAAGCACGCCTTTAGCAAACACTTATTTGTCAGAACTGAGCATTTAGAGAGACATTTGATCAACTAGCACAATGGAAACGCGTTCCAGGAAAAACAGTTCTTCTGGATTCTCAGTCTGTTTCCTAGTGCCCGTGCGAGTTCCTGCAGTTTTCACTGAAAACCCGAGGTTGAGCAGTACATCCCCATATATATGTATGTAGTGCACTTTCCAGCTGAGAAGAAACTTGTGTTCCCAACATGTAAGGTGAAGGACGGCTTTCACACACACTTATCTCTCAGAAATTAGATTGTGGAGAGATGTTCGTTCAACTAGCTCAAAGGGAACTGGTTGCAGGGGAAACACTTACACAGGTTTCTCAGTCTGATTCCTAGTGCCTGTTGGAAGTTCCTACAGTTTGCACTGTAAAACCGTGTTGGATCTATTACCTCCCCATATTTATGTATGTATTGCAGTTTCCAACTGAAAAGAAACTTTGTGTTCCCAACAAGCTATTTGAAGCACGGCTTCCACACACAGTTATCTCTCGGAAATGAGCATGTGGAGAGACGTTCGTTCAACAAACACAGAGGGAACAGGTTGCAGTTGTAACACGTACTCAGGATTCTCAATCTGTATCCTAATGCCGGTTTGAATTTCCTGCAGTTTACACCGTAAACCCGAGATTTATCTAGTACCTCCCCATAAATATGTATGAAGTGCCGATTCTAACTGAAAAGAAACATTGTGTTCCCAACCAACCAGGTGAAGGACGGCTTCCACACACAATTATATCTCTGAACTGAGCATATGGAGAGACTTTCGTTCCAGTAGCACAACGGGAACTGGATGCAGGAGCAACACTTAATCTGCTTTTTAGGTGTGTTTCCCAGTGCCGGTTTGAAGTTCCTACAGTTTATACTTTAAAACCGATTTGGAGATAATGCCTCCCAATATAGATGTATGCACTGCAGATTCCACCTGAAAAGAAACTTGTGTTCCCTACAAGCTAGGTAAAGTACGGCTTTCACACACACTTATCTCTCAGAACTGAGCATGTGGAGAGACATTCGTTCAAATAGCACAAGGTAAACCGGTTGAAGGATCAACACTACTCTGGTATGCAGTCTTTTACCTAGAGCCGATTTGATGTTCCTACAGTTTTCAACTTAAAGCCGAGTTGGAGCTAGTACCTCCCCATATATATGAATGTAGCGCACTTTCCAACTCGAAAGAAACTATGTGTTCCCAACAAGCTAGGTGAAGGACGGCTTTCACACACACTTATTTCTCAAAACTGAGCATGTGGAGAGA
Organism: Camelus bactrianus; assembly: GCF_048773025.1. Taxonomy (NCBI): domain Eukaryota; kingdom Metazoa; phylum Chordata; class Mammalia; order Artiodactyla; family Camelidae; genus Camelus; species Camelus bactrianus. The sequence continues at coordinate 49,002,541 of NC_133575.1, forward strand.
CTGTCGTTCAACTAGCACAAAGTGAGAGGTTTTGCAGTAGAAACACTTACTCTGGTTTCTCAGACTGTTTCCTAGTGCTGGTTTGAAGATCCTGCAGTTTTCACTGTAAAATCGTGTTGGAGCTAGTACCTCACCATATATATGTATGTAGCGCACTTTCCAGCTGAAAAGAATCTTGTGTTCCCAACAAGTAAGATGAAGGGCGGCTTTCACACACAATTATCTCTCAAAAATGAGCATCTGGAAAGAAGTTCGTTCAACTAGCTCTAAGGGAAAGATTTTCAGGAGAAACACTTACACAAGTTTCACAGTCGTTTTCCTAGTGCTGGTTTGAAATTCCTGCAGTTTTCACAGAATACTGCTTTGGAGCTATTACCTCACCATATATGTATATAGTGCACTTTCCAGCTGAAAAGAAACTTGTGTTCCCAACAAGAAAGTTGAAGGGCGGCTTTCACACACACTTATCTCTCAGAACTGAGCATGTGGAAAGACGTTCGTTCAACTAACACAAGTGGAACGGGTTGCAGGAGAATCACTTACTCTGGTTTCACACACTGTTTCCTAGTGCCGGTTTGAAGTTCCTGCAGTTTTCACTGAAAACCCGAGTTTGAGCAGTACATCCCCATATATATGTATGTAGTGCACTTTCCAGCTGATAAGAAACATGTGTTCCCAACAAGCTAGGTGAAGAACGGGTTTCACACACACTTATCTCTCAGAAATGAGCATGTGGAGAGACGTTCGTTCAACTAACACAAGTGGAACGGGTTGCAGGAGAATCACTTACTCTGGTTTCACACACTGTTTCCTAGTGCCGGTTGGAAGTTCCTGCAGTTTTCACTGTAAACAAGAGTTGGAGCTAGTACCTCCCCATATATATGTATGCATACAGTTTCCAACAGAAACGAAACTTTGTGTTCCCAACAAGCTAGGTGAAGGACGGCTTTCACACACACTTATCACTCCGAACTGAGCTTGTGGAGAGTCGTTCGTTCAACTAGCTCAAAGGGAATGTTTTGCAGGGGAAACACTTACACTGGTTTCTCAGTCTGATTCCTAGTGCCTGTTGGAAGTTCCTACAGTTTGCACTGTAAAACCGTGTTGGATCTATTAGCTCCCCATATTTATGTATGTAGTGCAGTTTCCAACTGAGGAGATACTTTCCATTCCCATCAAGCTAGATGAAGGACGGATTTCACACATAATTATTTCTCAGAACTGAGCATGTAGAGAGACATTCGTTCAAATAACACCAATGGAATGGGTTGCAGGAGAATCACTTACTCTGGTTTCTCAGGCTGTTTCCTAGTGCCGGTTTGATGTTCCTGCAGCTTTCAGTGTAATACCGAGTTGGAGCTTGTACCAGCCCATATATATGTATGTAGTGCAGTTTCCAACTGAAATGAAACGTTGTGTTCCCAACAAGCTAATTGAAGTACGGCTTCCACACACAGTAATCTCTCCGAAATGAGCATGTGGAGAGACGTTCGTTCAACAAACACAAAGGGAACAGGTTGCAGTTGTAACACGTACTCAGGTTTCTCAATCTGTATCCTAATGCCGGTTTGAATTTCCTGCAGTTTACACCGTAAACCCGAGGTTTAGCTTTTACCTCCCCATATATATATATGCAGTGCTGATTCTAACTGAAAAGAAGCATTGTGTTCCCAACAAGCCCGGTGATAACGGCTTCCACACACAATTATATCTCTGAACTGAGCATATGGAGAGACATTCTTTCCAGTAGCACAAGGGGAACCGAATGCAGGAGCAACAATTAATCTGCTTTTTAGGTGTGTTTCCTCGTGCCGGTTTAAAGTTCCTAATGTTTATACTTAAAACACGAGTTGGAGATAGGTCCTCCCAATATAAATATATGCAGTGCAGATTCCACCTGAAAAGAAACCTTGTGTTCCATACAAGCTAGGTAAAGGAAGGCTTTCACACACACTTATCTCTCAGAACTGAGCATGTGGGGAGACGTTCGTTCAACTAACACAAGTGGAACGGGTTGCAGGAGAATCACTAACTCTGGTTTCACACACTGTTTCCTAGTGCCGGTTGGAAGTTCCTGCAGTTTTCACTGTAAACACGGGTTGGAGCTAGTACCTCCCCATATATTTGTATGCAGTACATTTTCCAACTGTAACGAAACTTTGTGTTCCCAACAAGCTAGGTGAAGAACGGCTTTCACACACACTTATCTCTCAGAAATTAAATTGTGGAGAGACGTTCATTCAACTAGCTCAAAAGAAAGTTTTGCAGGGCAAACACTTACACAGGTTTCTCATTCTGATTCCTAGTGCCTGTTGGAAGTTAGTACAGTTTGCACTGTAAAACCGTGTTGGATCTATTACCTCCCCATATTTATGTATGTAGTGCAGTTTCCAACTGAAGAGATATTTTCCGTTCCCATCAAGCTAGGTGAAGGACGGCTTTCACACACAATTTTCGCTCAGAAATGAGCATGTGGAGAGACGTTCGTTCAACTAGCACAAATGGAACAGGTTGCAGGATAAACTCTTACTCTGGTGTCTCTCTCTGTTCATAATGCCGGTTTGAAGTTCCTGCAGTTTTCACTGTAAACCTGAGTTGGAGCTAGTACCTCCCTATAAATATGTATGTAGTGCAGATTCCAACTCAAAAGAAACTTTGTGTTCCCGACAAGCTAGGAGAAGCACGCCTTTAGCAAACACTTATTTGTCAGAACTGAGCATTTAGAGAGACATTTGATCAACTAGCACAATGGAAACGCGTTCCAGGAAAAACAGTTCTTCTGGATTCTCAGTCTGTTTCCTAGTGCCCGTGCGAGTTCCTGCAGTTTTCACTGAAAACCCGAGGTTGAGCAGTACATCCCCATATATATGTATGTAGTGCACTTTCCAGCTGATAAGAAACTTGTGTTCCCAACATGTAAGGTGAAGGACGGCTTTCACACACACTTATCTCTCAGAAATTAGATTGTGGAGAGACGTTCGTTCAACTAGCTCAAAGGGAACTGGTTGCAGGGGAAACACTTACACAGGTTTCTCTGTCTGATTCCTAGTGCCTGTTGGAAGTTCCTACAGTTTGCACTGTAAAACCGTGTTGGATCTATTACCTCCCCATATTTATGTATGTATTGCAGTTTCCACCTGAAAAGAAACTTTATGTTCCCAACAAGCTATTTGAAGCACGGCTTCCACACACAGTTATCTCTCCGAAATGAGCATGTGGAGAGACGTTCGTTCAACAAACACAGAGGGAACAGGTTGCAGTTGTAACACGTACTCAGGATTCTCAATCTGTATCCCAATGCCGGTTTGAATTTCCTGCAGTTTACACCGTAAACCCGAGATTTATCTAGTACCTCCCCATAAATATGTATGAAGTGCCGATTCTAACTGAAAAGAAACATTGTGTTCCCAACCAACCAGGTGAAGGACGGCTTCCACACACAATTATATCTCTGAACTGAGCATATGGAGAGACTTTCGTTCCAGTAGCACAACGGGAACTGGATGCAGGAGCAACACTTAATCTGCTTTTTAGGTGTGTTTCCCAGTGCCGGTTTGAAGTTCCTACAGTTTATACTTTAAAACCGATTTGGAGATAATGCCTCCCAATATATATGTATGCACTGCAGATTCCACCTGAAAAGAAACTTGTGTTCCCTACAAGCTAGGTAAAGTACGGCTTTCACACACACTTATCTCTCAGAACTGAGCATGTGGAGAGACATTCGTTCAAATAGCACAAGGTAAACTGGTTGAAGGATCAACACTACTCTGGTATGCAGTCTTTTACCTAGAGCCGATTTGATGTTCCTACAGTTTTCAATTTAAAGCCGAGTTGGAGCTAGTACCTCCCCATATATATGAATGTAGCGCACTTTCCAACTCGAAAGAAACTATGTGTTCCCAACAAGCTAGGTGAAGGACGGCTTTCACACACACTTATTTCTCAAAACTGAGCATGTGGAGAGACTGTCGTTCAACTAGCACAAAGTGAGAGGTTTTGCAGTAGAAACACTTACTCTGGTTTCTCAGACTTTTTCCTAGTGCTGGTTTGAAGATCCTGCAGTTTTCACTGTAAAATCGTGTTGGAGCTAGTACCTCACCATATATATGTATGTAGCGCACTTTCCAGCTGAAAAGAATCTTGTGTTCCCAACAAGTAAGTTGAAGGGCGGCTTTCACACACAATTATCTCTCAAAAATGAGCATCTGGACAGAAGTTCGTTCAACTAGCTCTAAGGGAAAGATTTTCAGGAGAAACAATTACACAAGTTTCACAGTCGTTTTCCTAGTGCTGGTTTGAAATTCCTGCAGTTTTCACAGAATACTGCTTTGGAGCAATTACCTCACCATATATGTATATAGTGCACTTTCCAGCTGAAAAGAAACTTGTGTTCCCAACAAGAAAGTTGAAGGGCGGCTTTCACACACACTTATCTCTCAGAAATGAGCATGTGGAGAGACGTTCGTTCAACTAACACAAGTGGAACGGGTTGCAGGAGAATCACTAACTCTGGTTTCACACACTGTTTCCTAGTGCCGGTTGGAAGTTCCTGCAGTTTTCACTGTAAACACGGGTTGGAGCTAGTACCTCCCCATATATTTGTATGCAGTACATTTTCCAACTGTAACGAAACTTTGTGTTCCCAACAAGCTAGGTGAAGAACGGCTTTCACACACACTTATCTCTCAGAAAATAGATTGTGGAGAGACGTTCGTTCAACTAGCTCAAAAGAAAGTTTTGCAGGGCAAACACTTACACAGGTTTCTCATTCTGATTCCTAGTGCCTTTTGGAAGTTAGTACAGTTTGCACTGTAAAACCGTGTTGGATCTATTACCTCCCCATATTTATGTATGTAGTGCAGTTTCCAACTGAAGAGATATTTTCCGTTCCCATCAAGCTAGGTGAAGGACGGCTTTCACACACACTTTTCGCTCAGAAATGAGCATGTGGAGAGACGTTCGTTCAACTAGCACAAATGGAACGGGTTGCAGGATAAACTCTTACTCTGGTGTCTCTCTCTGTTCATAATGCCGGTTTGAAGTTCCTGCAGTTTTCACTGTAAACCTGAGTTGGAGCTAGTACCTCCCTATAAATATGTATGTAGTGCAGATTCCAACTCAAAAGAAACTTTGTGTTCCCGACAAGCTAGGAGAAGCACGCCTTTAGCAAACACTTATTTGTCAGAACTGAGCATTTAGAGAGACATTTGATCAACTAGCACAATGGAAACGCGTTCCAGGAAAAACAGTTCTTCTGGATTCTCAGTCTGTTTCCTAGTGCCCGTGCGAGTTCCTGCAGTTTTCACTGAAAACCCGAGGTTGAGCAGTACATCCCCATATATATGTATGTAGTGCACTTTCCAGCTGATAAGAAACTTGTGTTCCCAACATGTAAGGTGAAGGACGGCTTTCACACACACTTATCTCTCAGAAATTAGATTGTGGAGAGACGTTCGTTCAACTAGCTCAAAGGGAACTGGTTGCAGGGGAAACACTTACACAGGTTTCTCTGTCTGATTCCTAGTGCCTGTTGGAAGTTCCTACAGTTTGCAGTGTAAAACCGTGTTGGATCTATTACCTCCCCATATTTATTTATGTATTGCAGTTTCCAACTGAAAAGAAACTTTGTGTTCCCAACAAGCTATTTGAAGCACGGCTTCCACACACAGTTATCTCTCCGAAATGAGCATGTGGAGAGACGTTCGTTCAACAAACACAGAGGGAACAGGTTGCAGTTGTAACACGTACTCAGGATTCTCAATCTGTATCCCAATGCCGGTTTGAATTTCCTGCAGTTTACACCGTAAACCCGAGATTTATCTAGTACCTCCCCATAAATATGTATGAAGTGCCGATTCTAACTGAAAAGAAACATTGTGTTCCCAACCAACCAGGTGAAGGACGGCTTCCACACACAATTATATCTCTGAACTGAGCATATGGAGAGACTTTCGTTCCAGTAGCACAACGGGAACTGGATGCAGGAGCAACACTTAATCTGCTTTTTAGGTGTGTTTCCCAGTGCCGGTTTGAAGTTCCTACAGTTTATACTTTAAAACCGATTTGGAGATAATGCCTCCCAATATATATGTATGCACTGCAGATTCCACCTGAAAAGAAACTTGTGTTCCCTACAAGCTAGGTAAAGTACGGCTTTCACACACACTTATCTCTCAGAACTGAGCATGTGGAGAGACATTCGTTCAAATAGCACAAGGTAAACCGGTTGAAGGATCAACACTACTCTGGTATGCAGTCTTTTACCTAGAGCCGATTTGATGTTCCTACAGTTTTCAATTTAAAGCCGAGTTGGAGCTAGTACCTCCCCATATATATGAATGTAGCGCACTTTCCAACTCGAAAGAAACTATGTGTTCCCAACAAGCTAGGTGAAGGACGGCTTTCACACACACTTATTTCTCAAAACTGAGCATGTGGAGAGACTGTCGTTCAACTAGCACAAAGTGAGAGGTTTTGCAGTAGAAACACTTACTCTGGTTTCTCAGACTGTTTCCTAGTGCTGGTTTGAAGATCCTGCAGTTTTCACTGTAAAATCGTGTTGGAGCTAGTACCTCACCATATATATGTATGTAGCGCACTTTCCAGCTGAAAAGAATCTTGTGTTCCCAACAAGTAAGTTGAAGGGCGGCTTTCACACACAATTATCTCTCAAAAATGAGCATCTGGACAGAAGTTCGTTCAACTAGCTCTAAGGGAAAGATTTTCAGGAGAAACACTTACACAAGTTTCACAGTCGTTTTCCTAGTACTGGTTTGAAATTCCTGCAGTTTTCACAGAATACTGCTTTGGAGCTATTACCTCACCATATATGTATATAGTGCACTTTCCAGCTGAAAAGAAACTTGTGTTCCCAACAAGAAAGTTGAAGGGCGGCTTTCACACACACTTATCTCTCAGAAATGAGCATGTGGAGAGACGTTCGTTCAACTAACACAAGTGGAACGGGTTGCAGGAGAATCACTTACTCTGGTTTCACACACTGTTTCCTAGTGCCGGTTGGAAGTTCCTGCAGTTTTCACTGTAAACACGAGTTGGAGCTAGTACCTCCCCATATATATGTATGCATTACAGTTTCCAACAGAAACGAAACTTTGTGTTCCCAACAAGCTAGGTGAAGGACGGCTTTCACACACACTTATCACTCAGAACTGAGCTTGTGGAGAGTCGTTCGTTCAACTAGCTCAAAGGGAATGTTTTGCTGGTGAAACACTTACACTGGTTTCTCAGTCTGATTCCTAGTGCCTGTTGGAAGTTCCTACAGTTTGCACTGTAAAACCGTGTTGGATCTATTAGCTCCCCATATTTATGTATGTAGTGCATTTTCCAACTGAGGAGATACTTTCCGTTCCCATCAAGCTAGATGAAGGACGGATTTCACACAGACTTATTTCTCAGAACTGAGCATGTAGAGAGACATTCGTTCAAATAACACCAATGGAATGGGTTGCAGGAGAATCACTTACTCTGGTTTCTCAGGCTGTTTCCTAGTGCCGGTTTGATGTTCCTGCAGCTTTCAGTGTAATACCGAGTTGGAGCTTGTACCAGCCCATATATATGTATGTAGTGCAGTTTCCAACTGAAATGAAACGTTGTGTTCCCAACAAGCTAATTGAAGTACGGCTTCCACACACAGTAATCTCTCCGAAATGAGCATGTGGAGAGACGTTCGTTCAACAAACACAAAGGGAACAGGTTGCAGTTGTAACACGTACTCAGGTTTCTCAATCTGTATCCTAATGCCGGTTTGAATTTCCTGCAGTTTACACCGTAAACCCGATGTTTAGCTTTTACCTCCCCATATATATATATGTAGTGCTGATTCTAACTGAAAAGAAGCATTGTGTTCCCAACAAGCCCGGTGATAACGGCTTCCACACACAATTATATCTCTGAACTGAGCATATGGAGAGACATTCTTTCCAGTAGCACAAGGGGAACCGAATGCAGGAGCAACAATTAATCTGCTTTTTAGGTGTGTTTCCTCGTGCCGGTTTAAAGTTCCTAATGTTTATACTTAAAACACGAGTTGGAGATAGGTCCTCCCAATATAAATGTTTGCAGTGCAGATTCCACCTGAAAAGAAACCTTGTGTTCCCTACAAGCTAGGTAAAGGAAGGCTTTCACACACACTTACCTCTCAGAACTGAGCATGTGGAGAGACGTTCGTTCAACTAACACAAGTGGAACGGGTTGCAGGAGAATCACTAACTCTGGTTTCACACACTGTTTCCTAGTGCCGGTTGGAAGTTCCTGCAGTTTTCACTGTAAACACGGGTTGGAACTAGTACTTCCCCATATATTTGTATGCAGTACATTTTCCAACTGTAACGAAACTTTGTGTTCCCAACAAGCTAGGTGAAGAAAGGCTTTCACACACACTTATCTCTCAGAAATTAGATTGTGGAGAGACGTTCGTTCAACTAGCTCAAAAGAAAGTTTTGCAGGGCAAACACTTACACAGGTTTCTCATTCTGATTCCTAGTGCCTGTTGGAAGTTAGTACAGTTTGCACTGTAAAACCGTGTTGGATCTATTACCTCCCCATATTTATTTATGTATTGCAGTTTCCAACTGAAAAGAAACTTTGTGTTCCCAACAAGCTATTTGAAGCACGGCTTCCACACACAGTTATCTCTCCGAAATGAGCATGTGAAGAGATGTTCGTTCAACAAACACAGAGGGAACAGGTTGCAGTTGTAACACGTACTCAGGATTCTCAATCTGTATCCCAATGCCGGTTTGAATTTCCTGCAGTTTACACCGTAAACCCGAGATTTATCTAGTACCTCCCCATAAATATGTATGAAGTGCCGATTCTAACTGAAAAGAAACATTGTGTTCCCAACCAACCAGGTGAAGGACGGCTTCCACACACAATTATATCTCTGAACTGAGCATATGGAGAGACTTTCGTTCCAGTAGCACAACGGGAACTGGATGCAGGAGCAACACTTAATCTGCTTTTTAGGTGTGTTTCCCAGTGCCGGTTTGAAGTTCCTACAGTTTATACTTTAAAACCGATTTGGAGATAATGCCTCCCAATATATATGTATGCACTGCAGATTCCACCTGAAAAGAAACTTGTGTTCCCTACAAGCTAGGTAAAGTACGGCTTTCACACACACTTATCTCTCAGAACTGAGCATGTGGAGAGACATTCGTTCAAATAGCACAAGGTAAACCGGTTGAAGGATCAACACTACTCTGGTATGCAGTCTTTTACCTAGAGCCGATTTGATGTTCCTACAGTTTTCAATTTAAAGCCGAGTTGGAGCTAGTACCTCCCCATATATATGAATGTAGCGCACTTTCCAACTCGAAAGAAACTATGTGTTCCCAACAAGCTAGGTGAAGGACGGCTTTCACACACACTTATTTCTCAAAACTGAGCATGTGGAGAGACTGTCGTTCAACTAGCACAAAGTGAGAGGTTTTGCAGTAGAAACACTTACTCTGGTTTCTCAGACTGTTTCCTAGTGCTGGTTTGAAGATCCTGCAGTTTTCACTGTAAAATCGTGTTGGAGCTAGTACCTCACCATATATATGTATGTAGCGCACTTTCCAGCTGAAAAGAATCTTGTGTTCCCAACAAGTAAGTTGAAGGGCGGCTTTCACACACAATTATCTCTCAAAAATGAGCATCTGGACAGAAGTTCGTTCAACTAGCTCTAAGGGAAAGATTTTCAGGAGAAACACTTACACAAGTTTCACAGTCGTTTTCCTAGTGCTGGTTTGAAATTCCTGCAGTTTTCACAGAATACTGCTTTGGAGCTATTACCTCACCATATATGTATATAGTGCACTTTCCAGCTGAAAAGAAACTTGTGTTCCCAACAAGAAAGTTGAAGGGCGGCTTTCACACACACTTATCTCTCAGAACTGAGCATGTGGAGAGACGTTCGTTCAACTAAAACAAGTGGAACGGGTTGCAGGAGAATCACTTACTCTGGTTTCACACACTGTTTTCTAGTGCCGGTTTGAAGTTCCTGCAGTTTTCACTGAAAACCCGAGTTTGAGCAGTACATCCCCATATATATGTATGCAGTGCACTTTCCAGCTGATAAGAAACATGTGTTCCCAACAAGCTAGGTGAAGAACGGCTTTCACACACACTTATCTCTCAGAAATGAGCATGTAGAGAGACGTTCGTTCAACTAACACAAGTGGAACGGGTTGCAGGAGAATCACTTACTCTGGTTTCACACACTGTTTCCTAGTGCCGGTTGGAAGTTCCTGCAGTTTTCACTGTAAACACGAGTTGGAGCTAGTACCTCCCCATATATATGTATGCATTACAGTTTCCAACAGAATCGAAACTTTGTGTTCCCAACAAGCTAGGTGAAGGACGGCTTTCACACACACTTATCACTCAGAACTGAGCTTGTGGAGAGTCGTTCGTTCAACTAGCTCAAAGGGAATGTTTTGCAGGGGAAACACTTACACTGGTTTCTCAGTCTGATTCCTAGTGCCTGTTGGAAGTTCCTACAGTTTGCACTGTAAAACCGTGTTGGATCTATTAGCTCCCCATATTTATGTATGTAGTGCAGTTTCCAACTGAGGAGATACTTTCCATTCCCATCAAGCTAGATGAAGGACGGATTTCACACAGACTTATTTCTCAGAACGGAACATGTGGAGAGACATTCGTTCAAATAACACCAATGGAATGGGTTGCAGGAGAATCACTTACTCTGGTTTCTCAGGCTGTTTCCTAGTGCCGGTTTGATGTTCCTGCAGCTTTCAGTGTAATACTGAGTTGGAGCTTGTACCAGCCCATATATATGTATGTAGTGCAGTTTCCAACTGAAATGAAACGTTGTGTTCCCAACAAGCTAATTGAAGTACGGCTTCCACACACAGTAATCTTTCCGAAATGAGCATGTGGAGAGACGTTCGTTCAACAAACACAAAGGGAACAGGTTGCAGTTGTAACACGTACTCAGGTTTCTCAATCTGTATCCTAATGCCGGTTTGAATTTCCTGCAGTTTACACCGTAAACCCGAGGTTTAGCTTTTACCTCCCCATATATATATATGTAGTGCTGATTCTAACTGAAAAGAAGCATTGTGTTCCCAACAAGCCCGGTGATAACGGCTTCCACACACAATTATATCTCTGAACTGAGCATATGGAGAGACATTCTTTCCAGTAGCACAAGGGGAACCGAATGCAGGAGCAACAATTAATCTGCTTTTTAGGTGTGTTTCCTCGTGCCGGTTTAAAGTTCCTAATGTTTATACTTAAAACACGAGTTGGAGATAGGTCCTCCCAATATAAATGTACGCAGTGCAGATTCCACCTGAAAAGAAACCTTGTGTTCCCTACAAGCTAGGTAAAGGAAGGCTTTCACACACACTTATCTCTCAGAACTGAGCATGTGGGGAGACGTTCGTTCAACTAACACAAGTGGAACGGGTTGCAGGAGAATCACTAACTCTGGTTTCACACACTGTTTCCTAGTGCCGGTTGGAAGTTCCTGCAGTTTTCACTGTAAACACGGGTTGGAGCTAGTACCTCCCCATATATTTGTATGCAGTACATTTTCCAACTGTAACGAAACTTTGTGTTCCCAACAAGCTAGGTGAAGAACGGCTTTCACACACACTTATCTCTCAGAAATTAGATTGTGGAGAGACGTTCGTTCAACTAGCTCAAAAGAAAGTTTTGCAGGGCAAACACTTACACAGGTTTCTCATTCTGATTCCTAGTGCCTGTTGGAAGTTAGTACAGTTTGCACTGTAAAACCGTGTTGGATCTATTACCTCCCCATATTTATGTATGTAGTGCAGTTTCCAACTGAAGAGATATTTTCCGTTCCCATCAAGCTAAATGAAGGACGGCTTTCACACACACTTTTCGCTCAGAAATGAGCATGTGGAGAGACGTTCGTTCAACTAGCACAAATGGAACGGGTTGCAGGATAAACTCTTACTCTGGTGTCTCTCTCTGTTCATAATGCCGGTTTGAAGTTCCTGCAGTTTTCACTGTAAACCTGAGTTGGAGCTAGTACCTCCCTATAAATATGTATGTAGTGCAGATTCCAACTCAAAAGAAACTTTGTGTTCCCGACAAGCTAGGAGAAGCACGCCTTTAGCAAACACTTATTTGTCAGAACTGAGCATTTAGAGAGACATTTGATCAACTAGCACAATGGAAACGCGTTCCAGGAAAAACAGTTCTTCTGGATTCTCAGTCTGTTTCCTAGTGCCCGTGCGAGTTCCTGCAGTTTTCACTGAAAACCCGAGGTTGAGCAGTACATCCCCATATATATGTATGTAGTGCACTTTCCAGCTGCTAAGAAACTTGTGTTCCCAACATGTAAGGTGAAGGATGGCTTTCACACACACTTTTCTCTCAGAAATTAGCATGTGGAGAGACGTTCGTTCAACTAGCTCAAAGGGAACTGGTTGCAGGGGAAACACTTACACAGGTTTCTCTGTCTGATTCCTAGTGCCTGTTGGAAGTTCCTACAGTTTGCAGTGTAAAACCGTGTTGGATCTATTACCTCCCCATATTTATTTATGTATTGCAGTTTCCAACTGAAAAGAAACTTTGTGTTCCCAACAAGCTATTTGAAGCACGGCTTCCACACACAGTTATCTCTCCGAAATGAGCATGTGGAGAGACGTTCGTTCAACAAACACAGAGGGAACAGGTTGCAGTTGTAACACGTACTCAGGATTCTCAATCTGTATCCCAATGCCGGTTTGAATTTCCTGCAGTTTACATCGTAAACCCGAGATTTATCTAGTACCTCCCCATAAATATGTATGAAGTGCCGATTCTAACTGAAAAGAAACATTGTGTTCCCAACCAACCAGGTGAAGGACGGCTTCCACACACAATTATATCTCTGAACTGAGCATATGGAGAGACTTTCGTTCCAGTAGCACAACGGGAACTGGATGCAGGAGCAACACTTAATCTGCTTTTTAGGTGTGTTTCCCAGTGCCGGTTTGAAGTTCCTACAGTTTATACTTTAAAACCGATTTGGAGATAATGCCTCCCAATATATATGTATGCACTGCAGATTCCACCTGAAAAGAAACTTGTGTTCCCTACAAGCTAGGTAAAGGAAGGCTTTCACACACACTTATCTCTCAGAACTGAGCATGTGGAGAGACATTCGTTCAAATAGCACAAGGTAAACCGGTTGAAGGATCAACACTACTCTGGTATGCAGTCTTTTACCTAGAGCCGATTTGATGTTCCTACAGTTTTCAATTTAAAGCCGAGTTGGAGCTAGTACCTCCCCATATATATGAATGTAGCGCACTTTCCAACTCGAAAGAAACTATGTGTTCCCAACAAGCTAGGTGAAGGACGGCTTTCACACACACTTATTTCTCAAAACTGAGCATGTGGAGAGACTGTCGTTCAACTAGCACAAAGTGAGAGGTTTTGCAGTAGAAACACTTACTCTGGTTTCTCAGACTGTTTCCTAGTGCTGGTTTGAAGATCCTGCAGTTTTCACTGTAAAATCGTGTTGGAGCTAGTACCTCACCATATATATGTATGTAGCGCACTTTCCAGCTGAAAAGAATCTTGTGTTCCCAACAAGTAAGTTGAAGGGCGGCTTTCACACACAATTATCTCTCAAAAATGAGCATCTGGACAGAAGTTCGTTCAACTAGCTCTAAGGGAAAGATTTTCAGGAGAAACACTTACACAAGTTTCACAGTCGTTTTCCTAGTACTGGTATGAAATTACTGCAGTTTTCACAGAATACAGCTTTGGAGCTATTACCTCACCATATATGTATATAGTGCACTTTCCAGCTGAAAAGAAACTTGTGTTCCCAACAAGAAAGTTGAAGGGCGGCTTTCACACACACTTATCTCTCAGAACTGAGCATGTGGAGAGACGTTCGTTCAACTAACACAAGTGGAACGGGTTGCAGGAGAATCACTTACTCTGGTTTCACACACTGTTTCCTAGTGCCGGTTTGAAGTTCCTGCATTTTTCACTGAAAACCCGAGTTTGAGCAGTACATCCCCATATATATGTATGTAGTGCACTTTCCAGCTGATAAGAAACATGTGTTCCCAACAAGCTAGGTGAAGAACGGCTTTCACACACACTTATCTCTCAGAAATGAGCATGTGGAGAGACGTTCGTTCAACTAACACAAGTGGAACGGGTTGCAGGAGAATCACTTACTCTGGTTTCACACACTGTTTCCTAGTGCCGGTTGGAAGTTCCTGCAGTTTTCACTGTAAACACGAGTTGGAGCTAGTACCTCCCCATATATATGTATGCATTACAGTTTCCAACAGAAACGAAACTTTGTGTTCCCAACAAGCTAGGTGAAGGACGGCTTTCACACACACTTTTCTCTCAGAAATTAGCATGTGGAGAGTCGTTCGTTCAACTAGCTCAAAGGGAATGTTTTGCAGGGGAAACAATTACACAGGTTTCTCTGTCTGATTCCTAGTGCCTGTTGGAAGTTCCTACAGTTTGCACTGTAAAACCGTGTTGGATCTATTACCTCCCCATATTTATTTATTTATTGCAGTTTCCAACTGAAAAGAAACTTTGTGTTCCCAACAAGCTATTTGAAGCACGGCTTCCACACACAGTTATCTCTCCGAAATGAGCATGTGGAGAGACGTTCGTTCAACAAACACAGAGGGAACAGTTTGCAGTCGTAACACGTACTCAGGATTCTCAATCTGTATCCCAATGCCGGTTTGAATTTCCTGCAGTTTACACCGTAAACCCGAGATTTATCTAGTACCTCCCCATAAATATGTATGAAGTGCCGATTCTAACTGAAATGAAACATTGTGTTCCCAACCAACCAGGTGAAGGACGGCTTCCACACACAATTATATCTCTGAACTGAGCATATGGAGAGACTTTCGTTCCAGTAGCACAACGGGAACTGGATGCAGGAGCAACACTTAATCTGCTTTTTAGGTGTGTTTCCCAGTGCCGGTTTGAAGTTCCTACAGTTTATACTTTAAAACCGATTTGGAGATAATGCCTCCCAATATATATGTATGCACTGCAGATTCCACCTGAAAAGAAACTTGTGTTCCCTACAAGCTAGGTAAAGTACGGCTTTCACACACACTTATCTCTCAGAACTGAGCATGTGGAGAGACATTCGTTCAAATAGCACAAGGTAAACCGGTTGAAGGATCAACACTACTCTGGTATGCAGTCTTTTACCTAGAGCCGATTTGATGTTCCTACAGTTTTCAATTTAAAGCCGAGCTGGAGCTAGTACCTCCCCATATATATGAATGTAGCGCACTTTCCAACTCGAAAGAAACTATGTGTTCCCAACAAGCTAGGTGAAGGACGGCTTTCACACACACTTATTTCTCAAAACTGAGCATGTGGAGAGACTGTCGTTCAACTAGCACAAAGTGAGAGGTTTTGCAGTAGAAACACTTACTCTGGTTTCTCAGACTGTTTCCTAGTGCTGGTTTGAAGATCCTGCAGTTTTCACTGTAAAATCGTGTTGGAGCTAGTACCTCACCATATATATGTATGTAGCGCACTTTCCAGCTGAAAAGAATCTTGTGTTCCCAACAAGTAAGTTGAAGGGCGGCTTTCACACACAATTATCTCTCAAAAATGAGCATCTGGACAGAAGTTCGTTCAACTAGCTCTAAGGGAAAGATTTTCAGGAGAAACACTTACACAAGTTTCACAGTCGTTTTCCTAGTGCTGGTTTGAAATTCCTGCAGTTTTCACAGAATACTGCTTTGGAGCTATTACCTCACCATATACGTATATAGTGCACTTTCCAGCTGAAAAGAAACTTGTGTTCCCAACAAGAAAGTTGAAGGGAGGCTTTCACACACACTTATCTCTCAGAAATGAGCATGTGGAGAGACGTTCGTTCAACTAACACAAGTGGAACGGGTTGCAGGAGAATCACTTACTCTGGTTTCACACACTGTTTCCTAGTGCCGGTTGGAAGTTCCTGCAGTTTTCACTGTAAACACGAGTTGGAGCTAGTAACTCCCCATATATATGTATGCATTACAGTTTCCAACAGAAACGAAACTTTGTGTTCCCAACAAGCTAGGTGAAGGACGGCTTTCACACACACTTATCACTCAGAACTGAGCTTGTGGAGAGTCGTTCGTTCAACTAGCTCAAAGGGAATATTTTGCAGGGGAAACACTTACACTGGTTTCTCAGTCTCATTCCTAGTGCCTGTTGGAAGTTCCTACAGTTTGCACTGTAAAACCGTGTTGGATCTATTAGCTCCCCATATTTATGTATGTAGTGCAGTTTCCAACTGAGGAGATACTTTCCATTCCCATCAAGCTAGATGAAGGACGGATTTCACACAGACTTATTTCTCAGAACCGAGCATGTAGAGAGATATTCGTTCAAATAACACCAATGGAATGGGTTGCAGGAGAATCACTTACTCTGGTTTCTCAGGCTGTTTCCTAGTGCCGGTTTGATGTTCCTGCAGCTTTCAGTGTAATACCGAGTTGGAGCTTGTACCAGCCCATATATATGTATGTAGTGCAGTTTCCAACTGAAATGAAACGTTGTGTTCCCAACAAGCTAATTGAAGTACGGCTTCCACACACAGTAATCTCTCCGAAATGAGCATGTGGAGAGACGTTCGTTCAACAAACACAAAGGGAACAGGTTGCAGTTGTAACACGTACTCAGGTTTCTCAATCTGTATCCTAATGCCGGTTTGAATTTCCTGCAGTTTACACCGTAAACCCGAGGTTTAGCTTTTACCTCCCCATATATATATATATGTAGTGCTGATTCTAACTGAAAAGAAGCATTGTGTTCCCAACAAGCCCGGTGATAACGGCTTCCACACACAATTATATCTCTGAACTGAGCATATGGAGAGACATTCTTTCCAGTAGCACAAGGGGAACCGAATGCAGGAGCAACAATTAATCTGCTTTTTAGGTGTGTTTCCTCGTGCCGGTTTAAAGTTCCTAATGTTTATACTTAAAACACGAGTTGGAGATAGGTCCTCCCAATATAAATGTACGCAGTGCAGATTCCACCTGAAAAGAAACCTTGTGTTCCCTACAAGCTAGGTAAAGGAAGGCTTTCACACACACTTATCTCTCAGAACTGAGCATGTGGAGAGACGTTCGTTCAACTAACACAAGTGGAACGGGTTGCAGGAGAATCACTAACTCTGGTTTCACACACTGTTTCCTAGTGCCGGTTGGAAGTTCCTGCAGTTTTCACTGTAAACACGGGTTGGAGCTAGTACCTCCCCATATATTTGTATGCAGTACATTTTCCAACTGTAACGAAACTTTGTGTTCCCAACAAGCTAGGTGAAGAACGGCTTTCACACACACTTATCTCTCAGAAAATAGATTGTGGAGAGACGTTCGTTCAACTAGCTCAAAAGAAAGTTTTGCAGGGCAAACACTTACACAGGTTTCTCATTCTGATTCCTAGTGCCTGTTGGAAGTTAGTACAGTTTGCACTGTAAAACCGTGTTGGATCTATTACCTCCCCATATTTATGTATGTAGTGCAGTTTCCAACTGAAGAGATATTTTCCGTTCCCATCAAGCTAGGTGAAGGACGGCTTTCACACACACTTTTCGCTCAGAAATGAGCATGTGGAGAGACGTTCGTTCAACTAGCACAAATGGAACGGGTTGCAGGATAAACTCTTACTCTGGTGTCTCTCTCTGTTCATAATGCCGGTTTGAAGTTCCTGCAGTTTTCACTGTAAACCTGAGTTGGAGCTAGTACCTCCCTATAAATATGTATGTAGTGCAGATTCCAACTCAAAAGAAACTTTGTGTTCCCGACAAGCTAGGAGAAGCACGCCTTTAGCAAACACTTATTTGTCAGAACTGAGCATTTAGAGAGACATTTGATCAACTAGCACAATGGAAACGCGTTCCAGGAAAAACAGTTCTTCTGGATTCTCAGTCTGTTTCCTAGTGCCCGTGCGAGTTCCTGCAGTTTTCACTGAAAACCCGAGGTTGAGCAGTACATCCCCATATATATGTATGTAGTGCACTTTCCAGCTGATAAGAAACTTGTATTTCCAACATGTAAGGTGAAGGACGGCTTTCACACACACTTTTCTCTCAGAAATTAGCATGTGGAGAGACGTTCGTTCAACTAGCTCAAAGGGAACTGGTTGCAGGGGAAACACTTACACAGGTTTCTCTGTCTGATTCCTAGTGCCTGTTGGAAGTTCCTACAGTTTGCAGTGTAAAACCGTGTTGGATCTATTACCTCCCCATATTTATTTATGTATTGCAGTTTCCAACTGAAAAGAAACTTTGTGTTCCCAACAAGCTATTTGAAGCACGGCTTCCACACACAGTTATCTCTCCGAAATGAGCATGTGGAGAGACGTTCGTTCAACAAACACAGAGGGAACAGGTTGCAGTTGTAACACGTACTCAGGATTCTCAATCTGTATCCCAATGCCGGTTTGAATTTCCTGCAGTTTACACCGTAAACCCGAGATTTATCTAGTACCTCCCCATAAATATGTATGAAGTGCCGATTCTAACTGAAAAGAAACATTGTGTTCCCAACCAACCAGGTGAAGGACGGCTTCCACACACAATTATATCTCTGAACTGAGCATATGGAGAGACTTTCGTTCCAGTAGCACAACGGGAACTGGATGCAGGAGCAACACTTAATCTGCTTTTTAGGTGTGTTTCCCAGTGCCGGTTTGAAGTTCCTACAGTTTATACTTTAAAACCGATTTGGAGATAATGCCTCCCAATATAGATGTATGCACTGCAGATTCCACCTGAAAAGAAACTTGTGTTCCCTACAAGCTAGGTAAAGTACGGCTTTCACACACACTTATCTCTCAGAACTGAGCATGTGGAGAGACATTCGTTCAAATAGCACAAGGTAAACCGGTTGAAGGATCAACACTACTCTGGTATGCAGTCTTTTACCTAGAGCCGATTTGATGTTCCTACAGTTTTCAATTTAAAGCCGAGTTGGAGCTAGTACCTCCCCATATATATGAATGTAGCGCACTTTCCAACTCGAAAGAAACTATGTGTTCCCAACAAGCTAGGTGAAGGACGGCTTTCACACACACTTATTTCTCAAAACTGAGCATGTGGAGAGACTGTCGTTCAACTAGCACAAAGTGAGAGGTTTTGCAGTAGAAACACTTACTCTGGTTTCTCAGACTGTTTCCTAGTGCTGGTTTGAAGATCCTGCAGTTTTCACTGTAAAATCGTGTTGGAGCTAGTACCTCACCATATATATGTATGTAGCGCACTTTCCAGCTGAAAAGAATCTTGTGTTCCCAACAAGTAAGTTGAAGGGCGGCTTTCACACACAATTATCTCTCAAAAATGAGCATCTGGACAGAAGTTCGTTCAACTAGCTCTAAGGGAAAGATTTTCAGGAGAAACACTTACACAAGTTTCACAGTCGTTTTCCTAGTGCTGGTTTGAAATTCCTGCAGTTTTCACAGAATACTGCTTTGGAGCTATTACCTCACCATATATGTATATAGTGCACTTTCCAGCTGAAAAGAAACTTGTGTTCCCAACAAGAAAGTTGAAGGGCGGCTTTCACACACACTTATCTCTCAGAACTGAGCATGTGGAGAGACGTTCGTTCAACTAACACAAGTGGAACGGGTTGCAGGAGAATCACTTACTCTGGTTTCACACACTGTTTCCTAGTGCCGGTTTGAAGTTCCTGCAGTTTTCACTGAAAACCCGAGTTTGAGCAGTACATCCCCATATATATGTATGTAGTGCACTTTCCAGCTGATAAGAAACATGTGTTCCCAACAAGCTAGGTGAAGAACGGCTTTCACACACACTTATCTCTCAGAAATGAGCATGTGGAGAGACGTTCGTTCAACTAACACAAGTGGAACGGGTTGCAGGAGAATCACTTACTCTGGTTTCACACACTGTTTCCTAGTGCCGGTTGGAAGTTCCTGCAGTTTTCACTGTAAACACGAGTTGGAGCTAGTACCTCCCCATATATATGTATGCATTACAGTTTCCAACAGAAACGAAACTTTGTGTTCCCAACAAGCTAGGTGAAGGACGGCTTTCACACACACTTATCACTCAGAACTGAGCTTGTGGAGAGTCGTTCGTTCAACTAGCTCAAAGGGAATGTTTTGCAGGGGAAACACTTACACTGGTTTCTCAGTCTGATTCCAAGTGCCTGTTGGAAGTTCCTACAGTTTGCACTGTAAAACCGTGTTGGATCTATTAGCTCCCCATATTTATGTATGTAGTGCAGTTTCCAACTGAGGAGATACTTTCCATTCCCATCAAGCTAGATGAAGGACGGATTTCACACAGACTTATTTCTCAGAACTGAGCATGTAGAGAGACATTCGTTCAAATAACACCAATGGAATGGGTTGCAGGAGAATCACTTACTCTGGTTTCTCAGGCTGTTTCCTAGTGCCGGTTTGATGTTCCTGCAGCTTTCAGTGTAATACCGAGTTGGAGCTTGTACCAGCCCATATATATGTATGTAGTGCAGTTTCCAACTGAAATGAAACGTTGTGTTCCCAACAAGCTAATTGAAGTACGGCTTCCACACACAGTAATCTCTCCGAAATGAGCATGTGGAGAGACGTTCGTTCAACAAACACAAAGGGAACAGGTTGCAGTTGTAACACGTACTCAGGTTTCTCAATCTGTATCCTAATGCCGGTTTGAATTTCCTGCAGTTTACACCGTAAACCCGAGGTTTAGTTTTTACCTCCCCATATATATATATGTAGTGCTGATTCTAACTGAAAAGAAGCATTGTGTTCCCAACAAGCCCGGTGATAACGGCTTCCACACACAATTATATCTCTGAACTGAGCATATGGAGAGACATTCTTTCCAGTAGCACAAGGGGAACCGAATGCAGGAGCAACAATTAATCTGCTTTTTAGGTGTGTTTCCTCGTGCCGGTTTAAAGTTCCTTATGTTTATACTTAAAACACGAGTTGGAGATAGGTCCTCCCAATATAAATGTACGCAGTGCAGATTCCACCTGAAAAGAAACCTTGTGTTCCCTACAAGCTAGGTAAAGGAAGGCTTTCACACACACTTATCTCTCAGAACTGAGCATGTGGAGAGACGTTCGTTCAACTAACACAAGTGGAACGGGTTGCAGGAGAATCACTAACTCTGGTTTCACACACTGTTTCCTAGTGCCGGTTGGAAGTTCCTGCAGTTTTCACTGTAAACACGGGTTGGAGCTAGTACCTCCCCATATATTTGTATGCAGTACATTTTCCAACTGTAACGAAACTTTGTGTTCCCAACAAGCTAGGTGAAGAACGGCTTTCACACACACTTATCTCTCAGAAATTAGATTGTGGAGAGACGTTCGTTCAACTAGCTCAAAAGAAAGTTTTGCAGGGCAAACACTTACACAGGTTTCTCATTCTGATTCCTAGTGCCTGTTGGAAGTTAGTACAGTTTGCACTGTAAAACCGTGTTGGATCTATTACCTCCCCATATTTATGTATGTAGTGCAGTTTCCAACTGAAGAGATATTTTCCGTTCCCATCAAGCTAGGTGAAGGACGGCTTTCACACACACTTTTCGCTCAGAAATGAGCATGTGGAGAGACGTTCGTTCAACTAGCACAAATGGAACGGGTTGCAGGATAAACTCTTACTCTGGTGTCTCTCTCTGTTCATAATGCCGGTTTGAAGTTCCTGCAGTTTTCACTGTAAACCTGAGTTGGAGCTAGTACCTCCCTATAAATATGTATGTAGTGCAGATTCCAACTCAAAAGAAACTTTGTGTTCCCGACAAGCTAGGAGAAGCACGCCTTTAGCAAACACTTATTTGTCAGAACTGAGCATTTAGAGAGACATTTGATCAACTAGCACAATGGAAACGCGTTCCAGGAAAAACAGTTCTTCTGGATTCTCAGTCTGTTTCCTAGTGCCCGTGCGAGTTCCTGCAGTTTTCACTGAAAACCCGAGGTTGAGCAGTACATCCCCATATATATGTATGTAGTGCACTTTCCAGCTGATAAGAAACTTGTGTTCCCAACATGTAAGGTGAAGGACGGCTTTCACACACACTTTTCTCTCAGAAATTAGCATGTGGAGAGACGTTCGTTCAACTAGCTCAAAGGGAACTGGTTGCAGGGGAAACACTTACACAGGTTTCTCTGTCTGATTCCTAGTGCCTGTTGGAAGTTCCTACAGTTTGCACTGTAAAACCGTGTTGGATCTATTACCTCCCCATATTTATTTATGTATTGCAGTTTCCAACTGAAAAGAAACTTTGTGTTCCCAACAAGCTATTTGAAGCACGGCTTCCACACACAGTTATCTCTCCGAAATGAGCATGTGGAGAGACGTTCGTTCAACAAACACAGAGGGAACAGGTTGCAGTTGTAACACGTACTCAGGATTCTCAATCTGTATCCCAATGCCGGTTTGAATTTCCTGCAGTTTACACCGTAAACCCGAGATTTATCTAGTACCTCCCCATAAATATGTATGAAGTGCCGATTCTAACTGAAAAGAAACATTGTGTTCCCAACCAACCAGGTGAAGGACGGCTTCCACACACAATTATATTTCTGAACTGAGCATATGGAGAGACTTTCGTTCCAGTAGCACAATGGGAACTGGATGCAGGAGCAACACTTAATCTGCTTTTTAGGTGTGTTTCCCAGTGCCGGTTTGAAGTTCCTACAGTTTATACTTTAAAACCGATTTGGAGATAATGCCTCCCAATATATATGTATGCACTGCAGATTCCACCTTAAAAGAAACTTGTGTTCCCTACAAGCTAGGTAAAGTACGGCTTTCACACACACTTATCTCTCAGAACTGAGCATGTGGAGAGACATTCGTTCAAATAGCACAAGGTAAACCGGTTGAAGGATCAACACTACTCTGGTATGCAGTCTTTTACCTAGAGCCGATTTGATGTTCCTACAGTTTTCAATTTAAAGCCGAGTTGGATCTAGTACCTCCCCATATATATGAATGTAGCGCACTTTCCAACTCGAAAGAAACTATGTGTTCCCAACAAGCTAGGTGAAGGACGGCTTTCACACACACTTATTTCTCAAAACTGAGCATGTGGAGAGACTGTCGTTCAACTAGCACAAAGTGAGAGGTTTTGCAGTAGAAACACTTACTCTGGTTTCTCAGACTGTTTCCTAGTGCTGGTTTGAAGATCCTGCAGTTTTCACTGTAAAATCGTGTTGGAGCTAGTACCTCACCATATATATGTATGTAGCGCACTTTCCAGCTGAAAAGAATCTTGTGTTCCCAACAAGTAAGTTGAAGGGCGGCTTTCACACACAATTATCTCTCAAAAATGAGCATCTGGACAGAAGTTCGTTCAACTAGCTCTAAGGGAAAGATTTTCAGGAGAAACACTTACACAAGTTTCACAGTCGTTTTCCTAGTGCTGGTTTGAAATTCCTGCAGTTTTCACAGAATACTGCTTTGGAGCTATTACCTCACCATATATGTATATAGTGCACTTTCCAGCTGAAAAGAAACTTGTGTTCCCAACAAGAAAGTTGAAGGGCGGCTTTCACACACACTTATCTCTCAGAACTGAGCATGTGGAGAGACGTTCGTTCAACTAACACAAGTGGAACGGGTTGCAGGAGAATCACTTACTCTGGTTTCACACACTGTTTCCTAGTGCCGGTTTGAAGTTCCTGCAGTTTTCACTGAAAACCCGAGTTTGAGCAGTACATCCCCATATATATGTATGTAGTGCACTTTCCAGCTGATAAGAAACATGTGTTCCCAACAAGCTAGGTGAAGAACGGCTTTCACACACACTTATCTCTCAGAAATGAGCATGTGGAGAGACGTTCGTTCAACTAACACAAGTGGAACGGGTTGCAGGAGAATCACTTACTCTGGTTTCACACACTGTTTCCTAGTGCCGGTTGGAAGTTCCTGCAGTTTTCACTGTAAACACGAGTTGGAGCTAGTACCTCCCCATATATATGTATGCATTACAGTTTCCAACAGAAACGAAACTTTGTGTTCCCAACAAGCTAGGTGAAGGACGGCTTTCACACACACTTATCACTCAGAACTGAGCTTGTGGAGAGTCGTTCGTTCAACTAGCTCAAAGGGAATGTTTTGCAGGGGAAACACTTACACTGGTTTCTCAGTCTGATTCCTAGTGCCTGTTGGAAGTTCCTACAGTTTGCACTGTAAAACCGTGTTGGATCTATTAGCTCCCCATATTTATGTATGTAGCGCAGTTTCCAACTGAGGAGATACTTTCCATTCCCATCAAGCTAGATGAAGGACGGATTTCACACAGACTTATTTCTCAGAACTGAGCATGTAGAGAGACATTCGTTCAAATAACACCAATGGAATGGGTTGCAGGAGAATCACTTACTCTGGTTTCTCAGGCTGTTTCCTAGTGCCGGTTTGATGTTCCTGCAGCTTTCAGTGTAATACCGAGTTGGAGCTTGTACCAGCCCATATATATGTATGTAGTGCAGTTTCCAACTGAAATGAAACGTTGTGTTCCCAACAAGCTAATTGAAGTACGGCTTCCACACACAGTAATCTCTCCGAAATGAGCATGTGGAGAGACGTTCGTTCAACAAACACAAAGGGAACAGGTTGCAGTTGTAACACGTACTCAGGTTTCTCAATCTGTATCCTAATGCCGGTTTGAATTTCCTGCAGTTTACACCGTAAACCCGAGGTTTAGTTTTTACCTCCCCATATATATATATGTAGTGCTGATTCTAACTGAAAAGAAGCATTGTGTTCCCAACAAGCCCGGTGATAACGGCTTCCACACACAATTATATCTCTGAACTGAGCATATGGAGAGACATTCTTTCCAGTAGCACAAGGGGAACCGAATGCAGGAGCAACAATTAATCTGCTTTTTAGGTGTGTTTCCTCGTGCCGGTTTAAAGTTCCTAATGTTTATACTTAAAACACGAGTTGGAGATAGGTCCTCCCAATATAAATGTATGCAGTGCAGATTCCACCTGAAAAGAAACCTTGTGTTCCCTACAAGCTAGGTAAAGGAAGGCTTTCACACACACTTATCTCTCAGAACTGAGCATGTGGAGAGACGTTCGTTCAACTAACACAAGTGGAACGGGTTGCAGGAGAATCACTAACTCTGGTTTCACACACTGTTTCCTAGTGCCGGTTGGAAGTTCCTGCAGTTTTCACTGTAAACACGGGTTGGAGCTAGTACCTCCCCATATATTTGTATGCAGTACATTTTCCAACTGTAACGAAACTTTGTGTTCCCAACAAGCTAGGTGAAGAACGGCTTTCACACACACTTATCTCTCAGAAATTAGATTGTGGAGAGACGTTCGTTCAACTAGCTCAAAAGAAAGTTTTGCAGGGCAAACACTTACACAGGTTTCTCATTCTGATTCCTAGTGCCTGTTGGAAGTTAGTACAGTTTGCACTGTAAAACCGTGTTGGATCTATTACCTCCCCATATTTATGTATGTAGTGCAGTTTCCAACTGAAGAGATATTTTCCGTTCCCATCAAGCTAGGTGAAGGACGGCTTTCACACACACTTTTCGCTCAGAAATGAGCATGTGGAGAGACGTTCGTTCAACTAGCACAAATGGAACGGGTTGCAGGATAAACTCTTACTCTGGTGTCTCTCTCTGTTCATAATGCCGGTTTGAAGTTCCTGCAGTTTTCACTGTAAACCTGAGTTGGAGCTAGTACCTCCCTATAAATATGTATGTAGTGCAGATTCCAACTCAAAAGAACTTTGTGTTCCCGACAAGCTAGGAGAAGCACGCCTTTAGCAAACACTTATTTGTCAGAACTGAGCATTTAGAGAGACATTTGATCAACTAGCACAATGGAAACGCGTTCCAGGAAAAACAGTTCTTCTGGATTCTCAGTCTGTTTCCTAGTGCCCGTGCGAGTTCCTGCAGTTTTCACTGAAAACCCGAGGTTGAGCAGTACATCCCCATATATATGTATGTAGTGCACTTTCCAGCTGATAAGAAACTTGTGTTCCCAACATGTAAGGTGAAGGACGGCTTTCACACACACTTTTCTCTCAGAAATTAGCATGTGGAGAGACGTTCGTTCAACTAGCTCAAAGGGAACTGGTTGCAGGGGAAACACTTACACAGGTTTCTCTGTCTGATTCCTAGTGCCTGTTGGAAGTTCCTACAGTTTGCACTGTAAAACCGTGTTGGATCTATTACCTCCCCATATTTATTTATGTATTGCAGTTTCCAACTGAAAAGAAACTTTGTGTTCCCAACAAGCTATTTGAAGCACGGCTTCCACACACAGTTATCTCTCCGAAATGAGCATGTGGAGAGACGTTCGTTCAACAAACACAGAGGGAACAGGTTGCAGTTGTAACACGTACTCAGGATTCTCAATCTGTATCCCAATGCCGGTTTGAATTTCCTGCAATTTACACCGTAAACCCGAGATTTATCTAGTACCTCCCCATAAATATGTATGAAGTGCCGATTCTAACTGAAAAGAAACATTGTGTTCCCAACCAACCAGGTGAAGGACGGCTTCCACACACAATTATATTTCTGAACTGAGCATATGGAGAGACTTTCGTTCCAGTAGCACAATGGGAACTGGATGCAGGAGCAACACTTAATCTGCTTTTTAGGTGTGTTTCCCAGTGCCGGTTTGAAGTTCCTACAGTTTATACTTTAAAACCGATTTGGAGATAATGCCTCCCAATATATATGTATGCACTGCAGATTCCACCTTAAAAGAAACTTGTGTTCCCTACAAGCTAGGTAAAGTACGGCTTTCACACACACTTATCTCTCAGAACTGAGCATGTGGAGAGACATTCGTTCAAATAGCACAAGGTAAACCGGTTGAAGGATCAACACTACTCTGGTATGCAGTCTTTTACCTAGAGCCGATTTGATGTTCCTACAGTTTTCAATTTAAAGCCGAGTTGGAGCTAGTACCTCCCCATATATATGAATGTAGCGCACTTTCCAACTCGAAAGAAACTATGTGTTCCCAACAAGCTAGGTGAAGGACGGCTTTCACACACACTTATTTCTCAAAACTGAGCATGTGGAGAGACTGTCGTTCAACTAGCACAAAGTGAGAGGTTTTGCAGTAGAAACACTTACTCTGGTTTCTCAGACTGTTTCCTAGTGCTGGTTTGAAGATCCTGCAGTTTTCACTGTAAAATCGTGTTGGAGCTAGTACCTCACCATATATATGTATGTAGCGCACTTTCCAGCTGAAAAGAATCTTGTGTTCCCAACAAGTAAGTTGAAGGGCGGCTTTCACACACAATTATCTCTCAAAAATGAGCATCTGGACAGAAGTTCGTTCAACTAGCTCTAAGGGAAAGATTTTCAGGAGAAACACTTACACAAGTTTCACAGTCGTTTTCCTAGTGCTGGTTTGAAATTCCTGCAGTTTTCACAGAATACTGCTTTGGAGCTATTACCTCACCATATATGTATATAGTGCACTTTCCAGCTGAAAAGAAACTTGTGTTCCCAACAAGAAAGTTGAAGGGCGGCTTTCACACACACTTATCTCTCAGAACTGAGCATGTGGAGAGACGTTCGTTCAACTAACACAAGTGGAACGGGTTGCAGGAGAATCACTTACTCTGGTTTCACACACTGTTTCCTAGTGCCGGTTTGAAGTTCCTGCAGTTTTCACTGAAAACCCGAGTTTGAGCAGTACATCCCCATATATATGTATGTAGTGCACTTTCCAGCTGATAAGAAACATGTGTTCCCAACAAGCTAGGTGAAGAACGGCTTTCACACACACTTATCTCTGAGAAATGAGCATGTGGAGAGACGTTCGTTCAACTAACACAAGTGGAACGGGTTGCAGGAGAATCACTTACTCTGGTTTCACACACTGTTTCCTAGTGCCGGTTGGAAGTTCCTGCAGTTTTCACTGTAAACACGAGTTGGAGCTAGTACCTCCCCATATATATGTATGCATTACAGTTTCCAACAGAAACGAAACTTTGTGTTCCCAACAAGCTAGGTGAAGGACGGCTTTCACACACACTTATCACTCAGAACTGAGCTTGTGGAGAGTCGTTCGTTCAACTAGCTCAAAGGGAATGTTTTGCAGGGGAAACACTTACACTGGTTTCTCAGTCTGATTCCTAGTGCCTGTTGGAAGTTCCTACAGTTTGCACTGTAAAACCGTGTTGGATCTATTAGCTCCCCATATTTATGTATGTAGTGCAGTTTCCAACTGAGGAGATACTTTCCATTCCCATCAAGCTAGATGAAGGACGGATTTCACACAGACTTATTTCTCAGAACTGAGCATGTAGAGAGACATTCGTTCAAATAACACCAATGGAATGGGTTGCAGGAGAATCACTTACTCTGGTTTCTCAGGCTGTTTCCTAGTGCCGGTTTGATGTTCCTGCAGCTTTCAGTGTAATACCGAGTTGGAGCTTGTACCAGCCCATATATATGTATGTAGTGCAGTTTCCAACTGAAATGAAACGTTGTGTTCCCAACAAGCTAATTGAAGTACGGCTTCCACACACAGTAATCTCTCCGAAATGAGCATGTGGAGAGACGTTCGTTCAACAAACACAAAGGGAACAGGTTGCAGTTGTAACACGTACTCAGGTTTCTCAATCTGTATCCTAATGCCGGTTTGAATTTCCTGCAGTTTACACCGTAAACCCGAGGTTTAGCTTTTACCTCCCCATATATATATATGTAGTGCTGATTCTAACTGAAAAGAAGCATTGTGTTCCCAACAAGCCCGGTGATAACGGCTTCCACACACAATTATATCTCTGAACTGAGCATATGGAGAGACATTCTTTCCAGTAGCACAAGGGGAACCGAATGCAGGAGCAACAATTAATCTGCTTTTTAGGTGTGTTTCCTCGTGCCGGTTTAAAGTTGCTAATGTTTATACTTATAACACGAGTTGGAGATAGGTCCTCCCAATATAAATGTATGCAGTGCAGATTCCACCTGAAAAGAAACCTTGTGTTCCCTACAAGCTAGGTAAAGGAAGGCTTTCACACACACTTATCTCTCAGAACTGAGCATGTGGAGAGACGTTCGTTCAACTAACACAAGTGGAACGGGTTGCAGGAGAATCACTAACTCTGGTTTCACACACTGTTTCCTAGTGCCGGTTGGAAGTTCCTGCAGTTTTCACTGTAAACACGGGTTGGAGCTAGTACCTCCCCATATATTTGTATGCAGTACATTTTCCAACTGTAACGAAACTTTGTGTTCCCAACAAGCTAGGTGAAGAACGGCTTTCACACACACTTATCTCTCAGAAATTAGATTGTGGAGAGACGTTCGTTCAACTAGCTCAAAAGAAAGTTTTGCAGGGCAAACACTTACACAGGTTTCTCATTCTGATTCCTAGTGCCTGTTGGAAGTTAGTACAGTTTGCACTGTAAAACCGTGTTGGATCTATTACCTCCCCATATTTATGTATGTAGTGCAGTTTCCAACTGAAGAGATATTTTCCGTTCCCATCAAGCTAGGTGAAGGACGGCTTTCACACACACTTTTCGCTCAGAAATGAGCATGTGGAGAGACGTTCGTTCAACTAGCACAAATGGAACGGGTTGCAGGATAAACTCTTACTCTGGTGTCTCTCTCTGTTCATAATGCCGGTTTGAAGTTCCTGCAGTTTTCACTGTAAACCTGAGTTGGAGCTAGTACCTCCCTATAAATATGTATGTAGTGCAGATTCCAACTCAAAAGAAACTTTGTGTTCCCGACAAGCTAGGAGAAGCACGCCTTTAGCAAACACTTATTTGTCAGAACTGAGCATTTAGAGAGACATTTGATCAACTAGCACAATGGAAACGCGTTCCAGGAAAAACAGTTCTTCTGGATTCTCAGTCTGTTTCCTAGTGCCCGTGCGAGTTCCTGCAGTTTTCACTGAAAACCCGAGGTTGAGCAGTACATCCCCATATATATGTATGTAGTGCACTTTCCAGCTGATAAGAAACTTGTGTTCCCAACATGTAAGGTGAAGGACGGCTTTCACACACACTTTTCTCTCAGAAATTAGCATGTGGAGAGACGTTCGTTCAACTAGCTCAAAGGGAACTGGTTGCAGGGGAAACACTTACACAGGTTTCTCTGTCTGATTCCTAGTGCCTGTTGGAAGTTCCTACAGTTTGCACTGTAAAACCGTGTTGGATCTATTACCTCCCCATATTTATTTATGTATTGCAGTTTCCAACTGAAAAGAAACTTTGTGTTCCCAGCAAGCTATTTGAAGCACGGCTTCCACACACAGTTATCTCTCCGAAATGAGCATGTGGAGAGACGTTCGTTCAACAAACACAGAGGGAACAGGTTGCAGTTGTAACACGTACTCAGGATTCTCAATCTGTATCCCAATGCCGGTTTGAATTTCCTGCAGTTTACACCGTAAACCCGAGATTTATCTAGTACCTCCCCATAAATATGTATGAAGTGCCGATTCTAACTGAAAAGAAACATTGTGTTCCCAACCAACCAGGTGAAGGACGGCTTCCACACACAATTATATCTCTGAACTGAGCATATGGAGAGACTTTCGTTCCAGTAGCACAATGGGAACTGGATGCAGGAGCAACACTTAATCTGCTTTTTAGGTGTGTTTCCCAGTGCCGGTTTGAAGTTCCTACAGTTTATACTTTAAAACCGATTTGGAGATAATGCCTCCCAATATATATGTATGCACTGCAGATTCCACCTTAAAAGAAACTTGTGTTCCCTACAAGCTAGGTAAAGTACGGCTTTCACACACACTTATCTCTCAGAACTGAGCATGTGGAGAGACATTCGTTCAAATAGCACAAGGTAAACCGGTTGAAGGATCAACACTACTCTGGTATGCAGTCTTTTACCTAGAGCCGATTTGATGTTCCTACAGTTTTCAATTTAAAGCCGAGTTGGAGCTAGTACCTCCCCATATATATGAATGTAGCGCACTTTCCAACTCGAAAGAAACTATGTGTTCCCAACAAGCTAGGTGAAGGACGGCTTTCACACACACTTATTTCTCAAAACTGAGCATGTGGAGAGACTGTCGTTCAACTAGCACAAAGTGAGAGGTTTTGCAGTAGAAACACTTACTCTGGTTTCTCAGACTGTTTCCTAGTGCTGGTTTGAAGATCCTGCAGTTTTCACTGTAAAATCGTGTTGGAGCTAGTACCTCACCATATATATGTATGTAGCGCACTTTCCAGCTGAAAAGAATCTTGTGTTCCCAACAAGAAAGTTGAAGGGCGGCTTTCACACACACTTATCTCTCAGAACTGAGCATGTGGAGAGACGTTCGTTCAACTAACACAAGTGGAACGGGTTGCAGGAGAATCACTTACTCTGGTTTCACACACTGTTTCCTAGTGCCGGTTTGAAGTTCCTGCAGTTTTCACTGAAAACCCGAGTTTGAGCAGTACATCCCCATATATATGTATGTAGTGCACTTTCCAGCTGATAAGAAACATGTGTTCCCAACAAGCTAGGTGAAGAACGGCTTTCACACACACTTATCTCTCAGAAATGAGCATGTGGAGAGACGTTCGTTCAACTAACACAAGTGGAACGGGTTGCAGGAGAATCACTTACTCTGGTTTCACACACTGTTTCCTAGTGCCGGTTGGAAGTTCCTGCAGTTTTCACTGTAAACACGAGTTGGAGCTAGTACCTCCCCATATATATGTATGCATTACAGTTTCCAACAGAAACGAAACTTTGTGTTCCCAACAAGCTAGGTGAAGAACGGCTTTCACACACACTTTTCTCTCAGAAATTAGCATGTGGAGAGTCGTTCGTTCAACTAGCTCAAAGGGAATGTTTTGCAGGGAAAACACTTACACAGGTTTCTCTGTCTGATTCCTAGTGCCTGTTGGAAGTTCCTACAGTTTGCACTGTAAAACCGTGTTGGATCTATTACCTCCCCATATTTATTTATTTATTGCAGTTTCCAACTGAAAAGAAACTTTGTGTTCCCAACAAGCTATTTGAAGCACGGCTTCCACACACAGTTATCTCTCCGAAATGAGCATGTGGAGAGACGTTCGTTCAACAAACACAGAGGGAACAGTTTGCAGTTGTAACACGTACTCAGGATTCTCAATCTGTATCCCAATGACGGTTTGAATTTCCTGCAGTTTACACCGTAAACCCGAGATTTATCTAGTACCTCCCCATAAATATGTATGAAGTGCCGATTCTAACTGAAAAGAAACATTGTGTTCCCAACCAACCAGGTGAAGGACGGCTTCCACACACAATTATATCTCTGAACTGAGCATATGGAGAGACTTTCGTTCCAGTAGCACAACGGGAACTGGATGCAGGAGCAACACTTAATCTGCTTTTTAGGTGTGTTTCCCAGTGCCGGTTTGAAGTTCCTACAGTTTATACTTTAAAACCGATTTGGAGATAATGCCTCCCAATATATATGTATGCACTGCAGATTCCACCTGAAAAGAAACTTGTGTTCCCTACAAGCTAGGTAAAGTATGGCTTTCACACACACTTATCTCTCAGAACTGAGCATGTGGAGAGACATTCGTTCAAATAGCACAAGGTAAACCGGTTGAAGGATCAACACTACTCTGGTATGCAGTCTTTTACCTAGAGCCGATTTGATGTTCCTACAGTTTTCAATTTAAAGCCGAGTTGGAGCTAGTACCTCCCCATATATATGAATGTAGCGCACTTTCCAACTCGAAAGAAACTATGTGTTCCCAACAAGCTAGGTGAAGGACGGCTTTCACACACACTTATTTCTCAAAACTGAGCATGTGGAGAGACTGTCGTTCAACTAGCACAAAGTGAGAGGTTTTGCAGTAGAAACACTTACTCTGGTTTCTCAGACTGTTTCCTAGTGCTGGTTTGAAGATCCTGCAGTTTTCACTGTAAAATCGTGTTGGAGCTAGTACCTCACCATATATATGTATGTAGCGCACTTTCCAGCTGAAAAGAATCTTGTGTTCCCAACAAGAAAGTTGAAGGGCGGCTTTCACACACACTTATCTCTCAGAACTGAGCATGTGGAGAGACGTTCGTTCAACTAACACAAGTGGAACGGGTTGCAGGAGAATCACTTACTCTGGTTTCACACACTGTTTCCTAGTGCCGGTTTGAAGTTCCTGCAGTTTTCACTGAAAACCCGAGTTTGAGCAGTACATCCCCATATATATGTATGTAGTGCACTTTCCAGCTGATAAGAAACATGTGTTCCCAACAAGCTAGGTGAAGAACGGCTTTCACACACACTTATCTCTCAGAAATGAGCATGTGGAGAGACGTTCGTTCAACTAACACAAGTGGAACGGGTTGCAGGAGAATCACTTACTCTGGTTTCACACACTGTTTCCTAGTGCCGGTTGGAAGTTCCTGCAGTTTTCACTGTAAACACGAGTTGGAGCTAGTACCTCCCCATATATATGTATGCATTACAGTTTCCAACAGAAACGAAACTTTGTGTTCCCAACAAGCTAGGTGAAGAACGGCTTTCACACACACTTTTCTCTCAGAAATTAGCATGTGGAGAGTCGTTCGTTCAACTAGCTCAAAGGGAATGTTTTGCAGGGAAAACACTTACACAGGTTTCTCTGTCTGATTCCTAGTGCCTGTTGGAAGTTCCTACAGTTTGCACTGTAAAACCGTGTTGGATCTATTACCTCCCCATATT
The DNA here is from genome assembly GCF_048773025.1 of Camelus bactrianus. Classification (NCBI taxonomy): domain Eukaryota; kingdom Metazoa; phylum Chordata; class Mammalia; order Artiodactyla; family Camelidae; genus Camelus; species Camelus bactrianus. The sequence continues at coordinate 49,036,170 of NC_133575.1, forward strand.
TATTTATTTATTGCAGTTTCCAACTGAAAAGAAACTTTGTGTTCCCAACAAGCTATTTGAAGCACGGCTTCCACACACAGTTATCTCTCCGAAATGAGCATGTGGAGAGACGTTCGTTCAACAAACACAGAGGGAACAGTTTGCAGTTGTAACACGTACTCAGGATTCTCAATCTGTATCCCAATGACGGTTTGAATTTCCTGCAGTTTACACCGTAAACCCGAGATTTATCTAGTACCTCCCCATAAATATGTATGAAGTGCCGATTCTAACTGAAAAGAAACATTGTGTTCCCAACCAACCAGGTGAAGGACGGCTTCCACACACAATTATATCTCTGAACTGAGCATATGGAGAGACTTTCGTTCCAGTAGCACAACGGGAACTGGATGCAGGAGCAACACTTAATCTGCTTTTTAGGTGTGTTTCCCAGTGCCGGTTTGAAGTTCCTACAGTTTATACTTTAAAACCGATTTGGAGATAATGCCTCCCAATATATATGTATGCACTGCAGATTCCACCTGAAAAGAAACTTGTGTTCCCTACAAGCTAGGTAAAGTATGGCTTTCACACACACTTATCTCTCAGAACTGAGCATGTGGAGAGACATTCGTTCAAATAGCACAAGGTAAACCGGTTGAAGGATCAACACTACTCTGGTATGCAGTCTTTTACCTAGAGCCGATTTGATGTTCCTACAGTTTTCAATTTAAAGCCGAGTTGGAGCTAGTACCTCCCCATATATATGAATGTAGCGCACTTTCCAACTCGAAAGAAACTATGTGTTCCCAACAAGCTAGGTGAAGGACGGCTTTCACACACACTTATTTCTCAAAACTGAGCATGTGGAGAGACTGTCGTTCAACTAGCACAAAGTGAGAGGTTTTGCAGTAGAAACACTTACTCTGGTTTCTCAGACTGTTTCCTAGTGCTGGTTTGAAGATCCTGCAGTTTTCACTGTAAAATCGTGTTGGAGCTAGTACCTCACCATATATATGTATGTAGCGCACTTTCCAGCTGAAAAGAATCTTGTGTTCCCAACAAGTAAGTTGAAGGGCGGCTTTCACACACAATTATCTCTCAAAAATGAGCATCTGGACAGAAGTTCGTTCAACTAGCTCTAAGGGAAAGATTTTCAGGAGAAACACTTACACAAGTTTCACAGTCGTTTTCCTAGTGCTGGTTTGAAATTCCTGCAGTTTTCACAGAATACTGCTTTGGAGCTATTACCTCACCATATACGTATATAGTGCACTTTCCAGCTGAAAAGAAACTTGTGTTCCCAACAAGAAAGTTGAAGGGAGGCTTTCACACACACTTATCTCTCAGAACTGAGCATGTGGAGAGACGTTCGTTCAACTAACACAAGTGGAACGGGTTGCAGGAGAATCACTTACTCTGGTTTCACACACTGTTTCCTAGTGCCGGTTGGAAGTTCCTGCAGTTTTCACTGTAAACACGAGTTGGAGCTAGTAACTCCCCATATATATGTATGCATTACAGTTTCCAACAGAAACGAAACTTTGTGTTCCCAACAAGCTAGGTGAAGGACGGCTTTCACACACACTTATCACTCAGAACTGAGCTTGTGGAGAGTCGTTCGTTCAACTAGCTCAAAGGGAATATTTTGCAGGGGAAACACTTACACTGGTTTCTCAGTCTCATTCCTAGTGCCTGTTGGAAGTTCCTACAGTTTGCACTGTAAAACCGTGTTGGATCTATTAGCTCCCCATATTTATGTATGTAGTGCAGTTTCCAACTGAGGAGATACTTTCCATTCCCATCAAGCTAGATGAAGGACGGATTTCACACAGACTTATTTCTCAGAACTGAGCATGTAGAGAGACATTCGTTCAAATAACACCAATGGAATGGGTTGCAGGAGAATCACTTACTCTGGTTTCTCAGGCTGTTTCCTAGTGCCGGTTTGATGTTCCTGCAGCTTTCAGTATAATACCGAGTTGGAGCTTGTACCAGCCCATATATATGTATGTAGTGCAGTTTCCAACTGAAATGAAACGTTGTGTTCCCAACAAGCTAATTGAAGTACGGCTTCCACACACAGTAATCTCTCCGAAATGAGCATGTGGAGAGACGTTCGTTCAACAAACACAAAGGGAACAGGTTGCAGTTGTAACACGTACTCAGGTTTCTCAATCTGTATCCTAATGCCGGTTTGAATTTCCTGCAGTTTACACCGTAAACCCGAGGTTTAGCTTTTACCTCCCCATATATATATATGTAGTGCTGATTCTAACTGAAAAGAAGCATTGTGTTCCCAACAAGCCCGGTGATAACGGCTTCCACACACAATTATATCTCTGAACTGAGCATATGGAGAGACATTCTTTCCAGTAGCACAAGGGGAACCGAATGCAGGAGCAACAATTAATCTGCTTTTTAGGTGTGTTTCCTCGTGCCGGTTTAAAGTTCCTAATGTTTATACTTAAAACACGAGTTGGAGATAGGTCCTCCCAATATAAATGTACGCAGTGCAGATTCCACCTGAAAAGAAACCTTGTGTTCCCTACAAGCTAGGTAAAGGAAGGCTTTCACACACACTTATCTCTCAGAACTGAGCATGTGGAGAGACGTTCGTTCAACTAACACAAGTGGAACGGGTTGCAGGAGAATCACTAACTCTGGTTTCACACACTGTTTCCTAGTGCCGGTTGGAAGTTCCTGCAGTTTTCACTGTAAACACGGGTTGGAGCTAGTACCTCCCCATATATTTGTATGCAGTACATTTTCCAACTGTAACGAAACTTTGTGTTCCCAACAAGCTAGGTGAAGAACGGCTTTCACACACACTTATCTCTCAGAAATTAGATTGTGGAGAGACGTTCATTCAACTAGCTCAAAAGAAAGTTTTGCAGGGCAAACACTTACACAGGTTTCTCATTCTGATTCCTAGTGCCTGTTGGAAGTTAGTACAGTTTGCACTGTAAAACCGTGTTGGATCTATTACCTCCCCATATTTATGTATGTAGTGCAGTTTCCAACTGAAGAGATATTTTCCGTTCCCATCAAGCTAGGTGAAGGACGGCTTTCACACACACTTTTCGCTCAGAAATGAGCATGTGGAGAGACGTTCGTTCAACTAGCACAAATGGAACGGGTTGCAGGATAAACTCTTACTCTGGTGTCTCTCTCTGTTCATAATGCCGGTTTGAAGTTCCTGCAGTTTTCACTGTAAACCTGAGTTGGAGCTAGTACCTCCCTATAAATATGTATGTAGTGCAGATTCCAACTCAAAAGAAACTTTGTGTTCCCGACAAGCTAGGAGAAGCACGCCTTTAGCAAACACTTATTTGTCAGAACTGAGCATTTAGAGAGACATTTGATCAACTAGCACAATGGAAACGCGTTCCAGGAAAAACAGTTCTTCTGGATTCTCAGTCTGTTTCCTAGTGCCCGTGCGAGTTCCTGCAGTTTTCACTGAAAACCCGAGGTTGAGCAGTACATCCCCATATATATGTATGTAGTGCACTTTCCAGCTGATAAGAAACTTGTGTTCCCAACATGTAAGGTGAAGGACGGCTTTCACACACACTTTTCTCTCAGAAATTAGCATGTGGAGAGACGTTCGTTCAACTAGCTCAAAGGGAACTGGTTGCAGGGGAAACACTTACACAGGTTTCTCTGTCTGATTCCTAGTGCCTGTTGGAAGTTCCTACAGTTTGCACTGTAAAACCGTGTTGGATCTATTACCTCCCCATATTTATTTATGTATTGCAGTTTCCAACTGAAAAGAAACTTTGTGTTCCCAACAAGCTATTTGAAGCACGGCTTCCACACACAGTTATCTCTCCGAAATGAGCATGTGGAGAGACGTTCGTTCAACAAACACAGAGGGAACAGGTTGCAGTTGTAACACGTACTCAGGATTCTCAATCTGTATCCCAATGCCGGTTTGAATTTCCTGCAGTTTACACCGTAAACCCGAGATTTATCTAGTACCTCCCCATAAATATGTATGAAGTGCCGATTCTAACTGAAAAGAATCATTGTGTTCCCAACCAACCAGGTGAAGGACGGCTTCCACACACAATTATATCTCTGAACTGAGCATATGGAGAGACTTTCGTTCCAGTAGCACAACGGGAACTGGATGCAGGAGCAACACTTAATCTGCTTTTTAGGTGTGTTTCCCAGTGCCGGTTTGAAGTTCCTACAGTTTATACTTTAAAACCGATTTGGAGATAATGCCTCCCAATATATATGTTTGCACTGCAGATTCCACCTGAAAAGAAACTTGTGTTCCCTACAAGCTAGGTAAAGTACGGCTTTCACACACACTTATCTCTCAGAACTGAGCATGTGGAGAGACATTCGTTCAAATAGCACAAGGTAAACCGGTTGAAGGATCAACACTACTCTGGTATGCAGTCTTTTACCTAGAGCCGATTTGATGTTCCTACAGTTTTCAATTTAAAGCCGAGTTGGAGCTAGTACCTCCCCATATATATGAATGTAGCGCACTTTCCAACTCGAAAGAAACTATGTGTTCCCAACAAGCTAGGTGAAGGACGGCTTTCACACACACTTATTTCTCAAAACTGAGCATGTGGAGAGACTGTCGTTCAACTAGCACAAAGTGAGAGGTTTTGCAGTAGAAACACTTACTCTGGTTTCTCAGACTGTTTCCTAGTGCTGGTTTGAAGATCCTGCAGTTTTCACTGTAAAATCGTGTTGGAGCTAGTACCTCACCATATATATGTATGTAGCGCACTTTCCAGCTGAAAAGAATCTTGTGTTCCCAACAAGTAAGTTGAAGGGCGGCTTTCACACACAATTATCTCTCAAAAATGAGCATCTGGACAGAAGTTCGTTCAACTAGCTCTAAGGGAAAGATTTTCAGGAGAAACACTTACACAAGTTTCACAGTCGTTTTCCTAGTGCTGGTTTGAAATTCCTGCAGTTTTCACAGAATACTGCTTTGGAGCTATTACCTCACCATATATGTATATAGTGCACTTTCCAGCTGAAAAGAAACTTGTGTTCCCAACAAGAAAGTTGAAGGGCGGCTTTCACACACACTTATCTCTCAGAACTGAGCATGTGGAGAGACGTTCGTTCAACTAACACAAGTGGAACGGGTTGCAGGAGAATCACTTACTCTGGTTTCACACACTGTTTCCTAGTGCCGGTTTGAAGTTCCTGCAGTTTTCACTGAAAACCCGAGTTTGAGCAGTACATCCCCATATATATGTATGTAGTGCACTTTCCAGCTGATAAGAAACATGTGTTCCCAACAAGCTAGGTGAAGAACGGCTTTCACACACACTTATCTCTCAGAAATGAGCATGTGGAGAGACGTTCGTTCAACTAACACAAGTGGAACGGGTTGCAGGAGAATCACTTACTCTGGTTTCACACACTGTTTCCTAGTGCCGGTTGGAAGTTCCTGCAGTTTTCACTGTAAACACGAGTTGGAGCTAGTACCTCCCCATATATATGTATGCATTACAGTTTCCAACAGAAACGAAACTTTGTGTTCCCAACAAGCTAGGTGAAGGACGGCTTTCACACACACTTATCACTCAGAACTGAGCTTGTGGAGAGTCGTTCGTTCAACTAGCTCAAAGGGAATGTTTTGCAGGGGAAACATTTACACTGGTTTCTCAGTCTGATTCCTAGTGCCTGTTGGAAGTTCCTACAGTTTGCACTGTAAAACCGTGTTGGATCTATTAGCTCCCCATATTTATGTATGTAGCGCAGTTTCCAACTGAGGAGATACTTTCCATTCCCATCAAGCTAGATGAAGGACGGATTTCACACAGACTTATTTCTCAGAACTGAGCATGTAGAGAGACATTCGTTCAAATAACACCAATGGAATGGGTTGCAGGAGAATCACTTACTCTGGTTTCTCAGGCTGTTTCCTAGTGCCGGTTTGATGTTCCTGCAGCTTTCAGTGTAATACCGAGTTGGAGCTTGTACCAGCCCATATATATGTATGTAGTGCAGTTTCCAACTGAAATGAAACGTTGTGTTCCCAACAAGCTAATTGAAGTACGGCTTCCACACACAGTAATCTCTCCGAAATGAGCATGTGGAGAGACGTTCGTTCAACAAACACAAAGGGAACAGGTTGCAGTTGTAACACGTACTCAGGTTTCTCAATCTGTATCCTAATGCCGGTTTGAATTTCCTGCAGTTTACACCGTAAACCCGAGGTTTAGCTTTTACCTCCCCATATATATATATGTAGTGCTGATTCTAACTGAAAAGAAGCATTGTGTTCCCAACAAGCCCGGTGATAACGGCTTCCACACACAATTATATCTCTGAACTGAGCATATGGAGAGACATTCTTTCCAGTAGCACAAGGGGAACCGAATGCAGGAGCAAAAATTAATCTGCTTTTTAGGTGTGTTTCCTCGTGCCGGTTTAAAGTTCTTAATGTTTATACTTAAAACACGAGTTGGAGATAGGTCCTCCCAATATAAATGTACGCAGTGCAGATTCCACCTGAAAAGAAACCTTGTGTTCCCTACAAGCTAGGTAAAGGAAGGCTTTCACACACACTTATCTCTCAGAACTGAGCATGTGGAGAGACGTTCGTTCAACTAACACAAGTGGAACGGGTTGCAGGAGAATCACTAACTCTGGTTTCACACACTGTTTCCTAGTGCCGGTTGGAAGTTCCTGCAGTTTTCACTGTAAACACGGGTTGGAGCTAGTACCTCCCCATATATTTTTATGCAGTACATTTTCCAACTGTAACGAAACTTTGTGTTCCCAACAAGCTAGGTGAAGAACGGCTTTCACACACACTTATCTCTCAGAAATTAGATTGTGGAGAGACGTTCATTCAACTAGCTCAAAAGATAGTTTTGCAGGGCAAACACTTACACAGGTTTCTCATTCTGATTCCTAGTGCCTGTTGGAAGTTAGTACAGTTTGCACTGTAAAACCGTGTTGGATCTATTACCTCCCCATATTTATGTATGTAGTGCAGTTTCCAACTGAAGAGATATTTTCCGTTCCCATCAAGCTAGGTGAAGGACGGCTTTCACACACACTTTTCGCTCAGAAATGAGCATGTGGAGAGACGTTCGTTCAACTAGCACAAATGGAACGGGTTGCAGGATAAACTCTTACTCTGGTGTCTCTCTCTGTTCATAATGCCGGTTTGAAGTTCCTGCAGTTTTCACTGTAAACCTGAGTTGGAGCTAGTACCTCCCTATAAATATGTATGTAGTGCAGATTCCAACTCAAAAGAAACTTTGTGTTCCCGACAAGCTAGGAGAAGCACGCCTTTAGCAAACACTTATTTGTCAGAACTGAGCATTTAGAGAGACATTTGATCAACTAGCACAATGGAAACGCGTTCCAGGAAAAACAGTTCTTCTGGATTCTCAGTCTGTTTCCTAGTGCCCGTGCGAGTTCCTGCAGTTTTCACTGAAAACCCGAGGTTGAGCAGTACATCCCCATATATATGTATGTAGTGCACTTTCCAGCTGATAAGAAACTTGTGTTCCCAACATGTAAGGTGAAGGACGGCTTTCACACACACTTTTCTCTCAGAAATTAGCATGTGGAGAGACGTTCGTTCAACTAGCTCAAAGGGAACTGGTTGCAGGGGAAACACTTACACAGGTTTCTCTGTCTGATTCCTAGTGCCTGTTGGAAGTTCCTACAGTTTGCACTGTAAAACCGTGTTGGATCTATTACCTCCCCATATTTATTTATGTATTGCAGTTTCCAACTGAAAAGAAACTTTGTGTTCCCAACAAGCTATTTGAAGCACGGCTTCCACACACAGTTATCTCTCCGAAATGAGCATGTGGAGAGACGTTCGTTCAACAAACACAGAGGGAACAGGTTGCAGTTGTAACACGTACTCAGGATTCTCAATCTGTATCCCAATGCCGGTTTGAATTTCCTGCAGTTTACACCGTAAACCCGAGATTTATCTAGTACCTCCCCATAAATATGTATGAAGTGCCGATTCTAACTGAAAAGAAACATTGTGTTCCCAACCAACCAGGTGAAGGACGGCTTCCACACACAATTATATTTCTGAACTGAGCATATGGAGAGACTTTCGTTCCAGTAGCACAATGGGAACTGGATGCAGGAGCAACACTTAATCTGCTTTTTAGGTGTGTTTCCCAGTGCCGGTTTGAAGTTCCTACAGTTTATACTTTAAAACCGATTTGGAGATAATGCCTCCCAATATATATGTATGCACTGCAGATTCCACCTTAAAAGAAACTTGTGTTCCCTACAAGCTAGGTAAAGTACGGCTTTCACACACACTTATCTCTCAGAACTGAGCATGTGGAGAGACATTCGTTCAAATAGCACAAGGTAAACCGGTTGAAGGATCAACACTACTCTGGTATGCAGTCTTTTACCTAGAGCCGATTTGATGTTCCTACAGTTTTCAATTTAAAGCCGAGTTGGAGCTAGTACCTCCCCATATATATGAATGTAGCGCACTTTCCAACTCGAAAGAAACTATGTGTTCCCAACAAGCTAGGTGAAGGACGGCTTTCACACACACTTATTTCTCAAAACTGAGCATGTGGAGAGACTGTCGTTCAACTAGCACAAAGTGAGAGGTTTTGCAGTAGAAACACTTACTCTGGTTTCTCAGACTGTTTCCTAGTGCTGGTTTGAAGATCCTGCAGTTTTCACTGTAAAATCGTGTTGGAGCTAGTACCTCACCATATATATGTATGTAGCGCACTTTCCAGCTGAAAAGAATCTTGTGTTCCCAACAAGTAAGTTGAAGGGCGGCTTTCACACACAATTATCTCTCAAAAATGAGCATCTGGACAGAAGTTCGTTCAACTAGCTCTAAGGGAAAGATTTTCAGGAGAAACACTTACACAAGTTTCACAGTCGTTTTCCTAGTGCTGGTTTGAAATTCCTGCAGTTTTCACAGAATACTGCTTTGGAGCTATTACCTCACCATATATGTATATAGTGCACTTTCCAGCTGAAAAGAAACTTGTGTTCCCAACAAGAAAGTTGAAGGGCGGCTTTCACACACACTTATCTCTCAGAACTGAGCATGTGGAGAGACGTTCGTTCAACTAACACAAGTGGAACGGGTTGCAGGAGAATCACTTACTCTGGTTTCACACACTGTTTCCTAGTGCCGGTTTGAAGTTCCTGCAGTTTTCACTGAAAACCCGAGTTTGAGCAGTACATCCCCATATATATGTATGTAGTGCACTTTCCAGCTGATAAGAAACATGTGTTCCCAACAAGCTAGGTGAAGAACGGCTTTCACACACACTTATCTCTCAGAAATGAGCATGTGGAGAGACGTTCGTTCAACTAACACAAGTGGAACGGGTTGCAGGAGAATCACTTACTCTGGTTTCACACACTGTTTCCTAGTGCCGGTTGGAAGTTCCTGCAGTTTTCACTGTAAACACGAGTTGGAGCTAGTACCTCCCCATATATATGTATGCATTACAGTTTCCAACAGAAACGAAACTTTGTGTTCCCAACAAGCTAGGTGAAGGACGGCTTTCACACACACTTATCACTCAGAACTGAGCTTGTGGAGAGTCGTTCGTTCAACTAGCTCAAAGGGAATGTTTTGCAGGGGAAACATTTACACTGGTTTCTCAGTCTGATTCCTAGTGCCTGTTGGAAGTTCCTACAGTTTGCACTGTAAAACCGTGTTGGATCTATTAGCTCCCCATATTTATGTATGTAGCGCAGTTTCCAACTGAGGAGATACTTTCCATTCCCATCAAGCTAGATGAAGGACGGATTTCACACAGACTTATTTCTCAGAACTGAGCATGTAGAGAGACATTCGTTCAAATAACACCAATGGAATGGGTTGCAGGAGAATCACTTACTCTGGTTTCTCAGGCTGTTTCCTAGTGCCGGTTTGATGTTCCTGCAGCTTTCAGTGTAATACCGAGTTGGAGCTTGTACCAGCCCATATATATGTATGTAGTGCAGTTTCCAACTGAAATGAAACGTTGTGTTCCCAACAAGCTAATTGAAGTACGGCTTCCACACACAGTAATCTCTCCGAAATGAGCATGTGGAGAGACGTTCGTTCAACAAACACAAAGGGAACAGGTTGCAGTTGTAACACGTACTCAGGTTTCTCAATCTGTATCCTAATGCCGGTTTGAATTTCCTGCAGTTTACACCGTAAACCCGAGGTTTAGCTTTTACCTCCCCATATATATATATGTAGTGCTGATTCTAACTGAAAAGAAGCATTGTGTTCCCAACAAGCCCGGTGATAACGGCTTCCACACACAATTATATCTCTGAACTGAGCATATGGAGAGACATTCTTTCCAGTAGCACAAGGGGAACCGAATGCAGGAGCAAAAATTAATCTGCTTTTTAGGTGTGTTTCCTCGTGCCGGTTTAAAGTTCTTAATGTTTATACTTAAAACACGAGTTGGAGATAGGTCCTCCCAATATAAATGTACGCAGTGCAGATTCCACCTGAAAAGAAACCTTGTGTTCCCTACAAGCTAGGTAAAGGAAGGCTTTCACACACACTTATCTCTCAGAACTGAGCATGTGGAGAGACGTTCGTTCAACTAACACAAGTGGAACGGGTTGCAGGAGAATCACTAACTCTGGTTTCACACACTGTTTCCTAGTGCCGGTTGGAAGTTCCTGCAGTTTTCACTGTAAACACGGGTTGGAGCTAGTACCTCCCCATATATTTGTATGCAGTACATTTTCCAACTGTAACGAAACTTTGTGTTCCCAACAAGCTAGGTGAAGAACGGCTTTCACACACACTTATCTCTCAGAAATTAGATTGTGGAGAGACGTTCGTTCAACTAGCTCAAAAGATAGTTTTGCAGGGCAAACACTTACACAGGTTTCTCATTCTGATTCCTAGTGCCTGTTGGAAGTTAGTACAGTTTGCACTGTAAAACCGTGTTGGATCTATTACCTCCCCATATTTATGTATGTAGTGCAGTTTCCAACTGAAGAGATATTTTCCGTTCCCATCAAGCTAGGTGAAGGACGGCTTTCACACACACTTTTCGCTCAGAAATGAGCATGTGGAGAGACGTTCGTTCAACTAGCACAAATGGAACGGGTTGCAGGATAAACTCTTACTCTGGTGTCTCTCTCTGTTCATAATGCCGGTTTGAAGTTCCTGCAGTTTTCACTGTAAACCTGAGTTGGAGCTAGTACCTCCCTATAAATATGTATGTAGTGCAGATTCCAACTCAAAAGAAACTTTGTGTTCCCGACAAGCTAGGAGAAGCACGCCTTTAGCAAACACTTATTTGTCAGAACTGAGCATTTAGAGAGACATTTGATCAACTAGCACAATGGAAACGCGTTCCAGGAAAAACAGTTCTTCTGGATTCTCAGTCTGTTTCCTAGTGCCCGTGCGAGTTCCTGCAGTTTTCACTGAAAACCCGAGGTTGAGCAGTACATCCCCATATATATGTATGTAGTGCACTTTCCAGCTGATAAGAAACTTGTGTTCCCAACATGTAAGGTGAAGGACGGCTTTCACACACACTTTTCTCTCAGAAATTAGCATGTGGAGAGACGTTCGTTCAACTAGCTCAAAGGGAACTGGTTGCAGGGGAAACACTTACACAGGTTTCTCTGTCTGATTCCTAGTGCCTGTTGGAAGTTCCTACAGTTTGCACTGTAAAACCGTGTTGGATCTATTACCTCCCCATATTTATTTATGTATTGCAGTTTCCAACTGAAAAGAAACTTTGTGTTCCCAACAAGCTATTTGAAGCACGGCTTCCACACACAGTTATCTCTCCGAAATGAGCATGTGGAGAGACGTTCGTTCAACAAACACAGAGGGAACAGGTTGCAGTTGTAACACGTACTCAGGATTCTCAATCTGTATCCCAATGCCGGTTTGAATTTCCTGCAGTTTACACCGTAAACCCGAGATTTATCTAGTACCTCCCCATAAATATGTATGAAGTGCCGATTCTAACTGAAAAGAAACATTGTGTTCCCAACCAACCAGGTGAAGGACGGCTTCCACACACAATTATATTTCTGAACTGAGCATATGGAGAGACTTTCGTTCCAGTAGCACAATGGGAACTGGATGCAGGAGCAACACTTAATCTGCTTTTTAGGTGTGTTTCCCAGTGCCGGTTTGAAGTTCCTACAGTTTATACTTTAAAACCGATTTGGAGATAATGCCTCCCAATATATATGTATGCACTGCAGATTCCACCTTAAAAGAAACTTGTGTTCCCTACAAGCTAGGTAAAGTACGGCTTTCACACACACTTATCTCTCAGAACTGAGCATGTGGAGAGACATTCGTTCAAATAGCACAAGGTAAACCGGTTGAAGGATCAACACTACTCTGGTATGCAGTCTTTTACCTAGAGCCGATTTGATGTTCCTACAGTTTTCAATTTAAAGCCGAGTTGGAGCTAGTACCTCCCCATATATATGAATGTAGCGCACTTTCCAACTCGAAAGAAACTATGTGTTCCCAACAAGCTAGGTGAAGGACGGCTTTCACACACACTTATTTCTCAAAACTGAGCATGTGGAGAGACTGTCGTTCAACTAGCACAAAGTGAGAGGTTTTGCAGTAGAAACACTTACTCTGGTTTCTCAGACTGTTTCCTAGTGCTGGTTTGAAGATCCTGCAGTTTTCACTGTAAAATCGTGTTGGAGCTAGTACCTCACCATATATATGTATGTAGCGCACTTTCCAGCTGAAAAGAATCTTGTGTTCCCAACAAGTAAGTTGAAGGGCGGCTTTCACACACAATTATCTCTCAAAAATGAGCATCTGGACAGAAGTTCGTTCAACTAGCTCTAAGGGAAAGATTTTCAGGAGAAACACTTACACAAGTTTCACAGTCGTTTTCCTAGTGCTGGTTTGAAATTCCTGCAGTTTTCACAGAATACTGCTTTGGAGCTATTACCTCACCATATATGTATATAGTGCACTTTCCAGCTGAAAAGAAACTTGTGTTCCCAACAAGAAAGTTGAAGGGCGGCTTTCACACACACTTATCTCTCAGAACTGAGCATGTGGAGAGACGTTCGTTCAACTAACACAAGTGGAACGGGTTGCAGGAGAATCACTTACTCTGGTTTCACACACTGTTTCCTAGTGCCGGTTTGAAGTTCCTGCAGTTTTCACTGAAAACCCGAGTTTGAGCAGTACATCCCCATATATATGTATGTAGTGCACTTTCCAGCTGATAAGAAACATGTGTTCCCAACAAGCTAGGTGAAGAACGGCTTTCACACACACTTATCTCTCAGAAATGAGCATGTGGAGAGACGTTCGTTCAACTAACACAAGTGGAACGGGTTGCAGGAGAATCACTTACTCTGGTTTCACACACTGTTTCCTAGTGCCGGTTGGAAGTTCCTGCAGTTTTCACTGTAAACACGAGTTGGAGCTAGTACCTCCCCATATATATGTATGCATTACAGTTTCCAACAGAAACGAAACTTTGTGTTCCCAACAAGCTAGGTGAAGGACGGCTTTCACACACACTTATCACTCAGAACTGAGCTTGTGGAGAGTCGTTCGTTCAACTAGCTCAAAGGGAATGTTTTGCAGGGGAAACACTTACACTGGTTTCTCAGTCTGATTCCTAGTGCCTGTTGGAAGTTCCTACAGTTTGCACTGTAAAACCGTGTTGGATCTATTAGCTCCCCATATTTATGTATGTAGCGCAGTTTCCAACTGAGGAGATACTTTCCATTCCCATCAAGCTAGATGAAGGACGGATTTCACACAGACTTATTTCTCAGAACTGAGCATGTAGAGAGACATTCGTTCAAATAACACCAATGGAATGGGTTGCAGGAGAATCACTTACTCTGGTTTCTCAGGCTGTTTCCTAGTGCCGGTTTGATGTTCCTGCAGCTTTCAGTGTAATACCGAGTTGGAGCTTGTACCAGCCCATATATATGTATGTAGTGCAGTTTCCAACTGAAATGAAACGTTGTGTTCCCAACAAGCTAATTGAAGTACGGCTTCCACACACAGTAATCTCTCCGAAATGAGCATGTGGAGAGACGTTCGTTCAACAAACACAAAGGGAACAGGTTGCAGTTGTAACACGTACTCAGGTTTCTCAATCTGTATCCTAATGCCGGTTTGAATTTCCTGCAGTTTACACCGTAAACCCGAGGTTTAGCTTTTACCTCCCCATATATATATATGTAGTGCTGATTCTAACTGAAAAGAAGCATTGTGTTCCCAACAAGCCCGGTGATAACGGCTTCCACACACAATTATATCTCTGAACTGAGCATATGGAGAGACATTCTTTCCAGTAGCACAAGGGGAACCGAATGCAGGAGCAAAAATTAATCTGCTTTTTAGGTGTGTTTCCTCGTGCCGGTTTAAAGTTCCTAATGTTTATACTTAAAACACGAGTTGGAGATAGGTCCTCCCAATATAAATGTACGCAGTGCAGATTCCACCTGAAAAGAAACCTTGTGTTCCCTACAAGCTAGGTAAAGGAAGGCTTTCACACACACTTATCTCTCAGAACTGAGCATGTGGAGAGACGTTCGTTCAACTAACACAAGTGGAACGGGTTGCAGGAGAATCACTAACTCTGGTTTCACACACTGTTTCCTAGTGCCGGTTGGAAGTTCCTGCAGTTTTCACTGTAAACACGGGTTGGAGCTAGTACCTCCCCATATATTTGTATGCAGTACATTTTCCAACTGTAACGAAACTTTGTGTTCCCAACAAGCTAGGTGAAGAACGGCTTTCACACACACTTATCTCTCAGAAATTAGATTGTGGAGAGACGTTCATTCAACTAGCTCAAAAGATAGTTTTGCAGGGCAAACACTTACACAGGTTTCTCATTCTGATTCCTAGTGCCTGTTGGAAGTTAGTACAGTTTGCACTGTAAAACCGTGTTGGATCTATTACCTCCCCATATTTATGTATGTAGTGCAGTTTCCAACTGAAGAGATATTTTCCGTTCCCATCAAGCTAGGTGAAGGACGGCTTTCACACACACTTTTCGCTCAGAAATGAGCATGTGGAGAGACGTTCGTTCAACTAGCACAAATGGAACGGGTTGCAGGATAAACTCTTACTCTGGTGTCTCTCTCTGTTCATAATGCCGGTTTGAAGTTCCTGCAGTTTTCACTGTAAACCTGAGTTGGAGCTAGTACCTCCCTATAAATATGTATGTAGTGCAGATTCCAACTCAAAAGAAACTTTGTGTTCCCGACAAGCTAGGAGAAGCACGCCTTTAGCAAACACTTATTTGTCAGAACTGAGCATTTAGAGAGACATTTGATCAACTAGCACAATGGAAACGCGTTCCAGGAAAAACAGTTCTTCTGGATTCTCAGTCTGTTTCCTAGTGCCCGTGCGAGTTCCTGCAGTTTTCACTGAAAACCCGAGGTTGAGCAGTACATCCCCATATATATGTATGTAGTGCACTTTCCAGCTGATAAGAAACTTGTGTTCCCAACATGTAAGGTGAAGGACGGCTTTCACACACACTTTTCTCTCAGAAATTAGCATGTGGAGAGACGTTCGTTCAACTAGCTCAAAGGGAACTGGTTGCAGGGGAAACACTTACACAGGTTTCTCTGTCTGATTCCTAGTGCCTGTTGGAAGTTCCTACAGTTTGCACTGTAAAACCGTGTTGGATCTATTACCTCCCCATATTTATTTATGTATTGCAGTTTCCAACTGAAAAGAAACTTTGTGTTCCCAACAAGCTATTTGAAGCACGGCTTCCACACACAGTTATCTCTCCGAAATGAGCATGTGGAGAGACGTTCGTTCAACAAACACAGAGGGAACAGGTTGCAGTTGTAACACGTACTCAGGATTCTCAATCTGTATCCCAATGCCGGTTTGAATTTCCTGCAGTTTACACCGTAAACCCGAGATTTATCTAGTACCTCCCCATAAATATGTATGAAGTGCCGATTCTAACTGAAAAGAAACATTGTGTTCCCAACCAACCAGGTGAAGGACGGCTTCCACACACAATTATATTTCTGAACTGAGCATATGGAGAGACTTTCGTTCCAGTAGCACAATGGGAACTGGATGCAGGAGCAACACTTAATCTGCTTTTTAGGTGTGTTTCCCAGTGCCGGTTTGAAGTTCCTACAGTTTATACTTTAAAACCGATTTGGAGATAATGCCTCCCAATATATATGTATGCACTGCAGATTCCACCTGAAAAGAAACTTGTGTTCCCTACAAGCTAGGTAAAGTACGGCTTTCACACACACTTATCTCTCAGAACTGAGCATGTGGAGAGACATTCGTTCAAATAGCACAAGGTAAACCGGTTGAAGGATCAACACTACTCTGGTATGCAGTCTTTTACCTAGAGCCGATTTGATGTTCCTACAGTTTTCAATTTAAAGCCGAGTTGGAGCTAGTACCTCCCCATATATATGAATGTAGCGCACTTTCCAACTCGAAAGAAACTATGTGTTCCCAACAAGCTAGGTGAAGGACGGCTTTCACACACACTTATTTCTCAAAACTGAGCATGTGGAGAGACTGTCGTTCAACTAGCACAAAGTGAGAGGTTTTGCAGTAGAAACACTTACTCTGGTTTCTCAGACTGTTTCCTAGTGCTGGTTTGAAGATCCTGCAGTTTTCACTGTAAAATCGTGTTGGAGCTAGTACCTCACCATATATATGTATGTAGCGCACTTTCCAGCTGAAAAGAATCTTGTGTTCCCAACAAGTAAGTTGAAGGGCGGCTTTCACACACAATTATCTCTCAAAAATGAGCATCTGGACAGAAGTTCGTTCAACTAGCTCTAAGGGAAAGATTTTCAGGAGAAACACTTACACAAGTTTCACAGTCGTTTTCCTAGTGCTGGTTTGAAATTCCTGCAGTTTTCACAGAATACTGCTTTGGAGCTATTACCTCACCATATATGTATATAGTGCACTTTCCAGCTGAAAAGAAACTTGTGTTCCCAACAAGAAAGTTGAAGGGCGGCTTTCACACACACTTATCTCTCAGAACTGAGCATGTGGAGAGACGTTCGTTCAACTAACACAAGTGGAACGGGTTGCAGGAGAATCACTTACTCTGGTTTCACACACTGTTTCCTAGTGCCGGTTTGAAGTTCCTGCAGTTTTCACTGAAAACCCGAGTTTGAGCAGTACATCCCCATATATATGTATGTAGTGCACTTTCCAGCTGATAAGAAACATGTGTTCCCAACAAGCTAGGTGAAGAACGGCTTTCACACACACTTATCTCTCAGAAATGAGCATGTGGAGAGACGTTCGTTCAACTAACACAAGTGGAACGGGTTGCAGGAGAATCACTTACTCTGGTTTCACACACTGTTTCCTAGTGCCGGTTGGAAGTTCCTGCAGTTTTCACTGTAAACACGAGTTGGAGCTAGTACCTCCCCATATATATGTATGCATTACAGTTTCCAACAGAAACGAAACTTTGTGTTCCCAACAAGCTAGGTGAAGGACGGCTTTCACACACACTTATCACTCAGAACTGAGCTTGTGGAGAGTCGTTCGTTCAACTAGCTCAAAGGGAATGTTTTGCAGGGGAAACACTTACACTGGTTTCTCAGTCTGATTCCTAGTGCCTGTTGGAAGTTCCTACAGTTTGCACTGTAAAACCGTGTTGGATCTATTAGCTCCCCATATTTATGTATGTAGCGCAGTTTCCAACTGAGGAGATACTTTCCATTCCCATCAAGCTAGATGAAGGACGGATTTCACACAGACTTATTTCTCAGAACTGAGCATGTAGAGAGACATTCGTTCAAATAACACCAATGGAATGGGTTGCAGGAGAATCACTTACTCTGGTTTCTCAGGCTGTTTCCTAGTGCCGGTTTGATGTTCCTGCAGCTTTCAGTGTAATACCGAGTTGGAGCTTGTACCAGCCCATATATATGTATGTAGTGCAGTTTCCAACTGAAATGAAACGTTGTGTTCCCAACAAGCTAATTGAAGTACGGCTTCCACACACAGTAATCTCTCCGAAATGAGCATGTGGAGAGACGTTCGTTCAACAAACACAAAGGGAACAGGTTGCAGTTGTAACACGTACTCAGGTTTCTCAATCTGTATCCTAATGCCGGTTTGAATTTCCTGCAGTTTACACCGTAAACCCGAGGTTTAGCTTTTACCTCCCCATATATATATATGTAGTGCTGATTCTAACTGAAAAGAAGCATTGTGTTCCCAACAAGCCCGGTGATAACGGCTTCCACACACAATTATATCTCTGAACTGAGCATATGGAGAGACATTCTTTCCAGTAGCACAAGGGGAACCGAATGCAGGAGCAAAAATTAATCTGCTTTTTAGGTGTGTTTCCTCGTGCCGGTTTAAAGTTCCTAATGTTTATACTTAAAACACGAGTTGGAGATAGGTCCTCCCAATATAAATGTACGCAGTGCAGATTCCACCTGAAAAGAAACCTTGTGTTCCCTACAAGCTAGGTAAAGGAAGGCTTTCACACACACTTATCTCTCAGAACTGAGCATGTGGAGAGACGTTCGTTCAACTAACACAAGTGGAACGGGTTGCAGGAGAATCACTAACTCTGGTTTCACACACTGTTTCCTAGTGCCGGTTGGAAGTTCCTGCAGTTTTCACTGTAAACACGGGTTGGAGCTAGTACCTCCCCATATATTTGTATGCAGTACATTTTCCAACTGTAACGAAACTTTGTGTTCCCAACAAGCTAGGTGAAGAACGGCTTTCACACACACTTATCTCTCAGAAATTAGATTGTGGAGAGACGTTCATTCAACTAGCTCAAAAGATAGTTTTGCAGGGCAAACACTTACACAGGTTTCTCATTCTGATTCCTAGTGCCTGTTGGAAGTTAGTACAGTTTGCACTGTAAAACCTTGTTGGATCTATTACCTCCCCATATTTATGTATGTAGTGCAGTTTCCAACTGAAGAGATATTTTCCGTTCCCATCAAGCTAGGTGAAGGACGGCTTTCACACACACTTTTCGCTCAGAAATGAGCATGTGGAGAGACGTTCGTTCAACTAGCACAAATGGAACGGGTTGCAGGATAAACTCTTACTCTGGTGTCTCTCTCTGTTCATAATGCCGGTTTGAAGTTCCTGCAGTTTTCACTGTAAACCTGAGTTGGAGCTAGTACCTCCCTATAAATATGTATGTAGTGCAGATTCCAACTCAAAAGAAACTTTGTGTTCCCGACAAGCTAGGAGAAGCACGCCTTTAGCAAACACTTATTTGTCAGAACTGAGCATTTAGAGAGACATTTGATCAACTAGCACAATGGAAACGCGTTCCAGGAAAAACAGTTCTTCTGGATTCTCAGTCTGTTTCCTAGTGCCCGTGCGAGTTCCTGCAGTTTTCACTGAAAACCCGAGGTTGAGCAGTACATCCCCATATATATGTATGTAGTGCACTTTCCAGCTGATAAGAAACTTGTGTTCCCAACATGTAAGGTGAAGGACGGCTTTCACACACACTTTTCTCTCAGAAATTAGCATGTGGAGAGACGTTCGTTCAACTAGCTCAAAGGGAACTGGTTGCAGGGGAAACACTTACACAGGTTTCTCTGTCTGATTCCTAGTGCCTGTTGGAAGTTCCTACAGGTTGCACTGTAAAACTGTGTTGGATCTATTACCTCCCCATATTTATTTATGTATTGCAGTTTCCAACTGAAAAGAAACTTTGTGTTCCCAACAAGCTATTTGAAGCACGGCTTCCACACACAGTTATCTCTCCGAAATGAGCATGTGGAGAGACGTTCGTTCAACAAACACAGAGGGAACAGGTTGCAGTTGTAACACGTACTCAGGATTCTCAATCTGTATCCCAATGCCGGTTTGAATTTCCTGCAGTTTACACCGTAAACCCGAGATTTATCTAGTACCTCCCCATAAATATGTATGAAGTGCCGATTCTAACTGAAAAGAAACATTGTGTTCCCAACCAACCAGGTGAAGGACGGCTTCCACACACAATTATATTTCTGAACTGAGCATATGGAGAGACTTTCGTTCCAGTAGCACAATGGGAACTGGATGCAGGAGCAACACTTAATCTGCTTTTTAGGTGTGTTTCCCAGTGCCGGTTTGAAGTTCCTACAGTTTATACTTTAAAACCGATTTGGAGATAATGCCTCCCAATATATATGTATGCACTGCAGATTCCACCTGAAAAGAAACTTGTGTTCCCTACAAGCTAGGTAAAGTACGGCTTTCACACACACTTATCTCTCAGAACTGAGCATGTGGAGAGACATTCGTTCAAATAGCACAAGGTAAACCGGTTGAAGGATCAACACTACTCTGGTATGCAGTCTTTTACCTAGAGCCGATTTGATGTTCCTACAGTTTTCAATTTAAAGCCGAGTTGGAGCTAGTACCTCCCCATATATATGAATGTAGCGCACTTTCCAACTCGAAAGAAACTATGTGTTCCCAACAAGCTAGGTGAAGGACGGCTTTCACACACACTTATTTCTCAAAACTGAGCATGTGGAGAGACTGTCGTTCAACTAGCACAAAGTGAGAGGTTTTGCAGTAGAAACACTTACTCTGGTTTCTCAGACTGTTTCCTAGTGCTGGTTTGAAGATCCTGCAGTTTTCACTGTAAAATCGTGTTGGAGCTAGTACCTCACCATATATATGTATGTAGCGCACTTTCCAGCTGAAAAGAATCTTGTGTTCCCAACAAGTAAGTTGAAGGGCGGCTTTCACACACAATTATCTCTCAAAAATGAGCATCTGGACAGAAGTTCGTTCAACTAGCTCTAAGGGAAAGATTTTCAGGAGAAACACTTACACAAGTTTCACAGTCGTTTTCCTAGTGCTGGTTTGAAATTCCTGCAGTTTTCACAGAATACTGCTTTGGAGCTATTACCTCACCATATATGTATATAGTGCACTTTCCAGCTGAAAAGAAACTTGTGTTCCCAACAAGAAAGTTGAAGGGCGGCTTTCACACACACTTATCTCTCAGAACTGAGCATGTGGAGAGACGTTCGTTCAACTAACACAAGTGGAACGGGTTGCAGGAGAATCACTTACTCTGGTTTCACACACTGTTTCCTAGTGCCGGTTTGAAGTTCCTGCAGTTTTCACTGAAAACCCGAGTTTGAGCAGTACATCCCCATATATATGTATGTAGTGCACTTTCCAGCTGATAAGAAACATGTGTTCCCAACAAGCTAGGTGAAGGACGGCTTTCACACACACTTATCACTCAGAACTGAGCTTGTGGAGAGTCGTTCGTTCAACTAGCTCAAAGGGAATGTTTTGCAGGGGAAACACTTACACTGGTTTCTCAGTCTGATTCCTAGTGCCTGTTGGAAGTTCCTACAGTTTGCACTGTAAAACCGTGTTGGATCTATTAGCTCCCCATATTTATGTATGTAGTGCAGTTTCCAACTGAGGAGATACTTTCCATTCCCATCAAGCTAGATGAAGGACGGATTTCACACAGACTTATTTCTCAGAACTGAGCATGTAGAGAGACATTCGTTCAAATAACACCAATGGAATGGGTTGCAGGAGAATCACTTACTCTGGTTTCTCAGGCTGTTTCCTAGTGCCGGTTTGATGTTCCTGCAGCTTTCAGTGTAATACCGAGTTGGAGATTGTACCAGCCCATATATATGTATGTAGTGCAGTTTCCAACTGAAATGAAACGTTGTGTTCCCAACAAGCTAATTGAAGTACGGCTTCCACACACAGTAATCTCTCCGAAATGAGCATGTGGAGAGACGTTCGTTCAACAAACACAAAGGGAACAGGTTGCAGTTGTAACACGTACTCAGGTTTCTCAATCTGTATCCTAATGCCGGTTTGAATTTCCTGCAGTTTACACCGTAAACCCGAGTTTTAGCTTTTACCTCCCCATATATATATATGTAGTGCTGATTCTAACTGAAAAGAAGCATTGTGTTCCCAACAAGCCCGGTGATAACGGCTTCCACACACAATTATATCTCTGAACTGAGCATATGGAGAGACATTCTTTCCAGTAGCACAAGGGGAACCGAATGCAGGAGCAACAATTAATCTGCTTTTTAGGTGTGTTTCCTCGTGCCGGTTTAAAGTTCCTAATGTTTATACTTAAAACACGAGTTGGAGATAGGTCCTCCCAATATAAATGTATGCAGTGCAGATTCCACCTGAAAAGAAACCTTGTGTTCCCTACAAGCTAGGTAAAGGAAGGCTTTCACACACACTTATCTCTCAGAACTGAGCATGTGGAGAGACGTTCGTTCAACTAACACAAGTGGAACGGGTTGCAGGAGAATCACTAACTCTGGTTTCACACACTGTTTCCTAGTGCCGGTTGGAAGTTCCTGCAGTTTTCACTGTAAACACGGGTTGGAGCTAGTACCTCCAAATATATTTGTATGCAGTACATTTTCCAACTGTAACAAAACTATGTGTTCCCAACAAGCTAGGTGAAGAACGGCTTTCACACACACTTATCTCTCAGAAATGAGATTGTGGAGAGACGTTCGTTCAACTAGCTCAAATGAAAGTTTTGCAGGGCAAACACTTACACAGGTTTCTCATTCTGATTCCTAGTGCCTGTTGGAAGTTAGTACAGTTTGCACTGTAAAACCGTGTTGGATCTATTACCTCCCCATATTTATGTATGTAGTGCAGTTTCCAACTGAAGAGATATTTTCCGTTCCCATCAAGCTAGGTGAAGGACGGCTTTCACACACACTTTTCGCTCAGAAATGAGCATGTGGAGAGACGTTCGTTCAACTAGCACAAATGGAACGGGTTGCAGGATAAACTCTTACTCTGGTGTCTCTCTCTGTTCATAATGCCGGTTTGAAGTTCCTGCAGTTTTCACTGTAAACCTGAGTTGGAGCTAGTACCTCCCTATAAATATGTATGTAGTGCAGATTCCAACTCAAAAGAAACTTTGTGTTCCCGACAAGCTAGGAGAAGCACGCCTTTAGCAAACACTTATTTGTCAGAACTGAGCATTTAGAGAGACATTTGATCAACTAGCACAATGGAAACGCGTTCCAGGAAAAACAGTTCTTCTGGATTCTCAGTCTGTTTCCTAGTGCCCGTGCGAGTTCCTGCAGTTTTCACTGAAAACCCGAGGTTGAGCAGTACATCCCCATATATATGTATGTAGTGCACTTTCCAGCTGATAAGAAACTTGTGTTCCCAACATGTAAGGTGAAGGACGGCTTTCACACACACTTTTCTCTCAGAAATTAGCATGTGGAGAGACGTTCGTTCAACTAGCTCAAAGGGAAGTGGTTGCAGGGGAAGCACTTTCACAGGTTTCTCTGTCTGATTCCTAGTGCCTGTTGGAAGTTCCTACAGTTTGCACTGTAAAACCGTGTTGGATCTATTACCTCCCCATATTTATTTATGTATTGCAGTTTCCAACTGAAAAGAAACTTTGTGTTCCCAACAAGCTATTTGAAGCACGGCTTCCACACACAGTTATCTCTCCGAAATGAGCATGTGGAGAGACGTTCGTTCAACTAACACAAGTGGAACGGGTTGCAGGAGAATCACTTACTCTGGTTTCACACACTGTTTCCTAGTGCCGGTTTGAAGTTCCTGCAGTTTTCACTGAAAACCCGAGTTTGAGCAGTACATCCCCATATATATGTATGTAGTGCACTTTCCAGCTGATAAGAAACATGTGTTCCCAACAAGCTAGGTGAAGAACGGCTTTCACACACACTTATCTCTCAGAAATGAGCATGTGGAGAGACGTTCGTTCAACTAACACAAGTGGAACGGGTTGCAGGAGAATCACTTACTCTGGTTTCACACACTGTTTCCTAGTGCCGGTTTGAAGTTCCTGCAGTTTTCACTGAAAACCCGAGTTTCAGCAGTACATCCCCATATATATGTATGTAGTGCACTTTCCAGCTGATAAGAAACATGTGTTCCCAACAAGAAAGTTGAAAGGCGGCTTTCACACACAATTATCTCTCAAAAATGAGCATCTGGACAGAAGTTCGTTCAACTAGCTCTAAGGGAAAGATTTTCAGGAGAAACACTTACACAAGTTTCACAGTCGTTTTCCTAGTGCTGGTTTGAAATTCCTGCAGTTTTCACAGAATACTGCTTTGGAGCTATTACCTCACCATATATGTATATAGTGCACTTTCCAGCTGAAAAGAAACTTGTGTTCCCAACAAGCTAGGTGAAGAACGGCTTTCACACACACTTATCTCTCAGAAGTGAGCATGTGGAGAGACGTTCGTTCAACTAACACAAGTGGAACGGGTTGCAGGAGAATCACTTACTCTGGTTTCACACACTGTTTCCTAGTGCCGGTTGGAAGTTCCTGCAGTTTTCACTGTAAACACGGGTTGGAGCTAGTACCTCCCCATATATTTGTATGCAGTACATTTTCCAACTGTAACGAAACTTTGTGTTCCCAACAAGCTAGGTGAAGAACGGCTTTCACACACACTTATCTCTCAGAAATTAGATTGTGGAGAGACGTTCATTCAACTAGCTCAAAAGAAAGTTTTGCAGGGCAAACACTTACACAGGTTTCTCATTCTGATTCCTAGTGCCTGTTGGAAGTTAGTACAGTTTGCACTGTAAAACCGTGTTGGATCTATTACCTCCCCATATTTATGTATGTAGTGCAGTTTCCAACTGAAGAGATATTTTCCGTTCCCATCAAGCTAGGTGAAGGACGGCTTTCACACACACTTTTCGCTCAGAAATGAGCATGTGGAGAGACGTTCGTTCAACTAGCACAAATGGAACGGGTTGCAGGATAAACTCTTACTCTGGTGTCTCTCTCTGTTCATAATGCCGGTTTGAAGTTCCTGCAGTTTTCACTGTAAACCTGAGTTGGAGCTAGTACCTCCCTATAAATATGTATGTAGTGCAGATTCCAACTCAAAAGAAACTTTGTGTTCCCGACAAGCTAGGAGAAGCACGCCTTTAGCAAACACTTATTTGTCAGAACTGAGCATTTAGAGAGACATTTGATCAACTAGCACAATGGAAACGCGTTCCAGGAAAAACAGTTCTTCTGGATTCTCAGTCTGTTTCCTAGTGCCCGTGCGAGTTCCTGCAGTTTTCACTGAAAACCCGAGGTTGAGCAGTACATCCCCATATATATGTATGTAGTGCACTTTCCAGCTGATAAGAAACTTGTGTTCCCAACATGTAAGGTGAAGGACGGCTTTCACACACACTTTTCTCTCAGAAATTAGCATGTGGAGAGACGTTCGTTCAACTAGCTCAAAGGGAACTGGTTGCAGGGGAAACACTTACACAGGTTTCTCTGTCTGATTCCTAGTGCCTGTTGGAAGTTCCTACAGTTTGCACTGTAAAACCGTGTTGGATCTATTACCTCCCCATATTTATTTATGTATTGCAGTTTCCAACTGAAAAGAAACTTTGTGTTCCCAACAAGCTATTTGAAGCACGGCTTCCACACACAGTTATCTCTCCGAAATGAGCATGTGGAGAGACGTTCGTTCAACAAACACAGAGGGAACAGGTTGCAGTTGTAACACGTACTCAGGATTCTCAATCTGTATCCCAATGCCGGTTTGAATTTCCTGCAGTTTACACCGTAAACCCGAGATTTATCTAGTACCTCCCCATAAATATGTATGAAGTGCCGATTCTAACTGAAAAGAATCATTGTGTTCCCAACCAACCAGGTGAAGGACGGCTTCCACACACAATTATATCTCTGAACTGAGCATATGGAGAGACTTTCGTTCCAGTAGCACAACGGGAACTGGATGCAGGAGCAACACTTAATCTGCTTTTTAGGTGTGTTTCCCAGTGCCGGTTTGAAGTTCCTACAGTTTATACTTTAAAACCGATTTGGAGATAATGCCTCCCAATATATATGTTTGCACTGCAGATTCCACCTGAAAAGAAACTTGTGTTCCCTACAAGCTAGGTAAAGTACGGCTTTCACACACACTTATCTCTCAGAACTGAGCATGTGGAGAGACATTCGTTCAAATAGCACAAGGTAAACCGGTTGAAGGATCAACACTACTCTGGTATGCAGTCTTTTACCTAGAGCCGATTTGATGTTCCTACAGTTTTCAATTTAAAGCCGAGTTGGAGCTAGTACCTCCCCATATATATGAATGTAGCGCACTTTCCAACTCGAAAGAAACTATGTGTTCCCAACAAGCTAGGTGAAGGACGGCTTTCACACACACTTATTTCTCAAAACTGAGCATGTGGAGAGACTGTCGTTCAACTAGCACAAAGTGAGAGGTTTTGCAGTAGAAACACTTACTCTGGTTTCTCAGACTGTTTCCTAGTGCTGGTTTGAAGATCCTGCAGTTTTCACTGTAAAATCGTGTTGGAGCTAGTACCTCACCATATATATGTATGTAGCGCACTTTCCAGCTGAAAAGAATCTTGTGTTCCCAACAAGTAAGTTGAAGGGCGGCTTTCACACACAATTATCTCTCAAAAATGAGCATCTGGACAGAAGTTCGTTCAACTAGCTCTAAGGGAAAGATTTTCAGGAGAAACACTTACACAAGTTTCACAGTCGTTTTCCTAGTGCTGGTTTGAAATTCCTGCAGTTTTCACAGAATACTGCTTTGGAGCTATTACCTCACCATATATGTATATAGTGCACTTTCCAGCTGAAAAGAAACTTGTGTTCCCAACAAGAAAGTTGAAGGGCGGCTTTCACACACACTTATCTCTCAGAACTGAGCATGTGGAGAGACGTTCGTTCAACTAACACAAGTGGAACGGGTTGCAGGAGAATCACTTACTCTGGTTTCACACACTGTTTCCTAGTGCCGGTTTGAAGTTCCTGCAGTTTTCACTGAAAACCCGAGTTTGAGCAGTACATCCCCATATATATGTATGTAGTGCACTTTCCAGCTGATAAGAAACATGTGTTCCCAACAAGCTAGGTGAAGAACGGCTTTCACACACACTTATCTCTCAGAAATGAGCATGTGGAGAGACGTTCGTTCAACTAACACAAGTGGAACGGGTTGCAGGAGAATCACTTACTCTGGTTTCACACACTGTTTCCTAGTGCCGGTTGGAAGTTCCTGCAGTTTTCACTGTAAACACGAGTTGGAGCTAGTACCTCCCCATATATATGTATGCATTACAGTTTCCAACAGAAACGAAACTTTGTGTTCCCAACAAGCTAGGTGAAGGACGGCTTTCACACACACTTATCACTCAGAACTGAGCTTGTGGAGAGTCGTTCGTTCAACTAGCTCAAAGGGAATGTTTTGCAGGGGAAACATTTACACTGGTTTCTCAGTCTGATTCCTAGTGCCTGTTGGAAGTTCCTACAGTTTGCACTGTAAAACCGTGTTGGATCTATTAGCTCCCCATATTTATGTATGTAGCGCAGTTTCCAACTGAGGAGATACTTTCCATTCCCATCAAGCTAGATGAAGGACGGATTTCACACAGACTTATTTCTCAGAACTGAGCATGTAGAGAGACATTCGTTCAAATAACACCAATGGAATGGGTTGCAGGAGAATCACTTACTCTGGTTTCTCAGGCTGTTTCCTAGTGCCGGTTTGATGTTCCTGCAGCTTTCAGTGTAATACCGAGTTGGAGCTTGTACCAGCCCATATATATGTATGTAGTGCAGTTTCCAACTGAAATGAAACGTTGTGTTCCCAACAAGCTAATTGAAGTACGGCTTCCACACACAGTAATCTCTCCGAAATGAGCATGTGGAGAGACGTTCGTTCAACAAACACAAAGGGAACAGGTTGCAGTTGTAACACGTACTCAGGTTTCTCAATCTGTATCCTAATGCCGGTTTGAATTTCCTGCAGTTTACACCGTAAACCCGAGGTTTAGCTTTTACCTCCCCATATATATATATGTAGTGCTGATTCTAACTGAAAAGAAGCATTGTGTTCCCAACAAGCCCGGTGATAACGGCTTCCACACACAATTATATCTCTGAACTGAGCATATGGAGAGACATTCTTTCCAGTAGCACAAGGGGAACCGAATGCAGGAGCAAAAATTAATCTGCTTTTTAGGTGTGTTTCCTCGTGCCGGTTTAAAGTTCTTAATGTTTATACTTAAAACACGAGTTGGAGATAGGTCCTCCCAATATAAATGTACGCAGTGCAGATTCCACCTGAAAAGAAACCTTGTGTTCCCTACAAGCTAGGTAAAGGAAGGCTTTCACACACACTTATCTCTCAGAACTGAGCATGTGGAGAGACGTTCGTTCAACTAACACAAGTGGAACGGGTTGCAGGAGAATCACTAACTCTGGTTTCACACACTGTTTCCTAGTGCCGGTTGGAAGTTCCTGCAGTTTTCACTGTAAACACGGGTTGGAGCTAGTACCTCCCCATATATTTGTATGCAGTACATTTTCCAACTGTAACGAAACTTTGTGTTCCCAACAAGCTAGGTGAAGAACGGCTTTCACACACACTTATCTCTCAGAAATTAGATTGTGGAGAGACGTTCATTCAACTAGCTCAAAAGAAAGTTTTGCAGGGCAAACACTTACACAGGTTTCTCATTCTGATTCCTAGTGCCTGTTGGAAGTTAGTACAGTTTGCACTGTAAAACCGTGTTGGATCTATTACCTCCCCATATTTATGTATGTAGTGCAGTTTCCAACTGAAGAGATATTTTCCGTTCCCATCAAGCTAGGTGAAGGACGGCTTTCACACACACTTTTCGCTCAGAAATGAGCATGTGGAGAGACGTTCGTTCAACTAGCACAAATGGAACGGGTTGCAGGATAAACTCTTACTCTGGTGTCTCTCTCTGTTCATAATGCCGGTTTGAAGTTCCTGCAGTTTTCACTGTAAACCTGAGTTGGAGCTAGTACCTCCCTATAAATATGTATGTAGTGCAGATTCCAACTCAAAAGAAACTTTGTGTTCCCGACAAGCTAGGAGAAGCACGCCTTTAGCAAACACTTATTTGTCAGAACTGAGCATTTAGAGAGACATTTGATCAACTAGCACAATGGAAATGCGTTCCAGGAAAAACAGTTCTTCTGGATTCTCAGTCTGTTTCCTAGTGCCCGTGCGAGTTCCTGCAGTTTTCACTGAAAACCCGAGGTTGAGCAGTACATCCCCATATATATGTATGTAGTGCACTTTCCAGCTGATAAGAAACTTGTGTTCCCAACATGTAAGGTGAAGGACGGCTTTCACACACACTTTTCTCTCAGAAATTAGCATGTGGAGAGACGTTCGTTCAACTAGCTCAAAGGGAACTGGTTGCAGGGGAAACACTTACACAGGTTTCTCTGTCTGATTCCTAGTGCCTGTTGGAAGTTCCTACAGTTTGCACTGTAAAACCGTGTTGGATCTATTACCTCCCCATATTTATTTATGTATTGCAGTTTCCAACTGAAAAGAAACTTTGTGTTCCCAACAAGCTATTTGAAGCACGGCTTCCACACACAGTTATCTCTCCGAAATGAGCATGTGGAGAGACGTTCGTTCAACAAACACAGAGGGAACAGGTTGCAGTTGTAACACGTACTCAGGATTCTCAATCTGTATCCCAATGCCGGTTTGAATTTCCTGCAGTTTACACCGTAAACCCGAGATTTATCTAGTACCTCCCCATAAATATGTATGAAGTGCCGATTCTAACTGAAAAGAAACATTGTGTTCCCAACCAACCAGGTGAAGGACGGCTTCCACACACAATTATATTTCTGAACTGAGCATATGGAGAGACTTTCGTTCCAGTAGCACAATGGGAACTGGATGCAGGAGCAACACTTAATCTGCTTTTTAGGTGTGTTTCCCAGTGCCGGTTTGAAGTTCCTACAGTTTATACTTTAAAACCGATTTGGAGATAATGCCTCCCAATATATATGTATGCACTGCAGATTCCACCTGAAAAGAAACTTGTGTTCCCTACAAGCTAGGTAAAGTACGGCTTTCACACACACTTATCTCTCAGAACTGAGCATGTGGAGAGACATTCGTTCAAATAGCACAAGGTAAACCGGTTGAAGGATCAACACTACTCTGGTATGCAGTCTTTTACCTAGAGCCGATTTGATGTTCCTACAGTTTTCAATTTAAAGCCGAGTTGGAGCTAGTACCTCCCCATATATATGAATGTAGCGCACTTTCCAACTCGAAAGAAACTATGTGTTCCCAACAAGCTAGGTGAAGGACGGCTTTCACACACACTTATTTCTCAAAACTGAGCATGTGGAGAGACTGTCGTTCAACTAGCACAAAGTGAGAGGTTTTGCAGTAGAAACACTTACTCTGGTTTCTCAGACTGTTTCCTAGTGCTGGTTTGAAGATCCTGCAGTTTTCACTGTAAAATCGTGTTGGAGCTAGTACCTCACCATATATATGTATGTAGCGCACTTTCCAGCTGAAAAGAATCTTGTGTTCCCAACAAGTAAGTTGAAGGGCGGCTTTCACACACAATTATCTCTCAAAAATGAGCATCTGGACAGAAGTTCGTTCAACTAGCTCTAAGGGAAAGATTTTCAGGAGAAACACTTACACAAGTTTCACAGTCGTTTTCCTAGTGCTGGTTTGAAATTCCTGCAGTTTTCACAGAATACTGCTTTGGAGCTATTACCTCACCATATATGTATATAGTGCACTTTCCAGCTGAAAAGAAACTTGTGTTCCCAACAAGAAAGTTGAAGGGCGGCTTTCACACACACTTATCTCTCAGAACTGAGCATGTGGAGAGACGTTCGTTCAACTAACACAAGTGGAACGGGTTGCAGGAGAATCACTTACTCTGGTTTCACACACTGTTTCCTAGTGCCGGTTTGAAGTTCCTGCAGTTTTCACTGAAAACCCGAGTTTGAGCAGTACATCCCCATATATATGTATGTAGTGCACTTTCCAGCTGATAAGAAACATGTGTTCCCAACAAGCTAGGTGAAGAACGGCTTTCACACACACTTATCTCTCAGAAATGAGCATGTGGAGAGACGTTCGTTCAACTAACACAAGTGGAACGGGTTGCAGGAGAATCACTTACTCTGGTTTCACACACTGTTTCCTAGTGCCGGTTGGAAGTTCCTGCAGTTTTCACTGTAAACACGAGTTGGAGCTAGTACCTCCCCATATATATGTATGCATTACAGTTTCCAACAGAAACGAAACTTTGTGTTCCCAACAAGCTAGGTGAAGGACGGCTTTCACACACACTTATCACTCAGAACTGAGCTTGTGGAGAGTCGTTCGTTCAACTAGCTCAAAGGGAATGTTTTGCAGGGGAAACACTTACACTGGTTTCTCAGTCTGATTCCTAGTGCCTGTTGGAAGTTCCTACAGTTTGCACTGTAAAACCGTGTTGGATCTATTAGCTCCCCATATTTATGTATGTAGCGCAGTTTCCAACTGAGGAGATACTTTCCATTCCCATCAAGCTAGATGAAGGACGGATTTCACACAGACTTATTTCTCAGAACTGAGCATGTAGAGAGACATTCGTTCAAATAACACCAATGGAATGGGTTGCAGGAGAATCACTTACTCTGGTTTCTCAGGCTGTTTCCTAGTGCCGGTTTGATGTTCCTGCAGCTTTCAGTGTAATACCGAGTTGGAGCTTGTACCAGCCCATATATATGTATGTAGTGCAGTTTCCAACTGAAATGAAACGTTGTGTTCCCAACAAGCTAATTGAAGTACGGCTTCCACACACAGTAATCTCTCCGAAATGAGCATGTGGAGAGACGTTCGTTCAACAAACACAAAGGGAACAGGTTGCAGTTGTAACACGTACTCAGGTTTCTCAATCTGTATCCTAATGCCGGTTTGAATTTCCTGCAGTTTACACCGTAAACCCGAGGTTTAGCTTTTACCTCCCCATATATATATATGTAGTGCTGATTCTAACTGAAAAGAAGCATTGTGTTCCCAACAAGCCCGGTGATAACGGCTTCCACACACAATTATATCTCTGAACTGAGCATATGGAGAGACATTCTTTCCAGTAGCACAAGGGGAACCGAATGCAGGAGCAAAAATTAATCTGCTTTTTAGGTGTGTTTCCTCGTGCCGGTTTAAAGTTCCTAATGTTTATACTTAAAACACGAGTTGGAGATAGGTCCTCCCAATATAAATGTACGCAGTGCAGATTCCACCTGAAAAGAAACCTTGTGTTCCCTACAAGCTAGGTAAAGGAAGGCTTTCACACACACTTATCTCTCAGAACTGAGCATGTGGAGAGACGTTCGTTCAACTAACACAAGTGGAACGGGTTGCAGGAGAATCACTAACTCTGGTTTCACACACTGTTTCCTAGTGCCGGTTGGAAGTTCCTGCAGTTTTCACTGTAAACACGGGTTGGAGCTAGTACCTCCCCATATATTTGTATGCAGTACATTTTCCAACTGTAACGAAACTTTGTGTTCCCAACAAGCTAGGTGAAGAACGGCTTTCACACACACTTATCTCTCAGAAATTAGATTGTGGAGAGACGTTCATTCAACTAGCTCAAAAGATAGTTTTGCAGGGCAAACACTTACACAGGTTTCTCATTCTGATTCCTAGTGCCTGTTGGAAGTTAGTACAGTTTGCACTGTAAAACCGTGTTGGATCTATTACCTCCCCATATTTATGTATGTAGTGCAGTTTCCAACTGAAGAGATATTTTCCGTTCCCATCAAGCTAGGTGAAGGACGGCTTTCACACACACTTTTCGCTCAGAAATGAGCATGTGGAGAGACGTTCGTTCAACTAGCACAAATGGAACGGGTTGCAGGATAAACTCTTACTCTGGTGTCTCTCTCTGTTCATAATGCCGGTTTGAAGTTCCTGCAGTTTTCACTGTAAACCTGAGTTGGAGCTAGTACCTCCCTATAAATATGTATGTAGTGCAGATTCCAACTCAAAAGAAACTTTGTGTTCCCGACAAGCTAGGAGAAGCACGCCTTTAGCAAACACTTATTTGTCAGAACTGAGCATTTAGAGAGACATTTGATCAACTAGCACAATGGAAACGCGTTCCAGGAAAAACAGTTCTTCTGGATTCTCAGTCTGTTTCCTAGTGCCCGTGCGAGTTCCTGCAGTTTTCACTGAAAACCCGAGGTTGAGCAGTACATCCCCATATATATGTATGTAGTGCACTTTCCAGCTGATAAGAAACTTGTGTTCCCAACATGTAAGGTGAAGGACGGCTTTCACACACACTTTTCTCTCAGAAATTAGCATGTGGAGAGACGTTCGTTCAACTAGCTCAAAGGGAACTGGTTGCAGGGGAAACACTTACACAGGTTTCTCTGTCTGATTCCTAGTGCCTGTTGGAAGTTCCTACAGTTTGCACTGTAAAACCGTGTTGGATCTATTACCTCCCCATATTTATTTATGTATTGCAGTTTCCAACTGAAAAGAAACTTTGTGTTCCCAACAAGCTATTTGAAGCACGGCTTCCACACACAGTTATCTCTCCGAAATGAGCATGTGGAGAGACGTTCGTTCAACAAACACAGAGGGAACAGGTTGCAGTTGTAACACGTACTCAGGATTCTCAATCTGTATCCCAATGCCGGTTTGAATTTCCTGCAGTTTACACCGTAAACCCGAGATTTATCTAGTACCTCCCCATAAATATGTATGAAGTGCCGATTCTAACTGAAAAGAAACATTGTGTTCCCAACCAACCAGGTGAAGGACGGCTTCCACACACAATTATATTTCTGAACTGAGCATATGGAGAGACTTTCGTTCCAGTAGCACAATGGGAACTGGATGCAGGAGCAACACTTAATCTGCTTTTTAGGTGTGTTTCCCAGTGCCGGTTTGAAGTTCCTACAGTTTATACTTTAAAACCGATTTGGAGATAATGCCTCCCAATATAGATGTATGCACTGCAGATTCCACCTGAAAAGAAACTTGTGTTCCCTACAAGCTAGGTAAAGTACGGCTTTCACACACACTTATCTCTCAGAACTGAGCATGTGGAGAGACATTCGTTCAAATAGCACAAGGTAAACCGGTTGAAGGATCAACACTACTCTGGTATGCAGTCTTTTACCTAGAGCCGATTTGATGTTCCTACAGTTTTCAATTTAAAGCCGAGTTGGAGCTAGTACCTCCCCATATATATGAATGTAGCGCACTTTCCAACTCGAAAGAAACTATGTGTTCCCAACAAGCTAGGTGAAGGACGGCTTTCACACACACTTATTTCTCAAAACTGAGCATGTGGAGAGACTGTCGTTCAACTAGCACAAAGTGAGAGGTTTTGCAGTAGAAACACTTACTCTGGTTTCTCAGACTGTTTCCTAGTGCTGGTTTGAAGATCCTGCAGTTTTCACTGTAAAATCGTGTTGGAGCTAGTACCTCACCATATATATGTATGTAGCGCACTTTCCAGCTGAAAAGAATCTTGTGTTCCCAACAAGTAAGTTGAAGGGCGGCTTTCACACACAATTATCTCTCAAAAATGAGCATCTGGACAGAAGTTCGTTCAACTAGCTCTAAGGGAAAGATTTTCAGGAGAAACACTTACACAAGTTTCACAGTCGTTTTCCTAGTGCTGGTTTGAAATTCCTGCAGTTTTCACAGAATACTGCTTTGGAGCTATTACCTCACCATATATGTATATAGTGCACTTTCCAGCTGAAAAGAAACTTGTGTTCCCAACAAGAAAGTTGAAGGGCGGCTTTCACACACACTTATCTCTCAGAACTGAGCATGTGGAGAGACGTTCGTTCAACTAACACAAGTGGAACGGGTTGCAGGAGAATCACTTACTCTGGTTTCACACACTGTTTCCTAGTGCCGGTTTGAAGTTCCTGCAGTTTTCACTGAAAACCCGAGTTTGAGCAGTACATCCCCATATATATGTATGTAGTGCACTTTCCAGCTGATAAGAAACATGTGTTCCCAACAAGCTAGGTGAAGAACGGCTTTCACACACACTTATCTCTCAGAAATGAGCATGTGGAGAGACGTTCGTTCAACTAACACAAGTGGAACGGGTTGCAGGAGAATCACTTACTCTGGTTTCACACACTGTTTCCTAGTGCCGGTTGGAAGTTCCTGCAGTTTTCACTGTAAACACGAGTTGGAGCTAGTACCTCCCCATATATATGTATGCATTACAGTTTCCAACAGAAACGAAACTTTGTGTTCCCAACAAGCTAGGTGAAGGACGGCTTTCACACACACTTATCACTCAGAACTGAGCTTGTGGAGAGTCGTTCGTTCAACTAGCTCAAAGGGAATGTTTTGCAGGGGAAACACTTACACTGGTTTCTCAGTCTGATTCCTAGTGCCTGTTGGAAGTTCCTACAGTTTGCACTGTAAAACCGTGTTGGATCTATTAGCTCCCCATATTTATGTATGTAGCGCAGTTTCCAACTGAGGAGATACTTTCCATTCCCATCAAGCTAGATGAAGGACGGATTTCACACAGACTTATTTCTCAGAACTGAGCATGTAGAGAGACATTCGTTCAAATAACACCAATGGAATGGGTTGCAGGAGAATCACTTACTCTGGTTTCTCAGGCTGTTTCCTAGTGCCGGTTTGATGTTCCTGCAGCTTTCAGTGTAATACCGAGTTGGAGCTTGTACCAGCCCATATATATGTATGTAGTGCAGTTTCCAACTGAAATGAAACGTTGTGTTCCCAACAAGCTAATTGAAGTACGGCTTCCACACACAGTAATCTCTCCGAAATGAGCATGTGGAGAGACGTTCGTTCAACAAACACAAAGGGAACAGGTTGCAGTTGTAACACGTACTCAGGTTTCTCAATCTGTATCCTAATGCCGGTTTGAATTTCCTGCAGTTTACACCGTAAACCCGAGGTTTAGCTTTTACCTCCCCATATATATATATGTAGTGCTGATTCTAACTGAAAAGAAGCATTGTGTTCCCAACAAGCCCGGTGATAACGGCTTCCACACACAATTATATCTCTGAACTGAGCATATGGAGAGACATTCTTTCCAGTAGCACAAGGGGAACCGAATGCAGGAGCAACAATTAATCTGCTTTTTAGGTGTGTTTCCTCGTGCCGGTTTAAAGTTCCTAATGTTTATACTTAAAACACGAGTTGGAGATAGGTCCTCCCAATATAAATGTACGCAGTGCAGATTCCACCTGAAAAGAAACCTTGTGTTCCCTACAAGCTAGGTAAAGGAAGGCTTTCACACACACTTATCTCTCAGAACTGAGCATGTGGAGAGACGTTCGTTCAACTAACACAAGTGGAACGGGTTGCAGGAGAATCACTAACTCTGGTTTCACACACTGTTTCCTAGTGCCGGTTGGAAGTTCCTGCAGTTTTCACTGTAAACACGGGTTGGAGCTAGTACCTCCCCATATATTTGTATGCAGTACATTTTCCAACTGTAACGAAACTTTGTGTTCCCAACAAGCTAGGTGAAGAACGGCTTTCACACACACTTATCTCTCAGAAATTAGATTGTGGAGAGACGTTCATTCAACTAGCTCAAAAGAAAGTTTTGCAGGGCAAACACTTACACAGGTTTCTCATTCTGATTCCTAGTGCTTGTTGGAAGTTAGTACAGTTTGCACTGTAAAACCGTGTTGGATCTATTACCTCCCCATATTTATGTATGTAGTGCAGTTTCCAACTGAAGAGATATTTTCCGTTCCCATCAAGCTAGGTGAAGGACGGCTTTCACACACACTTTTCGCTCAGAAATGAGCATGTGGAGAGACGTTCGTTCAACTAGCACAAATGGAACGGGTTGCAGGATAAACTCTTACTCTGGTGTCTCTCTCTGTTCATAATGCCGGTTTGAAGTTCCTGCAGTTTTCACTGTAAACCTGAGTTGGAGCTAGTACCTCCCTATAAATATGTATGTAGTGCAGATTCCAACTCAAAAGAAACTTTGTGTTCCCGACAAGCTAGGAGAAGCACGCCTTTAGCAAACACTTATTTGTCAGAACTGAGCATTTAGAGAGACATTTGATCAACTAGCACAATGGAAACGCGTTCCAGGAAAAACAGTTCTTCTGGATTCTCAGTCTGTTTCCTAGTGCCCGTGCGAGTTCCTGCAGTTTTCACTGAAAACCCGAGGTTGAGCAGTACATCCCCATATATATGTATGTAGTGCACTTTCCAGCTGATAAGAAACTTGTATTCCCAACATGTAAGGTGAAGGACGGCTTTCACACACACTTTTCTCTCAGAAATTAGCATGTGGAGAGACGTTCGTTCAACTAGCTCAAAGGGAACTGGTTGCAGGGGAAACACTTACACAGGTTTCTCTGTCTGATTCCTAGTGCCTGTTGGAAGTTCCTACAGGTTGCACTGTAAAACTGTGTTGGATCTATTACCTCCCCATATTTATTTATGTATTGCAGTTTCCAACTGAAAAGAAACTTTGTGTTCCCAACAAGCTATTTGAAGCACGGCTTCCACACACAGTTATCTCTCCGAAATGAGCATGTGGAGAGACGTTCGTTCAACAAACACAGAGGTAACAGGTTGCAGTTGTAACACGTACTCAGGATTCTCAATCTGTATCCCAATGCCGGTTTGAATTTCCTGCAGTTTACACCGTAAACCCGAGATTTATCTAGTACCTCCCCATAAATATGTATGAAGTGCCAATTCTAACTGAAAAGAAACATTGTGTTCCCAACCAACCAGGTGAAGGACGGCTTCCACACACAATTATATTTCTGAACTGAGCATATGGAGAGACTTTCGTTCCAGTAGCACAATGGGAACTGGATGCAGGAGCAACACTTAATCTGCTTTTTAGGTGTGTTTCCCAGTGCCGGTTTGAAGTTCCTACAGTTTATACTTTAAAACCGATTTGGAGATAATGCCTCCCAATATATATGTATGCACTGCAGATTCCACCTTAAAAGAAACTTGTGTTCCCTACAAGCTAGGTAAAGTACGGCTTTCACACACACTTATCTCTCAGAACTGAGCATGTGGAGAGACATTCGTTCAAATAGCACAAGGTAAACCGGTTGAAGGATCAACACTACTCTGGTATGCAGTCTTT
The DNA here is from genome assembly GCF_048773025.1 of Camelus bactrianus. NCBI lineage: Eukaryota > Metazoa > Chordata > Mammalia > Artiodactyla > Camelidae > Camelus > Camelus bactrianus. The sequence continues at coordinate 49,074,046 of NC_133575.1, forward strand.
TACCTAGAGCCGATTTGATGTTCCTACAGTTTTCAATTTAAAGCCGAGTTGGAGCTAGTACCTCCCCATATATATGAATGTAGCGCACTTTCCAACTCGAAAGAAACTATGTGTTCCCAACAAGCTAGGTGAAGGACGGCTTTCACACACACTTATTTCTCAAAACTGAGCATGTGGAGAGACTGTCGTTCAACTAGCACAAAGTGAGAGGTTTTGCAGTAGAAACACTTACTCTGGTTTCTCAGACTGTTTCCTAGTGCTGGTTTGAAGATCCTGCAGTTTTCACTGTAAAATCGTGTTGGAGCTAGTACCTCACCATATATATGTATGTAGCGCACTTTCCAGCTGAAAAGAATCTTGTGTTCCCAACAAGTAAGTTGAAGGGCGGCTTTCACACACAATTATCTCTCAAAAATGAGCATCTGGACAGAAGTTCGTTCAACTAGCTCTAAGGGAAAGATTTTCAGGAGAAACACTTACACAAGTTTCACAGTCGTTTTCCTAGTGCTGGTTTGAAATTCCTGCAGTTTTCACAGAATACTGCTTTGGAGCTATTACCTCACCATATATGTATATAGTGCACTTTCCAGCTGAAAAGAAACTTGTGTTCCCAACAAGAAAGTTGAAGGGCGGCTTTCACACACACTTATCTCTCAGAACTGAGCATGTGGAGAGACGTTCGTTCAACTAACACAAGTGGAACGGGTTGCAGGAGAATCACTTACTCTGGTTTCACACACTGTTTCCTAGTGCCGGTTTGAAGTTCCTGCAGTTTTCACTGAAAACCCGAGTTTGAGCAGTACATCCCCATATATATGTATGTAGTGCACTTTCCAGCTGATAAGAAACATGTGTTCCCAACAAGCTAGGTGAAGAACGGCTTTCACACACACTTATCACTCAGAACTGAGCTTGTGGAGAGTCGTTCGTTCAACTAGCTCAAAGGGAATGTTTTGCAGGGGAAACACTTACACTGGTTTCTCAGTCTGATTCCTAGTGCCTGTTGGAAGTTCCTACAGTTTGCACTGTAAAACCGTGTTGGATCTATTAGCTCCCCATATTTATGTATGTAGTGCAGTTTCCAACTGAGGAGATACTTTCCATTCCCATCAAGCTAGATGAAGGACGGATTTCACACAGACTTATTTCTCAGAACTGAGCATGTAGAGAGACATTCGTTCAAATAACACCAATGGAATGGGTTGCAGGAGAATCACTTACTCTGGTTTCTCAGGCTGTTTCCTAGTGCCGGTTTGATGTTCCTGCAGCTTTCAGTGTAATACCGAGTTGGAGCTTGTACCAGCCCATATATATGTATGTAGTGCAGTTTCCAACTGAAATGAAACGTTGTGTTCCCAACAAGCTAATTGAAGTACGGCTTCCACACACAGTAATCTCTCCGAAATGAGCATGTGGAGAGACGTTCGTTCAACAAACACAAAGGGAACAGGTTGCAGTTGTAACACGTACTCAGGTTTCTCAATCTGTATCCTAATGCCGGTTTGAATTTCCTGCAGTTTACACCGTAAACCCGAGTTTTAGCTTTTACCTCCCCATATATATATATGTAGTGCTGATTCTAACTGAAAAGAAGCATTGTGTTCCCAACAAGCCCGGTGATAACGGCTTCCACACACAATTATATCTCTGAACTGAGCATATGGAGAGACATTCTTTCCAGTAGCACAAGGGGAACCGAATGCAGGAGCAACAATTAATCTGCTTTTTAGGTGTGTTTCCTCGTGCCGGTTTAAAGTTCCTAATGTTTATACTTAAAACACGAGTTGGAGATAGGTCCTCCCAATATAAATGTATGCAGTGCAGATTCCACCTGAAAAGAAACCTTGTGTTCCCTACAAGCTAGGTAAAGGAAGGCTTTCACACACACTTATCTCTCAGAACTGAGCATGTGGAGAGACGTTCGTTCAACTAACACAAGTGGAACGGGTTGCAGGAGAATCACTAACTCTGGTTTCACACACTGTTTCCTAGTGCCGGTTGGAAGTTCCTGCAGTTTTCACTGTAAACACGGGTTGGAGCTAGTACCTCCAAATATATTTGTATGCAGTACATTTTCCAACTGTAACAAAACTATGTGTTCCCAACAAGCTAGGTGAAGAACGGCTTTCACACACACTTATCTCTCAGAAATGAGATTGTGGAGAGACGTTCGTTCAACTAGCTCAAATGAAAGTTTTGCAGGGCAAACACTTACACAGGTTTCTCATTCTGATTCCTAGTGCCTGTTGGAAGTTAGTACAGTTTGCACTGTAAAACCGTGTTGGATCTATTACCTCCCCATATTTATGTATGTAGTGCAGTTTCCAACTGAAGAGATATTTTCCGTTCCCATCAAGCTAGGTGAAGGACGGCTTTCACACACACTTTTCGCTCAGAAATGAGCATGTGGAGAGACGTTCGTTCAACTAGCACAAATGGAACGGGTTGCAGGATAAACTCTTACTCTGGTGTCTCTCTCTGTTCATAATGCCGGTTTGAAGTTCCTGCAGTTTTCACTGTAAACCTGAGTTGGAGCTAGTACCTCCCTATAAATATGTATGTAGTGCAGATTCCAACTCAAAAGAAACTTTGTGTTCCCGACAAGCTAGGAGAAGCACGCCTTTAGCAAACACTTATTTGTCAGAACTGAGCATTTAGAGAGACATTTGATCAACTAGCACAATGGAAACGCGTTCCAGGAAAAACAGTTCTTCTGGATTCTCAGTCTGTTTCCTAGTGCCCGTGCGAGTTCCTGCAGTTTTCACTGAAAACCCGAGGTTGAGCAGTACATCCCCATATATATGTATGTAGTGCACTTTCCAGCTGATAAGAAACTTGTGTTCCCAACATGTAAGGTGAAGGACGGCTTTCACACACACTTTTCTCTCAGAAATTAGCATGTGGAGAGACGTTCGTTCAACTAGCTCAAAGGGAAGTGGTTGCAGGGGAAGCACTTTCACAGGTTTCTCTGTCTGATTCCTAGTGCCTGTTGGAAGTTCCTACAGTTTGCACTGTAAAACCGTGTTGGATCTATTACCTCCCCATATTTATTTATGTATTGCAGTTTCCAACTGAAAAGAAACTTTGTGTTCCCAACAAGCTATTTGAAGCACGGCTTCCACACACAGTTATCTCTCCGAAATGAGCATGTGGAGAGACGTTCGTTCAACAAACACAGAGGGAACAGGTTGCAGTTGTAACACGTACTCAGGATTCTCAATCTGTATCCCAATGCCGGTTTGAATTTCCTCCAGTTTACACCGTAAACCCGAGATTTATCTAGTACCTCCCCATAAATATGTATGAAGTGCCGATTCTAACTGAAAAGAAACTTTGTGTTCCCAACCAACCAGGTGAAGGACGGCTTCCACACACAATTATATCTCTGAACTGAGCATATGGAGAGACTTTCGTTCCAGTAGCACAACGGGAACTGGATGCAGGAGCAACACTTAATCTGCTTTTTAGGTGTGTTTCCCAGTGCCGGTTTGAAGTTCCTACAGTTTATACTTTAAAACCGATTTGGAGATAATGCCTCCCAATATAGATGTATGCACTGCAGATTCCACCTGAAAAGAAACTTGTGTTCCCTACAAGCTAGGTAAAGTACGGCTTTCACACACACTTATCTCTCAGAACTGAGCATGTGGAGAGACATTCGTTCAAATAGCACAAGGTAAACCGGTTGAAGGATCAACACTACTCTGGTATGCAGTCTTTTACCTAGAGCCGATTTGATGTTCCTACAGTTTTCAATTTAAAGCCGAGTTGGAGCTAGTACCTCCCCATATATATGAATGTAGCGCACTTTCCAACTCGAAAGAAACTATGTGTTCCCAACAAGCTAGGTGAAGGACGGCTTTCACACACACTTATTTCTCAAAACTGAGCATGTGGAGAGACTGTCGTTCAACTAGCACAAAGTGAGAGGTTTTGCAGTAGAAACACTTACTCTGGTTTCTCAGACTGTTTCCTAGTGCTGGTTTGAAGATCCTGCAGTTTTCACTGTAAAATCGTGTTGGAGCTAGTACCTCAACATTTATATGTATGTAGCGCACTTTCCAGCTGAAAAGAATCTTGTGTTCCCAACAAGTAAGTTGAAGGGCGGCTTTCACACACAATTATCTCTCAAAAATGAGCATCTGGACAGAAGTTCGTTCAACTAGCTCTAAGGGAAAGATTTTCAGGAGAAACACTTACACAAGTTTCACAGTCGTTTTCCTAGTGCTGGTTTGAAATTCCTGCAGTTTTCACAGAATACTGCTTTGGAGCTATTACCTCACCATATATGTATATAGTGCACTTTCCAGCTGAAAAGAAACTTGTGTTCCCAACAAGAAAGTTGAAGGGCGGCTTTCACACACACTTATCTCTCAGAACTGAGCATGTGGAGAGACGTTCGTTCAACTAACACAAGTGGAACGGGTTGCAGGAGAATCACTTACTCTGGTTTCACACACTGTTTCCTAGTGCCGGTTTGAAGTTCCTGCAGTTTTCACTGAAAACCCGAGTTTCAGCAGTACATCCCCATATATATGTATGTAGTGCACTTTCCAGCTGATAAGAAACATGTGTTCCCAACAAGAAAGTTGAAAGGCGGCTTTCACACACAATTATCTCTCAAAAATGAGCATCTGGACAGAAGTTCGTTCAACTAGCTCTAAGGGAAAGATTTTCAGGAGAAACACTTACACAAGTTTCACAGTCGTTTTCCTAGTGCTGGTTTGAAATTCCTGCAGTTTTCACAGAATACTGCTTTGGAGCTATTACCTCACCATATATGTATATAGTGCACTTTCCAGCTGAAAAGAAACTTGTGTTCCCAACAAGCTAGGTGAAGAACGGCTTTCACACACACTTATCTCTCAGAAGTGAGCATGTGGAGAGACGTTCGTTCAACTAACACAAGTGGAACGGGTTGCAGGAGAATCACTTACTCTGGTTTCACACACTGTTTCCTAGTGCCGGTTGGAAATTCCTGCAGTTTTCACTGTAAACACGAGTTGGAGCTATTGCCTCCCCATATATATGTATGCATTGCAGTTTCCAACAGAAACGAAACTTTGTGTTCCCAACAAGCTAGGTGAAGGACGGCTTTCACACACACTTATCACTCAGAACTGAGCTTGTGGAGAGTCGTTCGTTCAACTAGCTCAAAGGGAATGTTTTGCAGGGGAAACACTTACACTGGTTTCTCAGTCTGATACCTAGTGCCTGTTGGAAGTTCCTACAGTTTGCACTGTAAAACCGTGTTGGATCTATTAGCTCCCCATATTTATGTATGTAGCGCAGTTTCCAACTGAGGAGATACTTTCCATTCCCATCAAGCTAGATGAAGGACGGATTTCACACAGACTTATTTCTCAGAACTGAGCATGTAGAGAGGCATTCGTTCAAATAACACCAATGGAATGGGTTGCAGGAGAATCACTTACTCTGGTTTCTCAGGCTGTTTCCTAGTGCCGGTTTGATGTTCCTGCAGCTTTCAGTGTAATACCGAGTTGGAGCTTGTACCAGCCCATATATATGTATGTAGTGCAGTTTCCAACTGAAATGAAACGTTGTGTTCCCAACAAGCTAATTGAAGTACGGCTTCCACACACAGTAATCTCTCCGAAATGAGCATGTGGAGAGACGTTCGTTCAACAAACACAAAGGGAACAGGTTGCAGTTGTAACACGTACTCAGGTTTCTCAATCTGTATCCTAATGCCGGTTTGAATTTCCTGCAGTTTACACCGTAAACCCGAGTTTTAGCTTTTACTTCCCCATATATATATATGTAGTGCTGATTCTAACTGAAAAGAAGCATTGTGTTCCCAACAAGCCCGGTGATAACGGCTTCCACACACAATTATATCTCTGAACTGAGCATATGGAGAGACATTCTTTCCAGTAGCACAAGGGGAACCGAATGCAGGAGCAACAATTAATCTGCTTTTTAGGTGTGTTTCCTCGTGCCGGTTTAAAGTTCCTAATGTTTATACTTAAAACACGAGTTGGAGATAGGTCCTCCCAATATAAATGTATGCAGTGCAGATTCCACCTGAAAAGAAACCTTGTGTTCCCTACAAGCTAGGTAAAGGAAGGCTTTCACACACACTTATCTCTCAGAACTGAGCATGTGGAGAGACGTTCGTTCAACTAACACAAGTGGAACGGGTTGCAGGAGAATCACTAACTCTGGTTTCACACACTGTTTCCTAGTGCCGGTTGGAAGTTCCTGCAGTTTTCACTGTAAACACGGGTTGGAGCTAGTACCTCCCCATATATTTGTATGCAGTACATTTTCCAACTGTAACGAAACTATGTGTTCCCAACAAGCTAGGTGAAGAACGGCTTTCACACACACTTATCTCTCAGAAATGAGATTGTGGAGAGACGATTGTTCAACTAGCTCAAATGAAAGTTTTGCAGGGCAAACACTTACACAGGTTTCTCATTCTGATTCCTAGTGCCTGTTGGAAGTTAGTACAGTTTGCACTGTAAAACCGTGTTGGATCTATTACCTCCCCATATTTATGTATGTAGTGCAGTTTCCAACTGAAGAGATATTTTCCGTTCCCATCAAGCTAGGTGAAGGACGGCTTTCACACACACTTTTCGCTCAGAAATGAGCATGTGGAGAGACGTTCGTTCAACTAGCACAAATGGAACGGGTTGCAGGATAAACTCTTACTCTGGTGTCTCTCTCTGTTCATAATGCCGGTTTGAAGTTCCTGCAGTTTTCACTGTAAACCTGAGTTGGAGCTAGTACCTCCCTATAAATATGTATGTAGTGCAGATTCCAACTCAAAAGAAACTTTGTGTTCCCGACAAGCTAGGAGAAGCACGCCTTTAGCAAACACTTATTTGTCAGAACTGAGCATTTAGAGAGACATTTGATCAACTAGCACAATGGAAACGCGTTCCAGGAAAAACAGTTTTTCTGGATTCTCAGTCTGTTTCCTAGTGCCCGTGCGAGTTCCTGCAGTTTTCACTGAAAACCCGAGGTTGAGCAGTACATCCCCATATATATGTATGTAGTGCACTTTCCAGCTGATAAGAAACTTGTGTTCCCAACATGTAAGGTGAAAGACGGCTTTCACACACAATTTTCTCTCAGAAATTAGCATGTGGAGAGACGTTCGTTCAACTAGCTCAAAGGGAACGGGTTGCAGGGGAAACAATTACACAGGTTTCTCTGATTCCTAGTGCCTGTTGGAAGTTCCTACAGTTTGCACTGTAAAACCGTGTTGGATCTATTACCTCCCCATATTTATATATGTAGTGCAGTTTCCAACTGAAAAGAAACTTTGTGTTCCCAACAAGCTATTTGAAGCACGGCTTCCACACACATTTATCTCTCCGAAATGAGCATGTGGAGAGATGTTCGTTCAACAAACACAAAGGGAACAGTTTGCAGTTGTAACACGTACTCAGGATCCTCAATCTGTATCCCAATGCCGGTTTGAATTTCCTGAAGTTTACACCGTAAACCCGAGGTTTAGCTAGTACCTCCCCATAAATATGTATGTAGTGCAGATTCTAACTGAAAAGAAACATTGTGTTCCCAACCAACCAGGTGAAGGACGGCTTCAACACACAATTATACCTCTGAACTGAGCATATGGTGAGACTTTCGTTCCAGTAGCACAACGGGAACTGGATGCAGGAGCAACACTTAATCTGCTTTTTAGGTGTGTTTCCCAGTGCCGGTTTGAAGTTCCTACATTTTATACTTTAAACCCGATTTGGAGATAATACCTCCCAATATATATGTATGCAGTGCAGATTCCACCTGAAAAGAAACCAAGTTTTCCCTACAAGCTAGTTAAAGGATGGCTTTCACACACATTTATCTCTCAGAACTGAGCATGTGGAGAGATTTTCTTTCAAATAGCACAAGGTAAACCGGTTGAAGGATCAACACTACTCTGGTATGCAGTCTTTTACCTAGAGCCGATTTGATGTTCCTACAGTTTTCAATTTAAAGCCGAGTTGGAGCTAGTACCTCCCCATATATATGAATGTAGCGCACTTTCCAACTCGAAAGAAACTATGTGTTCCCAACAAGCTAGGGGAAGGACGGCTATCACACACACTTATTTCTCAAAACTGAGCATGTGGAGAGACTGTCGTTCAACTAGCACAAAGTGAGCGGTTTTGCAGTAGAAACACTTACTCTGGTTTCTCAGACTGTTTCCTAGTGCTGGTTTGAAGATCCTGCAGTTTTCACTGTAAAATCGTGTTGGAGCTATTACCTCACCATATATATGTATGTAGCGCACTTTCCAGCTGAAAAGAATCTTGTGTTCCCAACAAGTAAGTTGAAGGGCGGCTTTCACACACAATTATCTCTCAGAAATGAGCATCTGGACAGAAGTTCGTTCAACTAGCTCTAAGGGAAAGATTTTCAGGAGAAACACTTACACAAGTTTCACAGTCGTTTTCCTAGTGCTGGTTTGAAATTCCTGCAGTTTTCACAGAATACTGCTTTGGAGCTATTACCTCACCATATATGTATATAGTGCACTTTCCAGCTGAAAAGAAACTTGTGTTCCCAACAAGAAAGTTGAAGGGCGGCTTTCACACCCACTTATCTCTCAGAAATGAGCATGTGGAGAGACGTTCGTTCAACTAACACAAGTGGAACGGGTTGCAGGAGAATCACTTACTCTGGTTTCACACACTGTTTCCTAGTGCCGGTTGGAAGTTCCTGCAGTTTTCACTGTAAACACGAGTTGGAGCTAGTACCTCCCCATATATATGTATGCATTACAGTTTCCAACTGAAACGAAACTTTTTGTTCACAACAAGCTAGGTGAAGGACGGCTTTCACACACACTTATCACTCCGAACTGAACTTGTGGAGAGACGTTCGTTCAACTAGCTCAAAGGGAATGTTTTGCAGGGGAAACACTTACACTGGTTTCTCAGTCTGATTCCTAGTGCCTGTTGGAAGTTCCTACAGTTTGCACTATAAAACCGTGTTGGATCTATTACCTCCCCATATTTATGTATGTAGTGCAGTTTCCAACTGAAGAGATACTTTCCTTTCCCATCAAGCTAGATGAAGGACAGCTTTCACACTCACTTTTCTCGCAGAAATCAGCATGTAGAGAGACATTCGTTCAAATAACACCAATGGAAGGGATTGCAGGAGAATCACTTACTCTGGTTTCTCAGGCTGTTTCCTAGTGCCGGTTTGATGTTTCTGCAGCTTTAAGTGTAATACCGAGTTGGAGCTTGTACCAGCCCATATATATGTATGTAGTGCAGTTTCCATCTGAAATGAAACTTTGTGTTCCCAACAAGCTAATTGAAGCACGGCTTCCACACACAATAATCTCTCCGAAATGAGCATGTGGAGAGACGTTCGTTCAACAAACACAAATGGAACAGGTTGCAGTTGTAACACGTACTCAGGTTTCTCAATCTGTATCCTAATGCCGGTTTGAATTTCCTGCAGTTTACACCGTAAACCCGAGGTTTAGCTTTTACCTCCCCATATATATATATGTAGTGCAGATTCTAACTGAAAAGAAACATTGTGTTCCCAACAAGCACGGTGATAACGGCTTCCACACACAATTATATCTCTGAACTGAGCATATGGAGAGACTTTCTTTCCAGTAGCACAAGGGAAACGGAATGCAGGAGCAACAATTAATCTGCTTTTTAGGTGTGTTTCCTCGTGCCAGTTTAAAGTTCCTAATGTTTATACATAAAACACGAGTTGGAGATAGTACCTCCCAATATATATGTATGCAGTGCAGATTCCACCTGAAAAGAAACCTTGTGTTCCCTACAAGCTAGTTAAAGGAAGGCTTCCACACACACTTATCTCTCAGAACTGAGCATGTGGAGAGACGTTCGTTCAACTAACACAAGTGGAAATGGGTTGCAGGAGAATCACTAACTCTGGTTTCACACACTGTTTCCTATTGCCGGTTGGAAGTTCCTGCATTTTTCACTGTAAACTCGGGTTGGAGCTAGTACCTCCCCATATATATGTATGCAGTACAGTTTCCAACTGTATCGAAACTTTGTGTTCCAAACAAGGTAGGTGAAGAACGGCTTTCACACACACTTATCTCTCAGAAATGAGATTGTGGAGAGACGTTCGTTCAACTAGCTCAAAAGAAAGTTTTGCAGGGCAAACACTTATACAGGTTTCTCATTCTGATTCCTAGTGCCTGTTGGAAGTTCCTACAGTTTGCACTGTTAAACCGTGTTTGAATTATTATCTCCCCAAATTTATGTATGTAGTGCAGTTTCCAACTGAATAGATACTTTCCGTTCCCATCAAGCTAGGTGAAGGACGCCTTTCACACACAATTTTCGCTCAGAAATGAGCATCTGGACAGACGTTCGTTCAACTAGCTCTAAGAGAAAGATTTTCAGGAGAAACACTTACAGAAGTTTCACAGTCGTTTTCCTAGTACTGGTTTGAAATTCCTGCAGTTTTCACAGAATACTGCTTTGTAGCTGTTACCTCACCATGTATGTATATAGTGCACTTTCCAGCTGAAAAGAATCTTGTGTTACCAACAAGTAAGTTGAAGGGCGGCTTTCACACACAATTATCTCTCAGAAATGAGCATCTGGACAGACGTTCGTTCAACTAGCTCCAAGAAAAAGATTTTCAGGAGAAACAATTACACAAGTTTCACAGTCGTTTTCCTAGTGCTGGTTTGAAATTCCTGCAGTATTCACAGAATACTGCTTTGGAGCTATTACCTCACCATATATGTATATAGTGCACTTTCCAGCTGAAAAGAAACTTGTGTTCCCAACAAGAAAGTTGAAGGTTGGCTTTCACACACACTTATCTCTCAGAAATGAGCATGTGGAGAGACGTTCGTTCAACTAACACAAGTGGAACGGGTTGCAGGGGAATCACTTACTCTGGTTTCACACACTGTTTCTTAGTGCCGGTTGGATGTTCCTGCAGTTTTCACTGTAAACACGGGTTGGAGCTAGTACCTCCCCATATATATGTATGCATTACAGTTACCAACTGAAACGAAACTTTGTGTTCCCAACAAGCTAGGTGAAGGACGGCTTTCACACACACTTATCACTCAGAACTGAACTTGTGGAGAGACGTTTGTTCAACTAGCTCAAAGGGAATGTTTTGCAGGTGAAACACTTACACTGGTTTCTCAGTCTGATTCCTAGTGCCTGTTGGAAGTTCCTACATTTTGCACTGTAAAACCGTGTTGGATCTATTACCTCCCCATATTTATGTATGTAGTGCAGTTTCCAACTGAAGAGATACTTTCCGTTCCCATCAAGCTAGATGAAGGACGGCTTTCACACTCACTTTTCTCGCAGAAATCAGCATGTAGAGAGACATTAGTTCAAATAACACCAATGGAAGGGGTTGCAGGAGAATCACTTACTCTGGATTCTCAGGCTGTTTCCTAGTGCCGGGTTGATGTTCCTGCAGCTTTCAGTGTAATACCGAGTTGGAGCTTGTACCAGCCCATATATATGTATGTAGTGCATTTTCCAACGGAAAAGAAACTTTGTGTTCCCAATAAGCTAATTGAAGCACGGCTTCCACACACAGTAATCTCTCCGAAATGAGCATGTGGAGAGACGTTCGTTCAACAAACACAAACGGAACAGGTTGCAGTTGTAACACATAGTCAAGTTTCTCAATCTATATCCTAATGCCGGTTTGAATTTCCTGCAGTTTACACCGTAAACCCGAGGTTTAGCTAGTACCTACCCATATATATGTATGTAGTGCAGATTCTAACTGAAAAGAAACATTGTGTTCCCAACAAGCGAGCTGAAGGACGGCTTCCACACACAAATATATCTCTGAACTGAGCATATGGAGAGACCTTCGTTCCAGTAGCACAAGGGGAAAGGGATGCAGGAGCAACACTTAATCTGCTTTTTAGGTGTGTTTCCTAGTGCCGGTTTTAAGTTCCTACAGTTTTTACTTTAAACACGTGTTGGAGATAATACCTCCCAATATATATTTATACAGTGCATATTCCACCTGAAATGAAACCTTGTGTTCCCTACAAGCTAGGTAAAGTACGGATTTCACACACACTTATATCTCAGAACTGAGCATGTGGAGAGATATTCGTTCAAATAGAAAAAGGGAAACGGGTTGCAGGAGCAACACAACTCTGGTTTCTCAGTCTGTTTCCTAGTGCCACTTTGATATTCCTACAGTTTTCAATTTAAACCCGAGTTGGAGCTAGTACCTCCCCATATATATGAATGTAGCACTCTTTCAAACTCGAAAGAATCTATGTGTTCCCAACAAGCTAGGTGAAGGATGGCTTTCACACACACTTATCTCTCAAAACTGAGCATGTGGAGAGACTGTCGTTCAACTAGCACAAATTGAGCGGTTTTGCAGCAGAAACACTTACTCTGGTTTCTCGACTGTTTCGTAGTGCTGGTTTGAAGATCCTGCAGTTTTCACTGTAAAACCTTGTTGGAGATAGTTCCTCACCATTTATATGTATGTTGTGCACTTTCCAGCTTAAAAGAAACTTGTGTTCCCAACAAGTAAGTTGAAGGGCGGCTTTCACACACATTTGTCTCTCAGAAATGAGCACCTGGAGAGACGTTCGTTCAACTAGCTCTAAGGGACCAGTTTGCAGGAGAAACCCTTACACAGGTATCTCTGGCGGTTTCCTATTGCTGGTTTGAAATTCCTGCAGTTTTCAAAGAAAACTGCTTTGGAGCTATTACCTCAACATATATGTATGTAGTGCACTTTCCAGCTGAAAAGAAACTTGTGTTCCCAACAAGAAATTTGAAGGGCGGCTTTCACACACACTTATCTCTCAGAAATGAGCATGTGGAGAGACGTTCGTTCAACTAACACAAATGGAACGGGTTGCAGGAGAATCACTTTCTCTGGTTTCAAAAACTGTTTCTTAGTGCCGGTTGGATGTTCCTGCAGTTTTCACTGTAAACACGAGTTGGATCTGGTACCTCCCCATAGATACGTATGCAGTGCAGTTACCAACTGAAACGAAACTTTGTGTTCCCATCAAGCTAGGTGAAGGACGGCTTTCACACACACTTATCTCTCAGAACTGAGCATGTTGAGAGACGTTCGTTCAACTAGCATAAATGGAACGAGTTGCAAGATAAACTCTTACTCTGGTTTCTCTCTCTGTTCATAATGCCGGTTTGAAGATCCTGCAGTTTTCACTATAAACCCGATTTGGAGCTACTACCTCCCTATAAATATGTATGTAGTGCAGATTCCAACTGAAAAGTTACTTTGTGTTCCCGACAAGCTAGGGGAAGCACGCCTTTAACTTACACTTATCTGTCAGAACTGAGCATTAAGAGAGATCTTCGATCAACTAGCACAATGGAAACGGGTTCCAGGAAAAACACTTCTTCTGAATTCTCAGTCTGTTTCCTAGTTTCAATTCAAGTTCCTGTAGTTTTCATTGAAAACACGAGGTTGAGCAGTACATCCACTTATATATGTAAGTAGTGCACTTTCCAGCTGATAAGAAACTTGTGTTCCCAACAAGTAAGGTGAAGGACGGCTTTCACCCACACTTTTCTCTCAGAAATGAGCATGAGGAGAGACGTTCGTTCAACTAGCTCAAAGGGTAGGTGTTGCATGTGAAACACTTACACAATTTTCAAGTCTGATCCCTAGTGCGTGTTATAAATTCCTATAGTTTGCACTGTAATACCGTGTTGGATCTATTACCTCCCCATATATATGTATGTAGTGCAGTTTCCAACTGAAGAGATACTTTCCGTTCCCATCAAGCTAGGTGAAGGACGGCTTTCACACACACTTTTCACTCAGAAATGAGCATGTAGAGATACATTCGTTCAAAACAACAAATGGAACAGGATGCAGGAGAATTTCTTACTCTAGTTTTTCAGGCTTTTTCCTAGTGCCGGTTTGAAGTTCCTGCAGCTTTCAGTGCAATACCGAGTTGCAGCTTGTACCACCCCATATATATGTATGTAGTGCATATTCTAACTGAAAAGAAACATTGTGTTCCAAACAAGCTAGGTGAAGGACGGCTTCCACACACAAATATATCTCTGAACTGAACATATGGAGAGACGTTCGTTCCAGTAGCACAAGGGGAACGGGATGCAGGAGCAACACATAATCTGCTTTTTAGGTGTGTTTCCCAGTGCCGGTTAGAAGTTCCTTCAGTTTTTACTTTAAACCCGTGTTGAAGATAGTACCTGCCAATATATATGTATGCAGTTCAGATTCCACCTGAAAAAAAACCATGTGTTCCCTACAAGCTTCGTAAAGAACGGCTTTCACACACACTTATCTATCACAACTGAGCATGTGGAGAGATATTCCTTCAAATAGCACAAGGGAAACTGGTTGCAGGAACAACACTTCTCTGGTTTCTCAGTCTTTTTCCTAGTGCCGTTTTGATGTTCCTACAGTTTTCAATTTAAACCCGAGTTGGAGCTAGTTCCTCCCCATATATGTGAATGTAGCGCTCTTTCCAACTTGAAAGAATCTGTGAGTTCCCTACAAGCTAGGTGAAGGATGGCTTTCACACACACTTATCTCTCAAAACTGAGCATGTTTAGAGACTGTCGTTCAACTAGCACAAAATGAGCGGTTTTGCAGGAGAAACACTTACTGTCATTTCTCGACTGTTTCCTAGTGCTGGTTTGAAGATCCTGCAGTTTTCAATGTAAAACCGTTTTGGAGCTAGTACCTTACCATATATATGTATGTAGTGCACTTTTCAGCTGAAAAGAAAATTGTGTTCCCAACAAGAAATTTGAAGGATGGCGTTCACACACACTTATCTCTCAGATCTGAGCATGTGGAGAGACGTTCGTTCAACTAGCTCAAATGAAACGGGTTGCAGGATAAACTCTTACTCTGGTTTCTCTCTCTGTTCATAATGCCGGTTTGAAGTTCCTGCAGTTTTCATTCTAAACACGATTTGGAGCTTGTACCTCCCTATAAATATTTATGTAGTGCAGATTCCAACTGAAAAGGAACTTTTTGTTCCCGACAAGCTAGGTGAAGCGCGCTTTTAACAAACACTTATATGTCAGAACTGGGCATTTAGAGAGACCTTCGATCAACTAGCACAATGGAAACGCGTTCCAGGGAAAACACATCTTCTGGATTCTAAGTCTGTTTCCTAGTTTCAATTCAAGTTCCTGCAGTTTCCATTGAAAACACGAGGTTGAGCTGTACATCCCCATATATATGTATGTAGTGCACTTCCTAGCTGATAAGAAACTTGTTTTCCCAACAAGTAAGGTGAAGGATGGCTTTCACACACACTTTTCTCTCAGAAATGAGCATGAGGAGAGACTTTCGTTCAACTAGCTCAAAGGGAACGTGTTGCATGGGAAACACTTACAAAGTTTTCAAGTCTGATCCCTAGTGCCTGATAGAAATTCCTACAGTTTACACTGTAAAACCGTGTTGGAACTTTTACCTCCCCATATTTATGTAAGTAGTGTAGTTTCCAACTGAAGAGATACTTTCCGTTCCCATCAAGCTAGGTGAAGGACGGCTTTCACACAGAATTTTCTCTCAGAAATGAACATGTAGAGAGACATTCGTTCAAATACCACAAATGGAACAGGTTGCAGGAGAATCTCTTACGCTGGTTTCTCATTCTGTTTCCTAGTGCTGGTTTGAAGTTCCTGCAGCCTTCAGTGAAATACCGAGTTCGAGCTTGAACCAGCCCATATATATATATGTAGTGCAGTTTCCAAATGAAAAGCAACTTTGTGTTCCCAACAAGCTAATTGAAGCACGGCTTCCACACATAGTTATATCTCGGAAATGAGCATGTGGAGAGACCTTCGTTCAACAAACACAAAGGGAGCAGTTTGGAGTTGTAACACGTACTCAGGTTTCTCAATCTGTATCCTAATGCCGGGTTGAAATTCCTGCAGTTTACACCGTAAACACGAGGTTTAGCTAGTAACTCTCCATATATATGTATGTAGTGCAGATTCTAACTGAAAAGAAACATTTTGTTTCCAACAAGCTAGGTGAAGTACGGCTTCCACACACAAATATATCTCTGAACTGAGCATATGGGGAGACTTTCGTTCCAGTAGCACAAGGGGAACTGGATGCAGGAGCAACAATTAATCTGATTTTTAGGTGTGTTTCCCAGTGCCGGTTTGAAGTTCCTACAGTTTTTACTTTAAACCCGAGTTGGAGATAATACCTCCCAATATATATGTATGCAGTGCAGATTCCACCTGAAAAGAAACCTTGTGTTCCATACAAGCTAGGTAAAGGACGTCTTTCACACACACATATCTCTCAGAACTGAACATGTGGAGAGATATTCGTTCAAATAGCACAAGTGAAACGGGTTGCAGGAGCAACACTACACTGGTTTCTCAGTCTGTTTCCTAGTGCTGGTTTGACGATCCTGCAGTTTTCACTGTTAAACCGTGTAGGAGCTAGTACCTCACCATATATATGTATGTTGTGCACTTTCCAGCTGAAAAGAAACTTTTTTTCCAAACAAGTAAGTTGAAGCGGGGCTTTCACACACTCTTATCTCTCAGAAATGAGCATCTGGAGAGACGTTCATTCAACTAGTTCTAAGGGCCCGGTTTGCAGGAGAAACCCTTACGCAGCTTTCTCAGTCGTTTTCCTAGTGCTGGTTTGAAATTCCTGCAGTTTTCACAGAAAACTGCTTTGGAGCTATTACCTCAACATATATGTATGTAGTGCACTTTCCAGCTGAAAAGAAACTTGTGTTCCCAACAAGAAAGTTGAAGGTCGGCTTTCACACACACTTATCTCTCAGAAATTAGCATGTGGAGAGACGTTCGTTCAACTAACACAAATGGAACGAATTGCAGGAAATTCACTTTCTCTATTTTCACAAACTGTTTCCTAGTGCCAGTTTTAAGATCCTGCAGTTTTCACTGTAAACACGATTTGGAGCAAGTACCTCCCCATATATATGTATGCAGTGCTGTTTCCAACTGAAACGAAACTTTGTGTTCCCAACAAGCTAGTTGAAGGACGGCTTTCACACACACTTATCTCTCAGAACTGAGCATATGGAGAGACGTCGTTCACCTAGCACAAATGGAACGGGTTGCAGGATAAACTCTTACTCTGGTTTCTCTCTCTTTTCATAATGCTGGTTTGAAATTCCTGCAGTTTTCACTGTAAAACCGAGTTGGAGCTAGTACCTCCCTATAAATATGTATGAAGTGCAGATTCCAACTGAAAATAAACTTTGTGTTCCCGACAAGCTAGGAGAAGCACGCCTTTAACACACACTTATCTGTCAGAACTGAGCATTTAGAGAGACCTTCGATCAACTAGCACAATGGAAACGGCTTCCAGGAAAAACACATCTTCTGAATTCTCACTCTGTTTCCTAGTTTCAATTCAAGTTCCTGCAGTTTTCATTGAAAACACGAGGTTGAGCTGTACATCCACATTTATATGTATGTAGTGCACTTTCCAGCTGATAAGAAACTTGTGTTCCCAACAAGTAAGGTGAAGGACGGGTTTCACACACTGTTATCTCTCAGAAATTAGCATGTGGAGAGACGTTCATTCAACTAGCAGAAAGGGAAAGGGTTGCAGGGGAAACTCTTACAGAGGTTTCTCTGTTTGTTTCCTAGTGGCTGTTGGAAGTTCCTACAGTTTTCACTGTAAAACCGAGTTGGATCTGTTACCTCCCCATATTTATGTATGTAGTGCTGTTTCAAACTGAAGAGATTCTTTCTGTTGTCATCAACTAGGTGAAGGACGGTTTTCACACACATTTTTCACTCAGAAATAAGCATGTGGAGGGATGTTCGTTCAACTAACACAATTGGAACGGTTTGCAAGGGAATCACTTACTCTGGTTTAACAAACTGTTTCCAAGTGCCGGTTTTAAGATCCTGCAGTTTTCACTGTAAACCCGATTTAGAGCTAGTACCTCCCCATTTATATGTATGTAGTGCAGTTTCCAACTGAAAAGAAACCATGTGTTCCCAACAAGCTAATTGATGCACGGCTTCCAAACACAGTTATCTCTCAGAAATGATCATGTGGAGAGACGTTCGTTCAATAAACACAAAGGAAACAGGTTGCAGTTGTAACACGTACACTGATTTTCAGTCTGTATCCTATTGCAGGTATGAAGTTCCTGCAGTTTACACCGTAAACCCGAGATGTAGCTAGTACCTCCCCATATATATGTATGTAGTGCAGATTCCAACTGAAAAGAATCTTTGTGTTCCCTACATGGAAGGTGAAAGGCAGCTTTCACACACTGTTTTCTCTCAGAAATGAGCATGTGGAGAGACATTCGTTCAACTAGCTCAAAGGGAACGGGTTGCAGGAGAAAGACTTAAACAGATTTCTCAGTCTGTTTCCTAGTGCCGGTTGATGTTCGTGCATTTTTCACTCTAAAACCGAGTTGGAGCTATTACTTCCCCATATATATGTATGTATTGCAGTTTTCATCTAAAAAGAAACTTTGTGTTCCCATCAAGTTAGGTGAAGAACGGCTTTCACTCACACTTATCTCTCAGATGTGAGAAGGTAGATAGACTTTCTTTCAACTAACAGAAGTGTAACTGGCTGCCGGAGAATCTCGTACTCTTGTTTCTCACTCTGTTTCCTAGGGCCGGTTTGAAATTCCTGCAGTTTTAACCATAAACTCGAGATGGATTTAGTACCTACCCTTAAATATTTATGCAGTGCAGATTCCAACTGAAAAGAAACCTTGTGTTCCTTACAAGCTAGGTAAAGGAAGGCTTTCACAAACAATTATATGTCAGAAATGAGCATGTGGAGACAAGTTCGTTCAAATAGCACAAGGCGAATCTTTTGCAGGATAAACGCTCACTCTGGTTTCTCATTCTGTTTCCTAGTGCCAGTTTGAAGTTCCTAGACTTTTCAATTTAAACCCGAGTTGGAGCTTGTACCTCCCCATATACATGAAAGTAGTGTACTTGCCAACTGAAAAGAAAGAATATGTTCCCAATAAGCTAGGTTAAGGACGGCTTTCACACACATTTATCTTTCAGAACTGAGCATGTGTAGAGACGTTCGTTCAACTAGCACAAGATGAACGGTTTGCAGGATAAACTCTTACACTGTCTTCTCTCTAAGTTCCTAATTCCGGTTTGAATTTCCTGCAGTTTTCACTTTAAACACAAATTCGAGCTTGTACCACCCTATATATATGTATGAAGTGCAGATTCCTAATGAAAAGAAACTTTGTTTTCCCTATTAGCTAGGTGAAGCACGCCTTTAACACACACTTTTCTGTCAGAGTTGAGTATATAGAGATACGTTCTTTCAACTAGAACAATGGGAACGTGCTGCAGGAGAATCACTTACTCTGATTTCTCAGTCTGTTTCTTAGAACCGGTTTGAAGTTCCTACAGTTTTTACAGTAAAACACATTTGGAGCTAGCGCCTCCCAATATATATGTATATAGTGCAGTTTCCAACTGAAATTTAACGTTGATTTCCCAACAAGTTAGGTGAAATACGGCTTTCACACACACATATTTTTCAGAAACAAACATGTGGACAGACGTTCGGTGAAATAGCACAATGGGAATGGGTTGCAGGAAAAACACTTACTCTGGACTCTCAGGCTGTTTCCTAGTGCCGGTTTCAAGTTCCTGCAGTTTTCAATGTAAACACGAGTTACAACTAGTACCTCCCTATATATATGTATATTGTGCAGTTTCTAACTGAAATGAAACTCTGTGTTCCCAACAAGCTAATTGAAGAACGGCTACCACACACAGTTATATCTCAGAAATCAGCATGTGGAGAGACGTTCGTTCAACTAGCTCAAAGGGAAGGGGTTGCAGGGGAAACACTTACACATGTTTCTCAGTCTGATTCCTAGTGCCTGTTGGAAGTTCCTAGAGTTTGCACTGTAATTCCGAGTTGGAGCTAGTACCTTCCTATAAATATGTATGTCGTGCAGATTCCACCTGAAATGAAACCTTGTGTTCCCTACAAGCTAGGTGAAGGACGGCTTTCACACACACATATCTCTCAGAATTGAGCATGTGGAGAGACTGTAGTTCAATTAGCACAAATTGAGCGGTTTTGCAGGAGAAACACTAACACTTTTTTCTCAGTCATTTTCCAAGTGCTGGTTTGAAATTCCTGCAGTTTTCCCAGAAAACTGCTTTGGAGCTATTACCTCACCATATATGTATGTAGTGCACTTTCCAGCTGAAAAGAAACTTGTGTTCCCAAAAAGCAAATTGAAGGGCGGCTTTCACACACATTTATCTCTCAGTAATGAGCATCTGGAGAGACGTTCATTCAACTAGCTGTAAGAGACAGGTTTGAAGGAGAAACCCTTACACAGGTTTCTCAGTCGTTTTCCTAGTGCTGGTTTGAAATTCCTGCATTTTTTACAGAAAACTGCTTTGGAGATGTTACCTCACCATATATGTATGTAGTGCACTTTCCAACTGAAAACAAACATGTGTTCCCAAAAAGTAAGTTGAAGGGTGGGCTTTCATGCACATTTAGCTCTCAGAAATGAGCATCTGGAGAGACGTTCGTTCAACTAGCTCTAAGAGACCGGTTTGCAGGCGAAACGCTTACACAGGTTTTCATTCGTTTTCCTAGTGCTGGTTTGAAATTCCTGCAGTTTTCACAGAAAACAGCTATGGAGCTATTCCCTCACCATATATGTATGTACTGCACTTTCCAGCTGAAAAGAAACTTGTGTTCCCTACAAGAAAGTTGAAGGTTGGCTTTCACACACAATTATCTCTCAGATCTGAGCATGTGGAGAGACGTTCGTTTAACTAGCACAAATGGAACGGGTTGCAGGATAAACTCTTACTCTGGTGTCTCTCTCTTTTCATAATGCCGGTTTGAAGTTCCTGCAGTTTTCACTGTAAACCCGAGTTGGATCTAGTACCTCCCTATAAATATGTATGTAGTGCAGATTCCAACTGAAAAGAAACTTTGTGTTCCCAACAAGCTAGGAGAAGCACGCCTTTAACACACAATTATCTGTCAGAACTGAGCATTTAGAGAGACCTTCGATCAACTAGCACAATGGAAACGCGTTCCAGGAAAAACAGTCCTTCTGGATCCTCTGTCTGTTTCCTATTGCCCGTGCAAGTTCCTGCAGTTTTCACTGAAAACCCGAGGTTGAGCAGTACATCCCCATATATATGTATGTAGTGCACTTTCCAGCTGATAAGAAACTTGTGTTCCCAACAAGTAAGGTGAAGGACGGCTTTCACACACAATTATCTCTCAGAAATGAGCATCTGGACAGACGTTCGTTCAACTAGCTCTAAGGGAAAGATTTTCAGGAGAAACACTTACACAAGTTTCACAGTCGTTTTCCTAGTGCTGGTTTGAAATTCCTGCAGTTTTCACAGAATACTGCTTTGGAGCTATTACCTCACAATATATGTATATAGTGCACTTTCCAGCTGAAAAGAAACTTGTGTTCCCAACAAGAAAGTTGAAGGGTGGCTTTCACACGCACTTATCTCTCAGAAATGAGCATGTGGAAAGACTTTCGTTCAACTAACACAAGTGGAACGGGTTGCAGGAGAATCACTTACTCTGGTTTCACACACTGTTTCCTAGTGCCGGTTGGAAGTTCCTGCAGTTTTCACTGTAAACACAAGTTGGAGCTAGTACCTCCCCATATATATGTATGCATTACAGTTTCCAAATGAAACGAAACTTTGTATTCCCAACAAGCTAGGTGAAGGACGGCTTTCACACACACTTATCACTCAGAACTGAACTTGTGGAGAGACGTTCGTTCAACTAGCTCAAAGGGAATGTTTTGCAGGGGAAACACTTACACTGGTTTCTCAGTCTGATTCCTAGTGCCTGTTGGAAGTTCCTACAGTTTGCACTGTAAAACCGTGTTGGAACTATTGCCTCCCCATATTTATGTATGTAGTGCAGTTTCCAACTGAAGAGATAATTTCCGTTCCCATCAAGCTAGATGAAGGACGGCTTTCACACTCTCTTTTCTCGCAGAAATCAGCATGTAGAGAGACATTCCTTCAAATAACACCAACGGAAGGGGTTGCATGAGAATCACTTACTCTGGTTTCTCAGGCTGTTTCCTAGTGCCGGTTTGATGTTCCTGCAGCTTTCAGTGTAATACCGAGTTGGAGTTTGTACTAGAACATATATATGTATGTAGTGCAGTTTCCAACTGAAAAGAAACTTTGTGTTCCCAACAAGCTAATTGAAGCACGGCTTCCACACACAGTAATCTCTCCGAAATGAGCATGTGGAGAGACGTTCGTTCAACAAACACAAAGGGAAAAGGTTGCAGTTGTAACACGTACTCAGGATTCTCAATCTGTATCCCAATGCCGGTTTGAATTTCCTGCAGTTTACACCGTAAACCCGAGGTTTAGCTAGTACCTCCCCATAAATATGTATGTAGTGCAGATTCTAACTGAAAAGAAACATTGTGTTCCCAACCAACCAGGTGAAGGACGGCTTCCACACACAATTATATCTCTGAACTGAGCATATGGAGAGACTTTTGTTCCAGTAGCACAACGGGAACTGGATGCAGGAGCAACACTTAATCTGCTTTTTAGGTGTGTTTCCCAGTGCCAGTTTGAAGTTCCTACAGTTTATACTTTAAACCCGATTTGGAGATAATACCTCACAATATATATGTATGCAGTGCAGAATCCACCTGAAAAGAAACTTATGTTCCCTACAAGTTAGGTAAAGTACGGCTTTCACACACACTTATCTCTCAGAACTGAGCATGTGGAGAGATTTTCGTTCAAATAGCACAAGGTAAACCGGTTGAAGTATCAACACTACTCTTGTATGCAGTCTTTTACCTAGAGCCGATTTGATGTTCCTATAGTTTTCAATTTAAGCCGAGTTGGAGCTAGTACCTCCCCATATATATGAAAGTAGCGCACTTTCCAACTCGAAAGAAACTATGTGTTCCCAACAAGCTAGGTGAAGGACGGCTTTCAAACACACTTATTTCTCAAAACTGAGCATGTGGAGAGACTGTCGTTCAACTAGCACAAAGTGAGCGGTTTTGCAGTAGAAACACTTACTCTGGTTTCTCAGACTGTTTCCTATTGCTGGTTTGAAGATCCTGCAGTTTTCACTGTAAAATCGTGTTGGAGCTAGTACCTCAACATATATATGTATGTAGCGCACTTTCCAGCTGAAAAGAATCTTGTGTTCCCAACAAGTAAGTTGAAGGGCGGCTTTCACACACAATTATCTCTCAGAAATGAGCATCTGGACAGAAGTTCGTTCAACTAGTTCTAAGGGAAAGATTCACAGGTGAAACACTTACACAAGTTTCACAGTCGTTTTCCTAGTGCTGGTTTGAAATTCCTGCAGTTTTCACAGATTACTGCTTTGGAGCTATTACCTCACCATATATGTATATAGTGCACTTTCCAGCTGAAAAGAAACTGGTGTTCCCAACAAGAAAGTTGAAGGGCGGCTTTCACACACACTTATCTCTCAGAAATGAGCATGTGGAGAGACGTTCGTTCAACTAACAGAAGTGGAACGGGTTGCAGGAGAATCACTTACTGTGGTTTCACACACTGTTTCCTAGTGCCGGTTGGAAGTTCCTGCAGTTTTCACTGTAAACACGAGTTGGAGCTAGTACCTCCCCATATATATGTATGCATTACAGTTTCCAACTGAAACGAAACTTTGTGTTCCAAACAAGCTAGGTGAAGAACGGCTTTCACACACAATTATCACTCAGAACTGAGCTTGTGGAGAGACTTTCGTTCAACTAGCTCAAAGGGAATATTTTGTAGGGGAAACACTTACACTGGTTTCTCAGTCTGATTCCTAGTGCCTGTTGGAAGTTTCTACAGTTTGCACTGTAAAACCGTGTTGGATCTATTACCTCCCAATATTTATGTATGTAGTGCAGTTTCCAACTGAAGAGATACTTTCCGTTCCCATCAAGCTAGATGAAGGACGGCTTTCACACTCACTTTTCTCGCAGAAATCAGCATGTAGAGAGACATTCCTTCAAATAACACCAATGGAAGGGGTTGCAGGAGAATCACTTACTCTGGTTTCTCAGGCTGTTTCCTAGTGCCGGTTTGATGTTCCTGCAGCTTTCAGTGAAATACCGAGTTGGAGCTTGTACCAGCCCATATATATGTATGTAGTGCAGTTTCCAACTGAAAAGAATCTTTGTGTTCCCAACAAGCTAATTGAAGCACGGCTTCCACACACAGTAATCTCTCCGAAATGAGCATGTGGAGAGACGTTCGTTCAACAAACACAAAGGGAACAGTTTGCAGTTGTAACACGTACTCAGGATTCTCAATCTGTATCCTAATGCCGGTTTGAATTTCCTGCAGTTTACACCATAAACCCGAGGTTTTGCTTGTACCTCCCCATATATATATATTTAGTGCACATACTAACTGAAAAGAAACATTGTGTTCCCAATAAGCCGGGTGATAACGGCTTCCACACACAATTATATCTCTGAACTGAGCATATGGAAATACTTTCTTTCCAGTAGCACAAGGGGAACGGAATGCAGGAGCAACAATTAATCTGCTTTTTAGGTGTGTTTCCTCGTGCCGGTTTAAAGATCCTAATATTTATACTTAAAATACGAGTTGGAGATAGAACCTCCCAATATATATTTATGCAGTGCAGATTCCACCTGAAAAGAAACCTTGTGTTCCCTACAAGCTAGGAGAAGCACGCCTTTAACACACAATTATCTGTCAGAACTGAGCATTTAGAGAGACCTTCGATCAACTAGCACAATGGAAACGCGTTCCAGGAAAAACAGTCCTTCTGGATCCTCTGTCTGTTTCCTATTGCCCGTGCAAGTTCCTGCAGTTTTCACTGAAAACCCGAGGTTGAGCAGTACATCCCCATATATATGTATGTAGTGCACTTTCCAGCTGATAAGAAACTTGTGTTCCCAACAAGTAAGGTGAAGGACGGCTTTCACACACAATTATCTCTCAGAAATGAGCATCTGGACAGACGTTCGTTCAACTAGCTCTAAGGGAAAGATTTTCAGAAGAAACACTTACACAAGTTTCACAGTCGTTTTCCTAGTGCTGGTTTGAAATTCCTGCAGTTTTCACAGAATACTGCTTTGGAGCTATTACCTCACAATATATGTATATAGTGCACTTTCCAGCTGAAAAGAAACTTGTGTTCCCAACAAGAAAGTTGAAGGGTGGCTTTCACACGCACTTATCTCTCAGAAATGAGCATGTGGAAAGACTTTCGTTCAACTAACACAAGTGGAACGGGTTGCAGGAGAATCACTTACTCTGGTTTCACACACTGTTTCCTAGTGCCGGTTGGAAGTTCCTGCAGTTTTCACTGTAAACACAAGTTGGAGCTAGTACCTCCCCATATATATGTATGCATTACAGTTTCCAAATGAAACGAAACTTTGTATTCCCAACAAGCTAGGTGAAGGACGGCTTTCACACACACTTATCACTCAGAACTGAACTTGTGGAGAGACGTTCGTTCAACTAGCTCAAAGGGAATGTTTTGCAGGGGAAACACTTACACTGGTTTCTCAGTCTGATTCCTAGTGCCTGTTGGAAGTTCCTACAGTTTGCACTGTAAAACCGTGTTGGAACTATTGCCTCCCCATATTTATGTATGTAGTGCAGTTTCCAACTGAAGAGATAATTTCCGTTCCCATCAAGCTAGATGAAGGACGGCTTTCACACTCTCTTTTCTCGCAGAAATCAGCATGTAGAGAGACATTCCTTCAAATAACACCAACGGAAGGGGTTGCATGAGAATCACTTACTCTGGTTTCTCAGGCTGTTTCCTAGTGCCGGTTTGATGTTCCTGCAGCTTTCAGTGTAATACCGAGTTGGAGTTTGTACTAGAACATATATATGTATGTAGTGCAGTTTCCAACTGAAAAGAAACTTTGTGTTCCCAACAAGCTAATTGAAGCACGGCTTCCACACACAGTAATCTCTCCGAAATGAGCATGTGGAGAGACGTTCGTTCAACAAACACAAAGGGAAAAGGTTGCAGTTGTAACACGTACTCAGGATTCTCAATCTGTATCCCAATGCCGGTTTGAATTTCCTGCAGTTTACACCGTAAACCCGAGGTTTAGCTAGTACCTCCCCATAAATATGTATGTAGTGCAGATTCTAACTGAAAAGAAACATTGTGTTCCCAACCAACCAGGTGAAGGACGGCTTCCACACACAATTATATCTCTGAACTGAGCATATGGAGAGACTTTTGTTCCAGTAGCACAACGGGAACTGGATGCAGGAGCAACACTTAATCTGCTTTTTAGGTGTGTTTCCCAGTGCCAGTTTGAAGTTCCTACAGTTTATACTTTAAACCCGATTTGGAGATAATACCTCACAATATATATGTATGCAGTGCAGATTCCACCTGAAAAGAAACTTATGTTCCCTACAAGTTAGGTAAAGTACGGCTTTCACACACACTTATCTCTCAGAACTGAGCATGTGGAGAGATTTTCGTTCAAATAGCACAAGGTAAACCGGTTGAAGTATCAACACTACTCTTGTATGCAGTCTTTTACCTAGAGCCGATTTGATGTTCCTATAGTTTTCAATTTAAGCCGAGTTGGAGCTAGTACCTCCCCATATATATGAAAGTAGCGCACTTTCCAACTCGAAAGAAACTATGTGTTCCCAACAAGCTAGGTGAAGGACGGCTTTCAAACACACTTATTTCTCAAAACTGAGCATGTGGAGAGACTGTCGTTCAACTAGCACAAAGTGAGCGGTTTTGCAGTAGAAACACTTACTCTGGTTTCTCAGACTGTTTCCTATTGCTGGTTTGAAGATCCTGCAGTTTTCACTGTAAAATCGTGTTGGAGCTAGTACCTCAACATATATATGTATGTAGCGCACTTTCCAGCTGAAAAGAATCTTGTGTTCCCAACAAGTAAGTTGAAGGGCGGCTTTCACACACAATTATCTCTCAGAAATGAGCATCTGGACAGAAGTTCGTTCAACTAGTTCTAAGGGAAAGATTCACAGGTGAAACACTTACACAAGTTTCACAGTCGTTTTCCTAGTGCTGGTTTGAAATTCCTGCAGTTTTCACAGATTACTGCTTTGGAGCTATTACCTCACCATATATGTATATAGTGCACTTTCCAGCTGAAAAGAAACTGGTGTTCCCAACAAGAAAGTTGAAGGGCGGCTTTCACACACACTTATCTCTCAGAAATGAGCATGTGGAGAGACGTTCGTTCAACTAACAGAAGTGGAACGGGTTGCAGGAGAATCACTTACTGTGGTTTCACACACTGTTTCCTAGTGCCGGTTGGAAGTTCCTGCAGTTTTCACTGTAAACACGAGTTGGAGCTAGTACCTCCCCATATATATGTATGCATTACAGTTTCCAACTGAAACGAAACTTTGTGTTCCAAACAAGCTAGGTGAAGAACGGCTTTCACACACAATTATCACTCAGAACTGAGCTTGTGGAGAGACTTTCGTTCAACTAGCTCAAAGGGAATATTTTGTAGGGGAAACACTTACACTGGTTTCTCAGTCTGATTCCTAGTGCCTGTTGGAAGTTTCTACAGTTTGCACTGTAAAACCGTGTTGGATCTATTACCTCCCAATATTTATGTATGTAGTGCAGTTTCCAACTGAAGAGATACTTTCCGTTCCCATCAAGCTAGATGAAGGACGGCTTTCACACTCACTTTTCTCGCAGAAATCAGCATGTAGAGAGACATTCCTTCAAATAACACCAATGGAAGGGGTTGCAGGAGAATCACTTACTCTGGTTTCTCAGGCTGTTTCCTAGTGCCGGTTTGATGTTCCTGCAGCTTTCAGTGAAATACCGAGTTGGAGCTTGTACCAGCCCATATATATGTATGTAGTGCAGTTTCCAACTGAAAAGAATCTTTGTGTTCCCAACAAGCTAATTGAAGCACGGCTTCCACACACAGTAATCTCTCCGAAATGAGCATGTGGAGAGACGTTCGTTCAACAAACACAAAGGGAACAGTTTGCAGTTGTAACACGTACTCAGGATTCTCAATCTGTATCCTAATGCCGGTTTGAATTTCCTGCAGTTTACACCATAAACCCGAGGTTTTGCTTGTACCTCCCCATATATATATATTTAGTGCACATACTAACTGAAAAGAAACATTGTGTTCCCAATAAGCCGGGTGATAACGGCTTCCACACACAATTATATCTCTGAACTGAGCATATGGAAATACTTTCTTTCCAGTAGCACAAGGGGAACGGAATGCAGGAGCAACAATTAATCTGCTTTTTAGGTGTGTTTCCTCGTGCCGGTTTAAAGATCCTAATATTTATACTTAAAATACGAGTTGGAGATAGAACCTCCCAATATATATTTATGCAGTGCAGATTCCACCTGAAAAGAAACCTTGTGTTCCCTACAAGCTAGGTAAAGGAAGGCTTTCACACACACTTATCTCTCAGAACTGAGCATGTGGAGAGACGTTCGTTCAACTAACACAAGTGGAACGGTTTGCAGGAGAATCACTAACTCAGGTTTCACACACTGTTTCCTAGTGCCGTATGGAAGTTCCTGCAGTTTTCACTGTAAACACGGCTTGGAGCTATTACCTCCCCATATATATGTATGCAGTACAGTTTACAAATATAACGAAACTTTGTGTTCCCAACAAGCTAAGTGAAGAACGGCTTTCACACACACTTATCTCTCAGAAATGAGATTGTGTAGAGACGTTCGTTCAACTAGCAGAAAGGGATAGGGTTGCAGGGGAAACATTTACAGAGGTTTCTCTGTTTCCTAGTGGCTGTTGGAAGTTCCTACAGTTTTCACTGTAAAACCGAGTTGGATCTGTTACCTCCCCATATTTATGTATGTAGTGCTGTTTCAAACTGAAGAGATTCTTTCTGTTCTCATCAGCTAAGTGAAGGAAGGTTTTCACACACATTTTTCACTCAGAAATGAGCATGTGGAGGGATGTTCGTTCAACTAACACAATTGGAAAGGGTTGCAAGAGAATCACTTACTCTGGTTTCACAAACTGTTTCCTGGTGCCGGTTCAAAGTTCCTGCAGTTTTCACTTTAAACACGAGTTGGTGCTAATACCTCCCATATATATGTATGCAGTGCAGTTTCCAACTGAAACGAAAATTTGTGTTCCCAACAAGCTAGTTGTAGGACGGTTTTCACACACACTTCTCTCTCAGATCTGAGCATGTGGAGAGACGTTCGTTCAAGTAGCACACATGGAACGGGTTGCAGGATAAACTCTTACTCTGGTTTCTCTCTCTGTTCATAATGCCGGTTTGAAGTTCCTGCAGTTTTCACTGTAAACCCGAGTTGGAGCTAGTGCCTCCCTATAAATATATATGTAGTGCAGATTCCAACTGTAAAGAAACTTTCTGTTCCCGACAAGCTAGTGGAAGCACGCCTTTAACACACACTTATCTGTCAGAACTGAGCATTTAGAGAGACCTTCGATCAACTAGCACAATGGAAACGCGTTCCAGGAAAAACACTCCTTCAAGATTCTCAGTCTGTTTCTTAGTGCCCGTGCAATTTCCTGCAGTTTTCACTGAAAACCCGAGGTTGAGCAGTACATCCCCATATATATGTATGTAGTGCACTTTCCAGCTGAAAAGTAACTTGTGTTCCCTACAAGCTAGGTTAAGGACGGCTTTCACACACACTTATCTCTCAGAACTGAGCATGTGGAGAGATATTCGTTCAAATAGCACAAGGGAAACGGGTTGCAGGAGCAACATTACTCTGGTTTGCAGTCTGTTTCCTAGAGCCGTTTTGATGTTCCTACAGTTTTCGATTTAAACCCGAGTTGGAGCTAGTACCTCCCCATATATATGAATGTAGCACACTTTCCAACTCGAAAGAAACTATGTGTTCCCAACAAGCTAGGTGAAGGATGGCTTTCACACACACTTATCTCTCAAATCTGAGCATGTGGAGAGACTGTCGTTCTACAAGCACAAAGTGAGCGGTTTTGCAGGAGAAACATTTACTCTGGTTTCTCAGAATGTTTCCTAGTGCTGGTTTGAAGATCCTGCAGTTTTCACTGTAAAACCGTGTTGGAGCTTGTACCTCACCATATATATGTATGAAGCGCACTATCCAGCTGAAAAGAAACTTGTGTTCCCATCAATAAAGTTGAAGGACTGCTTTCACACACACACTTAACTCTCAGAACTGAGCATGTGGAGAGACGTTCGTTCAACTATCACAAATGAAACGTGTTGAATGATAAACTCTTACACTGGTTTCTTCCTCTGTTCATAATGCCGGTTTGAAGTTCCTCCAGTTTTCATTGTAAACCCGATTTGGAGCTAGTACCTCCCTATAAATATGTATGTAGTGCAGATTCCAACTGAAAAGAATATTTGTGTTTCCAACAAGCTAGTAGAATCACGCCTTTAACACACACATATCTGTCAGAACTGAGCATTTAGAGAGACGTTCGATATACTAGCAAAATGGAAACGTGTTGCAGGAAAAACACTTCTTCTGGATTCTCAGTCTGTTTCCTAGTGCCCGTTCAAGTTCCTGCAATTTTCATTGAAAACCCGAGGTGGAGCTAGTACATCCCCATATATATGTATGTAGTGCACTTTCCAGCTATAAGAAAATTGTGTTCCCAACAAGTAAGGTGAAGGAATGCTTTAACACACAATTTCTCTCAGAAATGAGCATGTGGAGAGACGTTCGTTCAACAAGCACAAAGGGAAAGGGTTGCAGGGGAAACACTTACACAGGTTTCTCTGTTTGCTTCCTAGTGGCTGTTGGAAGTTCCTACAGTTTTCACTATAAAACCGAGTTGGATCTATTACCTCCCCATATTTATGTATGTAGTGCAGTTTCAAACTGAAGAGATTCTTTCTGTTCTCATCAAGCTAGGTGAAGGACGGCTTTCACACACATTTTTCACTCAGAAATGAGCATGTGGAGAGATGTTCGTTCAACTAACACAAATGGAACGGGTTGCAGGAGAATCACTTACTCTGGTTTCACAAACTGTTTCCTAGTGCCGGTTTTAAGATCCTGCAGTTTTCACTGTAAACCCGATTTGGAGCTAGTACCTCCCCATATATATGTATGTAGTGCAGTTTCCAACTGAAAAGAAACCATGTGTTCCCAACAAGCTAATTGAAGCACGGCTTCCAAACACAGTTATCTCTCAGAAATGATCATGTGGAGAGACGTTCGTTCAACTAACACAAAGGGAACAGGTTGCAGTTGTAACACGTACTGTGATTTCTCACTCTGTATCCTATTGCCGGTAAGAAGTTCCTGCAGTTTACACCGTAAACCCGAGATGTAGCTAGTACCTCCCCATATATATGTATGTAGTGCAGATTCCAACTGAAAAGAATCTTTGTGTTCCCTACAAGGAAGGTGAAAGGCAGCTTTCACACACTGTTTTCTCTCAGAAATGAGCATGTGAAGAGACATTCGTTCAAATAGCTCAAAGGAAACGGGTTGCAGGAGAAACACTTAAAAAGATTTCTCAGTCTGTTTCCTAGTGCCGGTTGATGTTCGTGCATTTTTCACTCAAAAACCGAGTTGGAGCTATTACTTCCCCATATATATGTATGTATTGCAGTTTTCATCTAAAAAGAAACTTTGTGTTCCCATCAAGTTAGGTGAAGAACGGCTTTCACTCACACTTATCTCTCAGAAGTGAGAAGGTAGAGAGACTTTCTTTCAACTAACAGAAGTGGAACTGGCTGCAGGAGAATCTCGTACTCTTGTTTCTCACTCTGTTTCCTAGGGCCGGTTTGAAGTTCCTGCAGTTTTAACCATAAACTCGAGATGGATTTAGTACCTACCCTTAAATATTTATGCAGTGCAGATTCCAACTGAAAAGAAACCTTGTGTTCCTTACAAGCTAGGTAAAGGAAGGCTTTCACAAACAATTATATGTCAGAAATGAGCATGTGGAGAGACTTTCGTTCAAATAGCAGCAGGGGAACGGTTTGCAGAATAAACACTCACTCTGGTTTCTCATTCTGTTCCCTAGTGCCAGTTTGAAGTTCCTAGAGTTTTCAATTTAAACCGAGTTGGAGCTAGTACTTCCCCATATACATGAAAGTAGTATACTTTCCAACTGAAAAGAAAGAATATGTTCCCAACTAGCTAGGTGAAGGACAGCTTTCACACACACTTATCTTTCAGAACTGAGCATGTGTAGAGACGTTCGTTCAACTAGCAAAAGGTGAACGGTTTGCAGGATAAACTCTTACTCTGGCTTCTCCCTATGTTCCTACTTCCGGTTTGAATTTCCTGCAGTTTTCACTTTAAACACAATTTCGAGCTTGTACCACCCTATATATATATATGAAGTGCAGATCCCAACTGAAAAGAAACTTTGTGTTCCCAACAAGCTAGTAGAATCACGCCTTTAACACACACATATCTGTCAGAACTGAGCATTTAGAGAGACCATCGATCAGCTAGCAAAATGGAAACGCGTTCCATGGAAAACACTTCTCCTGGATTCTCAGTCTGTTTCCTAGTTCCCGTGCAAGTTCCTGTAGTTTCCTCTGAAAACCCGAGGTTGAGCAGTACATCCCCATATATATGTATGTAGTGCACTTTCCAGCTGATAAGAAACTTGTGTTCCCAAAAAGTAAGGTGAAGGACGGGTTTCACACACACTTTTCTCTCAGAAATGAGCATGTGGAGAGACGTTCGTTCAACTAGCTCAAAGGGAACGGGTTGTAGGGGAAACACATACACAGGGTTCTCAGTCTGATTCCTAGTTCCTGTTGGAAGTTCAAACAGTTTGCACTGTAAAACCGTGTTGGATCTATTACCTCCCCATATTTATGTATGTAGTGCAGTTTCAAACTGAAGAGATACTTTCCGTTCCCATCAAGCTAGGTGAAGGAAGTCTTTCACACACATTTTCCCTCAGAAAGGTCCATGTAGAGAGACATTCGTTCAAATACCACAAATGGAACTTGTTGTAGGAGAATCACTTACTCTGGGTTCACAGGCTGTTTCCTAGGGCCTGTTTCATGTTCCTGCAGCTTTCAGTGTAATACCGAGTTGGAACTTGTACCAGCCCATATATATGTATGCAGTGCAGTTTCCAACTGAAAAGAAACTTTGTTTTCCCAACAAGCTAATTGAAGCACGGCTTCCACACACAGTTATCTCTCCGAAATGAGCATGTGGAGAGACGTTCGTTCAACAAACATAAAGGGAATAGGTTGCATTTGTAACACGTACTCAGGTTTCTCAATCTGTATCCTAATGCCGGTTTGAATTTCCTGCAGTATACACCGTAAACCCGAGGTTAAGCTAGTACCTCCCAATATATATGTATGTAGTGCAGATTCTAACTGAAAAGAATCATTGTGTTCCCAATAAGCTAGGTGAAGTACGGCTTCCACACTCAAATATATGTCTGAACTGAGCATATGGAGGGACGTTCGTTCCAGTAGCACAATGGGAACGGGATGCTGGAGCAACACTTAATCTGCTATTTAGATGTGTTTCCTAGTGCCGGTTTGAAGTTCCTACAGTTTTTACTTTAAACCCGATTTGGAGATAGTACCTCCCAAAATATATATATGCAGTGCAGAATCCACCTGAAAAGAAACCTTGTGTTCCCTACAAGCTAGGTAAAGGACGGCTTTCACACACAATTTCTCTCAGAACTGAGCATGTGGAGAGATATTCGTTCAAATAGCACAAGGGAAACGGGTTGCAGGAGCAACACTACTCTGGTTCCTCAGTATGTTTCCTAGTGCTGGTTTGACGATCCTGCAGTTTTCACTGTTAAACCGTGTTGGAGCTAGTACCTCACCTTATATATGTATGTAGTGCACTTTCCAGCTGAAAAGAAATTTTAGTTCCCAACAAGTAATTTGAAGGGGGTCTTTTACACACACTTATCTCTCAGAAATGAGCATCTGTAGAGGCGTTCATTCAACTAGCTCTACGGGCCCGGTTTGCAGGAGAAACCATTACACAGGTTTCTCAGTCGTTTTCCAAGTGCTGGTTTGAAATTCCTGCAGTTTTCACAGAAAACTGCTTTGGATCTATTACCTCACCATATATGTACGTAGTCCACTTTCCAGCTGAAAAGAAACTTGTGTTCCCAACAAGAAAGTTGAAGGGTGGCTTTCACACACACTTATCTCTCAGAAATTAGCATGTGGAGAGACGTTCATTCAACTAACACAAATGGAACGGGTTGCAGGAGAATCACTTGCTCTGTTTTCTCTCTATGTTCATAATGCCGGTTTGAAGTTCCTGCAGTTTTCACTGTAAACCCGAGTTGGAGCTAGTACCTCCCTATAAATATGTATGTATTGCAGATTCCTACTGAAAGAAACTTTGTGTTCCCGACAAGCAAGGAGAAGCACGCCTTTAACACACACTTATCTGTCAGAACTGAGCATTTAGAGAGAACTTCGATCAACTAGCAAAATGGAAACGCGTTCCAGGAAAAATACTTCTTCTGGATTCTCAGTCTTTTTCTTAGTGCCCGTTCAAATTCCTGCAGTTTTCACAGAAAACCCGAGGTTGAGCAGTACATCCCCATATGTATGTATGTAGTGCACTTTCCAGCTGATAAGAAACCTGTGTTCCCAACAAGTAAGGTGAAGGACGGCTTTCACACACAGTTATCTCTCAGAAATGAGCATGTGGAGAGACATTCGTTCAAATACCACAAATGGAACGGGTTGCAGGAGAATCACTTACTCTGGATTGTCAGGCTGTTTCCTAGTGCCGGTTTGAAGTTCCTACAGTTTTCAATGTAAAACCCAGTTGTAGCTTGTACCTCCCCATATATATGTATGTATTGCAGTGTCCAACTTAATAGAATCTCTGTGTTCCCAACAAGTTATCGGAAGTTCGTTTTCACACACACATATCTGTCAGAACTGAGCATGTGTAGAGACGTTTGTTCAACAAGCACAAGGGGATCGGTTTGCAGAGGAATCTCTTATTCCATTTTCTATCTTTGTTCCTAGTGCCGGTTAGAAGTTTCTGCAGAATCACTGTAAACCCGAGTTGGAGCTAGTAACTCCCTATATATATGTATGTAGTGCAGATTAAAAGTGAAAAGAAACTTTGTGTTCCCAACAAGCTAGGTGAAGCACGCCTTTAACACACACTTATCATTCAGAATTGAGCATGTAGAGAGACGTTCGATATACTAGCAAAATGGAAACGTGTTGCAGGAAAAACACTTCTTCTGGATTCTCAGTCTGTTTCCTAGTGCCCGTTCAAGTTCCTGCAATTTTCATTGAAAACCCGAGGTGGAGCTAGTACATCCCCATATATATGTATGTAGTGCACTTTCCAGCTATAAGAAAATTGTGTTCCCAACAAGTAAGGTGAAGGAATGCTTTAACACACAATTTCTCTCAGAAATGAGCATGTGGAGAGACGTTCGTTCAACAAGCACAAAGGGAAAGGGTTGCAGGGGAAACACTTACACAGGTTTCTCTGTTTGCTTCCTAGTGGCTGTTGGAAGTTCCTACAGTTTTCACTATAAAACCGAGTTGGATCTATTACCTCCCCATATTTATGTATGTAGTGCAGTTTCAAACTGAAGAGATTCTTTCTGTTCTCATCAAGCTAGGTGAAGGACGGCTTTCACACACATTTTTCACTCAGAAATGAGCATGTGGAGAGATGTTCGTTCAACTAACACAAATGGAACGGGTTGCAGGAGAATCACTTACTCTGGTTTCACAAACTGTTTCCTAGTGCCGGTTTTAAGATCCTGCAGTTTTCACTGTAAACCCGATTTGGAGCTAGTACCTCCCCATATATATGTATGTAGTGCAGTTTCCAACTGAAAAGAAACCATGTGTTCCCAACAAGCTAATTGAAGCACGGCTTCCAAACACAGTTATCTCTCAGAAATGATCATGTGGAGAGACGTTCGTTCAACTAACACAAAGGGAACAGGTTGCAGTTGTAACACGTACTGTGATTTCTCACTCTGTATCCTATTGCCGGTAAGAAGTTCCTGCAGTTTACACCGTAAACCCGAGATGTAGCTAGTACCTCCCCATATATATGTATGTAGTGCAGATTCCAACTGAAAAGAATCTTTGTGTTCCCTACAAGGAAGGTGAAAGGCAGCTTTCACACACTGTTTTCTCTCAGAAATGAGCATGTGAAGAGACATTCGTTCAAATAGCTCAAAGGAAACGGGTTGCAGGAGAAACACTTAAAAAGATTTCTCAGTCTGTTTCCTAGTGCCGGTTGATGTTCGTGCATTTTTCACTCAAAAACCGAGTTGGAGCTATTACTTCCCCATATATATGTATGTATTGCAGTTTTCATCTAAAAAGAAACTTTGTGTTCCCATCAAGTTAGGTGAAGAACGGCTTTCACTCACACTTATCTCTCAGAAGTGAGAAGGTAGAGAGACTTTCTTTCAACTAACAGAAGTGGAACTGGCTGCAGGAGAATCTCGTACTCTTGTTTCTCACTCTGTTTCCTAGGGCCGGTTTGAAGTTCCTGCAGTTTTAACCATAAACTCGAGATGGATTTAGTACCTACCCTTAAATATTTATGCAGTGCAGATTCCAACTGAAAAGAAACCTTGTGTTCCTTACAAGCTAGGTAAAGGAAGGCTTTCACAAACAATTATATGTCAGAAATGAGCATGTGGAGAGACTTTCGTTCAAATAGCAGCAGGGGAACGGTTTGCAGAATAAACACTCACTCTGGTTTCTCATTCTGTTCCCTAGTGCCAGTTTGAAGTTCCTAGAGTTTTCAATTTAAACCCGAGTTGGAGCTAGTACTTCCCCATATACATGAAAGTAGTATACTTTCCAACTGAAAAGAAAGAATATGTTCCCAACTAGCTAGGTGAAGGACAGCTTTCACACACACTTATCTTTCAGAACTGAGCATGTGTAGAGACGTTCGTTCAACTAGCAAAAGGTGAACGGTTTGCAGGATAAACTCTTACTCTGGCTTCTCTCTATGTTCCTACTTCCGGTTTGAATTTCCTGCAGTTTTCACTTTAAACACAATTTCGAGCTTGTACCACCCTATATATATATATGAAGTGCAGATTCCTAATGAAAAGAAACTTTGTTTTCCCAATTAGCTAGGTGAAGCACGCCTTTAACACACACTTTTCTGTCAGAGCTGAGTATATAGAGATACGTTCTTTCAACTAGAACAATGGGAACGGGTTGCAGGAGAATCACTTACTCTAATTTCTCAGACTGTTTCTTAGTTCTGGTTTGAAGTTCCTGCAGTTTTTACAGTAAAACACATTTGGAGCTAGCGCCTCCCAACATATATGTATATAGTGCAGTTTCCAACTGAAATTTAACGTTGTTTTCCCAACAAGTTAGGTGAAGTACGGCTTTTACACACACATATTTCTCAGAAACGAACATGTGGAGAGACGTTCGGTGAAATAGCACAATGGGAAAGGGTTGCAGGAGAAACACTTACTCTGGTCTCTCAGGGTGATTCCTAGTACCGGTTTCAAGTTCCTGTAATTTTCACTGTAAACATGAGTTGCAACTAGTACCTCCCTATATATATGTATATTGTGCAGTTCCTAATTGAAAAGAAACTCTGTGTTCCCAACAATCTAATTGAAGCAAGGCTACCACACACAGTTATATCTCAGAAATGAGCATGTGGAGAGACGTTCGTTCAACTAGCTCAAAGGGAACGGGTTGCAGGGGAAACACTTACACAGGTTTCTCAGTCTGATTCCTAGTGCCTGTTGGAAGTTCCTACATTTTGCACTGTAAATCCGAGTTGGAGCTAGTACCTCCCTATAAATATGTATGTCGTGCAGATTCCACCTGAAATGAAACCTTGTGTTCCCTACAAGCTAGGTGAAGGACGGCTTTCAGACACACTTATCTCTCAGAATTGAGCATTTGGAGAGACTGTCGTTCAACTAGCACAAAGTGAGCGGTTTTGCAGGAGAAACACTTACTCTTGTTTCTCAGTCGTTTTCCAAGTGCTGGTTTGAAATTCCTGCAGTTTTCCTAGAAAACTGCTTTGGAGCTATTACCTCACCATATATGTATGTAGTGCACTTTCCAGCTGAAAAGAAACTTGTGTTCCCAAAAAGTAAGTTGAAGGACGGCTTTCACACACACTTATCTCTAAGAACTGAGCATCTGGAGAGACGTTCACTCAACTAGCTCTAAGGGCCCGATTTGCAGGAGAAACTCTTACACAGGTTTTCTTTCGTTTTCCTAGTGCTGGTTTTGAAATTCCTGCAG
Source organism: Camelus bactrianus (assembly GCF_048773025.1). Taxonomy (NCBI): domain Eukaryota; kingdom Metazoa; phylum Chordata; class Mammalia; order Artiodactyla; family Camelidae; genus Camelus; species Camelus bactrianus. Next base: position 49,112,247 of record NC_133575.1, read on the forward strand.
TTTTCACAGAAAACAGCTATGGAGCTATTACCTCACCATATATGTATGTAGTGAACTTTCCAGCTGAAAAGAAACTTGTGTTCCCTACAAGAAAGTTGAAGGTTGGCTTTAACACACAATTATCTCACAGAAATGAGCATGTGGAGAGATGTTCGTTCAACTAACACAAATGGAACGGTTTGCAGGAGAATCACTTACTCTGGTTTCACAAACTGTTTCCTAGTGCCGGTTGGAAGTTCCTGCAGTTTTCAGTGTAAACACGAGTTGGAGCTAGTACTTAACCATATATACGTATGCAGTGCATTTTCCAACTGAAAGGAAACTTTGTATTCCCAACAAGCTAGTTGAAGGACCGCTTTCACCCACACTTATCACTCAGATCTGAGCATGTGGAGAGACGTTCGTTCAACTAGCACAAATGGAACGGGTTGCAGGATAAACTCTTACTCTGGTTTCTCTCTCTGTTCATAATGCCGGTTTGAAGTTCCTGCAGTTTTCACTGTAAACCCGAGTTGGAGCTAGTACCTCCCTATAAATATGTATGTAGTGCAGATTCCAACTGAAAAGAAACTTTGTGTTCCCGACAAGCTAGGAGAAGCACGCCTTTAACACACAATTATCTGTCAGAACTGAGCATTTAGAGAGACCTTCGATCAACTAGCACAATGGAAACGCGTTCCAGGAAAAACAGTCCTTCTGGATCCTCAGTCTGTTTCCTGTTGCCCGTGCAAGTTCCTGCAGTTTTCACTGAAAACCCGAGGTTGAGCAGTACATCCCCATACATATGTATGTAGTGCACTTTCCAGCTGAAATGTAACTTGTGTTCCCTACAAGCTAGGTTAAGGACGGCTTTCACACAAACTTATCTCTCAGAACTGAGCATGTGGAGAGATATTCGTTCAAATAGCACAAGGGAAACGGGTTGCAGTAGCAACATTACTCTGGTTTGCAGTCTGTTTCCTAGAGCCGTTTTGATGTTCCTACAGTTTTCGAATTAAACCCGAGTTGGAGCTAGTACCTCCCCATATATATGAATGTAGCACACTTTCCAACTCGAAAGAAACTATGTGTTCCCAACAAGCTAGGTGAAGGATGGCTTTCACACACACTTATCTCTCAAATCTGAGCATGTGGAGAGACTGTCGTTCTACAAGCACAAAGTGAGCTGTTTTGCAGGAGAAACATTTACTCTGGATTCTCAGAAAGTTTCCTAGTGCTGGTTTGAAGATCCTGCAGTTTTCATTGTAAAACCGTGTTGGAGCTTGTACCTCACCATATATATGTATGTAGCGCACTATCCAGCTGAAAAGAAACTTGTGTTCCCATCAATAAAGTTGAAGGACTGCTTTCACACACACTTATCTCTAAGAACTGAGCATCTGGAGAGACGTTCACTCAACTAGCTCTAAGAGACCGGTTTGCAGGAGAAACCCTTACACAGGTTTCTCAGTCCTATTCCTAGTTCTGGTTTGAAATTTATTTTGATTTCACAGAAAACTGCTTTGGAGCTATTACCTCACCATATATGTACGTAGTCCACTTTCCAGCTGAAAAGAAACTTGTGTTCCCAACAAGAAAGTTGAAGGGCGGCTTTCACACACACTTATCTCTCAGAAATTAGCATGTGGAGAGACGTTCATTCAACTAACACAAATGGAACGGGTTGCAGGAGAATCACTTGCTCTGGTTTCTCTCTATGTTCATAATGCCGGTTTGAAGTTCCTGCAGTTTTCACTGTAAACCTGAGTTGGAGCTAGTACCTCCCTATAAATATGTATGTATTGCAGATTCCTACTGAAAGAAACTTTGTGTTCCCGACAAGCAAGGAGAAGCACGCCTTTAACACACACTTATCTGTCAGAACTGAGCATTTAGAGAGACCTTCGATCAACTAGCAAAATGGAAACGCATTCCAGGAAAAATACTTCTTCTGGATTCTCAGTCTTTTTCTTAGTGCCCGTTCAAGTTCCTGCAGTTTTCACAGAAAACCCGAGGTTGAGCAGTACATCCCCATATGTATGTATGTAGTGCACTTTCCAGCTGATAAGAAACTTGTGTTCCCAACAAGTAAGGTGAAACACGGCTTTCACACACAGTTATCTCTCAGAAATGAGCATGTGGAGAGACATTCGTTCAAATACCACAAATGGAACGGGTTGCAGGAGAATCACTTACTCTGGATTGTCAGGCTGTTTCCTAGTGCCGGTTTGAAGTTCCTACAGTTTTCAATGTAAAACCCAGTTGTAGCTTGTACCTCCCCATATATATGTATGTATTGCAGTGTCCAACTTAATAGAATCTCTGTGTTCCCAACAGGTTATCGGAAGTTCGTTTTCACACACACATATCTGTCAGAACTGAGCATGTGTAGAGACGTTTGTTCAACAAGCACAAGGGGATCGGTTTGCAGAGGAATCTCTTATTCCATTTTCTATCTTTGTTCCTAGTGCCGGTTAGAAGTTTCTGCAGAATCACTGTAAACCCGAGTTGGAGCTAGTAACTCCCTATATATATGTATGTAGTGCAGATTAAAAGTGAAAAGAAACTTTGTGTTCCCAACAAGCTAGGTGAAGCACGCCTTTAACACACACTTATCATTCAGAATTGAGCATGTAGAGAGACGTTCGATATACTAGCAAAATGGAAACGTGTTGCAGGAAAAACACTTCTTCTGGATTCTCAGTCTGTTTCCTAGTGCCCGTTCAAGTTCCTGCAATTTTCATTGAAAACCCGAGGTGGAGCTAGTACATCCCCATATATATGTATGTAGTGCACTTTCCAGCTATAAGAAAATTGTGTTCCCAACAAGTAAGGTGAAGGAATGCTTTAACACACAATTTCTCTCAGAAATGAGCATGTGGAGAGACGTTCGTTCAACTAGCACAAAGGGAAAGGGTTGCAGGGAAACACTTACACAGGTTTCTCTGTTTGTTTCCTAGTGGCTGTTGGAAGTTCCTACAGTTTTCACTGTAAAACCGAGTTGGATCTATTACCTCCCCATATTTATGTATGTAGTGCAGTTTCAAACTGAAGAGATTCTTTCTGTTCTCATCAAGCTAGGTGAAGGACGGCTTTCACACACATTTTTCACTCAGAAATGAGCATGTGGAGAGATGTTCGTTCAACTAACACAAATGGAACGGGTTGCAGGAGAATCACTTACTCTGGTTTCACAAACTGTTTCCTAGTGCCGGTTTTAAGATCCTGCAGTTTTCACTGTAAACCCGATTTGGAGCTAGTACCTCCCCATATATATGTATGTAGTGCAGTTTCCAACTGAAAAGAAACCATGTGTTCCCAACAAGCTAATTGAAGCACGGCTTCCAAACACAGTTATCTCTCCGAAATGATCATGTGGAGAGACGTTCGTTCAACTAACAGAAAGGGAACAGTTTGCAGTTGTAACACGTACTCTGATTTCTCACTCTGTATCCTATTGCCGGTATGAAGTTCCTGCAGTTTACAACGTAAACCCGAGATGAAGCTAGTACCTCCCCATATATATGTATGTAGTGCAGATTCCAACTGAAAAGAATCTTTGTGTTCCCTACAAGGAAGGTGAAAGGCAGCTTTCACACACAGTTTTCTCTCAGAAATGAGCATGTGGAGAGACATTCGTTCAACTAGCTCAAAGGGAACGGGTTGCAGGAGAAACACTTAAACAGATTTCTCAGTCTGTTTCCTAGTGCCGGTTGATGTTCGTGCATTTTTCACTAAAAAACCGAGTTGGAGCTATTACTTCCCCATATATATGTATGTATTGCAGTTTTCATCTGAAAAGAAAATTTGTGTTCCCATCAAGTTAGGTGAAGAACGGCTTTCACTCACAATTATCTCTCAGAAGTGAGAAGGTAGAGAGACTTTCTTTCAACTAACAGAACTGGAACTGGCTGCAGGAGAATCTCGTACTCTTGTTTCTCACTCTGTTTCCTAGGGCCGGTTTGAAGTTCCTGCAGTTTTAACCATAAACTCGAGATGGATTTAGAACCTACCCTTAAAAATTTATGCAGTGCAGATTCCAACTGAAAAGAAACCTTGTGTTCCTTACAAGCTAGGTAAAGGAAGGCTTTCACAAACAATTATATGTCAGAAATGAGCATGTGGAGAGAAGTTCGTTCAAATAGCACAAGGCGAATCTTTTGCAGGATAAACGCTCACTCTGGTTTCTCATTCTGTTTCCTAGTGCCAGTTTGAAATTCCTAGACTTTTCAATTTAAACCCGATTTGGAGCTAGTACCTCCCCATATACATGAAAGTAGTGTACTTGCCAACTGAAAATAAAGAATATGTTCCCAACAAGCTAGGTTAAGGACGGCTTTCACACACATTTATCTTTCAGAACAGAGCATGTGTAGAGACGTTCGTTCAACTAGCACAAGATGAACGGTTTGCAGGATAATCTCTTACACTGTCTTCTCTCTATGTTCCTAATTCCGGTTTGATTTTCCTGCAGTTTTCACTTTAAACACAAATTCGAGCTTGTACCTCCCTATATATATGTATGAAGTGCAGATTCCTAATGAAAAGAAACTTTGTTTTCCCAATTAGCTAGGTGAAGCACGCCTTTAACACACACTTTTCTGTCAGAGCTCAGTATATAGAGATACGTTCTTTCAACTAGAACAATGGGAACGTGCTGCAGGAGAATCACTTACTCTGATTTCTCAGTCTGTTTCTTAGAACGGGTTTGAAGTTCCTACAGTTTTTACAGTAAAACACATTTGGAGCTAGCGCCTCCCAATATATATGTAAATAGTGCAGTTTCCAACTGAAATGTAACGTTGTTTCCAAACAAGTTAGGTGAAGTACGGCTTTCACACACACATATTTCTCAGAACGGAACATGTGGAGAGACGTTCGGTGAAATAGCACAATGGGAACGGGTTGCAGGAGAATCACTTACTCTGGGCTCTCAGGCTGTTTCCTAGTGCCTGTTTCAAGTTCCTGCAGTTTTCACTGTAAAAACGAGTTGCAACTAGTACCTCCCTATATATATATGTGTATTGTGCAGTTTCTAACTGAAATGAAACTCTGTGTTCCCAACAAGCTAATTGAAGCACGGCTACCACACACAGTTATATCTCAGAAATCAGCATGTGGAGAGACGTTCGTTCAACTAGCTCAAAGGGAAGGGGTTGCATGGGAAACACTTACACATGTTTCTCAGTCTGATTCCTAGTGCCTGTTGGAAGTTCCTAGAGTTTGAACTGTAATTCCGAGTTGGAGCTAGTACCTTCCTATAAATATGTATGTCGTGCAGATTCCACCTGAAAAGAAACCTTGTGTTCCCTACAAGCTAGGTGAAGGACGGCTTTCACACACACATATCTCTCAGAATTGAGCATGTGGAGAGACTTTCGTTCAACTAGCACAAAGTGAGCGGTTTTGCAGGAGAAACACTAACAATTTTTCTCAGTCATTTTCCAAGTGCTGGTTTGAAATTCCTGCAGTTTTCCCAGAAAAATGCTTTCGAGCTATTACCTCACCATATATGTATGTAGTGCACTTTCCAGCTGAAAAGAAACTTGTGTTCCCAAAAAGTAAATTGAAGGGCGGCTTTCACACACATTTATCTCTCAGTAATGAGCATCTGGAGAGACGTTCACTCAACTAGCTCTAATAGACCGGTTTGCAGGAGAAACTCTTACACAGGTTTTCTTTCGTTTTCCTAGTGCTGGTTTTGAAATTCCTGCAGTTTTCACAGAAAACAGCTATGGAGCTATTACCTCACCATATATGTATGTAGTGAACTTTCCAGCTGAAAAGAAACTTGTGTTCCCTACAAGAAAGTTGAAGGTTGGCTTTAACACACAATTATCTCACAGAAATGAGCATGTGGAGAGATGTTCGTTCAACTAACACAAATGGAACGGTTTGCAGGAGAATCACTTACTCTGGTTTCACAAACTGTTTCCTAGTGCCGGTTGGAAGTTCCTGCAGTTTTCAGTGTAAACACGAGTTGGAGCTAGTACTTAACCATATATACGTATGCAGTGCATTTTCCAACTGAAAGGAAACTTTGTATTCCCAACAAGCTAGTTGAAGGACCGCTTTCACCCACACTTATCACTCAGATCTGAGCATGTGGAGAGACGTTCGTTCAACTAGCACAAATGGAACGGGTTGCAGGATAAACTCTTACTCTGGTTTCTCTCTCTGTTCATAATGCCGGTTTGAAGTTCCTGCAGTTTTCACTGTAAACCCGAGTTGGAGCTAGTACCTCCCTATAAATATGTATGTAGTGCAGATTCCAACTGAAAAGAAACTTTGTGTTCCCGACAAGCTAGGAGAAGCACGCCTTTAACACACAATTATCTGTCAGAACTGAGCATTTAGAGAGACCTTCGATCAACTAGCACAATGGAAACGCGTTCCAGGAAAAACAGTCCTTCTGGATCCTCAGTCTGTTTCCTGTTGCCCGTGCAAGTTCCTGCAGTTTTCACTGAAAACCCGAGGTTGAGCAGTACATCCCCATATATATGTATGTAGTGCAGTTTCCAGCTGATAAGAAACTTGTGTTCCCAACCAGTAAGTTGAAGGACGGCTTTCACACACACTTTTCCCTCAGAAATGAGCATGTGGAGAGACGTTCGTTCAACTAGCTCAAAGGGAACGGGTTGCAGGGGAAACACTTACACAGGTTTCTCAGTCTGATTCCTAGTTCCTGTTTGATGTTCCTGCAGCTTTCAGTGTAATACCGTGTTGGATCTATTACCTCCCCATATTTATGTATGTAGTGCAGTTTCAAACTGAAGAGACATTTTCCGTTCCCATGAAGCTAGGTGAAGGACGGCTTTCACACACACTTTTCCCTCAGAAGAGATCATGTAGAGAGATATTCGTTCAAATACCACAAATGGAACTTGTTGTAGGAGAATCACTTACTCTGCTTTCTCAGGATGTTTCCTAGGGCCTGTTTGATGTTCCTGCAGCTTTCAGTGTAATACCGAGTTGGAGCTTGTACCAGCCCATATATATGTATGTAGTGCAGTTTCCAACTGAAAAGAAACCATGTGTTCCCAACAAGCTAATTGAAGCACGGCTTCCACACACAGTTATCTCTCCGAAATGAGCATGTGGAGAGACGTTCGTTCAACAAACATAAAGGGAATAGGTTGCATTTGTAACACATACTTAGGTTTCTCAATCTGTATCCTAATGCCGGTTTGAATTTCCTGCAGTTTACACCGTAAACCCGAGGTTAAGCTAGTACCTCCCAATATATATGTATGTAGTGCAGATTCTAACTGAAAAGAATCATTGTGTTCCCAACAAGCTAGGTGAAGTACGGCTTCCACACTCAAATATATGTCTGAACTGAGCATATGTAGAGACGTTCGTTCCAGTATCACAAGGGGAACGGGATGCTGGAGCAACACTTAATCTGCTATTTAGGTGTGTTTCCTAGTGCCGGTTTGAAGTTCCTACAGTTTTTACTTTAACCACGAGTTGGAGATAGTACCTCCCAATATATACATATGCAGTGCAGAATCCACCTGAAAAGAATCCTTGTGTTCCCTACAAGTTAGGTAAAGGACGGCTTTCACACACACTTATCTCTCAGAACTGAGCATGTGGAGAGATTATCGTTCAAATAGCACAAGGGAAACGGGTTGCAGGAGAAACACTTAAACAGTTTTCTCAGTCTGTTTCCTAGTGCCGGTTGATGTTCGTGCATTTTTCACTCTAAAACCGAGTTGGAGCTATTACTTCCCCATATATATGTATGTATTGCAGTTTTCAACTGAAAAGAAACTTTGTGTTCCCATCAAGTTAGTTGAAGAACGGCATTCACTCACACTTATCTCTCAGAAGTGAGAAGGTAGAGAGACTTACTTTCAACTAACTGAAGTGGAACTGGTTGCAGGAGAATCTCTTACTCTTTTTTCTCAGGCTGTTTCCTAGTGCCGGTTTGAAGTTCCTGCAGTTTTAACCATAAACTCGAGATGGATTTAGTACCTACCCTTAAATATTTATGCAGTGCAGATTCCAACTGAAAAGAAACCTTGTGTTCCTTACAAGCTAGGTAAAGGAAGGCTTTCACAAACAATTATATGTCAGAAATGAGCATGTGGAGAGACGTTCGTTCAAATAGCAGCAGGGGAACGGTTTGCAGAATAAACACTCACTCTGGTTTCTCATTCTGTTCCCTAGTGCCCGTTTGAATTTCCTAGAGTTTTCAATTTAAACCCGAGTTGGAGCTAGTACATCCCCATATACATGAAAGTAGTATACTTTCCAACTGAAAAGAAAGAATATGTTCCCAACTAGCTAGGTGAAGGACGGCTTTCACACACACTTATCTTTCAGAACTGAGCATGTGTAGAGACGTTCGTTCAACTAGCAAAAGGTGAACGGTTTGCAGGATAAACTCTTACTCTGGCTTCTCTCTATGTTCCTACTTCCGGTTTGAATTTCCTGCAGTTTTCACTTTAAACACAATTTCGAGCTTGTACCACCCTATATATATATATGAAGTGCAGATTCCTAATGAAAAGAAACTTTGTTTTCCCAATTAGCTAGGTGAAGCACGCCTTTAACACACACTTTTCTGTCAGAGCTGAGTATATAGAGATACGTTCTTTCAACTAGAACAATGGGAACGGGTTGCAGGAGAATCACTTACTCTAATTTCTCAGTCTGTTTCTTAGTTCCGGTTTGAAGTTCCTGCAGTTTTTACAGTAAAACCCATTTGGAGCTAGCGCCTCCCAATATATATGTAAATAGTGCAGTTTCCAACTGAAATTTAGCGTTGTTTTCCCAACAAGTTAGGTGAAGTACGGCTTTCACACACACATATTTCTCAGAAACGAACATGTGGAGAGACGTTCGGTGAAATAGCACAATGGGAACGGGTTGCAGGAGAAACACTTACTCTGGTCTCTCAGGGTGATTCCTAGTACCGGTTTCAAGTTCCTGTAGTTTTCACTGTAAACATGAGTTGCAACTAGTACCTCCCTATATATATGTATATTGTGCAGTTTCTAAATGAAAAGAAACTCTGTGTTCCCAACAATCTAATTGAAGCAAGGCTACCACACACAGTTATATCTCAGAAATGAGCATGTGGAGAGACGTTCGTTCAACTAGCTCAAAGGGAAAGGGTTGCAGGGGAAACACTTACACAGGTTTCTCAGTCTGATTCCTAGTGCCTGTTGGAAGTTCCTACAGTTTGCACTGTAAATCCGAGTTGGAGCTAGTACCTCCCTATAAATATGTATGTCGTGCAGATTCCACCTGAAAAGAAACCTTGTGTTCCCTACAAGCTAGGTGAAGGACGGCTTTCAGACACACTTATCTCTCAGAATTGAGCATTTGGAGAGACTGTCGTTCAACTAGCACAAAGTGAGCGGTTTTGCAGGAGAAACACTTACTCTTGTTTCTCAGTCGTTTTCCAAGTGCTGGTTTGAAATTCCTGCAGTTTTCCTAGAAAACTGCTTTGGAGCTATTACCTCACCATATATGTATGTAGTGCACTTTCCAGCTGAAAAGAAACTTGTGTTCCCAAAAAGTAAGTTGAAGGACGGCTTTCACACACATTTATCTCTCAGAAATGAGCATCTGGACAGACGTTCACTCAACTAGCTCTAAGAGACCGGTTTGCAGGAGAAACCCTTACACAGGTTTCTCAGTCCTTTTCCTAGTGCTGGTTTGAAATTCCTTCAGTTTTCACAGAAAACTGCTTTGGAGCTATTACCTCAACATATATGTATGTAGTGCACTTTCCAGTTGAATAGAAACTTGTGTTCCCAACAAGAAAGTTGAAGGGCGGCTTTCCCACACACCTATCTCTCAGAAATTAGCATGTGGAGAGAAGTTCGTTCAACTAACACAAGTGGAACGGGTTGCAGGAGAATCACTTACTCTGGTTTCACAAACTGTTTCCTGGTGCCGTTTCGAAGTTCCTGCAGTTTTCACTGTAAACACGAGTTGGAGCTAATACCTCCCCATATATATGTATGCAGTGCAGTTTCCAACTGAAACGAAACTTTGTGTTCCCAACAAGCTAGTTGTAGGACGGTTTTCACACACACTTCTCTCTCAGAACTGAGCATGTGGAGAGACGTTCGTTCAAGTGGCACACATGGAACGGGTTGCAGGATAAACTCTTACTCTGGTTTCTCTCTCTGTTCATAATGCCGGTTTGAAGTTCCTGCAGTTTTCACTGTAAACCCGAGTTGGAGCTAGTGCCTCCCTATAAATATATATGTAGTGCAGATTCCAACTGTAAAGAAACTTTCTGTTCCCGACAAGCTAGTGGAAGCACGCCTTTAACACACACTTATCTGTCAGAACTGAGCATTTAGAGAGACCTTCGATCAACTAGCACAATGGAAACGCATTCCAGGAAAAATACTCCTTCAAGATTCTCAGTCTGTTTCTTAGTGCCCGTGCAATTTCCTGCAGTATTCACTGAAAACCCGAGGTTGAGCAGTACATCCCCATACATATGTATGTAGTGCACTTTCCAGCTGAACAGTAACTTGTGTTCCCTACAAGCTAGGTTAAGGAAGGCTTTCACACACACTTATCTCTCAGAACTGAGCATGTGGAGAGATATTCGTTCAAATAGCACAAGGGAAACGGGTTGCAGGAGCAACATTACTCTGGTTTGCAGTCTGTTTCCTAGAGCCGTTTTGATGTTCCTACAGTTTTCGAATTAAACCCGAGTTGGAGCTAGTACCTCCCCATATATATGAATGTAGCACACTTTCAAACTCGAAAGAAACTATGTGTTCCCAACAAGCTAGGTGAAGGATGGCTTTCACACACACTTATCTCTCAAATCTGAGCATGTGGAGAGACTGTCGTTCTACAAGCACAAAGTGAGCGGTTTTGCAGGAGAAACATTTACTCTGGTTTCTCAGAATATATCCTAGTGCTGGTTTGAAGATCCTGCAGTTTTCACTGTAAAACCGTGTTGGAGCTTGTACCTCACCATATATATGTATGTAGCGCACTATCCAGCTGAAAAGAAACTTGTGTTCCCATCAATAAAGTTGAAGGACTGCTTTCACACACACTTATCTCTCAGATCTGAGCATGTGGAGAGACGTTCGTTCAACTAGCACAAATGGAACGTGTTGAAGGTAAACTCTTACTCTGATTTCTCCCTCTGTTCATAATGCCGGTTTGAAGTTCCTGCAGTTTTCACTGTAAACCCGATTTGGAGCTAGTACCTCCCTATAAATATGTATGTAGTGCAGATTCCAACTGAAAAGAATATTTGTGTTTCCAACAAGCTAGGAGAATCACGCCTTTAACACACACTTATCTGTCAGAACTGAGCATTTAGAGAGACCATCGATCAGCTAGCAAAATGGAAACGCGTTCCAGGGAAAACACTTCTTCTGGATTCTCAGTCTGTTTCCTAGTTCCCGTGCAAGTTCCTGTAGTTTCCACTGAAAACCCGAGGTTGAGCAGTACATCCCTATATATATGTATGTAGTGCACTTTCCAGCTGATAAGAAACTTGTGTTTCCAAAAAGTAAGGTGAAGGACGGCTTTCACACACACTTTTCTCTCAGAAATGAGCATGTGGAGAGACGTTCGTTCAACTAGCTCAAAGGGAACGGGTTGCAGGGGAAACACTTACACAGGTTTCTCAGTCTGATTCCTAGTTCCTGTTGGAAGTTCAAACAGTTTGCACTGTAAAACCGTGTTGGATCTATTACCTCCCCATATTTATGTATGTAGTGCAGTTTCAAACTGAAGAGATACTTTCCGTTCCCATCAAGCTAGGTGAAGGACGGCTTTCACACACATTTTCCCTCAGAAATGTCCATGTAGAGAGACATTCGTTCAAATACCACAAATGGAACTTGTTGTAGGAGAATCACTTACTCTGGTTTCTCAGGCTGTTTCCTAGGGCCTGTTTCATGTTCCTGCAGCTTTCAGTGTAATACCGAGTTGGAGCTTGTACCAGCCCATATATATGTAAGTAGTGCAGTTTCCAATTGAAAAGAAACTTTGTGTTCCCAACAAGTTAATTGAAGCACGGCTTCCACACACAGTTATCTCTCCGAAATAAGCATGTGGAGAGACGTTCTTTCAACAAACATAAAGGGAATAGGTTGCATTTGTAACACGTACTCAGGTTTCTGAATCTGTATCCTAATGCCGGTTTGAATTTCCTGCAGTTTACAACGTAAACCCGAGGTTAAGCTAGTACCTCCCAATATATATGTATGTAGTGCAGATTCTAACTGAAAAGAATCAATGTGTTCCCAATAAGCTAGGTGAAGTACGGCTTCCACACTCAAATATATGTCTGAACTGAGCATATGGAGATACGTTCGTTCCAGTAGCACAATGGGAACGGGATGCTGGAGCAACACTTAATCTGCTATTTAGGTGTGTTTCCTAGTGCCGGTTTGAAGTTCCTACAGTTTTTACTTTAAACCCGATTTGGAGATAGTACCTCCCAAAATATATATATGCAGTGCAGAATCCACCTGAAAAGAAACCTTGTGTTCCCTACAAGCTAGGTAAAGGACGGCTTTAACACACATTTTCTCTCAGAACTGAGCATGTGGAGAGATATTCGTTCAAAAAGCACAAGGGATACGGGTTGCAGGAGCAACACTACTCTGGTTTCTCAGTCTGTTTCCTAGTGCTGGTTTGACGATCCTGCAGTTTTCACTGTTAAACCGTGTTGGAGCTAGTACCTCACCATATATATGTATGTAGTGCACTTTCCAGCTGAAAAGAAACTTTTGTTCCCAACAAGTAATTTGAAGGGGGTCTTTTACACACACTTATCTCTCAGAAATGAGCATCTGTAGAGACGTTCATTCAACTAGCTCTAAGGGCCCGATTTGCAGGAGAAACCATTACACAGGTTTCTCAGTCGTTTTCCAAGTGCTGGTTTGAAATTCCTGCAGTTTTCACAGAAAACTGCTTTGGATCTATTACCTCACCATATATGTACGTAGTCCACTTTCCAGCTGAAAAGAAACTTGTGTTCCCAACAAGAAAGTTGAAGGGCGGCTTTCACACACACTTATCTCTCAGAAATTAGCATGTGGAGAGACGTTCATTCAACTAACACAAATGGAACGGGTTGCAGGAGAATCACTTGCTCTGGTTTCTCTCTATGTTCATAATGCCGGTTTGAAGTTCCTGCAGTTTTCACTGTAAACCTGAGTTGGAGCTAGTACCTCCCTATAAATATGTATGTATTGCAGATTCCTACTGAAAAGAAACTTTGTGTTCCCGACAAGCAAGGAGAAGCACGCCTTTAACACACACTTATCTGTCAGAACTGAGCATTTAGAGAGACCTTCGATCAACTAGCACAATGGAAACGCGTTCCAGGAAAAATACTTCTTCTGGATTCTCAGTCTTTTTCTTAGTGCCCGTTCAAGTTCCTGCAGTTTTCACAGAAAACCCGAGGTTGAGCAGTACATCCCCATATGTATGTATGTAGTGCACTTTCCAGCTGATAAGAAACTTGTGTTCCCAACAAGTAAGGTGAAGGACGGCTTTCACACACAGTTATCTCTCAGAAATGAGCATGTGGAGAGACATTCGTTCAAATACCACAAATGGAACGGGTTGCAGGAGAATCACTTACTCTGGTTTGTCAGGCTGTTTCCTAGTGCCGGTTTGAAGTTCCTACAGTTTTCAATGTAAAACCCAGTTGTAGCTTGTACCTCCCCATATATATGTATGTATTGCAGTGTCCAACTTAATAGAATCTCTGTGTTCCCAACAAGTTATCGGAAGTTCATTTTCACACATATTTCTGTCAGAACTGAGCATGTGTAGAGACGTTTGTTCAACAAGCACAAGGGGATCGGTTTGCAGAGGAATCTCTTATTCCATTTTCTATCTTTGTTCCTAGTGCCGGTTAGAAGTTTCTGCAGAATCACTGTAAACCCGAGTTGGAGCTAGTAACTCCCTATATATATGTATGTAGTGCAGATTAAAAGTGAAAAGAAACTTTGTGTTCCCAACAAGCTAGGTGAAGCACGCCTTTAACACACACTTATCATTCAGAATTGAGCATGTAGAGAGACGTTCGATATACTAGCAAAATGGAAACGTGTTGCAGGAAAAACACTTCTTCTGGATTCTCAGTCTGTTTCCTAGTGCCCGTTCAAGTTCCTGCAATTTTCATTGAAAACCCGAGGTGGAGCTAGTACATCCCCATATATATGTATGTAGTGCACTTTCCAGCTATAAGAAAATTGTGTTCCCAACAAGTAAGGTGAAGGAATGCTTTAACACACAATTTCTCTCAGAAATGAGCATGTGGAGAGACGTTCGTTCAACTAGCACAAAGGGAAAGGGTTGCAGGGGAAACACTTACACAGGTTTCTCTGTTTGTTTCCTAGTGGCTGTTGGAAGTTCCTACAGTTTTCACTGTAAAACCGAGTTGGATCTATTACCTCCCCATATTTATGTATGTAGTGCAGTTTCAAACTGAAGAGATTCTTTCTGTTCTCATCAAGCTAGGTGAAGGACGGCTTTCACACACATTTTTCACTCAGAAATGAGCATGTGGAGAGATGTTCGTTCAACTAACACAAATGGAACGGGTTGCAGGAGAATCACTTACTCTGGTTTCACAAACTGTTTCCTAGTGCCGGTTTTAAGATCCTGCAGTTTTCACTGTAAACCCGATTTGGAGCTAGTACCTCCCCATATATATGTATGTAGTGCAGTTTCCAACTGAAAAGAAACCATGTGTTCCCAACAAGCTAATTGAAGCACGGCTTCCAAACACAGTTATCTCTCCGAAATGATCATGTGGAGAGACGTTCGTTCAACTAACAGAAAGGGAACAGTTTGCAGTTGTAACACGTACTCTGATTTCTCACTCTGTATCCTATTGCCGGTATGAAGTTCCTGCAGTTTACAACGTAAACCCGAGATGAAGCTAGTACTTCCCCATATATATGTATGTAGTGCAGATTCCAACTGAAAAGAATCTTTGTGTTCCCTACAAGGAAGGTGAAAGGCAGCTTTCACACACAGTTTTCTCTCAGAAATGAGCATGTGGAGAGACATTCGTTCAACTAGCTCAAAGGGAACGGGTTGCAGGAGAAACACTTAAACAGATTTCTCAGTCTGTTTCCTAGTGCCGGTTGATGTTCGTGCATTTTTCACTAAAAAACCGAGTTGGAGCTATTACTTCCCCATATATATGTATGTATTGCAGTTTTCATCTGAAAAGAAAATTTGTGTTCCCATCAAGTTAGGTGAAGAACGGCTTTCACTCACAATTATCTCTCAGAAGTGAGAAGGTAGAGAGACTTTCTTTCAACTAACAGAACTGGAACTGGCTGCAGGAGAATCTCGTACTCTTGTTTCTCACTCTGTTTCCTAGGGCCGGTTTGAAGTTCCTGCAGTTTTAACCATAAACTCGAGATGGATTTAGAACCTACCCTTAAAAATTTATGCAGTGCAGATTCCAACTGAAAAGAAACCTTGTGTTCCTTACAAGCTAGGTAAAGGAAGGCTTTCACAAACAATTATATGTCAGAAATGAGCATGTGGAGAGAAGTTCGTTCAAATAGCACAAGGCGAATCTTTTGCAGGATAAACGCTCACTCTGGTTTCTCATTCTGTTTCCTAGTGCCAGTTTGAAATTCCTAGACTTTTCAATTTAAAACCGATTTGGAGCTAGTACCTCCCCATATACATGAAAGTAGTGTACTTGCCAACTGAAAAGAAAGAATATGTTCCCAACAAGCTAGGTTAAGGACGGCTTTCACACACATTTATCTTTCAGAACAGAGCATGTGTAGAGACGTTCGTTCAACTAGCACAAGATGAACGGTTTGCAGGATAATCTCTTACACTGTCTTCTCTCTATGTTCCTAATTCCGGTTTGAATTTCCTGCAGTTTTCACTTTAAACACAAATTCGAGCTTGTACCTCCCTATATATATGTATGAAGTGCAGATTCCTAATGAAAAGAAACTTTGTTTTCCCAATTAGCTAGGTGAAGCACGCCTTTAACACACACTTTTCTGTCAGAGCTGAGTATATAGAGATACGTTCTTTCAACTAGAACAATGGGAACGTGCTGCAGGAGAATCACTTACTCTGATTTCTCAGTCTGTTTCTTAGAACGGGTTTGAAGTTCCTACAGTTTTTACAGTAAAACACATTTGGAGCTAGCGCCTCCCAATATATATGTAAATAGTGCAGTTTCCAACTGAAATGTAACGTTGTTTCCAAACAAGTTAGGTGAAGTACGGCTTTCACACACACATATTTCTCAGAACGGAACATGTGGAGAGACGTTCGGTGAAATAGCACAATGGGAACGGGTTGCAGGAGAATCACTTACTCTGGGCTCTCAGGCTGTTTCCTAGTGCCTGTTTCAAGTTCCTGCAGTTTTCACTGTAAAAACGAGTTGCAACTAGTACCTCCCTATATATATATGTGTATTGTGCAGTTTCTAACTGAAATGAAACTCTGTGTTCCCAACAAGCTAATTGAAGCACGGCTACCACACACAGTTATATCTCAGAAATCAGCATGTGGAGAGACGTTCGTTCAACTAGCTCAAAGGGAAGGGGTTGCATGGGAAACACTTACACATGTTTCTCAGTCTGATTCCTAGTGCCTGTTGGAAGTTCCTAGAGTTTGAACTGTAATTCCGAGTTGGAGCTAGTACCTTCCTATAAATATGTATGTCGTGCAGATTCCACCTGAAAAGAAACCTTGTGTTCCCTACAAGCTAGGTGAAGGACGGCTTTCACACACACATATCTCTCAGAATTGAGCATGTGGAGAGACTTTCGTTCAACTAGCACAAAGTGAGCGGTTTTGCAGGAGAAACACTAACAATTTTTCTCAGTCATTTTCCAAGTGCTGGTTTGAAATTCCTGCAGTTTTCCCAGAAAAATGCTTTCGAGCTATTACCTCACCATATATGTATGTAGTGCACTTTCCAGCTGAAAAGAAACTTGTGTTCCCAAAAAGTAAATTGAAGGGCGGCTTTCACACACATTTATCTCTCAGTAATGAGCATCTGGAGAGACGTTCACTCAACTAGCTCTAATAGACCGGTTTGCAGGAGAAACTCTTACACAGGTTTTCTTTCGTTTTCCTAGTGCTGGTTTTGAAATTCCTGCAGTTTTCACAGAAAACAGCTATGGAGCTATTACCTCACCATATATGTATGTAGTGAACTTTCCAGCTGAAAAGAGACTTGTGTTCCCTACAAGAAAGTTGAAGGTTGGCTTTAACACACAATTATCTCACAGAAATGAGCATGTGGAGAGATGTTCGTTCAACTAACACAAATGGAACGGTTTGCAGGAGAATCACTTACTCTGGTTTCACAAACTGTTTCCTAGTGCCGGTTGGAAGTTCCTGCAGTTTTCAGTGTAAACACGAGTTGGAGCTAGTACTTAACCATATATACGTATGCAGTGCATTTTCCAACTGAAAGGAAACTTTGTATTCCCAACAAGCTAGTTGAAGGACCGCTTTCACCCACACTTATCACTCAGATCTGAGCATGTGGAGAGACGTTCGTTCAACTAGCACAAATGGAACGGGTTGCAGGATAAACTCTTACTCTGGTTTCTCTCTCTGTTCATAATGCCGGTTTGAAGTTCCTGCAGTTTTCACTGTAAACCCGAGTTGGAGCTAGTACCTCCCTATAAATATGTATGTAGTGCAGATTCCAACTGAAAAGAAACTTTGTGTTCCCGACAAGCTAGGAGAAGCACGCCTTTAACACACAATTATCTGTCAGAACTGAGCATTTAGAGAGACCTTCGATCAACTAGCACAATGGAAACGCGTTCCAGGAAAAACAGTCCTTCTGGATCCTCAGTCTGTTTCCTGTTGCCCGTTCAAGTTCCTGCAGTTTTCACTGAAAACCCGAGGTTGAGCAGTACATCCCCATATATATGTATGTAGTGCAGTTTCCAGCTGATAAGAAACTTGTGTTCCCAACCAGTAAGTTGAAGGACGGCTTTCACACACACTTTTCCCTCAGAAATGAGCATGTGGAGAGACGTTCGTTCAACTAGCTCAAAGGGAACGGGTTGCAGGGGAAACACTTACACAGGTTTCTCAGTCTGATTCCTAGTTCCTGTTTGATGTTCCTGCAGCTTTCAGTGTAATACCGTGTTGGATCTATTACCTCCCCATATTTATGTATGTAGTGCAGTTTCAAACTGAAGAGACATTTTCCGTTCCCATGAAGCTAGGTGAAGGACGGCTTTCACACACACTTTTCCCTCAGAAGAGATCATGTAGAGAGATATTCGTTCAAATACCACAAATGGAACTTTTTGTAGGAGAATCACTTACTCTGCTTTCTCAGGATGTTTCCTAGGGCCTGTTTGATGTTCCTGCAGCTTTCAGTGTAATACCGAGTTGGAGCTTGTACCAGCCCATATATATGTATGTAGTGTAGTGTCCAACTTAATAGAATCTCTGTGTTCCCAACAAGTTATCGGAAGTTCGTTTTCACACACACATATCTGTCAGAAATGAGTATGTGTAGAGACGTTTGTTCAACAAGCACAAGGGGATCGGTTTGCAGAGGAATCTCTTATTCCATTTTCTATCTTTGTTCCTAGTGCCGGTTAGAAGTTTCTGCAGAATCACTGTAAACCCGAGTTGGAGCTAGTAACTCCCTATATATATGTATGTAGTGCAGATTAAAAGTGAAAAGAAACTTTGTGTTCCCAACAAGCTAGGTGAAGCACGCCTTTAACACACACTTATCATTCAGAATTGAGCATGTAGAGAGACGTTCGATATACTAGCAAAATGGAAACGTGTTGCAGGAAAAACACTTCTTCTGGATTCTCAGTCTGTTTCCTAGTGCCCGTTCAAGTTCCTGCAATTTTCATTGAAAACCCGAGGTGGAGCTAGTACATCCCCATATATATGTATGTAGTGCACTTTCCAGCTATAAGAAAATTGTGTTCCCAACAAGTAAGGTGAAGGAATGCTTTAACACACAATTTCTCTCAGAAATGAGCATGTGGAGAGACGTTCGTTCAACTAGCACAAAGGGAAAGGGTTGCAGGGGAAACACTTACACAGGTTTCTCTGTTTGTTTCCTAGTGGCTGTTGGAAGTTCCTACAGTTTTCACTGTAAAACCGAGTTGGATCTATTACCTCCCCATATTTATGTATGTAGTGCAGTTTCAAACTGAAGAGATTCTTTCTGTTCTCATCAAGCTAGGTGAAGGACGGCTTTCACACACATTTTTCACTCAGAAATGAGCATGTGGAGAGATGTTCGTTCAACTAACACAAATGGAACGGGTTGCAGGAGAATCACTTACTCTGGTTTCACAAACTGTTTCCTAGTGCCGGTTTTAAGATCCTGCAGTTTTCACTGTAAACCCGATTTGGAGCTAGTACCTCCCCATATATATGTATGTAGTGCAGTTTCCAACTGAAAAGAAACCATGTGTTCCCAACAAGCTAATTGAAGCACGGCTTCCAAACACAGTTATCTCTCCGAAATGATCATGTGGAGAGACGTTCGTTCAACTAACAGAAAGGGAACAGTTTGCAGTTGTAACACGTACTCTGATTTCTCACTCTGTATCCTATTGCCGGTATGAAGTTCCTGCAGTTTACAACGTAAACCCGAGATGAAGCTAGTACCTCCCCATATATATGTATGTAGTGCAGATTCCAACTGAAAAGAATCTTTGTGTTCCCTACAAGGAAGGTGAAAGGCAGCTTTCACACACAGTTTTCTCTCAGAAATGAGCATGTGGAGAGACATTCGTTCAACTAGCTCAAAGGGAACGGGTTGCAGGAGAAACACTTAAACAGATTTCTCAGTCTGTTTCCTAGTGCCGGTTGATGTTCGTGCATTTTTCACTAAAAAACCGAGTTGGAGCTATTACTTCCCCATATATATGTATGTATTGCAGTTTTCATCTGAAAAGAAAATTTGTGTTCCCATCAAGTTAGGTGAAGAACGGCTTTCACTCACAATTATCTCTCAGAAGTGAGAAGGTAGAGAGACTTTCTTTCAACTAACAGAACTGGAACTGGCTGCAGGAGAATCTCGTACTCTTGTTTCTCACTCTGTTTCCTAGGGCCGGTTTGAAGTTCCTGCAGTTTTAACCATAAACTCGAGATGGATTTAGAACCTACCCTTAAAAATTTATGCAGTGCAGATTCCAACTGAAAAGAAACCTTGTGTTCCTTACAAGCTAGGTAAAGGAAGGCTTTCACAAACAATTATATGTCAGAAATGAGCATGTGGAGAGAAGTTCGTTCAAATAGCACAAGGCGAATCTTTTGCAGGATAAATGCTCACTCTGGTTTCTCATTCTGTTTCCTAGTGCCAGTTTGAAATTCCTAGACTTTTCAATTTAAAACCGATTTGGAGCTAGTACCTCCCCATATACATGAAAGTAGTGTACTTGCCAACTGAAAAGAAAGAATATGTTCCCAACAAGCTAGGTTAAGGACGGCTTTCACACACATTTATCTTTCAGAACAGAGCATGTGTAGAGACGTTCGTTCAACTAGCACAAGATGAACGGTTTGCAGGATAATCTCTTACACTGTCTTCTCTCTATGTTCCTAATTCCGGTTTGAATTTCCTGCAGTTTTCACTTTAAACACAAATTCGAGCTTGTACCTCCCTATATATATGTATGAAGTGCAGATTCCTAATGAAAAGAAACTTTGTTTTCCCAATTAGCTAGGTGAAGCACGCCTTTAACACACACTTTTCTGTCAGAGCTGAGTATATAGAGATACGTTCTTTCAACTAGAACAATGGGAACGTGCTGCAGGAGAATCACTTACTCTGATTTCTCAGTCTGTTTCTTAGAACGGGTTTGAAGTTCCTACAGTTTTTACAGTAAAACACATTTGGAGCTAGCGCCTCCCAATATATATGTAAATAGTGCAGTTTCCAACTGAAATGTAACGTTGTTTCCAAACAAGTTAGGTGAAGTACGGCTTTCACACACACATATTTCTCAGAACGGAACATGTGGAGAGACGTTCGGTGAAATAGCACAATGGGAACGGGTTGCAGGAGAATCACTTACTCTGGGCTCTCAGGCTGTTTCCTAGTGCCTGTTTCAAGTTCCTGCAGTTTTCACTGTAAAAACGAGTTGCAACTAGTACCTCCCTATATATATATGTGTATTGTGCAGTTTCTAACTGAAAAGAAACTCTGTGTTCCCAACAAGCTAATTGAAGCACGGCTACCACACACAGTTATATCTCAGAAATCAGCATGTGGAGAGACGTTCGTTCAACTAGCTCAAAGGGAAGGGGTTGCATGGGAAACACTTACACATGTTTCTCAGTCTGATTCCTAGTGCCTGTTGGAAGTTCCTAGAGTTTGAACTGTAATTCCGAGTTGGAGCTAGTACCTTCCTATAAATATGTATGTCGTGCAGATTCCACCTGAAAAGAAACCTTGTGTTCCCTACAAGCTAGGTGAAGGACGGCTTTCACACACACATATCTCTCAGAATTGAGCATGTGGAGAGACTTTCGTTCAACTAGCACAAAGTGAGCGGTTTTGCAGGAGAAACACTAACAATTTTTCTCAGTCATTTTCCAAGTGCTGGTTTGAAATTCCTGCAGTTTTCCCAGAAAAATGCTTTCGAGCTATTACCTCACCATATATGTATGTAGTGCACTTTCCAGCTGAAAAGAAACTTGTGTTCCCAAAAAGTAAATTGAAGGGCGGCTTTCACACACATTTATCTCTCAGTAATGAGCATCTGGAGAGACGTTCACTCAACTAGCTCTAATAGACCGGTTTGCAGGAGAAACTCTTACACAGGTTTTCTTTCGTTTTCCTAGTGCTGGTTTTGAAATTCCTGCAGTTTTCACAGAAAACAGCTATGGAGCTATTACCTCACCATATATGTATGTAGTGAACTTTCCAGCTGAAAAGAGACTTGTGTTCCCTACAAGAAAGTTGAAGGTTGGCTTTAACACACAATTATCTCACAGAAATGAGCATGTGGAGAGATGTTCGTTCAACTAACACAAATGGAACGGTTTGCAGGAGAATCACTTACTCTGGTTTCACAAACTGTTTCCTAGTGCCGGTTGGAAGTTCCTGCAGTTTTCAGTGTAAACACGAGTTGGAGCTAGTACTTAACCATATATACGTATGCAGTGCATTTTCCAACTGAAAGGAAACTTTGTATTCCCAACAAGCTAGTTGAAGGACCGCTTTCACCCACACTTATCACTCAGATCTGAGCATGTGGAGAGACGTTCGTTCAACTAGCACAAATGGAACGGGTTGCAGGATAAACTCTTACTCTGGTTTCTCTCTCTGTTCATAATGCCGGTTTGAAGTTCCTGCAGTTTTCACTGTAAACCCGAGTTGGAGCTAGTACCTCCCTATAAATATGTATGTAGTGCAGATTCCAACTGAAAAGAAACTTTGTGTTCCCGACAAGCTAGGAGAAGCACGCCTTTAACACACAATTATCTGTCAGAACTGAGCATTTAGAGAGACCTTCGATCAACTAGCACAATGGAAACGCGTTCCAGGAAAAACAGTCCTTCTGGATCCTCAGTCTGTTTCCTGTTGCCCGTTCAAGTTCCTGCAGTTTTCACTGAAAACCCGAGGTTGAGCAGTACATCCCCATATATATGTATGTAGTGCAGTTTCCAGCTGATAAGAAACTTGTGTTCCCAACCAGTAAGTTGAAGGACGGCTTTCACACACACTTTTCCCTCAGAAATGAGCATGTGGAGAGACGTTCGTTCAACTAGCTCAAAGGGAACGGGTTGCAGGGGAAACACTTACACAGGTTTCTCAGTCTGATTCCTAGTTCCTGTTTGATGTTCCTGCAGCTTTCAGTGTAATACCGTGTTGGATCTATTACCTCCCCATATTTATGTATGTAGTGCAGTTTCAAACTAAAGAGACATTTTCCGTTCCCATGAAGCTAGGTGAAGGACGGCTTTCACACACACTTTTCCCTCAGAAGAGATCATGTAGAGAGATATTCGTTCAAATACCACAAATGGAACTTTTTGTAGGAGAATCACTTACTCTGCTTTCTCAGGATGTTTCCTAGGGCCTGTTTGATGTTCCTGCAGCTTTCAGTGTAATACCGAGTTGGAGCTTGTACCAGCCCATATATATGTATGTAGTGCAGTTTCCAACTGAAAAGAAACCATGTGTTCCCAACAAGCTAATTGAAGCACGGCTTCCACACACAGTTATCTCTCCGAAATGAGCATGTGGAGAGACGTTCGTTCAACAAACATAAAGGGAATAGGTTGCATTTGTAACACATACTTAGGTTTCTCAATCTGTATCCTAATGCCGGTTTGAATTTCCTGCAGTTTACACCGTAAACCCGAGGTTAAGCTAGTACCTCCCAATATATATGTATGTAGTGCAGATTCTAACTGAAAAGAATCATTGTGTTCCCAACAAGCTAGGTGAAGTACGGCTTCCACACTCAAATATATGTCTGAACTGAGCATATGTAGAGACGTTCGTTCCAGTATCACAAGGGGAACGGGATGCTGGAGCAACACTTAATCTGCTATTTAGGTGTGTTTCCTAGTGCCGGTTTGAAGTTCCTACAGTTTTTACTTTAACCACGAGTTGGAGATAGTACCTCCCAATATATACATATGCAGTGCAGAATCCACCTGAAAAGAATCCTTGTGTTCCCTACAAGTTAGGTAAAGGACGGCTTTCACACACACTTATCTCTCAGAACTGAGCATGTGGAGAGATTATCGTTCAAATAGCACAAGGGAAACGGGTTGCAGGAGAAACACTTAAACAGTTTTCTCAGTCTGTTTCCTAGTGCCGGTTGATGTTCGTGCATTTTTCACTCTAAAACCGAGTTGGAGCTATTACTTCCCCATATATATGTATGTATTGCAGTTTTCAACTGAAAAGAAACTTTGTGTTCCCATCAAGTTAGTTGAAGAACGGCATTCACTCACACTTATCTCTCAGAAGTGAGAAGGTAGAGAGACTTACTTTCAACTAACTGAAGTGGAACTGGTTGCAGGAGAATCTCGTACTCTTTTTTCTCAGGCTGTTTCCTAGTGCCGGTTTGAAGTTCCTGCAGTTTTAACCATAAACTCGAGATGGATTTAGTACCTACCCTTAAATATTTATGCAGTGCAGATTCCAACTGAAAAGAAACCTTGTGTTCCTTACAAGCTAGGTAAAGGAAGGCTTTCACAAACAATTATATGTCAGAAATGAGCATGTGGAGAGACGTTCGTTCAAATAGCAGCAGGGGAACGGTTTGCAGAATAAACACTCACTCTGGTTTCTCATTCTGTTCCCTAGTGCCAGTTTGAATTTCCTAGAGTTTTCAATTTAAACCCGAGTTGGAGCTAGTACATCCCCATATACATGAAAGTAGTATACTTTCCAACTGAAAAGAAAGAATATGTTCCCAACTAGCTAGGTGAAGGACGGCTTTCACACACACTTATCTTTCAGAACAGAGCATGTGTAGAGACGTTCGTTCAACTAGCAAAAGGTGAACGGTTTGCAGGATAAACTCTTACTCTGGCTTCTCTCTATGTTCCTAGTTCCGGTTTGAATTTCCTGCAGTTTTCACTTTAAACACAATTTCGAGCTTGTACCACCCTATATATATATATGAAGTGCAGATTCCTAATGAAAAGAAACTTTGTTTTCCCAATTAGCTAGGTGAAGCACGCCTTTAACACACACTTTTCTGTCAGAGCTGAGTATATAGAGATACGTTCTTTCAACTAGAACAATGGAACGGGTTGCAGGAGAATCATTTACTCTAATTTCTCAGTCTGTTTCTTAGTTCCGGTTTGAAGTTCCTGCAGTTTTTACAGTAAAACCCATTTGGAGCTAGCGCCTCCCAATATATATGTAAATAGTGCAGTTTCCAACTGAAATTTAGCGTTGTTTTCCCAACAAGTTAGGTGAAGTACGGCTTTCACACACACATATTACTCAGAAACGAACATGTGGAGAGACGTTCGGTGAAATAGCACAATGGGAACGGGTTGCAGGAGAAACACTTACTCTGGTCTCTCAGGGTGATTCCTAGTACCGGTTTCAAGTTCCTGTAGTTTTCACTGTAAACATGAGTTGCAACTAGTACCTCCCTATATATATGTATATTGTGCAGTTTCTAAATGAAAAGAAACTCTGTGTTCCCAACAATCTAATTGAAGCAAGGCTACCACACACAGTTATATCTCAGAAATGAGCATGTGGAGAGACGTTCATTCAACTAGCTCAAAGGGAACGGGTTGCAGGGGAAACACTTACACAGGTTTCTCAGTCTGATCCTAGTGCCTGTTGGAAGTTCCTACAGTTTGCACTGTAAATCCGAGTTGGAGCTAGTACCTCCCTATAAATATGTATGTCGTGCAGATTCCACCTGAAAAGAAACCTTGTGTTCCCTACAAGCTAGGTGAAGGACGGCTTTCAGACACACTTATCTCTCAGAATTGAGCATTTGGAGAGACTGTCGTTCAACTAGCACAAAGTGAGCGGTTTTGCAGGAGAAACACTTACTCTTGTTTCTCAGTCGTTTTCCAAGTGCTGGTTTGAAATTCCTGCAGTTTTCCTAGAAAACTGCTTTGGAGCTATTACCTCACCATATATGTATGTAGTGCACTTTCCAGCTGAAAAGAAACTTGTGTTCCCAAAAAGTAAGTTGAAGGACGGCTTTCACACACATTTATCTCTCAGAAATGAGCATCTGGACAGACGTTCACTCAACTAGCTCTAAGAGACCGGTTTGCAGGAGAAACCCTTACACAGGTTTCTCAGTCCTTTTCCTAGTGCTGGTTTGAAATTCCTTCAGTTTTCACAGAAAACTGCTTTGGAGCTATTACCTCAACATATATGTATGTAGTGCACTTTCCAGTTGAATAGAAACTTGTGTTCCCAACAAGAAAGTTGAAGGGCGGCTTTCCCACACACCTATCTCTCAGAAATTAGCATGTGGAGAGAAGTTCGTTCAACTAACACAAGTGGAACGGGTTGCAGGAGAATCACTTACTCTGGTTTCACAAACTGTTTCCTGGTGCCGTTTCGAAGTTCCTGCAGTTTTCACTGTAAACACGAGTTGGAGCTAATACCTCCCCATATATATGTATGCAGTGCAGTTTCCAACTGAAACGAAACTTTGTGTTCCCAACAAGCTAGTTGTAGGACGGTTTTCACACACACTTCTCTCTCAGAACTGAGCATGTGGAGAGACGTTCGTTCAAGTAGCACACATGGAACGGGTTGCAGGATAAACTCTTACTCTGGTTTCTCTCTCTGTTCATAATGCCGGTTTGAAGTTCCTGCAGTTTTCACTGTAAACCCGAGTTGGAGCTAGTGCCTCCCTATAAATATATATGTAGTGCAGATTCCAACTGTAAAGAAACTTTCTGTTCCCGACAAGCTAGTGGAAGCACGCCTTTAACACACACTTATCTGTCAGAACTGAGCATTTAGAGAGACCTTCGATCAACTAGCACAATGGAAACGCATTCCAGGAAAAATACTCCTTCAAGATTCTCAGTCTGTTTCTTAGTGCCCGTGCAATTTCCTGCAGTATTCACTGAAAACCCGAGGTTGAGCAGTACATCCCCATACATATGTATGTAGTGCACTTTCCAGCTGAACAGTAACTTGTGTTCCCTACAAGCTAGGTTAAGGACGGCTTTCACACACACTTATCTCTCAGAACTGAGCATGTGGAGAGATATTCGTTCAAATAGCACAAGGGAAACGGGTTGCAGGAGCAACATTACTCTGGTTTGCAGTCTGTTTCCTAGAGCCGTTTTGATGTTCCTACAGTTTTCGAATTAAACCCGAGTTGGAGCTAGTACCTCCCCATATATATGAATGTAGCACACTTTCAAACTCGAAAGAAACTATGTGTTCCCAACAAGCTAGGTGAAGGATGGCTTTCACACACACTTATCTCTCAAATCTGAGCATGTGGAGAGACTGTCGTTCTACAAGCACAAAGTGAGCGGTTTTGCAGGAGAAACATTTACTCTGGTTTCTCAGAATATATCCTAGTGCTGGTTTGAAGATCCTGCAGTTTTCACTGTAAAACCGTGTTGGAGCTTGTACCTCACCATATATATGTATGTAGCGCACTATCCAGCTGAAAAGAAACTTGTGTTCCCATCAATAAAGTTGAAGGACTGCTTTCACACACACTTATCTCTCAGAACTGAGCATGAGGAGAGACGTTCGTTCAACTAGCACAAATGGAACGTGTTGAAGGTAAACTCTTACTCTGATTTCTCCCTCTGTTCATAATGCCGGTTTGAAGTTCCTGCAGTTTTCACTGTAAACCCGATTTGGAGCTAGTACCTCCCTATAAATATGTATGTAGTGCAGATTCCAACTGAAAAGAATATTTGTGTTTCCAACAAGCTAGGAGAATCACGCCTTTAACACACACTTATCTGTCAGAACTGAGCATTTAGAGAGACCATCGATCAGCTAGCAAAATGGAAACGCGTTCCAGGGAAAACACTTCTTCTGGATTCTCAGTCTGTTTCCTAGTTCCCGTGCAAGTTCCTGTAGTTTCCACTGAAAACCCGAGGTTGAGCAGTACATCCCTATATATATGTATGTAGTGCACTTTCCAGCTGATAAGAAACTTGTGTTTCCAAAAAGTAAGGTGAAGGACGGCTTTCACACACACTTTTCTCTCAGAAATGAGCATGTGGAGAGACGTTCGTTCAACTAGCTCAAAGGGAACGGGTTGCAGGGGAAACACTTACACAGGTTTCTCAGTCTGATTCCTAGTTCCTGTTGGAAGTTCAAACAGTTTGCACTGTAAAACCGTGTTGGATCTATTACCTCCCCATATTTATGTATGTAGTGCAGTTTCAAACTGAAGAGATACTTTCCGTTCCCATCAAGCTAGGTGAAGGACGGCTTTCACACACATTTTCCCTCAGAAATGTCCATGTAGAGAGACATTCGTTCAAATACCACAAATGGAACTTGTTGTAGGAGAATCACTTACTCTGGTTTCTCAGGCTGTTTCCTAGGGCCTGTTTCATGTTCCTGCAGCTTTCAGTGTAATACCGAGTTGGAGCTTGTACCAGCCCATATATATGTAAGTAGTGCAGTTTCCAATTGAAAAGAAACTTTGTGTTCCCAACAAGTTAATTGAAGCACGGCTTCCACACACAGTTATCTCTCCGAAATAAGCATGTGGAGAGACGTTCTTTCAACAAACATAAAGGGAATAGGTTGCATTTGTAACACGTACTCAGGTTTCTGAATCTGTATCCTAATGCCGGTTTGAATTTCCTGCAGTTTACAACGTAAACCCGAGGTTAAGCTAGTACCTCCCAATATATATGTATGTAGTGCAGATTCTAACTGAAAAGAATCAATGTGTTCCCAATAAGCTAGGTGAAGTACGGCTTCCACACTCAAATATATGTCTGAACTGAGCATATGGAGATACGTTCGTTCCAGTAGCACAATGGGAACGGGATGCTGGAGCAACACTTAATCTGCTATTTAGGTGTGTTTCCTAGTGCCGGTTTGAAGTTCCTACAGTTTTTACTTTAAACCCGATTTGGAGATAGTACCTCCCAAAATATATATATGCAGTGCAGAATCCACCTGAAAAGAAACCTTGTGTTCCCTACAAGCTAGGTAAAGGACGGCTTTAACACACATTTTCTCTCAGAACTGAGCATGTGGAGAGATATTCGTTCAAAAAGCACAAGGGATACGGGTTGCAGGAGCAACACTACTCTGGTTTCTCAGTCTGTTTCCTAGTGCTGGTTTGACGATCCTGCAGTTTTCACTGTTAAACCGTGTTGGAGCTAGTACCTCACCATATATATGTATGTAGTGCACTTTCCAGCTGAAAAGAAACTTTTGTTCCCAACAAGTAATTTGAAGGGGGTCTTTTACACACACTTATCTCTCAGAAATGAGCATCTGTAGAGACGTTCATTCAACTAGCTCTAAGGGCCCGATTTGCAGGAGAAACCATTACACAGGTTTCTCAGTCGTTTTCCAAGTGCTGGTTTGAAATTCCTGCAGTTTTCACAGAAAACTGCTTTGGATCTATTACCTCACCATATATGTACGTAGTCCACTTTCCAGCTGAAAAGAAACTTGTGTTCCCAACAAGAAAGTTGAAGGGCGGCTTTCACACACACTTATCTCTCAGAAATTAGCATGTGGAGAGACGTTCATTCAACTAACACAAATGGAACGGGTTGCAGGAGAATCACTTGCTCTGGTTTCTCTCTATGTTCATAATGCCGGTTTGAAGTTCCTGCAGTTTTCACTGTAAACCTGAGTTGGAGCTAGTACCTCCCTATAAATATGTATGTATTGCAGATTCCTACTGAAAAGAAACTTTGTGTTCCCGACAAGCAAGGAGAAGCACGCCTTTAACACACACTTATCTGTCAGAACTGAGCATTTAGAGAGACCTTCGATCAACTAGCACAATGGAAACGCGTTCCAGGAAAAATACTTCTTCTGGATTCTCAGTCTTTTTCTTAGTGCCCGTTCAAGTTCCTGCAGTTTTCACAGAAAACCCGAGGTTGAGCAGTACATCCCCATATGTATGTATGTAGTGCACTTTCCAGCTGATAAGAAACTTGTGTTCCCAACAAGTAAGGTGAAGGACGGCTTTCACACACAGTTATCTCTCAGAAATGAGCATGTGGAGAGACATTCGTTCAAATACCACAAATGGAACGGGTTGCAGGAGAATCACTTACTCTGGTTTGTCAGGCTGTTTCCTAGTGCCGGTTTGAAGTTCCTACAGTTTTCAATGTAAAACCCAGTTGTAGCTTGTACCTCCCCATATATATGTATGTATTGCAGTGTCCAACTTAATAGAATCTCTGTGTTCCCAACAAGTTATCGGAAGTTCATTTTCACACATATTTCTGTCAGAACTGAGCATGTGTAGAGAGGTTTGTTCAACAAGCACAAGGGGATCGGTTTGCAGAGGAATCTCTTATTCCATTTTCTATCTTTGTTCCTAGTGCCGGTTAGAAGTTTCTGCAGAATCACTGTAAACCCGAGTTGGAGCTAGTAACTCCCTATATATATGTATGTAGTGCAGATTAAAAGTGAAAAGAAACTTTGTGTTCCCAACAAGCTAGGTGAAGCACGCCTTTAACACACACTTATCATTCAGAATTGAGCATGTAGAGAGACGTTCGATATACTAGCAAAATGGAAACGTGTTGCAGGAAAAACACTTCTTCTGGATTCTCAGTCTGTTTCCTAGTGCCCGTTCAAGTTCCTGCAATTTTCATTGAAAACCCGAGGTGGAGCTAGTACATCCCCATATATATGTATGTAGTGCACTTTCCAGCTATAAGAAAATTGTGTTCCCAACAAGTAAGGTGAAGGAATGCTTTAACACACAATTTCTCTCAGAAATGAGCATGTGGAGAGACGTTCGTTCAACTAGCACAAAGGGAAAGGGTTGCAGGGGAAACACTTACACAGGTTTCTCTGTTTGTTTCCTAGTGGCTGTTGGAAGTTCCTACAGTTTTCACTGTAAAACCGAGTTGGATCTATTACCTCCCCATATTTATGTATGTAGTGCAGCTTCAAACTGAAGAGATACTTTCTGTTCTCATGA
Organism: Camelus bactrianus; assembly: GCF_048773025.1. Taxonomy (NCBI): domain Eukaryota; kingdom Metazoa; phylum Chordata; class Mammalia; order Artiodactyla; family Camelidae; genus Camelus; species Camelus bactrianus. Next base: position 49,142,810 of record NC_133575.1, read on the forward strand.
AGCTAGGTGAAGGACGGCTTTCACACACATTTTTCACTCAGAAATGAGCATGTGGAGAGATGTTCGTTCAACTAACACAAATGGAACGGGTTGCAGGAGAATCACTTACTCTGGTTTCACAAACTGTTTCCTAGTGCCGGTTTTAAGATCCTGCAGTTTTCACTGTAAACCCGATTTGGAGCTAGTACCTCCCCATATATATGTATGTAGTGCAGTTTCCAACTGAAAAGAATCCATGTGTTCCCAACAAGCTAATTGAAGCACGGCATCCAAACACAGTTATCTCTCAGAAATGATCATGTGGAGAGACGTTCGTTCAACTAACAGAAAGGGAACAGGTTGCAGTTGTAACACGTACTGTGATTTCTCATTCTGTATCCTATTGCCGGTATGAAGTTCCTGCAGTTTACACCGTAAACCCGAGATGTAGCTAGTACCTCCCCATATATATGTATGTAGTGCAGATTCCAACTGAAAAGAATCTTAGTGTTCCCTACAAGGAATGTGAAAGGCAGCTTTCACACACAGTTTTCTCTCAGAAATGAGCATGTGGAGAGACATTCGTTCAACTAGCTCAAAGGGAACGGGTTGCAGGAGAAACACTTAAACAGATTTCTCAGTCTGTTTCCTAGTGCCGGTTGATGTTCGTGCATTTTTCACTCAAAAACCGAGTTGGAGCTATTACTTCCCCATATATATGTATGTATTGCAGTTTTCATCTGAAAACAAACTTTGTGTTCCCATCAAGTTAGGTGAAGAACGGCTTTCACTCACACTTATCTCTCAGAAGTGAGAAGGTAGAGAGACTTTCTTTCAACTAACAGAAGTGGAACTGGCTGCAGGAGAATATCGTACTCTTGTTTCTCACTCTGTTTCCTAGGGCCGGTTTGAAATTCCTGCAGTTTTAACCATAAACTCGAGATGGATTTAGAACTTACCCTTAAAATTTTATGCAGTGAAGATTCCAACTGAAAAGAAACCTTGTGTTCCTTACAAGCTAGGTAAAGGAAGGCTTTCACAAACAATTATATGTCAGAAATGAGCATGTGGAGAGAAGTTCGTTCAAATAGCACAAGGCGAATCTTTTGCAGGATAAACGCTCACTCTGGTTTCTCATTCTGTTTCCTAGTGCCAGTTTGAAATTCCTAGACTTTTCAATTTAAACCCGATTTGGAGCTAGTACCTCCCCATATACATGAAAGTAGTGTACTTGCCAACTGAAAAGAAAGAATATGTTCCCAACAAGCTAGGTTAAGGACGGCTTTCACACACATTTATCTTTCAGAACTGAGCATGTGTAGAGACGTTCGTTCAACTAGCAAAAGGTGAACGGTTTGCAGGATAAACTCTTACACTGTCTTCTCTCTAAGTTCCTAATTCCGGTTTGAATTTCCTGCAGTTTTCACTTTAAACACAAATTCGAGCTTGTACCTCCCTATATATATGTATGAAGTGCAGATTCCTAATGAAAAGAAACTTTGTTTTCCCAATTAGCTAGGTGAAGCACGCCTTTAACACACACTTTTCTGTCAGAGCTGAGTATATAGAGATACGTTCTTTCAACTAGAACAATGGGAACGTGCTGCAGGAGAATCACTTACTCTGATTTCTCAGTCTGTTTCTTAGAACCGGTTTGAAGTTCCTACAGGTTTTACAGTAAAACACATTTGGAGTTAGCGCCTCCCAATATATATGTAAATAGTGCAGTTTCCAACTGAAATGTAACGTTGTTTCCCAACAAGTTAGGTGAAGTACGGCTTTCACACACACATATTTCTCAGAACGGAACATGTGGAGGGACGTTCGGTGAAATAGCACAATGGGAACGGGTTGCAGGAGAATCACTTACTCTGGGCTCTCAGGCTGTTTCCTAGTGCCTGTTTCAAGTTCCTGCAGTTTTCACTGTAAAAACGAGTTGCAACTAGTACCTCCCTATATATATGTATATTGTGCAGTTTCTAACTGAAATGAAACTCTGTGTTACCAGCAAGCTAATTGAAGCACGGCTACCACACACTGTTATATCTCAGAAATCAGCATGTGGAGAGACGTTCGTTCAACTAGCTCAAAGGGAAGGGGTTGCATGGGAAACACTTACACATGTTTCTCAGTCTGATTCCTAGTGCCTGTTGGAAGTTCCTAGAGTTTGAACTGTAATTCCGAGTTGGAGCTAGTACCTTCCTATAAATATGTATGTCGTGAAGATTCCACCTGAAAAGAAACCTTGTGTTCCCTACAAGCTAGGTGAAGGACGGCTTTCACACACACATATCTCTCAGAATTGAGCATGTGGAGAGACTTTCGTTCAACTAGCACAAAGTGAGCGGTTTTGCAGGAGAAACACTAAAACTTTTTTCTCAGTCGTTTTCCAAGTGCTGGTTTGAAATTCCTGCAGTTTTCCCAGAAAAATGCTTTGGAGCTATTACCTCACCATATATGTATGTAGTGCACTTTCCAGCTGAAAAGAAACTTGTGTTCCCAAAAAGTAAATTGAAGGGCGGCTTTCACACACATTTATCTCTCAGTAATGAGCATCTGGAGAGACGTTCACTCAACTAGCTCTAAGAGACCGGTTTGCAGGCGAAACTCTTACACAGGTTTTCTTTCGTTTTCCTAGTGCTGGTTTGAAATTCCTGCAGTTTTCACAGAAAACAGCTATGGAGCTATTACCTCACCATATATGTATGTAGTGCACTTTCCAGCTGAAAAGAAACTTGTGTTCCCTACAAGAAAGTTGAAGGTTGGCTTTCACACACAATTATCTCACAGAAATGAGCATGTGGAGAGATGTTCGTTCAACTAACACAAATGGAACCGTTTGCAGGAGAATCACTTACTCTGGTTTCACAAACTGTTTCCTAGTGCCGGTTGGAAGTTCCTGCAGTTTTCAGTGTAAACACGAGTTGGAGCTAGTACTTAACCATATATACGTATGCAGTGCATTTTCCAACTGAAAGGAAACTTTGTATTCCCAACAAGCTAGTTGAAGGACCGCTTTCACCCTCACTTATCTCTCAGATCTGAGCATGTGGAGAGACGTTCGTTCAACTAGCACAAATGGAACGGGTTGCAGGATAAACTCTTACTCTGGTTTCTCTCTCTGTTCATAATGCCGGTTTGAAGTTCCTGCAGTTTTCACTGTAAACCCGAGTTGGAGCTAGTACCTCCCTATAAATATGTATGTAGTGCAGATTCCAACTGAAAAGAAACTTTGTGTTCCCGACAAGCTAGGAGAAGCACGCCTTTAACACACAATTATCTGTCAGAACTGAGCATTTAGAGAGACCTTCGATCAACTAGCACAATGGAAACGCGTTCCAGGAAAAACAGTCCTTCTGGATCCTCAGTCTGTTTCCTGTTGCCCGTGCAAGTTCCTGCAGTTTTCACTGAAAACCCGAGGTTGAGCAGTACATCCCCATATATATGTATGTAGTGCAGTTTCCAGCTGATAAGAAACTTGTGTTCCCAACCAGTAAGTTGAAGGACGGCTTTCACACACACTTTTCTCTCAGAAATGAGCATGTGGAGAGACGTTCGTTCAACTAGCTCAAAGGGAACGGGTTGCAGGGGAAACACTTACACAGGTTTCTCAGTCTGATTCCTAGTTCCTGTTTGATGTTCCTGCAGCTTTCATTGTAATACCGTGTTGGATCTATTACCTCCCCATATTTATGTATGTAGTGCAGTTTCAAACTGAAGAGACATTTTCCGTTCCCATGAAGCTAGGTGAAGGACGGCTTTCACACACACTTATCTCTCAGAACTGAGCATGTGGAGAGATTATCGTTCAAATAGCACAAGGGAAACGGGTTGCAGGAGAAACACTTAAACAGTTTTCTCAGTCTGTTTCCTAGTGCCGGTTGATGTTCGTGCATTTTTCACTCTAAAACCGAGTTGGAGCTATTACTTCCCCATATATATGTATGTATTGCAGTTTTCAACTGAAAAGAAACTTTGTGTTCCCATCAAGTTAGTTGAAGAACGGCATTCACTCAGACTTATCTCTCAGAAGTGAGAAGGTAGAGAGACTTACTTTCAACTAACTGAAGTGGAACTGGTTGCAGGAGAATCTCGTACTCTTTTTTCTCAGGCTGTTTCCTAGTGCCGGTTTGAAGTTCCTGCAGTTTTAACCATAAACTCGAGATGGATTTAGTACCTACCCTTAAATATTTATGCAGTGCAGAATCCAACTGAAAAGAAACCTTGTGTTCCTTACAAGCTAGGTAAAGGAAGGCTTTCACAAACAATTATATGTCAGAAATGAGCATGTGGAGAGACGTTCGTTCAAATAGCAGCAGGGGAACGGTTTGCAGAATAAACACTCACTCTGGTTTCTCAATCTGTTCCCTAGTGCCAGTTTGAATTTCCTAGAGTTTTCAATTTAAACCCGAGTTGGAGCTAGTACATCCCCATATACATGAAAGTAGTATACTTTCCAACTGAAAAGAAAGAATATGTTCCCAACTAGCTAGGTGAAGGACGGCTTTCACACACACTTATCTTTCAGAACTGAGCATGTGTAGAGACGTTCGTTCAACTAGCAAAAGGTGAACGGTTTGCAGGATAAACTCTTACTCTGGCTTCTCTCTATGTTCCTAGTTCCGGTTTGAATTTCCTGCAGTTTTCACTTTAAACACAATTTCGAGCTTGTACCACCCTATATATATATATGAAGTGCAGATTCCTAATGAAAAGAAACTTTGTTTTCCCAATTAGCTAGGTGAAGCACGCCTTTAACACACACTTTTCTGTCAGAGCTGAGTATATAGAGATACGTTCTTTCAACTAGAACAATGGAACGGGTTGCAGGAGAATCATTTACTCTAATTTCTCAGTCTGTTTCTTAGTTCCGGTTTGAATTTCCTGCAGTTTTTACAGTAAAACACATTTGGAGCTAGCGCCTCCCAACATATATGTAAATAGTGCAGTTTCCAACTGAAATTTAACGTTGTTTTCCCAACAAGTTATGTGAAGTACGGCTTTCACACACACATATTTCTCAGAAACGAACATGTGGAGAGACGTTCGGTGAAATAGCACAATGGGAACGGGTTGCAGGAGAAACACTTACTCTGGTCTCTCAGGGTGATTCCTAGTACCGGTTTCAAGTTCCTGTAGTTTTCACTGTAAACATGAGTTGCAACTAGTACCTCCCTATATATATGTATATTGTGCAGTTTCTAAATGAAAAGAAACTCTGTGTTCCCAACAATCTAAATGAAGCAAGGCTACCACACACAGTTATATCTCAGAAATGAGCATGTGGAGAGACGTTCGTTCAACTAGCTCAAAGGGAACGGGTTGCAGGGGAAATACTTACACAGGTTTCTCAGTCTGATTCCTAGTGCCTGTTGGAAGTTCCTACAGTTTGCACTGTAAATCCGAGTTGGAGCTAGTACCTCCCTATAAATACGTATGTCGTGCAGATTCCACCTGAAAAGAAACCTTGTGTTCCCTACAAGCTAGGTGAAGGACGGCTTTCAGACACACTTATCTCTCAGAATTGAGCATTTGGAGAGACTGTCGTTCAACTAGCACAAAGTGAGCGGTTTTGCAGGAGAAACACTTACTCTTGTTTCTCAGTCGTTTTCCAAGTGCTGGTTTGAAATTCCTGCAGTTTTCCTAGAAAACTGCTTTGGAGCTATTACCTCACCATATATGTATGTAGTGCACTTTCCAGCTGAAAAGAAACTTGTGTTCCCAAAAAGTAAGTTGAAGGACGGCTTTCACACACATTTATCTCTCAGAAATGAGCATGTGGAGAGACATTCGTTCAAATACCACAAATGGAACGGGTTGCAGGAGAATCACTTACTCTGGTTTGTCAGGCTGTTTCCTAGTGCCGGTTTGAAGTTCCTACAGTTTTCAATGTAAAACCCAGTTGTAGCTTGTACCTCCCCATATATATGTATGTATTGCAGTGTCCAACTTAATAGAATCTCTGTGTTCCCAACAAGTTATCGGAAGTTCGTTTTCACACACACATATCTGTCAGAAATGAGTATGTGTAGAGACGTTTGTTCAACAAGCACAAGGGGATCGGTTTGCAGAGGAATCTCTTATTCCATTTTCTATCTTTGTTCCTAGTGCCGGTTAGAAGTTTCTGCAGAATCACTGTAAACCCGAGTTGGAGCTAGTAACTCCCTATATATATGTATGTAGTGCAGATTAAAAGTGAAAAGAAACTTTGTGTTCCCAACAAGCTAGGTGAAGCACGCCTTTAACACACACTTATCATTCAGAATTGAGCATGTAGAGAGACGTTCGATATACTAGCAAAATGGAAACGTGTTGCAGGAAAAACACTTCTTCTGGATTCTCAGTCTGTTTCCTAGTGCCCGTTCAAGTTCCTGCAATTTTCATTGAAAACCCGAGGTGGAGCTAGTACATCCCCATATATATGTATGTAGTGCACTTTCCAGCTATAAGAAACTTGTGTTCCCAACAAGTAAGGTGAAGGAATGCTTTAACACACAATTTCTCTCAGAAATGAGCATGTGGAGAGACGTTCGTTCAACTAGCACAAAGGGAAAGGGTTGCAGGGGAAACACTTACACAGGTTTCTCTGTTTGTTTCCTAGTGGCTGTTGGAAGTTCCTACAGTTTTCACTGTAAAACCGAGTTGGATCTATTACCTCCCCATATTTATGTATGTAGTGCAGTTTCAAACTGAAGAGATTCTTTCTGTTCTCATGAAGCTAGGTGAAGGACGGCTTTCACACACATTTTTCACTCAGAAATGAGCATGTGGAGAGATGTTCGTTCAACTAACACAAATGGAACGGGTTGCAGGAGAATCACTTACTCTGGTTTCACAAACTGTTTCCTAGTGCCGGTTTTAAGATCCTGCAGTTTTCACTGTAAACCCGATTTGGAGCTAGTACCTCCCCATATATATGTATGTAGTGCAGTTTCCAACTGAAAAGAATCCATGTGTTCCCAACAAGCTAATTGAAGCACGGCATCCAAACACAGTTATCTCTCAGAAATGATCATGTGGAGAGACGTTCGTTCAACTAACAGAAAGGGAACAGGTTGCAGTTGTAACACGTACTGTGATTTCTCATTCTGTATCCTATTGCCGGTATGAAGTTCCTGCAGTTTACACCGTAAACCCGAGATGTAGCTAGTACCTCCCCATATATATGTATGTAGTGCAGATTCCAACTGAAAAGAATCTTAGTGTTCCCTACAAGGAATGTGAAAGGCAGCTTTCACACACAGTTTTCTCTCAGAAATGAGCATGTGGAGAGACATTCGTTCAACTAGCTCAAAGGGAACGGGTTGCAGGAGAAACACTTAAACAGATTTCTCAGTCTGTTTCCTAGTGCCGGTTGATGTTCGTGCATTTTTCACTCAAAAACCGAGTTGGAGCTATTACTTCCCCATATATATGTATGTATTGCAGTTTTCATCTGAAAACAAACTTTGTGTTCCCATCAAGTTAGGTGAAGAACGGCTTTCACTCACACTTATCTCTCAGAAGTGAGAAGGTAGAGAGACTTTCTTTCAACTAACAGAAGTGGAACTGGCTGCAGGAGAATATCGTACTCTTGTTTCTCACTCTGTTTCCTAGGGCCGGTTTGAAATTCCTGCAGTTTTAACCATAAACTCGAGATGGATTTAGAACTTACCCTTAAAATTTTATGCAGTGAAGATTCCAACTGAAAAGAAACCTTGTGTTCCTTACAAGCTAGGTAAAGGAAGGCTTTCACAAACAATTATATGTCAGAAATGAGCATGTGGAGAGAAGTTCGTTCAAATAGCACAAGGCGAATCTTTTGCAGGATAAACACTCACTCTGGTTTCTCATTCTGTTTCCTAGTGCCAGTTTGAAATTCCTAGACTTTTCAATTTAAACCCGATTTGAAGCAAGTACCTCCCCATATACATGAAAGTAGTGTACTTGCCAACTGAAAAGAAAGAATATGTTCCCAACAACCTAGGTTAAGGACGGCTTTCACACACATTTATCTTTCAGAACTGAGCATGTGTAGAGACGTTCGTTCAACTAGCAAAAGGTGAACGGTTTGCAGGATAAACTCTTACACTGTCTTCTCTCTATGTTCCTAATTCCGGTTTGAATTTCCTGCAGTTTTCACTTTAAACACAAATTCGAGCTTGTACCTCCCTATATATATGTATGAAGTGCAGATTCCTAATGAAAAGAAACTTTGTTTTCCCAATTAGCTAGGTGAAGCACGCCTTTAACACACACTTTTCTGTCAGAGCTGAGTATATAGAGATACGTTCTTTCAACTAGAACAATGGGAACGTGCTGCAGGAGAATCACTTACTCTGATTTCTCAGTCTGTTTCTTAGAACCGGTTTGAAGTTCCTACAGGTTTTACAGTAAAACACATTTGGAGTTAGCGCCTCCCAATATATATGTAAATAGTGCAGTTTCCAACTGAAATGTAACGTTGTTTCCCAACAAGTTAGGTGAAGTACGGCTTTCACACACACATATTTCTCAGAACGGAACATGTGGAGGGACGTTCGGTGAAATAGCACAATGGGAACGGGTTGCAGGAGAATCACTTACTCTGGGCTCTCAGGCTGTTTCCTAGTGCCTGTTTCAAGTTCCTGCAGTTTTCACTGTAAAAACGAGTTGCAACTAGTACCTCCCTATATATATGTATATTGTGCAGTTTCTAACTGAAATGAAACTCTGTGTTACCAGCAAGCTAATTGAAGCACGGCTACCACACACAGTTATATCTCAGAAATCAGCATGTGGAGAGACGTTCGTTCAACTAGCTCAAAGGGAAGGGGTTGCATGGGAAACACTTACACATGTTTCTCAGTCTGATTCCTAGTGCCTGTTGGAAGTTCCTAGAGTTTGAACTGTAATTCCGAGTTGGAGCTAGTACCTTCCTATAAATATGTATGTCGTGCAGATTCCACCTGAAAAGAAACCTTGTGTTCCCTACAAGCTAGGTGAAGGACGGCTTTCACACACACATATCTCTCAGAATTGAGCATGTGGAGAGACTTTTGTTCAACTAGCACAAAGTGAGCGGTTTTGCAGGAGAAACACTAAAACTTTTTTCTCAGTCGTTTTCCAAGTGCTGGTTTGAAATTCCTGCAGTTTTCCCAGAAAAATGCTTTGGAGCTATTACCTCATCACATATGTATGTAGTGCACTTTCCAGCTGAAAAGAAACTTGTGTTCCCAAAAAGTAAATTGAAGGGCGGCTTTCACACACATTTATCTCTCAGTTATGAGCATCTGGAGAGACGTTCGTTCAACTAGCTCTAAGAGACCGGTTTGCAGGCGAAACGCTTACACAGGTTTTCTTTCGTTTTCCTAGTGCTGGTTTGAAATTCCTGCAGTTTTCACAGAAAACAGCTATGGAGCTATTACCTCACCATATATGTATGTAGTGAACTTTCCAGCTGAAAAGAAACTTGTGTTCCCTACAAGAAAGTTGAAGGTTGGCTTTCACACACAATTATCTCACAGAAATGAGCATGTGGAGAGATGTTCGTTCAACTAACACAAATGGAACCGTTTGCAGGAGAATCACTTACTCTGGTTTCACAAACTGTTTCCTAGTGCCGGTTGGAAGTTCCTGCAGTTTTCAGTGTAAACACGAGTTGGAGCTAGTACTTAACCATATATACGTATGCAGTGCAGTTTCCAACTGAAAGGAAACTTTGTATTCCCAACAAGCTAGTTGAAGGACCGCTTTCACCCACACTTATCACTCAGATCTGAGCATGTGGAGAGACGTTCGTTCAACTAGCACAAATGGAACGGGTTGCAGGATAAACTCTTACTCTGGTTTCTCTCTCTGTTCATAATGCCGGTTTGAAGTTCCTGCAGTTTTCACTGTAAACCCGAGTTGGAGCTAGTACCTCCCTATAAATATGTATGTAGTGCAGATTCCAACTGAAAAGAAACTTTGTGTTCCCGACAAGCTAGGAGAAGCACGCCTTTAACACACAATTATCTGTCAGAACTGAGCATTTAGAGAGACCTTCGATCAACTAGCACAATGGAAACGCGTTCCAGGAAAAACAGTCCTTCTGGATCCTCAGTCTGTTTCCTGTTGCCCGTGCAAGTTCCTGCAGTTTTCACTGAAAACCCGAGGTTGAGCAGTACATCCCCATATATATGAATGTAGTGCAGTTTCCAGCTGATAAGAAACTTGTGTTCCCAACAAGTAAGTTGAAGGACGGCTTTCACACACACTTTTCCCTCAGAAATGAGCATGTGGAGAGACGTTCGTTCAACTAGCTCAAAGGGAACGGGTTGCAGGGGAAACACTTACACAGGTTTCTCAGTCTGATTCCTAGTTCCTGTATGATGTTCCTGCAGCTTTCAGTGTAATACCGTGTTGGATCTATTACCTCCCCATATTTATGTATGTAGTGCAGTTTCAAACTGAAGAGACATTTTCCGTTCCCATGAAGCTAGGTGAAGGACGGCTTTCACACACACTTTTCCCTCAGAAGAGATCATGTAGAGAGATATTCGTTCAAATACCACAAATGGAACTTGTTGTAGGAGAATCACTTACTCTGCTTTCTCAGGCTGTTTCCTAGGGCCTGTTTGATGTTCCTGCAGCTTTCAGTGTAATACTGAGTTGGAACTTGTACCAGCCCATATATATGTATGTAGTGCAGTTTCCAACTGAAAAGAAACCATGTGTTCCCAACAAGCTAATTGAAGCACGGCTTCCACACACAGTTATCTCTCCGAAATGAGCATGTGGAGAGACGTTCGTTCAACAAACATAAAGGGAATAGGTTGCATTTGTAACACATACTCAGGTTTCTCAATCTGTATCCTAATGCCGGTTTGAATTTCCTGCAGTTTACACCGTAAACCCGAGGTTAAGCTAGTACCTCCCAATATATATGTATGTAGTGCAGATTCTAACTGAAAAGAATCATTGTGTTCCCAACAAGCTAGGTGAAGTACGGCTTCCACACTCAAATATATGTCTGAACTGAGCATATGTAGAGACGTTCGTTCCAGTATCACAAGGGGAACGGGATGCTGGAGCAACTCTTAATCTGCTATTTAGGTGTGTTTCCTAGTGCCGGTTTGAAGTTCCTACAGTTTTTACTTTAACCACGAGTTGGAGATAGTACCTCCCAATATATACATATGCAGTGCAGAATCCACCTGAAAAGAATCCTTGTGTTCCCTACAAGTTAGGTAAAGAACGGCTTTCACACACACTTATCTCTCAGAACTGAGCATGTGGAGAGATTATCGTTCAAATAGCACAAGGGAAACGGGTTGCAGGAGAAACACTTAAACAGTTTTCTCAGTCTGTTTCCTAGTGCCGGTTGATGTTCGTGCATTTTTCACTCTAAAACCGAGTTGGAGCTATTACTTCCCCATATATATGTATGTATTGCAGTTTTCAACTGAAAAGAAACTTTGTGTTCCCATCAAGTTAGTTGAAGAACGGCATTCACTCAGACTTATCTCTCAGAAGTGAGAAGGTAGAGAGACTTACTTTCAACTAACTGAAGTGGAACTGGTTGCAGGAGAATCTCGTACTCTTTTTTCTCAGGCTGTTTCCTAGTGCCGGTTTGAAGTTCCTGCAGTTTTAACCATAAACTCGAGATGGATTTAGTACCTACCCTTAAATATTTATGCAGTGCAGAATCCAACTGAAAAGAAACCTTGTGTTCCTTACAAGCTAGGTAAAGGAAGGCTTTCACAAACAATTATATGTCAGAAATGAGCATGTGGAGAGACGTTCGTTCAAATAGCAGCAGGGGAACGGTTTGCAGAATAAACACTCACTCTGGTTTCTCAATCTGTTCCCTAGTGCCAGTTTGAATTTCCTAGAGTTTTCAATTTAAACCCGAGTTGGAGCTAGTACATCCCCATATACATGAAAGTAGTATACTTTCCAACTGAAAAGAAAGAATATGTTCCCAACTAGCTAGGTGAAGGACGGCTTTCACACACACTTATCTTTCAGAACTGAGCATGTGTAGAGACGTTCGTTCAACTAGCAAAAGGTGAACGGTTTGCAGGATAAACTCTTACTCTGGCTTCTCTCTATGTTCCTAGTTCCGGTTTGAATTTCCTGCAGTTTTCACTTTAAACACAATTTCGAGCTTGTACCACCCTATATATATATATGAAGTGCAGATTCCTAATGAAAAGAAACTTTGTTTTCCCAATTAGCTAGGTGAAGCACGCCTTTAACACACACTTTTCTGTCAGAGCTGAGTATATAGAGATACGTTCTTTCAACTAGAACAATGGGAACGGGTTGCAGGAGAATCATTTACTCTAATTTCTCAGTCTGTTTCTTAGTTCCGGTTTGAATTTCCTGCAGTTTTTACAGTAAAACACATTTGGAGCTAGCGCCTCCCAACATATATGTAAATAGTGCAGTTTCCAACTGAAATTTAACGTTGTTTTCCCAACAAGTTATGTGAAGTACGGCTTTCACACACACATATTTCTCAGAAACGAACATGTGGAGAGACGTTCGGTGAAATAGCACAATGGGAACGGGTTGCAGGAGAAACACTTACTCTGGTCTCTCAGGGTGATTCCTAGTACCGGTTTCAAGTTCCTGTAGTTTTCACTGTAAACATGAGTTGCAACTAGTACCTCCCTATATATATGTATATTGTGCAGTTTCTAAATGAAAAGAAACTCTGTGTTCCCAACAATCTAATTGAAGCAAGGCTACCACACACAGTTATATCTCAGAAATGAGCATGTGGAGAGACGTTCGTTCAACTAGCTCAAAGGGAACGGGTTGCAGGGGAAATACTTACACAGGTTTCTCAGTCTGATTCCTAGTGCCTGTTGGAAGTTCCTACAGTTTGCACTGTAAATCCGAGTTGGAGCTAGTACCTCCCTATAAATACGTATGTCGTGCAGATTCCACCTGAAAAGAAACCTTGTGTTCCCTACAAGCTAGGTGAAGGACGGCTTTCAGACACACTTATCTCTCAGAATTGAGCATTTGGAGAGACTGTCGTTCAACTAGCACAAAGTGAGCGGTTTTGCAGGAGAAACACTTACTCTTGTTTCTCAGTCGTTTTCCAAGTGCTGGTTTGAAATTCCTGCAGTTTTCCTAGAAAACTGCTTTGGAGCTATTACCTCACCATATATGTATGTAGTGCACTTTCCAGCTGAAAAGAAACTTGTGTTCCCAAAAAGTAAGTTGAAGGACGGCTTTCACACACATTTATCTCTCAGAAATGAGCATGTGGAGAGACATTCGTTCAAATACCACAAATGGAACGGGTTGCAGGAGAATCACTTACTCTGGTTTGTCAGGCTGTTTCCTAGTGCCGGTTTGAAGTTCCTACAGTTTTCAATGTAAAACCCAGTTGTAGCTTGTACCTCCCCATATATATGTATGTATTGCAGTGTCCAACTTAATAGAATCTCTGTGTTCCCAACAAGTTATCGGAAGTTCGTTTTCACACACACATATCTGTCAGAAATGAGTATGTGTAGAGACGTTTGTTCAACAAGCACAAGGGGATCGGTTTGCAGAGGAATCTCTTATTCCATTTTCTATCTTTGTTCCTAGTGCCGGTTAGAAGTTTCTGCAGAATCACTGTAAACCCGAGTTGGAGCTAGTAACTCCCTATATATATGTATGTAGTGCAGATTAAAAGTGAAAAGAAACTTTGTGTTCCCAACAAGCTAGGTGAAGCACGCCTTTAACACACACTTATCATTCAGAATTGAGCATGTAGAGAGACGTTCGATATACTAGCAAAATGGAAACGTGTTGCAGGAAAAACACTTCTTCTGGATTCTCAGTCTGTTTCCTAGTGCCCGTTCAAGTTCCTGCAATTTTCATTGAAAACCCGAGGTGGAGCTAGTACATCCCCATATATATGTATGTAGTGCACTTTCCAGCTATAAGAAACTTGTGTTCCCAACAAGTAAGGTGAAGGAATGCTTTAACACACAATTTCTCTCAGAAATGAGCATGTGGAGAGACGTTCGTTCAACTAGCACAAAGGGAAAGGGTTGCAGGGGAAACACTTACACAGGTTTCTCTGTTTGTTTCCTAGTGGCTGTTGGAAGTTCCTACAGTTTTCACTGTAAAACCGAGTTGGATCTATTACCTCCCCATATTTATGTATGTAGTGCAGTTTCAAACTGAAGAGATTCTTTCTGTTCTCATGAAGCTAGGTGAAGGACGGCTTTCACACACATTTTTCACTCAGAAATGAGCATGTGGAGAGATGTTCGTTCAACTAACACAAATGGAACGGGTTGCAGGAGAATCACTTACTCTGGTTTCACAAACTGTTTCCTAGTGCCGGTTTTAAGATCCTGCAGTTTTCACTGTAAACCCGATTTGGAGCTAGTACCTCCCCATATATATGTATGTAGTGCAGTTTCCAACTGAAAAGAATCCATGTGTTCCCAACAAGCTAATTGAAGCACGGCATCCAAACACAGTTATCTCTCAGAAATGATCATGTGGAGAGACGTTCGTTCAACTAACAGAAAGGGAACAGGTTGCAGTTGTAACACGTACTGTGATTTCTCATTCTGTATCCTATTGCCGGTATGAAGTTCCTGCAGTTTACACCGTAAACCCGAGATGTAGCTAGTACCTCCCCATATATATGTATGTAGTGCAGATTCCAACTGAAAAGAATCTTAGTGTTCCCTACAAGGAATGTGAAAGGCAGCTTTCACACACAGTTTTCTCTCAGAAATGAGCATGTGGAGAGACATTCGTTCAACTAGCTCAAAGGGAACGGGTTGCAGGAGAAACACTTAAACAGATTTCTCAGTCTGTTTCCTAGTGCCGGTTGATGTTCGTGCATTTTTCACTCAAAAACCGAGTTGGAGCTATTACTTCCCCATATATATGTATGTATTGCAGTTTTCATCTGAAAACAAACTTTGTGTTCCCATCAAGTTAGGTGAAGAACGGCTTTCACTCACACTTATCTCTCAGAAGTGAGAAGGTAGAGAGACTTTCTTTCAACTAACAGAACTGGAACTGGCTGCAGGAGAATATCGTACTCTTGTTTCTCACTCTGTTTCCTAGGGCCGGTTTGAAATTCCTGCAGTTTTAACCATAAACTCGAGATGGATTTAGAACTTACCCTTAAAATTTTATGCAGTGAAGATTCCAACTGAAAAGAAACCTTGTGTTCCTTACAAGCTAGGTAAAGGAAGGCTTTCACAAACAATTATATGTCAGAAATGAGCATGTGGAGAGAAGTTCGTTCAAATAGCACAAGGCGAATCTTTTGCAGGATAAACACTCACTCTGGTTTCTCATTCTGTTTCCTAGTGCCAGTTTGAAATTCCTAGACTTTTCAATTTAAACCCGATTTGAAGCAAGTACCTCCCCATATACATGAAAGTAGTGTACTTGCCAACTGAAAAGAAAGAATATGTTCCCAACAACCTAGGTTAAGGACGGCTTTCACACACATTTATCTTTCAGAACTGAGCATGTGTAGAGACGTTCGTTCAACTAGCAAAAGGTGAACGGTTTGCAGGATAAACTCTTACACTGTCTTCTCTCTATGTTCCTAATTCCGGTTTGAATTTCCTGCAGTTTTCACTTTAAACACAAATTCGAGCTTGTACCTCCCTATATATATGTATGAAGTGCAGATTCCTAATGAAAAGAAACTTTGTTTTCCCAATTAGCTAGGTGAAGCACGCCTTTAACACACACTTTTCTGTCAGAGCTGAGTATATAGAGATACGTTCTTTCAACTAGAACAATGGGAACGTGCTGCAGGAGAATCACTTACTCTGATTTCTCAGTCTGTTTCTTAGAACCGGTTTGAAGTTCCTACAGGTTTTACAGTAAAACACATTTGGAGTTAGCGCCTCCCAATATATATGTAAATAGTGCAGTTTCCAACTGAAATGTAACGTTGTTTCCCAACAAGTTAGGTGAAGTACGGCTTTCACACACACATATTTCTCAGAACGGAACATGTGGAGGGACGTTCGGTGAAATAGCACAATGGGAACGGGTTGCAGGAGAATCACTTACTCTGGGCTCTCAGGCTGTTTCCTAGTGCCTGTTTCAAGTTCCTGCAGTTTTCACTGTAAAAACGAGTTGCAACTAGTACCTCCCTATATATATGTATATTGTGCAGTTTCTAACTGAAATGAAACTCTGTGTTACCAGCAAGCTAATTGAAGCACGGCTACCACACACAGTTATATCTCAGAAATCAGCATGTGGAGAGACGTTCGTTCAACTAGCTCAAAGGGAAGGGGTTGCATGGGAAACACTTACACATGTTTCTCAGTCTGATTCCTAGTGCCTGTTGGAAGTTCCTAGAGTTTGAACTGTAATTCCGAGTTGGAGCTAGTACCTTCCTATAAATATGTATGTCGTGCAGATTCCACCTGAAAAGAAACCTTGTGTTCCCTACAAGCTAGGTGAAGGACGGCTTTCACACACACATATCTCTCAGAATTGAGCATGTGGAGAGACTTTTGTTCAACTAGCACAAAGTGAGCGGTTTTGCAGGAGAAACACTAAAACTTTTTTCTCAGTCGTTTTCCAAGTGCTGGTTTGAAATTCCTGCAGTTTTCCCAGAAAAATGCTTTGGAGCTATTACCTCATCACATATGTATGTAGTGCACTTTCCAGCTGAAAAGAAACTTGTGTTCCCAAAAAGTAAATTGAAGGGCGGCTTTCACACACATTTATCTCTCAGTTATGAGCATCTGGAGAGACGTTCGTTCAACTAGCTCTAAGAGACCGGTTTGCAGGCGAAACGCTTACAAAGGTTTTCTTTCGTTTTCCTAGTGCTGGTTTGAAATTCCTGCAGTTTTCACAGAAAACAGCTATGGAGCTATTACCTCACCATATATGTATGTAGTGAACTTTCCAGCTGAAAAGAAACTTGTGTTCCCTACAAGAAAGTTGAAGGTTGGCTTTCACACACAATTATCTCACAGAAATGAGCATGTGGAGAGATGTTCGTTCAACTAACACAAATGGAACCGTTTGCAGGAGAATCACTTACTCTGGTTTCACAAACTGTTTCCTAGTGCCGGTTGGAAGTTCCTGCAGTTTTCAGTGTAAACACGAGTTGGAGCTAGTACTTAACCATATATACGTATGCAGTGCAGTTTCCAACTGAAAGGAAACTTTGTATTCCCAACAAGCTAGTTGAAGGACCGCTTTCACCCACACTTATCACTCAGATCTGAGCATGTGGAGAGACGTTCGTTCAACTAGCACAAATGGAACGGGTTGCAGGATAAACTCTTACTCTGGTTTCTCTCTCTGTTCATAATGCCGGTTTGAAGTTCCTGCAGTTTTCACTGTAAACCCGAGTTGGAGCTAGTACCTCCCTATAAATATGTATGTAGTGCAGATTCCAACTGAAAAGAAACTTTGTGTTCCCGACAAGCTAGGAGAAGCACGCCTTTAACACACAATTATCTGTCAGAACTGAGCATTTAGAGAGACCTTCGATCAACTAGCACAATGGAAACGCGTTCCAGGAAAAACAGTCCTTCTGGATCCTCAGTCTGTTTCCTGTTGCCCGTGCAAGTTCCTGCAGTTTTCACTGAAAACCCGAGGTTGAGCAGTACATCCCCATATATATGAATGTAGTGCAGTTTCCAGCTGATAAGAAACTTGTGTTCCCAACAAGTAAGTTGAAGGACGGCTTTCACACACACTTTTCCCTCAGAAATGAGCATGTGGAGAGACGTTCGTTCAACTAGCTCAAAGGGAACGGGTTGCAGGGGAAACACTTACACAGGTTTCTCAGTCTGATTCCTAGTTCCTGTATGATGTTCCTGCAGCTTTCAGTGTAATACCGTGTTGGATCTATTACCTCCCCATATTTATGTATGTAGTGCAGTTTCAAACTGAAGAGACATTTTCCGTTCCCATGAAGCTAGGTGAAGGACGGCTTTCACACACAATTTTCCCTCAGAAGAGATCATGTAGAGAGATATTCGTTCAAATACCACAAATGGAACTTGTTGTAGGAGAATCACTTACTCTGCTTTCTCAGGCTGTTTCCTAGGGCCTGTTTGATGTTCCTGCAGCTTTCAGTGTAATACTGAGTTGGAACTTGTACCAGCCCATATATATGTATGTAGTGCAGTTTCCAACTGAAAAGAAACCATGTGTTCCCAACAAGCTAATTGAAGCACGGCTTCCACACACAGTTATCTCTCCGAAATGAGCATGTGGAGAGACGTTCGTTCAACAAACATAAAGGGAATAGGTTGCATTTGTAACACATACTCAGGTTTCTCAATCTGTATCCTAATGCCGGTTTGAATTTCCTGCAGTTTACACCGTAAACCCGAGGTTAAGCTAGTACCTCCCAATATATATGTATGTAGTGCAGATTCTAACTGAAAAGAATCATTGTGTTCCCAACAAGCTAGGTGAAGTATGGCTTCCACACTCAAATATATGTCTGAACTGAGCATATGTAGAGACGTTCGTTCCAGTATCACAAGGGGAACGGGATGCTGGAGCAACACTTAATCTGCTATTTAGGTGTGTTTCCTAGTGCCGGTTTGAAGTTCCTACAGTTTTTACTTTAACCACGAGTTGGAGATAGTACCTCCCAATATATACATATGCAGTGCAGAATCCACCTGAAAAGAATCCTTGTGTTCCCTACAAGTTAGGTAAAGGACGGCTTTCACACACACTTATCTCTCAGAACTGAGCATGTGGAGAGATTATCGTTCAAATAGCACAAGGGAAACGGGTTACAGGAGAAACACTTAAACAGTTTTCTCAGTCTGTTTCCTAGTGCCGGTTGATGTTCGTGCATTTTTCACTCTAAAACCGAGTTGGAGCTATTACTTCCCCATATATATGTATGTATTGCAGTTTTCAACTGAAAAGAAACTTTGTGTTCCCATCAAGTTAGTTGAAGAACGGCATTCACTCACACTTATCTCTCAGAAGTGAGAAGGTAGAGAGACTTACTTTCAACTAACTGAAGTGGAACTGGTTGCAGGAGAATCTCGTACTCTTTTTTCTCAGGCTGTTTCCTAGTGCCGGTTTGAAGTTCCTGCAGTTTTAACCATAAACTCGAGATGGATTTAGTACCTACCCTTAAATATTTATGCAGTGCAGAATCCAACTGAAAAGAAACCTTGTGTTCCTTACAAGCTAGGTAAAGGAAGGCTTTCACAAACAATTATATGTCAGAAATGAGCATGTGGAGAGACGTTCGTTCAAATAGCAGCAGGGGAACGGTTTGCAGAATAAACACTCACTCTGGTTTCTCATTCTGTTCCCTTGTGCCAGTTTGAATTTCCTAGAGTTTTCAATTTAAACCCGAGTTGGAGCTAGTACATCCCCATATACATGAAAGTAGTATACTTTCCAACTGAAAAGAAAGAATATGTTCCCAACTAGCTAGGTGAAGGACGGCTTTCACACACACTTATCTTTCAGAACTGAGCATGTGTAGAGACGTTCGTTCAACTAGCAAAAGGTGAACGGTTTGCAGGATAAACTCTTACTCAGGCTTCTCTCTATGTTCCTACTTCCGGTTTGAATTTCCTGCAGTTTTCACTTTAAACACAATTTCGAGCTTGTACCACCCTATATATATATATGAAGTGCAGATTCCTAATGAAAAGAAACTTTGTTTTCCCAATTAGCTAGGTGAAGCACGCATTTAACACACACTTTTCTGTCAGAGCTGAGTATATAGAGATACGTTCTTTCAACTAGAACAATGGGAACGTGCTGCAGGAGAATCACTTACTCTAATTTCTCAGACTGTTTCTTAGTTCTGGTTTGAAGTTCCTGCAGTTTTTACAGTAAAACACATTTGGAGCTAGCGCCTCCCAACATATATGTATATAGTGCAGTTTCCAACTGAAATTTAACGTTGTTTTCCCAACAAGTTATGTGAAGTACGGCTTTCACACACACATATTTCTCAGAAACGAACATGTGGAGAGACGTTCGGTGAAATAGCACAATGGGAACGGGTTGCAGGAGAAACACTTACTCTGGTCTCTCAGGGTGATTCCTAGTACCGGTTTCAAGTTCCTGTAGTTTTCACTGTAAACATGAGTTGCAACTAGTACCTCCCTATATATATGTATATTGTGCAGTTTCTAAATGAAAAGAAACTCTGTGTTCCCAACAATCTAATTGAAGCAAGGCTACCACACACAGTTATATCTCAGAAATGAGCATGTGGAGAGACGTTCGTTCAACTAGCTCAAAGGGAACGGGTTGCAGGGGAAACACTTACACAGGTTTCTCAGTCTGATTCCTAGTGCCTGTTGGAAGTTCCTACAGTTTGCACTGTAAATCCGAGTTGGAGCTAGTATCTCCCTATAAATATGTATGTCGTGCAGATTCCACCTGAAAAGAAACCTTGTGTTCCCTACAAGCTAGGTGAAGGACGGCTTTCAGACACACTTATCTCTCAGAATTGAGCATTTGGAGAGACTGTCGTTCAACTAGCACAAAGTGAGCGGTTTTGCAGGAGAAACACTTACTCTTGTTTCTCAGTCGTTTTCCAAGTGCTGGTTTGAAATTCCTGCAGTTTTCCTAGAAAATTGCTTTGGAGCTATTACCTCACCATATATGTATGTAGTGCACTTTCCAGCTGAAAAGAAACTTGTGTTCCCAAAAAGTAAGTTGAAGGACGGCTTTCACACACATTTATCTCTCAGAAATGAGCATCTGGAGAGACGTTCACTCAACTAGCTCTAAGAGACCGGTTTGCAGGAGAAACCCTTACACAGGTTTCTCAGTCCTTTTCCTAGTGCTGGTTTGAAATTCCTTCAGTTTTCACACAAAACTGCTTTGGAGCTATTACCTCAACATATATGTATGTAGTGCACTTTCCAGTTGAATAGAAACTTGTGTTCCCAACAAGAAAGTTGAAGGGCGGCTTTCCCACACACCTATCTCTCAGAAATTAGCATGTGGAGAGACGTTCGTTCAACTATCATAAGTGGAACGGGTTGAAGGAGAATCACTTACTGTGGTTTCACAAACTGTTTCCAGGTGCCGGTTCGAAGTTCCTGCAGTTTTCACTGTAAACACGAGTTGGAGCTAATACCTCCCCATATATATGTATGCAGTGCAGTTTCCAACTGAAACGAAACTTTGTGTTCCCAACAAGCTAGTTGTAGGACGGTTTTCACACACACTTCTCTCTCAGAACTGAGCATGTGGAGAGACGTTCGTTCAAGTAGCACACATGGAACGGGTTGCAGGATAAACTCTTACTCTGGTTTCTCTCTCTGTTCATAATGCCGGTTTGAAGTTCCTGCAGTTTTCACTGTAAACCCGAGTTGGAGCTAGTGCCTCCCTATAAATATATATGTAGTGCAGATTCCAACTGTAAAGAAACTTTCTGTTCCCGACAACCAAGTGGAAACACGCCTTTAACACACACTTATCTATCAGAACTGAGCATTTAGAGAGACCTTCGATCAAATAGCACAATGGAAACGCGTTCCAGGAAAAATACTCCTTCAAGATTCTCAGTCTGTTTCTTAGTGCCCGTGCAATTTCCTGCAGTTTTCACTGAAAACCCGAGGTTGAGCAGTACATCCCCATACATATGTATGTAGTTCACTTTCCAGCTGAAAAGTAACTTGTGTTCCCTACAAGCTAGGTTAAGGAAGGCTTTCACACACACTTATCTCTCAGAACTGAGCATGTGGAGAGATATTCGTTCAAATAGCACAAGGGAAACGGGTTGCAGGAGCAACATTACTCTGGTTTGCAGTCTGTTTCCTAGAGCCGTTTTGATGTTCCTACAGTTTTCGATTTAAACCCGAGTTGGAGCTAGTACCTCCCCATATATATGAATGTAGCACACTTTCAAACTCGAAAGAAACTATGTTTTCCCAACAAGCTAGGTGAAGGATGGCTTTCACACACACTTATCTCTCAAATCTGAGCATGTGGAGAGACTGTCGTTCTATAAGCACAAAGTGAGCGGTTTTGCAGGAGAAACATTTACTCTGGTTTCTCAGAATATATCCTAGTGCTGGTTTGAAGATCCTGCAGTTTTCACTGTAAAACCGTGTTGGATCTTGTACCTCACCATATATATGTATGTAGCGCACTATCCAGCTTAAAAGAAACTTGTGTTCCCATCAATAAAGTTGAAGGACTGCTTTCACACACACTTATCTCTCAGAACTGAGCATGTGGAGAGACGTTCGTTCAACTAGCACAAATGGAACGTGTTGAAGGTAAACTCTTACTCTGGTTTCTCCCTCTGTTCATAATGCCGGTTTGAAGTTCCTGCAGTTTTCACTGTAAACCCGATTTGGAGATATTACCTCCCTATAAATATGTATGTAGTGCAGATTCCAACTGAAAAGAATATTTGTGTTTCCAACAAGCTAGGAGAAGCACGCCTTTAACACACAATTATCTGTCAGAACTGAGCATTAAGAGAGACAATCGATCAGCTAGCAAAATGGAAACGCGTTCCAGGGAAAACACTTCTTCTGGATTCTCAGTCTGTTTCCTAGTTCCCGTGCAAGTTCCTGTAGTTTCCACTGAAAACCCGAGGTTGAGCAGTACATCCCTATATATATGTATGTAGTGCACTTTAAAGCTGACAAGAAACTTGTGTTCCCAAAAAGTAAGGTGAAGGACGGGTTTCACACACACTTTTCTCTCAGAAATGAGCATGTGGAGAGACGTTCGTTCAACTAGCTCAAAGGGAACGGGTTGCAGTGGAAACACTTACACAGGTTTCTCAGTCTGATTCCTAGTTCCTGTTGGAAGTTCAAACAGTTTGCACTGTAAAACCGTGTTGGATCTATTACCTCCCCATATTTATGTATGTAGTGCAGTTTCAAACTGAAGAGATACTTTCCGTTCCCATCAAGCTAGGTGAAGGACGGCTTTCACACACATTTTCCCTCAGAAATGTCCATGTAGAGAGACATTCGTTCAAATACCACAAATGGAACTTGTTGTAGGAGAATCACTTACTCTGGTTTCTCAGGCTGTTTCCTAGGGCCTGTTTCATGTTCCTGCAGCTTTCAGTGTAATACCGAGTTGGAGCTTGTACCAGCCCATATATATGTAAGTAGTGCAGTTTCCAATTGAAAAGAAACTTTGTGTTCCCAACAAGTTAATTGAAGCACGGCTTCCACACACAGTTATCTCTCCGCAATGAGCATGTGGAGAGACGTTCTTTCAACAAACATAAAGGGAATAGGTTGCATTTGTAACACGTACTCAGGTTTCTCAATCTGTATCCTAATGCCGGTTTGAATTTCCTGCAGTATACAACGTAAACCCGAGGTTAAGCTAGTACCTCCCAATATATATGTATGTAGTGCAGATTCTAACTGAAAAGAATCATTGTGTTCCCAATAAGCTAGGTGAAGTACGGCTTCCACACTCAAATATATGTCTGAACTGAGCATATGGAGATACGTTCGTTCCAGTAGCACAATGGGAACGGGATGCTGGAGCAACACTTAATCTGCTATTTAGGTGTGTTTCCTAGTGCCGGTTTGAAGTTCCTACAGTTTTTACTTTAAACCCGATTTGGAGATAGTACCTCCCAAAATATATATATGCAGTGCAGAATCCACCTGAAAAGAAACCTTGTGTTCCCTACAAGCTAGGTAAAGGACGGCTTTAACACACATTTTCTCTCAGAACTGAGCATGTGAAGAGATATTCGTTCAAAAAGCACAAGGGATACGGGTTGCAGGAGCAACACTACTCTGGTTTCTCAGTCTGTTTCCTAGTGCTGGTTTGACGATCCTGCAGTTTTCACTGTTAAACCGTGTTGGAGCTAGTACCTCACCATATATATGTATGTAGTGCACTTTCCAGCTGATAAGAAACTTGTGTTCCCAACAAGTAAGGTGAAGGACGGCTTTCACACACAGTTATCTCTCAGAAATGAGCATGTGGAGAGACATTCGTTCAAATACCACAAATGGAACGGGTTGCAGGAGAATCACTTACTCTGGTTTGTCAGGCTGTTTCCTAGTGCCGGTTTGAAGTTCCTACAGTTTTCAATGTAAAACCCAGTTGTAGCTTGTACCTCCCCATATATATGTATGTATTGCAGTGTCCAACTTAATAGAATCTCTGTGTTCCCAACAAGTTATCGGAAGTTCATTTTCACACATATTTCTGTCAGAACTGAGCATGTGTAGAGAGGTTTGTTCAACAAGCACAAGGGGATCGGTTTGCAGAGGAATCTCTTATTCCATTTTCTATCTTTGTTCCTAGTGCCGGTTAGAAGTTTCTGCAGAATCACTGTAAACCCGAGTTGGAGCTAGTAACTCCCTATATATATGTATGTAGTGCAGATTAAAAGTGAAAAGAAACTTTGTGTTCCCAACAAGCTAGGTGAAGCACGCCTTTAACACACACTTATCATTCAGAATTGAGCATGTAGAGAGACGTTCGATATACTAGCAAAATGGAAACGTGTTGCAGGAAAAACACTTCTTCTGGATTCTCAGTCTGTTTCCTAGTGCCCGTTCAAGTTCCTGCAATTTTCATTGAAATCCCGAGGTGGAGCTAGTACATCCCCATATATATGTATGTAGTGCACTTTCCAGCTATAAGAAAATTGTGTTCCCAACAAGTAAGGTGAAGGAATGCTTTAACACACAATTTCTCTCAGAAATGAGCATGTGGAGAGACGTTCGTTCAACTAGCACAAAGGGAAAGGGTTGCAGGGGAAACACTTACACAGGTTTCTCTGTTTGTTTCCTAGTGGCTGTTGGAAGTTCCTACAGTTTTCACTGTAAAACCGAGTTGGATCTATTACCTCCCCATATTTATGTATGTAGTGCAGCTTCAAACTGAAGAGATACTTTCTGTTCTCATGAAGCTAGGTGAAGGACGGCTTTCACACACATTTTTCACTCAGAAATGAGCATGTGGAGAGATGTTCGTTCAACTAACACAAATGGAACGGGTTGCAGGAGAATCACTTACTCTGGTTTCACAAACTGTTTCCTAGTGCCGGTTTTAAGATCCTGCAGTTTTCACTGTAAACCCGATTTGGAGCTAGTACCTCCCCATATATATGTATGTAGTGCAGTTTCCAACTGAAAAGAATCCATGTGTTCCCAACAAGCTAATTGAAGCACGGCATCCAAACACAGTTATCTCTCAGAAATGATCATGTGGAGAGACGTTCGTTCAACTAACAGAAAGGGAACAGGTTGCAGTTGTAACACGTACTGTGATTTCTCATTCTGTATCCTATTGCCGGTATGAAGTTCCTGCAGTTTACACCGTAAACCCGAGATGTAGCTAGTACCTCCCCATATATATGTATGTAGTGCAGATTCCAACTGAAAAGAATCTTAGTGTTCCCTACAAGGAATGTGAAAGGCAGCTTTCACACACAGTTTTCTCTCAGAAATGAGCATGTGGAGAGACATTCGTTCAACTAGCTCAAAGGGAACGGGTTGCAGGAGAAACACTTAAACAGATTTCTCAGTCTGTTTCCTAGTGCCGGTTGATGTTCGTGCATTTTTCACTCAAAAACCGAGTTGGAGCTATTACTTCCCCATATATATGTATGTATTGCAGTTTTCATCTGAAAACAAACTTTGTGTTCCCATCAAGTTAGGTGAAGAACGGCTTTCACTCACACTTATCTCTCAGAAGTGAGAAGGTAGAGAGACTTTCTTTCAACTAACAGAAGTGGAACTGGCTGCAGGAGAATATCGTACTCTTGTTTCTCACTCTGTTTCCTAGGGCCGGTTTGAAATTCCTGCAGTTTTAACCATAAACTCGAGATGGATTTAGAACTTACCCTTAAAATTTTATGCAGTGAAGATTCCAACTGAAAAGAAACCTTGTGTTCCTTACAAGCTAGGTAAAGGAAGGCTTTCACAAACAATTATATGTCAGAAATGAGCATGTGGAGAGAAGTTCGTTCAAATAGCACAAGGCGAATCTTTTGCAGGATAAACGCTCACTCTGGTTTCTCATTCTGTTTCCTAGTGCCAGTTTGAAATTCCTAGACTTTTCAATTTAAACCCGATTTGGAGCTAGTACCTCCCCATATACATGAAAGTAGTGTACTTGCCAACTGAAAAGAAAGAATATGTTCCCAACAAGCTAGGTTAAGGACGGCTTTCACACACATTTATCTTTCAGAACTGAGCATGTGTAGAGACGTTCGTTCAACTAGCAAAAGGTGAACGGTTTGCAGGATAAACTCTTACACTGTCTTCTCTCTAAGTTCCTAATTCCGGTTTGAATTTCCTGCAGTTTTCACTTTAAACACAAATTCGAGCTTGTACCTCCCTATATATATGTATGAAGTGCAGATTCCTAATGAAAAGAAACTTTGTTTTCCCAATTAGCTAGGTGAAGCACGCCTTTAACACACACTTTTCTGTCAGAGCTGAGTATATAGAGATACGTTCTTTCAACTAGAACAATGGGAACGTGCTGCAGGAGAATCACTTACTCTGATTTCTCAGTCTGTTTCTTAGAACCGGTTTGAAGTTCCTACAGGTTTTACAGTAAAACACATTTGGAGTTAGCGCCTCCCAATATATATGTAAATAGTGCAGTTTCCAACTGAAATGTAACGTTGTTTCCCAACAAGTTAGGTGAAGTACGGCTTTCACACACACATATTTCTCAGAACGGAACATGTGGAGGGACGTTCGGTGAAATAGCACAATGGGAACGGGTTGCAGGAGAATCACTTACTCTGGGCTCTCAGGCTGTTTCCTAGTGCCTGTTTCAAGTTCCTGCAGTTTTCACTGTAAAAACGAGTTGCAACTAGTACCTCCCTATATATATGTATATTGTGCAGTTTCTAACTGAAATGAAACTCTGTGTTACCAGCAAGCTAATTGAAGCACGGCTACCACACACTGTTATATCTCAGAAATCAGCATGTGGAGAGACGTTCGTTCAACTAGCTCAAAGGGAAGGGGTTGCATGGGAAATACTTACACATGTTTCTCAGTCTGATTCCTAGTGCCTGTTGGAAGTTCCTAGAGTTTGAACTGTAATTCCGAGTTGGAGCTAGTACCTTCCTATAAATATGTATGTCGTGCAGATTCCACCTGAAAAGAAACCTTGTGTTCCCTACAAGCTAGGTGAAGGACGGCTTTCACACACACATATCTCTCAGAATTGAGCATGTGGAGAGACTTTCGTTCAACTAGCACAAAGTGAGCGGTTTTGCAGGAGAAACACTAAAACTTTTTTCTCAGTCGTTTTCCAAGTGCTGGTTTGAAATTCCTGCAGTTTTCCCAGAAAAATGCTTTGGAGCTATTACCTCACCATATATGTATGTAGTGCACTTTCCAGCTGAAAAGAAACTTGTGTTCCCAAAAAGTAAATTGAAGGGCGGCTTTCACACACATTTATCTCTCAGTAATGAGCATCTGGAGAGACGTTCACTCAACTAGCTCTAAGAGACCGGTTTGCAGGCGAAACTCTTACACAGGTTTCTTTCGTTTTCCTAGTGCTGGTTTGAAATTCCTGCAGTTTTCACAGAAAACAGCTATGGAGCTATTACCTCACCATATATGTATGTAGTGCACTTTCCAGCTGAAAAGAAACTTGTGTTCCCTACAAGAAAGTTGAAGGTTGGCTTTCACACACAATTATCTCACAGAAATGAGCATGTGGAGAGATGTTCGTTCAACTAACACAAATGGAACCGTTTGCAGGAGAATCACTTACTCTGGTTTCACAAACTGTTTCCTAGTGCCGGTTGGAAGTTCCTGCAGTTTTCAGTGTAAACACGAGTTGGAGCTAGTACTTAACCATATATACGTATGCAGTGCATTTTCCAACTGAAAGGAAACTTTGTATTCCCAACAAGCTAGTTGAAGGACCGCTTTCACCCTCACTTATCTCTCAGATCTGAGCATGTGGAGAGACGTTCGTTCAACTAGCACAAATGGAACGGGTTGCAGGATAAACTCTTACTCTGGTTTCTCTCTCTGTTCATAATGCCGGTTTGAAGTTCCTGCAGTTTTCACTGTAAACCCGAGTTGGAGCTAGTACCTCCCTATAAATATGTATGTAGTGCAGATTCCAACTGAAAAGAAACTTTGTGTTCCCGACAAGCTAGGAGAAGCACGCCTTTAACACACAATTATCTGTCAGAACTGAGCATTTAGAGAGACCTTCGATCAACTAGCACAATGGAAACGCGTTCCAGGAAAAACAGTCCTTCTGGATCCTCAGTCTGTTTCCTGTTGCCCGTGCAAGTTCCTGCAGTTTTCACTGAAAACCCGAGGTTGAGCAGTACATCCCCATATATATGTATGTAGTGCAGTTTCCAGCTGATAAGAAACTTGTGTTCCCAACCAGTAAGTTGAAGGACGGCTTTCACACACACTTTTCTCTCAGAAATGAGCATGTGGAGAGACGTTCGTTCAACTAGCTCAAAGGGAACGGGTTGCAGGGGAAACACTTACACAGGTTTCTCAGTCTGATTCCTAGTTCCTGTTTGATGTTCCTGCAGCTTTCATTGTAATACCGTGTTGGATCTATTACCTCCCCATATTTATGTATGTAGTGCAGTTTCAAACTGAAGAGACATTTTCCGTTCCCATGAAGCTAGGTGAAGGACGGCTTTCACACACACTTTTCCCTCAGAAGAGATCATGTAGAGAGATATTCGTTCAAATACCACAAATGGAACTTGTTGTAGGAGAATCACTTACTCTGCTTTCTCAGGCTGTTTCCTAGGGCCTGTTTGATGTTCCTGCAGCTTTCAGTGTAATACTGAGTTGGAGCTTGTACCAGCCCATATATATGTATGTAGTGCAGTTTCCAACTGAAAAGAAACCATGTGTTCCCAACAAGCTAATTGAAGCACGGCTTCCACACACAGTTATCTCTCCGAAATGAGCATGTGGAGAGACGTTCGTTCAACAAACATAAAGGGAATAGGTTGCATTTGTAACACATACTCAGGTTTCTCAATCTGTATCCTAATGCCAGTTTGAATTTCCTGCAGTTTACACCGTAAACCCGAGGTTAAGCTAGTACCTCCCAATATATATGTATGTAGTGCAGATTCTAACTGAAAAGAATCATTGTGTTCCCAACAAGCTAGGTGAAGTACGGCTTCCACACTCAAATATATGTCTGAACTGAGCATATGTAGAGACGTTCGTTCCAGTATCACAAGGGGAACGGGATGCTGGAGCAACACTTAATCTGCTATTTAGGTGTGTTTCCTAGTGCCGGTTTGAAGTTCCTACAGTTTTTACTTTAACCACGAGTTGGAGATAGTACCTCCCAATATATACATATGCAGTGCAGAATCCACCTGAAAAGAATCCTTGTGTTCCCTACAAGTTAGGTAAAGGACGGCTTTCACACACACTTATCTCTCAGAACTGAGCATGTGGAGAGATTATCGTTCAAATAGCACAAGGGAAACGGGTTGCAGGAGAAACACTTAAACAGTTTTCTCAGTCTGTTTCCTAGTGCCGGTTGATGTTCGTGCATTTTTCACTCTAAAACCGAGTTGGAGCTATTACTTCCCCATATATATGTATGTATTGCAGTTTTCAACTGAAAAGAAACTTTGTGTTCCCATCAAGTTAGTTGAAGAACGGCATTCACTCACACTTATCTCTCAGAAGTGAGAAGGTAGAGAGACTTACTTTCAACTAACTGAAGTGGAACTGGTTGCAGGAGAATCTCGTACTCTTTTTTCTCAGGCTGTTTCCTAGTGCCGGTTTGAAGTTCCTGCAGTTTTAACCATAAACTCGAGATGGATTTAGTACCTACCCTTAAATATTTATGCAGTGCAGAATCCAACTGAAAAGAAACCTTGTGTTCCTTACAAGCTAGGTAAAGGAAGGCTTTCACAAACAATTATATGTCAGAAATGAGCATGTGGAGAGACGTTCGTTCAAATAGCAGCAGGGGAACGGTTTGCAGAATAAACACTCACTCTGGTTTCTCAATCTGTTCCCTAGTGCCAGTTTGAATTTCCTAGAGTTTTCAATTTAAACCCGAGTTGGAGCTAGTACATCCCCATATACATGAAAGTAGTATACTTTCCAACTGAAAAGAAAGAATATGTTCCCAACTAGCTAGGTGAAGGACGGCTTTCACACACACTTATCTTTCAGAACTGAGCATGTGTAGAGACGTTCGTTCAACTAGCAAAAGGTGAACGGTTTGCAGGATAAACTCTTACTCTGGCTTCTCTCTATGTTCCTAGTTCCGGTTTGAATTTCCTGCAGTTTTCACTTTAAACACAATTTCGAGCTTGTACCACCCTATATATATATATGAAGTGCAGATTCCTAATGAAAAGAAACTTTGTTTTCCCAATTAGCTAGGTGAAGCACGCCTTTAACACACACTTTTCTGTCAGAGCTGAGTATATAGAGATACGTTCTTTCAACTAGAACAATGGAACGGGTTGCAGGAGAATCATTTACTCTAATTTCTCAGTCTGTTTCTTAGTTCCGGTTTGAATTTCCTGCAGTTTTTACAGTAAAACACATTTGGAGCTAGCGCCTCCCAACATATATGTAAATAGTGCAGTTTCCAACTGAAATTTAACGTTGTTTTCCCAACAAGTTATGTGAAGTACGGCTTTCACACACACATATTTCTCAGAAACGAACATGTGGAGAGACGTTCGGTGAAATAGCACAATGGGAACGGGTTGCAGGAGAAACACTTACTCTGGTCTCTCAGGGTGATTCCTAGTACCGGTTTCAAGTTCCTGTAGTTTTCACTGTAAACATGAGTTGCAACTAGTACCTCCCTATATATATGTATATTGTGCAGTTTCTAAATGAAAAGAAACTCTGTGTTCCCAACAATCTAATTGAAGCAAGGCTACCACACACAGTTATATCTCAGAAATGAGCATGTGGAGAGACGTTCGTTCAACTAGCTCAAAGGGAACGGGTTGCAGGGGAAATACTTACACAGGTTTCTCAGTCTGATTCCTAGTGCCTGTTGGAAGTTCCTACAGTTTGCACTGTAAATCCGAGTTGGAGCTAGTACCTCCCTATAAATACGTATGTCGTGCAGATTCCACCTGAAAAGAAACCTTGTGTTCCCTACAAGCTAGGTGAAGGACGGCTTTCAGACACACTTATCTCTCAGAATTGAGCATTTGGAGAGACTGTCGTTCAACTAGCACAAAGTGAGCGGTTTTGCAGGAGAAACACTTACTCTTGTTTCTCAGTCGTTTTCCAAGTGCTGGTTTGAAATTCCTGCAGTTTTCCTAGAAAACTGCTTTGGAGCTATTACCTCACCATATATGTATGTAGTGCACTTTCCAGCTGAAAAGAAACTTGTGTTCCCAAAAAGTAAGTTGAAGGACGGCTTTCACACACATTTATCTCTCAGAAATGAGCATGTGGAGAGACATTCGTTCAAATACCACAAATGGAACGGGTTGCAGGAGAATCACTTACTCTGGTTTGTCAGGCTGTTTCCTAGTGCCGGTTTGAAGTTCCTACAGTTTTCAATGTAAAACCCAGTTGTAGCTTGTACCTCCCCATATATATGTATGTATTGCAGTGTCCAACTTAATAGAATCTCTGTGTTCCCAACAAGTTATCGGAAGTTCGTTTTCACACACACATATCTGTCAGAAATGAGTATGTGTAGAGACGTTTGTTCAACAAGCACAAGGGGATCGGTTTGCAGAGGAATCTCTTATTCCATTTTCTATCTTTGTTCCTAGTGCCGGTTAGAAGTTTCTGCAGAATCACTGTAAACCCGAGTTGGAGCTAGTAACTCCCTATATATATGTATGTAGTGCAGATTAAAATGAAAAGAAACTTTGTGTTCCCAACAAGCTAGGTGAAGCACGCCTTTAACACACACTTATCATTCAGAATTGAGCATGTAGAGAGACGTTCGATATACTAGCAAAATGGAAACGTGTTGCAGGAAAAACACTTCTTCTGGATTCTCAGTCTGTTTCCTAGTGCCCGTTCAAGTTCCTGCAATTTTCATTGAAAACCCGAGGTGGAGCTAGTACATCCCCATATATATGTATGTAGTGCACTTTCCAGCTATAAGAAACTTGTGTTCCCAACAAGTAAGGTGAAGGAATGCTTTAACACACAATTTCTCTCAGAAATGAGCATGTGGAGAGACGTTCGTTCAACTAGCACAAAGGGAAAGGGTTGCAGGGGAAACACTTACACAGGTTTCTCTGTTTGTTTCCTAGTGGCTGTTGGAAGTTCCTACAGTTTTCACTGTAAAACCGAGTTGGATCTATTACCTCCCCATATTTATGTATGTAGTGCAGTTTCAAACTGAAGAGATTCTTTCTGTTCTCATGAAGCTAGGTGAAGGACGGCTTTCACACACATTTTTCACTCAGAAATGAGCATGTGGAGAGATGTTCGTTCAACTAACACAAATGGAACGGGTTGCAGGAGAATCACTTACTCTGGTTTCACAAACTGTTTCCTAGTGCCGGTTTTAAGATCCTGCAGTTTTCACTGTAAACCCGATTTGGAGCTAGTACCTCCCCATATATATGTATGTAGTGCAGTTTCCAACTGAAAAGAATCCATGTGTTCCCAACAAGCTAATTGAAGCACGGCATCCAAACACAGTTATCTCTCCGAAATGATCATGTGGAGAGACGTTCGTTCAACTAACAGAAAGGGAACAGGTTGCAGTTGTAACACGTACTGTGATTTCTCATTCTGTATCCTATTGCCGGTATGAAGTTCCTGCAGTTTACACCGTAAACCCGAGATGTAGCTAGTACCTCCCCATATATATGTATGTAGTGCAGATTCCAACTGAAAAGAATCTTAGTGTTCCCTACAAGGAATGTGAAAGGCAGCTTTCACACACAGTTTTCTCTCAGAAATGAGCATGTGGAGAGACATTCGTTCAACTAGCTCAAAGGGAACGGGTTGCAGGAGAAACACTTAAACAGATTTCTCAGTCTGTTTCCTAGTGCCGGTTGATGTTCGTGCATTTTTCACTCAAAAACCGAGTTGGAGCTATTACTTCCCCATATATATGTATGTATTGCAGTTTTCATCTGAAAACAAACTTTGTGTTCCCATCAAGTTAGGTGAAGAACGGCTTTCACTCACACTTATCTCTCAGAAGTGAGAAGGTAGAGAGACTTTCTTTCAACTAACAGAAGTGGAACTGGCTGCAGGAGAATATCGTACTCTTGTTTCTCACTCTGTTTCCTAGGGCCGGTTTGAAATTCCTGCAGTTTTAACCATAAACTCGAGATGGATTTAGAACTTACCCTTAAAATTTTATGCAGTGAAGATTCCAACTGAAAAGAAACCTTGTGTTCCTTACAAGCTAGGTAAAGGAAGGCTTTCACAAACAATTATATGTCAGAAATGAGCATGTGGAGAGAAGTTCGTTCAAATAGCACAAGGCGAATCTTTTGCAGGATAAACGCTCACTCTGGTTTCTCATTCTGTTTCCTAGTGCCAGTTTGAAATTCCTAGACTTTTCAATTTAAACCCGATTTGGAGCTAGTACCTCCCCATATACATGAAAGTAGTGTACTTGCCAACTGAAAAGAAAGAATATGTTCCCAACAAGCTAGGTTAAGGACGGCTTTCACACACATTTATCTTTCAGAACTGAGCATGTGTAGAGACGTTCGTTCAACTAGCAAAAGGTGAACGGTTTGCAGGATAAACTCTTACACTGTCTTCTCTCTAAGTTCCTAATTCCGGTTTGAATTTCCTGCAGTTTTCACTTTAAACACAAATTCGAGCTTGTACCTCCCTATATATATGTATGAAGTGCAGATTCCTAATGAAAAGAAACTTTGTTTTCCCAATTAGCTAGGTGAAGCACGCCTTTAACACACACTTTTCTGTCAGAGCTGAGTATATAGAGATACGTTCTTTCAACTAGAACAATGGGAACGTGCTGCAGGAGAATCACTTACTCTGATTTCTCAGTCTGTTTCTTAGAACCGGTTTGAAGTTCCTACAGGTTTTACAGTAAAACACATTTGGAGTTAGCGCCTCCCAATATATATGTAAATAGTGCAGTTTCCAACTGAAATGTAACGTTGTTTCCCAACAAGTTAGGTGAAGTACGGTTTTCACACACACATATTTCTCAGAACGGAACATGTGGAGGGACGTTCGGTGAAATAGCACAATGGGAACGGGTTGCAGGAGAATCACTTACTCTGGGCTCTCAGGCTGTTTCCTAGTGCCTGTTTCAAGTTCCTGCAGTTTTCACTGTAAAAACGAGTTGCAACTAGTACCTCCCTATATATATGTATATTGTGCAGTTTCTAACTGAAATGAAACTCTGTGTTACCAGCAAGCTAATTGAAGCACGGCTACCACACACAGTTATATCTCAGAAATCAGCATGTGGAGAGACGTTCGTTCAACTAGCTCAAAGGGAAGGGGTTGCATGGGAAACACTTACACATGTTTCTCAGTCTGATTCCTAGTGCCTGTTGGAAGTTCCTAGAGTTTGAACTGTAATTCCGAGTTGGAGCTAGTACCTTCCTATAAATATGTATGTCGTGCAGATTCCACCTGAAAAGAAACCTTGTGTTCCCTACAAGCTAGGTGAAGGACGGCTTTCACACACACATATCTCTCAGAATTGAGCATGTGGAGAGACTTTCGTTCAACTAGCACAAAGTGAGCGGTTTTGCAGGAGAAACACTAAAACTTTTTTCTCAGTCGTTTTCCAAGTGCTGGTTTGAAATTCCTGCAGTTTTCCCAGAAAAATGCTTTGGAGCTATTACCTCATCACATATGTATGTAGTGCACTTTCCAGCTGAAAAGAAACTTGTGTTCCCAAAAAGTAAATTGAAGGGCGGCTTTCACACACATTTATCTCTCAGTTATGAGCATCTGGAGAGACGTTCGTTCAACTAGCTCTAAGAGACCGGTTTGCAGGCGAAACGCTTACACAGGTTTTCTTTCGTTTTCCTAGTGCTGGTTTGAAATTCCTGCAGTTTTCACAGAAAACAGCTATGGAGCTATTACCTCACCATATATGTATGTAGTGCACTTTCCAGCTGAAAAGAAACTTGTGTTCCCTACAAGAAAGTTGAAGGTTGGCTTTCACACACAATTATCTCACAGAAATGAGCATGTGGAGAGATGTTCGTTCAACTAACACAAATGGAACCGTTTGCAGGAGAATCACTTACTCTGGTTTCACAAACTGTTTCCTAGTGCCGGTTGGAAGTTCCTGCAGTTTTCAGTGTAAACACGAGTTGGAGCTAGTACTTAACCATATATACGTATGCAGTGCAGTTTCCAACTGAAAGGAAACTTTGTATTCCCAACAAGCTAGTTGAAGGACCGCTTTCACCCACACTTATCACTCAGATCTGAGCATGTGGAGAGACGTTCGTTCAACTAGCACAAATGGAACGGGTTGCAGGATAAACTCTTACTCTGGTTTCTCTCTCTGTTCATAATGCCGGTTTGAAGTTCCTGCAGTTTTCACTGTAAACCCGAGTTGGAGCTAGTACCTCCCTATAAATATGTATGTAGTGCAGATTCCAACTGAAAAGAAACTTTGTGTTCCCGACAAGCTAGGAGAAGCACGCCTTTAACACACAATTATCTGTCAGAACTGAGCATTTAGAGAGACCTTCGATCAACTAGCACAATGGAAACGCGTTCCAGGAAAAACAGTCCTTCTGGATCCTCAGTCTGTTTCCTGTTGCCCGTGCAAGTTCCTGCAGTTTTCACTGAAAACCCGAGGTTGAGCAGTACATCCCCATATATATGTATGTAGTGCAGTTTCCAGCTGATAAGAAACTTGTGTTCCCAACCAGTAAGTTGAAGGACGGCTTTCACACACACTTTTCTCTCAGAAATGAGCATGTGGAGAGACGTTCGTTCAACTAGCTCAAAGGGAACGGGTTGCAGGGGAAACACTTACACAGGTTTCTCAGTCTGATTCCTAGTTCCTGTTTGATGTTCCTGCAGCTTTCATTGTAATACCGTGTTGGATCTATTACCTCCCCATATTTATGTATGTAGTGCAGTTTCAAACTGAAGAGACATTTTCCGTTCCCATGAAGCTAGGTGAAGGACGGCTTTCACACACACTTTTCCCTCAGAAGAGATCATGTAGAGAGATATTCGTTCAAATACCACAAATGGAACTTGTTGTAGGAGAATCACTTACTCTGCTTTCTCAGGCTGTTTCCTAGGGCCTGTTTGATGTTCCTGCAGCTTTCAGTGTAATACTGAGTTGGAGCTTGTACCAGCCCATATATATGTATGTAGTGCAGTTTCCAACTGAAAAGAAACCATGTGTTCCCAACAAGCTAATTGAAGCACGGCTTCAACACACAGTTATCTCTCCGAAATGAGCATGTGGAGAGACGTTCGTTCAACAAACATAAAGGGAATAGGTTGCATTTGTAACACATACTCAGGTTTCTCAATCTGTATCCTAATGCCAGTTTGAATTTCCTGCAGTTTACACCGTAAACACGAGGTTAAGCTAGTACCTCCCAATATATATGTATGTAGTGCAGATTCTAACTGAAAAGAATCATTGTGTTCCCAACAAGCTAGGTGAAGTACGGCTTCCACACTCAAATATATGTCTGAACTGAGCATATGTAGAGACGTTCGTTCCAGTATCACAAGGGGAACGGGATGCTGGAGCAACACTTAATCTGCTATTTAGGTGTGTTTCCTAGTGCCGGTTTGAAGTTCCTACAGTTTTTACTTTAACCACGAGTTGGAGATAGTACCTCCCAATATATACATATGCAGTGCAGAATCCACCTGAAAAGAATCCTTGTGTTCCCTACAAGTTAGGTAAAGGACGGCTTTCACACACACTTATCTCTCAGAACTGAGCATGTGGAGAGATTATCGTTCAAATAGCACAAGGGAAACGGGTTGCAGGAGAAACACTTAAACAGTTTTCTCAGTCTGTTTCCTAGTGCCGGTTGATGTTCGTGCATTTTTCACTCTAAAACCGAGTTGGAGCTATTACTTCCCCATATATATGTATGTGTTGCAGTTTTCAACTGAAAAGAAACTTTGTGTTCCCATCAAGTTAGTTGAAGAACGGCATTCACTCACACTTATCTCTCAGAAGTGAGAAGGTAGAGAGACTTACTTTCAACTAACTGAAGTGGAACTGGTTGCAGGAGAATCTCGTACTCTTTTTTCTCAGGCTGTTTCCTAGTGCCGGTTTGAAGTTCCTGCAGTTTTAACCATAAACTCGAGATGGATTTAGTACCTACCCTTAAATATTTATGCAGTGCAGAATCCAACTGAAAAGAAACCTTGTGTTCCTTACAAGCTAGGTAAAGGAAGGCTTTCACAAACAATTATATGTCAGAAATGAGCATGTGGAGAGACGTTCGTTCAAATAGCAGCAGGGGAACGGTTTGCAGAATAAACACTCACTCTGGTTTCTCAATCTGTTCCCTAGTGCCAGTTTGAATTTCCTAGAGTTTTCAATTTAAACCCGAGTTGGAGCTAGTACATCCCCATATACATGAAAGTAGTATACTTTCCAACTGAAAAGAAAGAATATGTTCCCAACTAGCTAGGTGAAGGACGGCTTTCACACACACTTATCTTTCAGAACTGAGCATGTGTAGAGACGTTCGTTCAACTAGCAAAAGGTGAACGGTTTGCAGGATAAACTCTTACTCTGGCTTCTCTCTATGTTCCTAGTTCCGGTTTGAATTTCCTGCAGTTTTCACTTTAAGCACAATTTCGAGCTTGTACCACCCTATATATATATATGAAGTGCAGATTCCTAATGAAAAGAAACTTTGTTTTCCCAATTAGCTAGGTGAAGCACGCCTTTAACACACACTTTTCTGTCAGAGCTGAGTATATAGAGATACGTTCTTTCAACTAGAACAATGGGAACGGGTTGCAGGAGAATCATTTACTCTAATTTCTCAGTCTGTTTCTTAGTTCCGGTTTGAATTTCCTGCAGTTTTTACAGTAAAACACATTTGGAGCTAGCGCCTCCCAACATATATGTAAATAGTGCAGTTTCCAACTGAAATTTAACGTTGTTTTCCCAACAAGTTATGTGAAGTACGGCTTTCACACACACATATTTCTCAGAAACGAACATGTGGAGAGACGTTCGGTGAAATAGCACAATGGGAACGGGTTGCAGGAGAAACACTTACTCTGGTCTCTCAGGGTGATTCCTAGTACCGGTTTCAAGTTCCTGTAGTTTTCACTGTAAACATGAGTTGCAACTAGTACCTCCCTATATATATGTATATTGTGCAGTTTCTAAATGAAAAGAAACTCTGTGTTCCCAACAATCTAATTGAAGCAAGGCTACCACACACAGTTATATCTCAGAAATGAGCATGTGGAGAGACGTTCGTTCAACTAGCTCAAAGGGAACGGGTTGCAGGGGAAATACTTACACAGGTTTCTCAGTCTGATTCCTAGTGCCTGTTGGAAGTTCCTACAGTTTGCACTGTAAATCCGAGTTGGAGCTAGTACCTCCCTATAAATACGTATGTCGTGCAGATTCCACCTGAAAAGAAACCTTGTGTTCCCTACAAGCTAGGTGAAGGACGGCTTTCAGACACACTTATCTCTCAGAATTGAGCATTTGGAGAGACTGTCGTTCAACTAGCACAAAGTGAGCGGTTTTGCAGGAGAAACACTTACTCTTGTTTCTCAGTCGTTTTCCAAGTGCTGGTTTGAAATTCCTGCAGTTTTCCTAGAAAACTGCTTTGGAGCTATTACCTCACCATATATGTATGTAGTGCACTTTCCAGCTGAAAAGAAACTTGTGTTCCCAAAAAGTAAGTTGAAGGACGGCTTTCACACACATTTATCTCTCAGAAATGAGCATGTGGAGAGACATTCGTTCAAATACCACAAATGGAACGGGTTGCAGGAGAATCACTTACTCTGGTTTGTCAGGCTGTTTCCTAGTGCCGGTTTGAAGTTCCTACAGTTTTCAATGTAAAACCCAGTTGTAGCTTGTACCTCCCCATATATATGTATGTATTGCAGTGTCCAACTTAATAGAATCTCTGTGTTCCCAACAAGTTATCGGAAGTTCGTTTTCACACACACATATCTGTCAGAAATGAGTATGTGTAGAGACGTTTGTTCAACAAGCACAAGGGGATCGGTTTGCAGAGGAATCTCTTATTCCATTTTCTATCTTTGTTCCTAGTGCCGGTTAGAAGTTTCTGCAGAATCACTGTAAACCCGAGTTGGAGCTAGTAACTCCCTATATATATGTATGTAGTGCAGATTAAAAGTGAAAAGAAACTTTGTGTTCCCAACAAGCTAGGTGAAGCACGCCTTTAACACACACTTATCATTCAGAATTGAGCATGTAGAGAGACGTTCGATATACTAGCAAAATGGAAACGTGTTGCAGGAAAAACACTTCTTCTGGATTCTCAGTCTGTTTCCTAGTGCCCGTTCAAGTTCCTGCAATTTTCATTGAAAACCCGAGGTGGAGCTAGTACATCCCCATATATATGTATGTAGTGCACTTTCCAGCTATAAGAAACTTGTGTTCCCAACAAGTAAGGTGAAGGAATGCTTTAACACACAATTTCTCTCAGAAATGAGCATGTGGAGAGACGTTCGTTCAACTAGCACAAAGGGAAAGGGTTGCAGGGGAAACACTTACACAGGTTTCTCTGTTTGTTTCCTAGTGGCTGTTGGAAGTTCCTACAGTTTTCACTGTAAAACCGAGTTGGATCTATTACCTCCCCATATTTATGTATGTAGTGCAGTTTCAAACTGAAGAGATTCTTTCTGTTCTCATCAAGCTAGGTGAAGGACGGCTTTCACACACATTTTTCACTCAGAAATGAGCATGTGGAGAGATGTTCGTTCAACTAACACAAATGGAACGGGTTGCAGGAGAATCACTTACTCTGGTTTCACAAACTGTTTCCTAGTGCCGGTTTTAAGATCCTGCAGTTTTCACTGTAAACCCGATTTGGAGCTAGTACCTCCCCATATATATGTATGTAGTGCAGTTTCCAACTGAAAAGAATCCATGTGTTCCCAACAAGCTAATTGAAGCACGGCATCCAAACACAGTTATCTCTCCGAAATGATCATGTGGAGAGACGTTCGTTCAACTAACAGAAAGGGAACAGGTTGCAGTTGTAACACGTACTGTGATTTCTCATTCTGTATCCTATTGCCGGTATGAAGTTCCTGCAGTTTACACCGTAAACCCGAGATGTAGCTAGTACCTCCCCATATATATGTATGTAGTGCAGATTCCAACTGAAAAGAATCTTAGTGTTCCCTACAAGGAATGTGAAAGGCAGCTTTCACACACAGTTTTCTCTCAGAAATGAGCATGTGGAGAGACATTCGTTCAACTAGCTCAAAGGGAACGGGTTGCAGGAGAAACACTTAAACAGATTTCTCAGTCTGTTTCCTAGTGCCGGTTGATGTTCGTGCATTTTTCACTCAAAAACCGAGTTGGAGCTATTACTTCCCCATATATATGTATGTATTGCAGTTTTCATCTGAAAACAAACTTTGTGTTCCCATCAAGTTAGGTGAAGAACGGCTTTCACTCACACTTATCTCTCAGAAGTGAGAAGGTAGAGAGACTTTCTTTCAACTAACAGAAGTGGAACTGGCTGCAGGAGAATATCGTACTCTTGTTTCTCACTCTGTTTCCTAGGGCCGGTTTGAAATTCCTGCAGTTTTAACCATAAACTCGAGATGGATTTAGAACTTACCCTTAAAATTTTATGCAGTGAAGATTCCAACTGAAAAGAAACCTTGTGTTCCTTACAAGCTAGGTAAAGGAAGGCTTTCACAAACAATTATATGTCAGAAATGAGCATGTGGAGAGAAGTTCGTTCAAATAGCACAAGGCGAATCTTTTGCAGGATAAACACTCACTCTGGTTTCTCATTCTGTTTCCTAGTGCCAGTTTGAAATTCCTAGACTTTTCAATTTAAACCCGATTTGAAGCAAGTACCTCCCCATATACATGAAAGTAGTGTACTTGCCAACTGAAAAGAAAGAATATGTTCCCAACAAGCTAGGTTAAGGACGGCTTTCACACACATTTATCTTTCAGAACTGAGCATGTGTAGAGACGTTCGTTCAACTAGCAAAAGGTGAACGGTTTGCAGGATAAACTCTTACACTGTCTTCTCTCTAAGTTCCTAATTCCGGTTTGAATTTCCTGCAGTTTTCACTTTAAACACAAATTCGAGCTTGTACCTCCCTATATATATGTATGAAGTGCAGATTCCTAATGAAAAGAAACTTTGTTTTCCCAATTAGCTAGGTGAAGCACGCCTTTAACACACACTTTTCTGTCAGAGCTGAGTATATAGAGATACGTTCTTTCAACTAGAACAATGGGAACGTGCTGCAGGAGAATCACTTACTCTGATTTCTCAGTCTGTTTCTTAGAACCGGTTTGAAGTTCCTACAGGTTTTACAGTAAAACACATTTGGAGTTAGCGCCTCCCAATATATATGTAAATAGTGCAGTTTCCAACTGAAATGTAACGTTGTTTCCCAACAAGTTAGGTGAAGTACGGCTTTCACACACACATATTTCTCAGAACGGAACATGTGGAGGGACGTTCGGTGAAATAGCACAATGGGAACGGGTTGCAGGAGAATCACTTACTCTGGGCTCTCAGGCTGTTTCCTAGTGCCTGTTTCA
This sequence comes from Camelus bactrianus, assembly GCF_048773025.1. Classification (NCBI taxonomy): domain Eukaryota; kingdom Metazoa; phylum Chordata; class Mammalia; order Artiodactyla; family Camelidae; genus Camelus; species Camelus bactrianus. Next base: position 49,184,375 of record NC_133575.1, read on the forward strand.
AGTTCCTGCAGTTTTCACTGTAAAAACGAGTTGCAACTAGTACCTCCCTATATATATGTATATTGTGCAGTTTCTAACTGAAATGAAACTCTGTGTTACCAGCAAGCTAATTGAAGCACGGCTACCACACACAGTTATATCTCAGAAATCAGCATGTGGAGAGACGTTCGTTCAACTAGCTCAAAGGGAAGGGGTTGCATGGGAAACACTTACACATGTTTCTCAGTCTGATTCCTAGTGCCTGTTGGAAGTTCCTAGAGTTTGAACTGTAATTCCGAGTTGGAGCTAGTACCTTCCTATAAATATGTATGTCGTGCAGATTCCACCTGAAAAGAAACCTTGTGTTCCCTACAAGCTAGGTGAAGGACGGCTTTCACACACACATATCTCTCAGAATTGAGCATGTGGAGAGACTTTTGTTCAACTAGCACAAAGTGAGCAGTTTTGCAGGAGAAACACTAAAACTTTTTTCTCAATCGTTTTCCAAGTGCTGGTTTGAAATTCCTGCAGTTTTCCCAGAAAAATGCTTTGGAGCTATTACCTCATCACATATGTATGTAGTGCACTTTCCAGCTGAAAAGAAACTTGTGTTCCCAAAAAGTAAATTGAAGGGCGGCTTTCACACACATTTATCTCTCAGTTATGAGCTTCTGGAGAGACGTTCGTTCAACTAGCTCTAAGAGACCGGTTTGCAGGCGAAACGCTTACACAGGTTTTCTTTCGTTTTCCTAGTGCTGGTTTGAAATTCCTGCAGTTTTCACAGAAAACAGCTATGGAGCTATTACCTCACCATATATGTATGTAGTGCACTTTCCAGCTGAAAAGAAACTTGTGTTCCCTACAAGAAAGTTGAAGGTTGGCTTTCACACACAATTATCTCACAGAAATGAGCATGTGGAGAGATGTTCGTTCAACTAACACAAATGGAACCGTTTGCAGGAGAATCACTTACTCTGGTTTCACAAACTGTTTCCTAGTGCCGGTTGGAAGTTCCTGCAGTTTTCAGTGTAAACACGAGTTGGAGCTAGTACTTAACCATATATACGTATGCAGTGCAGTTTCCAACTGAAAGGAAACTTTGTATTCCCAACAAGCTAGTTGAAGGACCGCTTTCACCCACACTTATCACTCAGATCTGAGCATGTGGAGAGACGTTCGTTCAACTAGCACAAATGGAACGGGTTGCAGGATAAACTCTTACTCTGGTTTCTCTCTCTGTTCATAATGCCGGTTTGAAGTTCCTGCAGTTTTCACTGTAAACCCGAGTTGGAGCTAGTACCTCCCTATAAATATGTATGTAGTGCAGATTCCAACTGAAAAGAAACTTTGTGTTCCCGACAAGCTAGGAGAAGCACGCCTTTAACACACAATTATCTGTCAGAACTGAGCATTTAGAGAGACCTTCGATCAACTAGCACAATGGAAACGCGTTCCAGGAAAAACAGTCCTTCTGGATCCTCAGTCTGTTTCCTGTTGCCCGTGCAAGTTCCTGCAGTTTTCACTGAAAACCCGAGGTTGAGCAGTACATCCCCATATATATGAATGTAGTGCAGTTTCCAGCTGATAAGAAACTTGTGTTCCCAACAAGTAAGTTGAAGGACGGCTTTCACACACACTTTTCCCTCAGAAATGAGCATGTGGAGAGACGTTCGTTCAACTAGCTCAAAGGGAACGGGTTGCAGGGGAAACACTTACACAGGTTTCTCAGTCTGATTCCTAGTTCCTGTATGATGTTCCTGCAGCTTTCAGTGTAATACCGTGTTGGATCTATTACCTCCCCATATTTATGTATGTAGTGCAGTTTCAAACTGAAGAGACATTTTCCGTTCCCATGAAGCTAGGTGAAGGACGGCTTTCACACACACTTTTCCCTCAGAAGAGATCATGTAGAGAGATATTCGTTCAAATACAACAAATGGAACTTGTTGTAGGAGAATCACTTACTCTGCTTTCTCAGGCTGTTTCCTAGGGCCTGTTTGATGTTCCTGCAGCTTTCAGTGTAATACTGAGTGGGAACTTGTACCAGCCCATATATATGTATGTAGTGCAGTTTCCAACTGAAAAGAAACCATGTGTTCCCAACAAGCTAATTGAAGCACGGCTTCCACACACAGTTATCTCTCCGAAATGAGCATGTGGAGAGACGTTCGTTCAACAAACATAAAGGGAATAGGTTGCATTTGTAACACATACTCAGGTTTCTCAATCTGTATCCTAATGCCGGTTTGAATTTCCTGCAGTTTACACCGTAAACCCGAGGTTAAGCTAGTACCTCCCAATATATATGTATGTAGTGCAGATTCTAACTGAAAAGAATCATTGTGTTCCCAACAAGCTAGGTGAAGTACGGCTTCCACACTCAAATATATGTCTGAACTGAGCATATGTAGAGACGTTCTTTCCAGTATCACAAGGGGAACGAGATGCTGGAGCAACACTTAATCTGCTATTTAGGTGTGTTTCCTAGTGCCGGTTTGAAGTTCCTACAGTTTTTACTTTAACCACGAGTTGGAGATAGTACCTCCCAATATATACATATGCAGTGCAGAATCCACCTGAAAAGAATCCTTGTGTTCCCTACAAGTTAGGTAAAGGACGGCTTTCACACACACTTATCTCTCAGAACTGAGCATGTGGAGAGATTATCGTTCAAATAGCACAAGGGAAACGGGTTACAGGAGAAACACTTAAACAGTTTTCTCAGTCTGTTTCCTAGTGCCGGTTGATGTTCGTGCATTTTTCACTCTAAAACCGAGTTGGAGCTATTACTTCCCCATATATATGTATGTATTGCAGTTTTCAACTGAAAAGAAACTTTGTGTTCCCATCAAGTTTGTTGAAGAACGGCATTCACTCACACTTATCTCTCAGAAGTGAGAAGGTAGAGAGACTTACTTTCAACTAACTGAAGTGGAACTGGTTGCAGGAGAATCTCGTACTCTTTTTTCTCAGGCTGTTTCCTAGTGCCGGTTTGAAGTTCCTGCAGTTTTAACCATAAACTCGAGATGGATTTAGTACCTACCCTTAAATATTTATGCAGTGCAGAATCCAACTGAAAAGAAACCTTGTGTTCCTTACAAGCTAGGTAAAGGAAGGCTTTCACAAACAATTATATGTCAGAAATGAGCATGTGGAGAGACGTTCGTTCAAATAGCAGCAGGGGAACGGTTTGCAGAATAAACACTCACTCTGGTTTCTCATTCTGTTCCCTAGTGCCAGTTTGAATTTCCTAGAGTTTTCAATTTAAACCCGAGTTGGAGCTAGTACATCCCCATATACATGAAAGTAGTATACTTTCCAACTGAAAAGAAAGAATATGTTCCCAACTTGCTAGGTGAAGGTCGGCTTTCACACACACTTATCTTTCAGAACTGAGCATGTGTAGAGACGTTCGTTCAACTAGCAAAAGGTGAACGGTTTGCAGGATAAACTCTTACTCAGGCTTCTCTCTATGTTCCTACTTCCGGTTTGAATTTCCTGCAGTTTTCACTTTAAACACAATTTCGAGCTTGTACCACCCTATATATATATATGAAGTGCAGATTCCTAATGAAAAGAAACTTTGTTTTCCCAATTAGCTAGGTGAAGCACGCATTTAACACACACTTTTCTGTCAGAGCTGAGTATATAGAGATACGTTCTTTCAACTAGAACAATGGGAACGGGTTGCAGGAGAATCACTTACTCTAATTTCTCAGTCTGTTTCTTAGTTCTGGTTTGAAGTTCCTGCAGTTTTTACAGTAAAACACATTTGGAGCTAGCGCCTCCCAACATATATGTATATAGTGCAGTTCCCAACTGAAATTTAACGTTGTTTTCCCAACAAGTTATGTGAAGTACGGCTTTCACACACACATATTTCTCAGAAACGAACATGTGGAGAGACGTTCGGTGAAATAGCACAATGGGAACGGGTTGCAGGAGAAACACTTACTCTGGTCTCTCAGGGTGATTCCTAGTACCGGTTTCAAGTTCGTGTAGTTTTCACTGTAAACATGAGTTGCAACTAGTACCTCCCTATATATATGTATATTGTGCAGTTTCTAAATGAAAAGAAACTCTGTGTTCCCAACAATCTAATTGAAGCAAGGCTACCACACACAGTTATATCTCAGAAATGAGCATGTGGAGAGACGTTCGTTCAACTAGCTCAAAGGGAACGGGTTGCAGGGGAAACACTTACACAGGTTTCTCAGTCTGATTCCTAGTGCCTGTTGGAAGTTCCTACAGTTTGCACTGTAAATCCGAGTTGGAGCTAGTATCTCCCTATAAATATGTATGTCGTGCAGATTCCACCTGAAAAGAAACCTTGTGTTCCCTACAAGCTAGGTGAAGGACGGCTTTCAGACACACTTATCTCTCAGAATTGAGCATTTGGAGAGACTGTCGTTCAACTAGCACAAAGTGAGAGGTTTTGCAGGAGAAACACTTACTCTTGTTTCTCAGTCGTTTTCCAAGTGCTGGTTTGAAATTCCTGCAGTTTTCCTAGAAAATTGCTTTGGAGCTATTACCTCACCATATATGTATGTAGTGCACTTTCCAGCTGAAAAGAAACTTGTGTTCCCAAAAAGTAAGTTGAAGGACGGCTTTCACACACATTTATCTCTCAGAAATGAGCATCTGGAGAGACGTTCACTCAACTAGCTCTAAGAGACCGGTTTGCAGGAGAAACCCTTACACAGGTTTCTCAGTCCTTTTCCTAGTGCTGGTTTGAAATTCCTTCAGTTTTCACAGAAAACTGCTTTGGAGCTATTACCTCAACATATATGTATGTAGTGCACTTTCCAGTTGAATAGAAACTTGTGTTCCCAACAAGAAAGTTGAAGGGCGGCTTTCCCACACACCTATCTCTCAGAAATTAGCATGTGGAGAGACGTTCGTTCAACTATCATAAGTGGAACGGGTTGAAGGAGAATCACTTACTCTGGTTTCACAAACTGTTTCCAGGTGCCGGTTCGAAGTTCCTGCAGTTTTCACTGTAAACACGAGTTGGAGCTAATACCTCCCCATATATATGTATGCAGTGCAGTTTCCAACTGAAACGAAACTTTGTGTTCCCAACAAGCTAGTTGTAGGACGGTTTTCACACACACTTCTCTCTCAGAACTGAGCATGTGGAGAGACGTTCGTTCAAGTAGCACACATGGAACGGGTTGCAGGATAAACTCTTACTCTGGTTTCTCTCTCTGTTCATAATGCCGGTTTGAAGTTCCTGCAGTTTTCACTGTAAACCCGAGTTGGAGCTAGTGCCTCCCTATAAATATATATGTAGTGCAGATTCCAACTGTAAAGAAACTTTCTGTTCCCGACAACCAAGTGGAAACACGCCTTTAACACACACTTATCTATCAGAACTGAGCATTTAGAGAGACCTTCGATCAAATAGCACAATGGAAACGCGTTCCAGGAAAAATACTCCTTCAAGATTCTCAGTCTGTTTCTTAGTGCCCGTGCAATTTCCTGCAGTTTTCACTGAAAACCCGAGGTTGAGCAGTACATCCCCATACATATGTATGTAGTTCACTTTCCAGCTGAAAAGTAACTTGTGTTCCCTACAAGCTAGGTTAAGGAAGGCTTTCACACACACTTATCTCTCAGAACTGAGCATGTGGAGAGATATTCGTTCAAATAGCACAAGGGAAACGGGTTGCAGGAGCAACATTACTCTGGTTTGCAGTCTGTTTCCTAGAGCCGTTTTGATGTTCCTACAGTTTTCGATTTAAACCCGAGTTGGAGCTAGTACCTCCCCATATATATGAATGTAGCACACTTTCAAACTCGAAAGAAACTATGTTTTCCCAACAAGCTAGGTGAAGGATGGCTTTCACACACACTTATCTCTCAAATCTGAGCATGTGGAGAGACTGTCGTTCTATAAGCACAAAGTGAGCGGTTTTGCAGGAGAAACATTTACTCTGGTTTCTCAGAATATATCCTAGTGCTGGTTTGAAGATCCTGCAGTTTTCACTGTAAAACCGTGTTGGATCTTGTACCTCACCATATATATGTATGTAGCGCACTATCCAGCTTAAAAGAAACTTGTGTTCCCATCAATAAAGTTGAAGGACTGCTTTCACACACACTTATCTCTCAGAACTGAGCATGTGGAGAGACGTTCGTTCAACTAGCACAAATGGAACGTGTTGAAGGTAAACTCTTACTCTGGTTTCTCCCTCTGTTCATAATGCCGGTTTGAAGTTCCTGCAGTTTTCACTGTAAACCCGATTTGGAGATATTACCTCCCTATAAATATGTATGTAGTGCAGATTCCAACTGAAAAGAATATTTGTGTTTCCAACAAGCTAGGAGAAGCACGCCTTTAACACACACTTATCTGTCAGAACTGAGCATTAAGAGAGACAATCGATCAGCTAGCAAAATGGAAACGCGTTCCAGGGAAAACACTTCTTCTGGATTCTCAGTCTGTTTCCTAGTTCCCGTGCAAGTTCCTGTAGTTTCCACTGAAAACCCGAGGTTGAGCAGTACATCCCTATATATATGTATGTAGTGCACTTTAAAGCTGACAAGAAACTTGTGTTCCCAAAAAGTAAGGTGAAGGACGGGTTTCACACACACTTTTCTCTCAGAAATGAGCATGTGGAGAGACGTTCGTTCAACTAGCTCAAAGGGAACGGGTTGCAGTGGAAACACTTACACAGGTTTCTCAGTCTGATTCCTAGTTCCTGTTGGAAGTTCAAACAGTTTGCACTGTAAAACCGTGTTGGATCTATTACCTCCCCATATTTATGTATGTAGTGCAGTTTCAAACTGAAGAGATACTTTCCGTTCCCATCAAGCTAGGTGAAGGACGGCTTTCACACACATTTTCCCTCAGAAATGTCCATGTAGAGAGACATTCGTTCAAATACCACAAATGGAACTTGTTGTAGGAGAATCACTTACTCTGGTTTCTCAGGCTGTTTCCTAGGGCCTGTTTCATTTTCCTGCAACTTTCAGTGTAATACCGAGTTGGAGCTTGTACCAGCCCATATATATGTATGTAGTGCAGTTTCCAACTGAAAAGAAACTTTGTGTTCCCAACAAGCTAATTGAAGCACGGCTTCCACACACAGTTATCTCTCCGCAATGAGCATGTGGAGAGACGTTCTTTCAACAAACATAAAGGGAATAGGTTGCATTTGTAACACGTACTCAGGTTTCTCAATCTGTATCCTAATGCCGGTTTGAATTTCCTGCAGTTTACAACGTAAACCCGAGGTTAAGCTAGTACCTCCCAATATATATGTATGTAGTGCAGATTCTAACTGAAAAGAATCATTGTGTTCCCAATAAGCTAGGTGAAGTATGGCTTCCACACTCAAATATATGTCTGAACTGAGCATATGGAGAGACGTTTGTTCCAGTAGCACAATGGGAACGGGATGCTGGAGCAACACTTAATCTGCTATTTAGGTGTGTTTCCTAGTGCCGGTTTTAAGTTCCTACAGTTTTTACTTTAAACCCGATTTGGAGATATTACCTCCCAAAATATATATATGCAGTGCAGAATCCACCTGAAAAGAAACCTTGTGTTCCCTACAAGCTAGGTAAAGGACGGCTTTCACACACAATTTCTCTCAGAACTGAGCATGTGGAGAGATATTCGTTCAAAAAGCACAAGGTAAACGGGTTGCAGGAGCAACACTACTTTGGTTTCTCAGTCTGTTTCCTAGTGCTGGTTTGACGATCCTGCAGTTTTCACTGTTAAACCGTGTTGGAGCTAGTACCTCACCATATATATGTATGTAGTGCACTTTCCAGCTGAAAAGAAACTTTTGTTCCCAACAAGTAATTTGAAGGGGGTCTTTCACACACACTTATCTCTCAGAAATGAGCATCTGTAGAGACGTTCATTCAACTAGCTCTAAGGGCCCGATTTGCAGGAGAAACCATTACACAGGTTTCTCAGTCGTTTTCCAAGTGCTGGTTTGAAATTCCTGCAGTTTTCACAGAAAACTGCTTTGGATCTATTACCTCACCATATATGTACGTAGTCCACTTTCCAGCTGAAAAGAAACTTGTGTTCCCAACAAGAAAGTTGAAGGGCGGCTTTCACACACACTTATCTCTCAGAAATTAGCATGTGGAGAGACGTTCATTCAACTAACACAAATGGAACGGGTTGCAGGAGAATCACTTGCTCTGGTTTCTCTCTATGTTCATAATGCCGGTTTGAAGTTCCTGCAGTTTTCACTGTAAACCTGAGTTGGAGCTAGTACCTCCCTATAAATATGTATGTATTGCAGATTCCTACTGAAAAGAAACTTTGTGTTCCCGACAAGCAAGGAGAAGCACGCCTTTAACACACACTTATCTGTCAGAACTGAGCATTTAGAGAGACCTTCGATCAACTAGCACAATGGAAACGCGTTCCAGGAAAAATACTTCTTCTGGATTCTCAGTCTTTTTCTTAGTGCCCGTTCAAGTTCCTGCAGTTTTCACAGAAAACCCGAGGTTGAGCAGTACATCCCCATATGTATGTATGTAGTGCACTTTCCAGCTGATAAGAAACTTGTGTTCCCAACAAGTAAGGTGAAGGACGGCTTTCACACACAGTTATCTCTCAGAAATGAGCATGTGGAGAGACATTCGTTCAAATACCACAAATGGAACGGGTTGCAGGAGAATCACTTACTCTGGTTTGTCAGGCTGTTTCCTAGTGCCGGTTTGAAGTTCCTACAGTTTTCAATGTAAAACCCAGTTGTAGCTTGTACCTCCCCATATATATGTATGTATTGCAGTGTCCAACTTAATAGAATCTCTGTGTTCCCAACAAGTTATCGGAAGTTCGTTTTCACACACACATATCTGTCAGAACTGAGCATGTGTAGAGACGTTTGTTCAACAAGCACAAGGGGATCGGTTTGCAGAGGAATCTCTTATTCCATTTTCTATCTTTGTTCCTAGTGCCGGTTAGAAGTTTCTGCAGAATCACTGTAAACCCGAGTTGGAGCTAGTAACTCCCTATATATATGTATGTAGTGCAGATTAAAAGTGAAAAGAAACTTTGTGTTCCCAACAAGCTAGGTGAAGCACGCCTTTAACACACACTTATCATTCAGAATTGAGCATGTAGAGAGACGTTCGATATACTAGCAAAATGGAAACGTGTTGCAGGAAAAACACTTCTTCTGGATTCTCAGTCTGTTTCCTAGTGCCCGTTCAAGTTCCTGCAATTTTCATTGAAAACCCGAGGTGGAGCTAGTACATCCCCATATATATGTATGTAGTGCACTTTCCAGCTATAAGAAAATTGTGTTCCCAACAAGTAAGGTGAAGGAATGCTTTAACACACAATTTCTCTCAGAAATGAGCATGTGGAGAGACGTTCGTTCAACTAGCACAAAGGGAAAGGGTTGCAGGGGAAACACTTACACAGGTTTCTCTGTTTGTTTCCTAGTGGCTGTTGGAAGTTCCTACAGTTTTCACTGTAAAACCGAGTTGGATCTATTACCTCCCCATATTTATGTATGTAGTGCAGTTTCAAACTGAAGAGATTCTTTCTGTTCTCATCAAGCTAGGTGAAGGACGGCTTTCACACACATTTTTCACTCAGAAATGAGCATGTGGAGAGATGTTCGTTCAACTAACACAAATGGAACGGGTTGCAGGAGAATCACTTACTCTGGTTTCACAAACTGTTTCCTAGTGCCGGTTTTAAGATCCTGCAGTTTTCACTGTAAACCCGATTTGGAGCTAGTACCTCCCCATATATATGTATGTAGTGCAGTTACCAACTGAAAAGAAACCATGTGTTCCCAACAAGCTAATTGAAGCACGGCTTCCAAACACAGTTATCTCTCCGAAATGATCATGTGGAGAGACGTTCGTTCAACTAACACAAAGAGAACAGGTTGCAGTTGTAACACGTACTCTGATTTCTCACTCTGTATCCTATTGCCGGTAAGAAGTTCCTGCAGTTTACACCGTAAACCCGAGATGTAGCTAGAACCTCCCCATATATATGTATGTAGTGCAGATTCCAACTGAAAAGAATCTTAGTGTTCCCTACAAGGAATGTGAAAGGCAGCTTTCACACACAGTTTTCTCTCAGAAATGAGCATGTTGAGAGACATTCGTTCAACTAGCTCAAAGGGAACGGGTTGAAGGAGAAACACTTAAACAGATTTCTCAGTCTGTTTCCTAGTGCCGGTTGATGTTCGTGCATTTTTCACTCAAAAACCGAGTTGGAGCTATTACTTCCCCATATATATGTATGTATTGCAGTTTTCATCTGAAAAGAAACTTTGTGTTCCCATCAAGTTAGGTGAAGAACGGCTTTCACACACACTTATCTCTCAGAAGTGAGAAGGTAGAGAGACTTTCTTTCAACTAACAGAAGTGGAACTGGCTGCAGGAGAATCTCGTACTCTTGTTTCTCACTCTGTTTCCTAGGGCCGGTTTGAAGTTCCTGCAGTTTTAACCATAAAATCGAGATGGATTTAGAACCTACCCTTAAAAATTTATGCAGTGCAGATTCCAACTGAAAAGAAACCTTGTGTTCCTTACAAGCTAGGTAAAGGAAGGCTTTCACAAACAATTATATGTCAGAAATGAGCATGTGGAGAGAAGTTCGTTCAAATAGCACAAGGCGAATCTTTTGCAGGATAAACGCTCACTCTGGTTTCTCATTCTGTTTCCTAGTGCCAGTTTGAAATTCCTAGACTTTTCAATTTAAACCCGATTTGGAGCTAGTACCTCCCCATATACATGAAAGTAGTGTACTTGCCAACTGAAAAGAAAGAATATGTTCCCAACAAGCTAGGTTAAAGATGGCTTTCACACAAATTTATCTTTCAGAACTGAGCATGTGTAGAGACGTTCGTTCAACTAGCACAAGATGAACGGTTTGCAGGATAAACTCTTACTCTGTCTTCTCTCTATGTTCCTAATTCTGTTTGAATTTCCTGCAGTTTTCACTTTAAACACAAATTCGAGCTTGTACCTCCCTATATATATGTATGAAGTGCAGATTCCTAATGAAAAGAAACTTTGTTTTCCCTATTAGCTAGGTGAAGCACGCCTTTAACACACACTTTTCTGTCAGAGCTGAGTATATAGAGATACGTTCTTTCAACTAGAACAATGGGAACGTGCTGCAGGAGAATCACTTACACTGATTTCTCAGTCTGTTTCTTAGAACCGGTTTGAAGTTCCTACAGTTTTTACAGTAAAACACATTTGGAGCTAGCGCCTCCCAATATATATGTAAATAGTGCAGTTTCCAACTGAAATGTAACGTTGTTTCCCAACAAGTTAGGTGAAGTACGGCTTTCACACACACATATTTCTCAGAACGGAACATGTGGAGAGACGTTCGGTGAAATAGCACAATGGGAACGGGTTGCAGGAGAATCACTTACTCTGGGCTCTCAGGCTGTTTCCTAGTGCCTGTTTCAAGTTCCTGCAGTTTTCACTGTAAAAACGAGTTGCAACTAGTACCTCCCTATATATATGTATATTGTGCAGTTTCTAACTGAAATGAAACTCTGTGTTCCCAACAAGCTAATTGAAGCACGGCTACCACACACAGTTATATCTCAGAAATCAGCATGTGGAGAGACGTTCGTTCAACTAGCTCAAAGGGAAGGGGTTGCATGGGAAACACTTACAGATGTTTCCCAGTCTGATTCCTAGTGCCTGTTGGAAGTTCCTAGAGTTTGAACTGTAATTCCGAGTTGGAGCTAGTACCTTCCTATAAATATGTATGTCGTGTAGATTCCACCTGAAAAGAAACCTTGTGTTCCCTACAAGCTAGGTGAAGGACGGCTTTCACACACACATATCTCTCAGAATTGAGCATGTGGAGAGACTTTCGTTCAACTAGCACAAAGTGAGCAGTTTTGCAGGAGAAACACTAACACTTTTTTCTCAGTCGTTTTCCAAGTGCTGGTTTGAAATTCCTGCAGTTTTCCCAGAAAAATGCTTTGGAGCTATTACCTCACCATATATGTATGTAGTGCACTTTCCAGCTGAAAAGAAACTTGTGTTCCCAAAAAGTAAATTGAAGGGCGGCTTTCACACACATTTATCTCTCAGTAATGAGCATCTGTAGAGACGTTCGCTCAACTACCTCTAAGAGACCGGTTTGCAGGCGAAACTCTTACACAGGTTTTCATTCGTTTTCCTAGTGCTGGTTTGAAATTCCTGCAGTTTTCACAGAAAACAGCTATGGAGCTATTACCTCACCATATATGTATGTAGTGCACTTTCCAGCTGAAAAGAAACTTGTGTTCCCTACAAGAAAGTTGAAGGTTGGCTTTCACACACAATTATCTCACAGAAATGAGCATGTGGAGAGATGTTCGTTCAACTAACACAAATGGAACGGTTTGCAGGAGAATCACTTACTCTGGTTTCACAATCTGTTTCCTAGTGCCGGTTGGAAGTTCCTGCAGTTTTCAGTGTAAACACGAGTTGGAGCTAGTACTTACCCATATATACGTATGCCGTGCAGTTTCCAACTGAAAGGAAACTTTGTATTCCCAACAAGCTAGGTGAAGGACCGCTTTCACCCACACTTATCTCTCAGATCTGAGCATGTGGAGAGACGTTCGTTCAACTAGCACAAATGGAACGGGTTGCAGGATAAACTCTTACTCTGGTTTCTCTCTCTGTTCATAATGCCGGTTTGAAGTTCCTGCAGTTTTCACTGTAAACCCGAGTTGGAGCTAGTACCTCCCTATAAATATGTATGTAGTGCAGATTCCAACTGAAAAGAAACTTTGTGTTCCCGACAAGCTAGGAGAAGCACGCCTTTAACACACAATTATCTGTCAGAACTGAGCATTTAGAGAGACCTTCGATCAACTAGCACAATGGAAACGCGTTCCAGGAAAAACAGTCCTTCTGGATCCTCAGTCTGTTTCCTGTTGCCCGTGCAAGTTCCTGCAGTTTTCACTGAAAACCCGAGGTTGAGCAGTACATCCCCATATATATGTATGTAGTGCAGTTTCCAGCTGATAAGAAACTTGTGTTCCCAACAAGTAAGGTGAAGGACGGCTTTCACACACACTTTTCTCTCAGAAATGAGCATGTGGAGAGACGTTCGTTCAACTAGCTCAAAGGGAACGGGTTGCAGGGGAAACACTTACACAGGTTTCTCAGTCTGATTCCTAGTTCCTGTTTGATGTTCCTGCAGCTTTCAGTGTAATACCGTGTTGGATCTATTACCTCCCCATATTTATGTATGTAGTGCAGTTTCAAACTGAAGAGACATTTTCCGTTCCCATGAAGCTAGGTGAAGGACGGCTTTCACACACACTTTTCACTCAGAAGAGATCATGTAGAGAGATATTCGTTCAAATACCACAAATGGAACTTGTTGTAGGAGAATCACTTATTCTGGGTTCTCAGGCTGTTTCCTAGGGCCTGTTTGATGTTCCTGCAGCTTTCAGTGTAATACCGAGTTGGAGCTTGTACCAGCCCATATATATGGATGCAGTGCAGTTTCCAACTGAAAAGAAACCATGTGTTCCCAACAAGCTAATTGAAACATGGCTTCCACACACAGTTATCTCTCCGAAATGAGCATGTGGAGAGACGTTCGTTCAACAAACATAAAGGGAATAGGTTGCATTTGTAACACATACTCAGGTTTCTCAATCTGTATCCTAATGCCAGTTTGAATTTCCTGCAGTTTACACCGTAAACCCGAGGTTAAGCTAGTACCTCCCAATATATATGTATGTAGTGCAGATTCTAACTGAAAAGAATCATTGTGTTCCCAACAAGCTAAGTGAAGTACGGCTTCCACACTCAAATATATGTCTGAACTGAGCATATGTAGAGACGTTCTTTCCAGTATCACAATGGTAACGGGATGCTGGAGCAACACTTAATCTGCTATTTAGGTGTGTTTCCTAGTGCCGGTTTGAAGTTCCTACAAATTTTACTTTAAACCCGAGTTGGAGATAGTACCTCCCAATATATATATATGCAGTGCAGAATCCACCTGAAATGAATCCTTGTTTTCCCTACAAGTTAGGTAAAGGACGGCTTTCACACACACTTATCTCTCAGACCTGAGCATGTGGAGAGATTATCGTTCAAATAGCACAAGGGAAACGGGTTGCAGGAGAAACACTTAAACAGTTTTCTCAGTCTGTTTCATAGTGCCGGTTGATGTTCGTGCATTTTTCACTCTAAAACCGAGTTGGAGCTATTACTTCCCCATACATATGTATGTATTGCAGTTTTCAACTGAAAAGAAACTTTGTGTTCCCATCAAGTTAGGTGAAGAACGGCATTCACTCGCACTTATCTCTCAGAAGTGAGAAGGTAGAGAGACTTACTTTCAACTAACTGAAGTGGAACTGGTTGCAGGAGAATCTCGTACTCTTTTTTCTCAGGCTGTTTCCTAGTGCCGGTTTGAAGTTCCTGCAGTTTTAACCATAAACTCGAGATGGATTTAGTACCTACCCTTACATATTTATGCAGTGCAGATTCCAACTGAAAAGAAACCTTGTGTTCCTTACAAGCTAGGTAAAGGAAGGCTTTCACAAACAATTATATGTCAGAAATGAGCATGTGGAGAGACGTTCGTTCAAATAGCAGCAGGGGAACTGTTTGCAGAATAAACACCCACTCTGGTTTCTCATTCTGTTCCCTAGTGCCAGTTTGAAGATCCTAGGGTTTTCAATTTAAACCCGAGTTGGAGCTAGTACTTCCCCATATACATGAAAGTAGTATACTTTCCAACTGAAAAGAAAGAATATGTTCCCAACTAGCTAGGTGAAGGACGGCTTTCACACACACTTATCTTTCAGAACTGAGCATGTGTAGAGACGTTCGTTCAACTAGCAAAATGTGAAGAGTTTGCAGGATAAACTCTTACTCTGGCTTCTCTCTATGTTCCTACTTCCGGTTTGAATTTCCTGCATTTTTCACTTTAAACATAATTTCGAGCTTGTACCACCCTATATATATATATGAAGTGCAGATTCCTAATGAAAAGAAACTTTGTTTTCCCAATTAGCTAGGTGAAGCACGCATTTAACACACACTTTTCTGTCAGAGCTGAGTATATAGAGATACGTTCTTTCAACTAGAACAATGGGAACGGGTTGCAGGAGAATCACTTACTCTAATTTCTCAGTCTGTTTCTTAGTTCCGGTTTGAAGTTCCTGCAGTTTTTACAGTAAAACACATTTGGAGCTAGCGCTTCCCAACATATATGTATATAGTGCAGTTTCCAACTGAAATTTAACGTTGTTTTCCCAACAAGTTAGGTGAAGTACGGCTTTCACACACACATATTTCTCAGAAACGAACATGTGGAGAGAAGTTCGGTGAAATAGCACAATGGGAACGGGTTGCAGGAGAAACACTTACTCTGGTCTCTCAGGCTGATTCCTAGTACCGGTTTCAAGTTCGTGTAGTTTTCACTGTAAACATGAGTTGCAACTAGTACCTCCCTATATATATGTATATTTTGCAGTTTCTAAATGAAAAGAAACTCTGTGTTCCCAACAATCTAATTGAAGCAAGGCTACCACACACAGTTATATCTCAGAAATGAGCATGTGGAGAGACGTTCGTTCAAGTAGCTCAAAGGGAACGGGTTGCAGGGGAAACACTTACACAGGTTTCTCAGTCTGATTCCTAGTGCCTGTTGGAAGTTCCTACAGTTTGCACTGTAAATCAGAGTTGGAGCTAGTACCTCCCTATAAATATGTATGTCGTGCAGATTACACCTGAAAAGAAACCTTGTTTTCCCTACAAGCTAGGTGAAGGACGGCTTTCACACACACTTATCTCTCAGAATTGAGCACTTGGAGAGACTGTCGTTCAACTAGCACAAAGTGAGCGGTTTTGCAGGAGAAACACTTACTCTTGTTTCTCAGTCGTTTTCCAAGTGCTGGTTTGAAATTCCTGCAGTTTTCCTAGAAAACTGCTTTGGAGCTATTACCTCACCATATATGTATGTAGTGCACTTTCCAGCTGAAAAGAAACTTGTGTTCCCAAAAAGTAAGTTGAAGGACGGCTTTCACACACATTTATCTCTCAGAAATGAGCATCTGGAGAGACGTTCACTCAACTAGCTCTAAGAGACCGGTTTGCAGGAGAAACCCTTACACAGGTTTCTCAGTCCTTTTCCTAGTGCTGGTTTGAATTTCCTTCAGTTTTCACAGTAAACTGCTTTGGAGCTATTACCTCACCATATATGTATTTAGTGCACTTTCCAGTTGAATAGAAACTTGTGTTCCCAACAAGAAAGTTGAAGGCTGGCTTTCCCACACATCTATCTCTCAGAAATTAGCATGTGGAGAGACGTTCGTTCAACTATCATAAGTGGAAAGGGTTGCAGGAGAATCACTTACTCTGGTTTCACAAACTGTTTCCTGGTGCCGGTTCGAAGTTCCTGCAGTTTTCACTGTAAACGTAACTTGGAGCTAATACCTCCCCATATATATGTATGCAGTGCAGTTTCCAAATGAAACGAAACTTTGTGTTCCCAACAAGCTAGTTGTAGGGCGGTTTTCACAGACACTTCTCTCTCAGAACTGATCATGTGAAGAGACGTTCGTTCAAGTAGCACACATGGAACGGGTTGCAGGATAAACTCTTACTCTGGTTTCTCTCTCTGTTCATAATGCCGGTTTGAAGTTCCTGCAGTTTTCACTGTAAACCCGATTTGGAGCTTGTACCTCCCCATATATATGTATGTAGTGCAGTTTCCATCTGAAAAGAAACCATGTTTTCCCAACAAGCTAATTGAAGCACGGCTTCCAAACACAGTTATCTCTCTGAAATGATTATGTGAAGAGACGTTCGTTCAACTAACACAAAGGGAACAGGTTGCAGTTGTAACACGTACTCTGATTTCTCTCTCTGTATCCTATTGCCGGTATGAAGTTCCTGCAGTTTACACCGTAAACCCGAGATGTAGCTAGTACCTCCCCATACATATGTATGTTATGCAGATTCCAACTGAAAAGAATCTTTGTGTTCCCTACAAGGAAGGTGAAAGGCAGCTTTCACACACTGTTTTCTCTCAGAAATGAGCATGTGCAGAGACATTCGTTCAACTAGCTCAAAGGGAACGGGTTGCAGGAGAAACACTTAAACAGATTTCTCAGTCTGTTTCCTAGTGCCGGTTGATGTTCGTGCATTTTTCACTCAAAAACCGAGTTGGAGCTATTACTTCCCCATATATATGTATGTATTGCAGTTTTCATCTGAAAAGAAACTTTGTGTTCCCATCAAGTTAGGTGAAGAACGGCTTTCACTCACACTTATCTCTCAGAAGTGAGAAGGTAGAGAGACTTTCTTTCAACTAACAGAAGTGGAACTGGCTGCAGGAGAATCTCGTACTCTTGTTTCTCACTCTGTTTCCTAGGGCCGGTTTGAAGTTCCTGCAGTTTTAACCATAAACTCGAGATGGATTTAGAACCTACCCTTAAAAATTTATGCAGTGCAGATTCCAACTGAAAAGAAACCTTGTGTTCCTTACAAGCTAGGTAAAGGAAGGCTTTCACAAACAATTATATGTCAGAAATGAGCATGTGGAGAGAAGTTCGTTCAAATAGCACAAGGCGAATCTTTTGCAGGATAAACGCTCACTCTGGTTTCTCATTCTGTTTCCTAGTGCCAGTTTGAAATTCCTAGACTTTTCAATTTAAAACCGATTTGGAGCTAGTACCTCCCCATATACATGAAAGTAGTGTACTTGCCAACTGAAAAGAAAGAATATGTTCCCAATAAGCTAGGTTAAGGACGGATTTCACACACATTTATCTTTCAGAACTGAGCATGTGTAGAGACGTTCGTTCAACTAGCACAAGATGAACGGTTTGCAGGATAAACTCTTACTCAGGCTTCTCTCTATGTTCCTAATTCTGTTTGAATTTCCTGCAGTTTTCACTTTAAACACAAATTCGAGCTTGTACCTCCCTATATATATGTATGAAGTGCAGATTCCTAATGAAAAGAAACTTTGTTTTCCCTATTAGCTAGGTGAAGCACGCCTTTAACACACACTTTTCTGTCAGAGCTGAGTATATAGAGATACGTTCTTTCAACTAGAAAAATGGGAACGTGCTGCAGGAGAATCACTTACTCTGATTTCTCAGTCTGTTTCTTAGAACCGGTTTGAAGTTCCTACAGGTTTTACAGTAAAACACATTTGGAGTTAGCGCCTCCCAATATATATGTAAATAGTGCAGTTTCCAACTGAAATGTAACGTTGTTTCCCAACAAGTTAGGTGAAGTACGGCTTTCACACACACATATTTCTCAGAACGGAACATGTGGAGAGACGTTCGGTGAAATAGCACAATGGGAACGGGTTGCAGGAGAATCACTTACTCTGGGCTCTCAGGCTGTTTCCTAGTGCCTGTTTCAAGTTCCTGCAGTTTTCACTGTAAAAACGAGTTGCAACTAGTACCTCCCTATATATATGTATATTGTGCAGTTTCTAACTGAAATGAAACTCTGTGTTACCAGCAAGCTAATTGAAGCACGGCTACCACACACAGTTATATCTCAGAAATCAGCATGTGGAGAGACGTTCGTTCAACTAGCTCAAAGGGAAGGGGTTGCATGGGAAACACTTACACATGTTTCTCAGTCTGATTCCTAGTGCCTGTTGGAAGTTCCTAGAGTTTGAACTGTAATTCCGAGTTGGAGCTAGTACCTTCCTATAAATATGTATGTCGTGCAGATTCCACCTGAAAAGAAACCTTGTGTTCCCTACAAGCTAGGTGAAGGACGGCTTTCACACACACATATCTCTCAGAATTGAGCATGTGGAGAGACTTTCGTTCAACTAGCACAAAGTGAGCGGTTTTGCAGGAGAAACACTGACACTTTTTTCTCAGTCGTTTTCCAAGTGCTGGTTTGAAATTCCTGCAGTTTTCCCAGAAAAATGCTTTGGAGCTATTACCTCACCATATATGTATGTAGTGCACTTTCCAGCTGAAAAGAAACTTGTGTTCCCAAAAAGTAAATTGAAGGGCGGCTTTCACACACATTTATCTCTCAGTAATGAGCATCTGGAGAGACGTTTACTCAACTAGCTCTAAGAGACCGGTTTGCAGGCGAAACTCTTACACAGGTTTTCTTTCGTTTTCCTAGTGCTGGTTTGAAATTCCTGCAGTTTTCACAGAAAACAGCTATGGAGCTATTACCTCACCATATATGTATGTAGTGCACTTTCCAGCTGAAAAGAAACTTGTGTTCCCTACAAGAAAGTTGAAGGTTGGCTTTCACACACAATTATCTCACAGAAATGAGCATGTGGAGAGATGTTCGTTCAACTAACACAAATGGAACGGTTTGCAGGAGAATCACTTACTCTGGTTTCACAAACTGTTTCCTAGTGCCGGTTGGAAGTTCCTGCAGTTTTCAGTGTAAACACGAGTTGGAGCTAGTACTTAACCATATATACGTATGCAGTGCAGTTTCCAACTGAAAGGAAACTTTGTATTCCCAACAAGCTAGTTGAAGGACCACTTTCACCCACACTTATCTCTCAGATCTGAGCATGTGGAGAGACGTTCGTTCAACTAGCACAAATGGAACGGGTTGCAGGATAAACTCTTACTCTGGTTTCTCTCTCTGTTCATAATGCCGGTTTGAAGTTCCTGCAGTTTTCACTGTAAACCCGAGTTGGAGCTAGTACCTCCCTATAAATATGTATGTAGTGCAGATTCCAACTGAAAAGAAACTTTGTGTTCCCGACAAGCTAGGAGAAGCACGCCTTTAACACACAATTATCTGTCAGAACTGAGCATTTAGAGAGACCTTCGATCAACTAGCACAATGGAAACGCGTTCCAGGAAAAACAGTCCTTCTGGATCCTCAGTCTGTTTCCTGTTGCCCGTGCAAGTTCCTGCAGTTTTCACTGAAAACCCGAGGTTGAGCAGTACATCCCCATATATATGTATGTAGTGCAGTTTCCAGCTGATAAGAAACTTGTGTTCCCAACCAGTAAGTTGAAGGACGGCTTTCACACACACTTTTCTCTCAGAAATGAGCATGTGGAGAGACGTTCGTTCAACTAGCTCAAAGGGAACGGGTTGCAGGGGAAACACTTACACAGGTTTCTCAGTCTGATTCCTAGTTCCTGTATGATGTTCCTGCAGCTTTCAGTGTAATACCGTGTTGGATCTATTACCTCCCCATATTTATGTATGTAGTGCAGTTTCAAACTGAAGAGACATTTTCCGTTCCCATGAAGCTAGGTGAAGGACGGCTTTCACACACACTTTTCCCTCAGAAGAGATCATGTAGAGAGATATTCGTTCAAATACCACAAATGGAACTTGTTGTAGGAGAATCACTTACTCTGCTTTCTCAGGCTGTTTCCTAGGGCCTGTTTGATGTTCCTGCAGCTTTCAGTGTAATACTGAGTTGGAGCTTGTACCAGCCCATATATATGTATGTAGTGCAGTTTCCAACTGAAAAGAAACCATGTGTTCCCAACAAGCTAATTGAAGCACGGCTTCCACACACAGTTATCTCTCCGAAATGAGCATGTGGAGAGACGTTCGTTCAACAAACATAAAGGGAATAGGTTGCATTTGTAACACATACTCAGGTTTCTCAATCTGTATCCTAATGCCAGTTTGAATTTCCTGCAGTTTACACCGTAAACCCGAGGTTAAGCTAGTACCTCCCAATATATATGTATGTAGTGCAGATTCTAACTGAAAAGAATCATTGTGTTCCCAACATGCTAGGTGAAGTACGGCTTCCACACTCAAATATATGTCTGAACTGAGCATATGTAGAGACGTTCGTTCCAGTATCACAAGGGGAACGGGATGCTGGAGCAACACTTAATCTGCTATTTAGGTGTGTTTCCTAGTGCCGGTTTGAAGTTCCTACAGTTTTTACTTTAACCACGATTTGGAGATAGTACCTCCCAATATATACATATGCAGTGCAGAATCCACCTGAAAAGAATCCTTGTGTTCCCTACAAGTTAGGTAAAGGACGGCTTTCACACACACTTATCTCTCAGAACTGAGCATGTGGAGAGATTATCGTTCAAATAGCACAAGGGAAACGGGTTGCAGGAGAAACACTTAAACAGTTTTCTCAGTCTGTTTCCTAGTGCCGGTTGATGTTCGTGCATTTTTCACTCTAAAACCGAGTTGGAGCTATTACTTCCCCATATATATGTATGTATTGCAGTTTTCAACTGAAAAGAAACTTTGTGTTCCCATCAAGTTAGTTGAAGAACGGCATTCACTCACACTTATCTCTCAGAAGTGAGAAGGTAGAGAGACTTACTTTCAACTAACTGAAGTGGAACTGGTTGCAGGAGAATCTCGTACTCTTTTTTCTCAGGCTGTTTCCTAGTGCCGGTTTGAAGTTCCTGCAGTTTTAACCATAAACTCGAGATGGATTTAGTACCTACCCTTAAATATTTATGCAGTGCAGAATCCAACTGAAAAGAAACCTTGTGTTCCTTACAAGCTAGGTAAAGGAAGGCTTTCACAAACAATTATATGTCAGAAATGAGCATGTGGAGAGACGTTCGTTCAAATAGCAGCAGGGGAACGGTTTGCAGAATAAACACTCACTCTGGTTTCTCATTCTGTTCCCTAGTGCCAGTTTGAATTTCCTAGAGTTTTCAATTTAAACCCGAGTTGGAGCTAGTACATCCCCATATACATGAAAGTAGTATACTTTCCAACTGAAAAGAAAGAATATGTTCCCAACTAGCTAGGTGAAGGACGGCTTTCACACACACTTATCTTTCAGAACTGAGCATGTGTAGAGACGTTCGTTCAACTAGCAAAAGGTGAACGGTTTGCAGGATAAACTCTTACTCAGGCTTCTCTCTATGTTCCTACTTCCGGTTTGAATTTCCTGCAGTTTTCACTTTAAACACAATTTCGAGCTTGTACCACCCTATATATATATATGAAGTGCAGATTCCTAATGAAAAGAAACTTTGTTTTCCCTATTAGCTAGGTGAAGCACGCATTTAACACACACTTTTCTGTCAGAGCTGAGTATATAGAGATACGT